>NC_036449.1:29694666-30400666 GCF_002775205.1 Xiphophorus maculatus
TTTCAAAACCAAATTGTCTGCTTGAATAGGTTTGTGAATCTCTTGGCCATGACACCTGGCCTGCAGGGTCTGAGCTTTCACCGACTGGTTCAATTGGACGGGTTGCTTCGAGCGTCTGCAACCCTCCAACCTCCCGGTAGGGCGGCAATGTTGGAGCTAAAGATAGTGATTCAAAATATAACTGGACTGAAGAAAGGCTGAGCTTTGGACGAATCTATCAAATCTAAAACTCAATGAAAAACAGCTTTGCTTTTACATACTAAACACAAATCTTCATTCTGTAAGTAGAGATTATTTTACAACACCTTTCGGACACACACCTTTAGACACAGCATCACATAAACAGGTACAGAAATGCATATAAATGTTAGTCATGTCTACTGTCTATGAAGCTTTAGGATTTGCTGTAATAGTGAAACAACTGTAAAAAAAATATATCACCTTTATCATCCACAGAGACGTGGACAGTGGCCTCAGTGGTTTGGCAGCAGTATTGCCCTGAGGGCAAAAGCTCAGGGGGTGGGATAACGGGTCCCGGCGGCGTGCCATTACTTTGTATACCCCAACCCTTTTGCGGGTCGAGCTTTTTACCATCTTTATTCCAGCAGACCGGGGCAGTGGAGGCTGCAACCTCACATTCCACCTTCAAAGGACTGCCCACTTCAAGGGACCCGCCTCTCTCAGCGTCAAAGATAGTAGAGTATGTCACAGGTAGAGCTATCATTGGGAATTCAGGACAACTAAATAAACCCAAGGCTGTGGAAACACACACCTTTCAAACAGATAACTACTGTGCAGAAGATAAAAAGAGCTTTGGAGACGTTGAGTTGAGAAAAAGCCACAGCAGTTACACAGCAAGTGACAATAAACAATCGTTAACATTTCTGTTCGGTTGTGCGAATGAAGCAGCCATCAAACCACATAGTTCTTAAGCAGGGATAGTTAGTGGCACCCTGAGAGAGGAGGTGGTGGTTACGATATCAACACTTAAGAAAGGAAGTGAAAAGTCACCTTTGATCTCCACTTGAAATTCCACGGTATCATCGTCAGTGGCGCATCTGTATACACCAGAGTGAGACACCTCTGCCGACTGAATAACTAAGGTTCTTGTGTTGCCCACTGAATGAATTTCTAATCCAGAGCTGGAAATGAGCTTCATTTCTTCCTTGAACCAGCAAACCTGGGCCTCAGGATCCGACACCACACACTGGAGAACTATAGGGCTGCCAGCTTCGATCAACTTGATCTTCATATCCTCAGGAATAGCTGAGAACTTCATAGGTGGAGCTACAGATATGTTTAAAATTTATGACAACCTTCAGTCAACCTCATGTTAGCCATTTAGGTTATTATTTATAATCTAATTCCAGACAGCTTAATTGCTAACAGGCTGAAGGATAAAATGTTGCTGCACATTCAATGGCAAGAAGAGTAAAACATCAGACAACACACAACAGTATCATAAGAGTTAGTTGCATTGCTGAAAAGGAGCTTGTTAATGTTTCACATGTTGAGGATCAAGGAATCACCTGTGATCTCCACACTGAAGGTGACAGCGTCGCCCTTTGTCTTGCAGCAGTACAAGCCGGAGTGAGCGACTTCTGCTGAATGGACGACCAGTTTTCTCCATAAGCCTTCGGCTTTAACATCGACTCCGGTTTGAGGGTGGAGCTTTGATCCATCTTTGTACCAGTAGACTTGAGCAGAGGGATCTGAGAGCTCACACTGTAAAACAAACGGCCCGCCTGCTTGGATGCTTTTGCTCCTTTCACCATCTGGAATTGCGGAAAACCTCACAGGTGGAGCTATGGAGATTGAGACATAATCGGTTGGGTTGTGGAAGCTTTAGAAAAGGATATCTTGTTTCTATAAACCCCTTACACAAGATCCCACCCCTATCTCCCTGATGTAGGGCAAAGAACTGCTAGCTAACAATGAGTAGCATTGGTTTTAGCTATTAGGTTATCTACATGGTACGCTAAATCTTAACGCTGCGAGTTATATGTAAAAGAAAAAGGGATGCAGTGCTTTGCTACTAATTACCAACAAGTTGTCACGTCATTGTCAAAATTCCCTCTCCCTCAATTTTAAGAAAAAAAAATTGAAAAGGAGGTAAGTAGTTCAGTTATGCTAGCCCGACTTTGACAACCTTAACACGTAGGTGTGTTGCAGAAATCTGTGTTTCGTTTCAGTTAAACACTTTTAAAAAAGGCGACCTAAAACATCAACACTGACAGATCATCCGTAGAACAGATGTTTAAATGAACTAATCTACCGTGTTAGCTTAGCTAATAGCAGCGGTAGCTAACCTACCACAGACATCACTTACTAATAATCGTAAAATAAACATAAAAATGTAATACACTGAATGCTCTGTTCTGTGTGTGGGAATTGTTTGAGTGTTTTTTGGTGTTGAATCCTGAAACATGTACTTGTGTTGTCAACAGTTGCTATGTCAAAGAGTCAGCGTGTCGTGTAGACAACGCAGAGAGTGAGAAAAAGAGGTTTTGAGTTTTTCTTCAATGGTTTTCCTTTGCTGTGGCGTCCTGCAGTAAATCAATAATACCTACATCCCCAGGCTTCAATTAATTAATTGGATAGGAAGTAAAAGAATCGTGTTTTTGCCCTCCAGCGTTCTGCGGGTGTTTGTGATTTCCAGAAGTAAACAATAACATGCAAGGAGTCTATATGTTATATAAGAGTACATAAGAAAGAAACAGTAGGTTGTAAAAATGAAACAAAAAATGTAGATTTTATAAAAGACATCTCAACAGAAATTACAGCCTCTTACCCTCGACTTCCACGTTGAACCTGATTACATCGTCAATGGCATCACAGCAGTAAACTCCTGAATGCGAGAAGTCTGCAGACTGGATGACAATTCGTCTCATTGTTCCCTCGGACTGAATGTGAAGACCTTCTATAGTTTGTAACTCGACGCCGTTCTTGTACCAGTGCACCGGAGCAGCAGGATCAGAGAGCTCACAGTAGAGCACAATGGGGTTGCCAACTTCCACAAACTTGTTTCGATCCATTTCAGACAGATGTGAAAATTTCACAAGTGGAGCTGTAGATTTTAGGAAAAAACATTTTTGTTATTACCAACTGTTTACATGTAAATTAATTCATTTCCTCTTTATTTTTAGATTGTTCCAGTTCTGAAAGCCTCTATAATGCTCTTCCTGTTGTTGTTCCTTTACATTTCCACATAAATCATGGTTTTTACTGGTGCATTCACACCAGCCCTGTTTAGTCCGCTATAATCGAATTGTAGTTTGTTTGCCTAGAAAGTTTGGTTCGTTTGGAGTTGTGTGAATGCTAATCGAACTCTGATGGCAACCAAAAAAACAAACTCTGGTCTGCCTACAAACCTCGGTTTCAGTTCTGCTGAAGTGAACTCTGGTGCCGTTTGAATTCATAAGTCAACACCAAGCAGACTGGTGACTGCTCCAAAAGCAGGAAGTGGACTACAGCGCAGGGCATTCTGGGTAAATATAACCACTAGCCTAGCGTTAGCGGGAGAAATGGCTCGTGATCTTTTGTAAAAGGCAAAAGAAGAAATCTACTAAAATCTGATGCCACTTGATTTTTGTTTACATTTTGAAGGAAGTTGTGCTCAGTGTCTTCAGAGGTTTTGCATCGTTTCCTTCAGTGGTTCTAGGTGCAGCGCCCCCACAGGCGAGGAGGGCAACAAGTTGCTCAAAGGGTTTATTGGTTTGACTCAGAGCAGAGAGAAAGAACCACAGCAGCTGGAAATAAAACAAAAGTTGCAGTTTTGCCAATTGAACTGAGTGTAGAAGAGTCAAACTCTCCTGAAATATACCCCGTCCCTCGAATCTCACTCTTTGACTTTACTGTCTCTTAAATTTAACCTTTTTTGAATTTTCGAATACCCATCAGGCCTGTTCCTTCAATCGTTCATTAACTATCATTTCCAGGTTACCTTTTGGCCTCTGTGGAGTCTTACCACAGTCTTTAATGCTATAAGGTTATAAAATAAATTATGCATACCTTGAATGTACAGAGCGGCAGAATCTCGGATGCCATAGGCAATGAATGTAATCTCCGCTCCGTTGTCTGCATCGCGTACTCCTCGGATACGAAGAGACTGGTGTGTCCTTGACCGGCGGAGGGAATAACGCTCATCGTCTTGAAGCTGAGTACCATTTAGGAACCACGTACCAATCACCGAAGCAGAAAGCTCGATGGTGAAAAGAGCATCTTGTCCCTCTGGCACCAAGGCGTCCTGTAAAGGAGCTTGAATTCTGGCGACAGGAACTGCAAACAAAAATGACTTTATTACAACACTTTTTAACAATCAGTGAAAGAAGGGTTGGTTATTGTAGCTGGATTACCTAGATGAACAGTTCTGGGGAACTCAACATTGTTGCTTTTTCCGTATTTATTTACACTACAAATGCGAAAGCGATAATCTGCTTCACATGGGACACTGTCACCGAGGATCTCCACTGAGGTTGCAGAGTCAGTGGTCAGACACTGCAGCCACTCCTGCGAACCAGTGCCTACTTCCTGTCGCTCAAGCACATAACCAGACGGAGGGTTCTTCCGAGAATCCGGAGCGGAAACCCACGAGAGGAGAGCGGCGTTGGCGCGCTCCGTGTTGATCTGAACTCCTACCGGACAACTTGGAGGACAATGTCGGGCCGCTAGAAACAAAACAGTAAGGTTTTATAAACCATAAAGCTGGTAAATGTTGGGCTTTTCAAAGCTTAATGCAGTAAGTACTGGAACAAACCTTTCACTCTTAACTGAGATGAAGTCTTGGACCGGCCAACGAGGAAGGTCACAAGGCCAGAGTCTTGGGGCATCGTGTTGACAAAAACCAGGATGTGAGTTCGACCAAAGGACTTCAGGATGGTCTGATGCGTTTCACGCAGCTCAATGCCATCTTTGTACCAATGTATGTCCATCTCTTCTTTTTCCACTTCAACACAAAAGGCGGCATTTTCACCTTCCAACACATCCACTTTCCTTGGAAGCTTTCGCAAAATTGTACCTGCAAGAAAAATACGTTTTATCAAACAAACAGTCATCTGGGAATGAAGAAGCGACACCAAGGTATCCCTCTGCACAGTGATACTCTCCAGAGACTCCCAGGCATTCCCTGAGAAGAGCAAAACATTTCAGATAATAAATATTCCAGGTGTTTCTTTCTAGACTGGTTTCTTTGGATTTACGTAAATCTGCGTTGGTGGCATAAACAACTGAACTGTAAATCCTCTGTAGAGCTTAAAACTAATCACATTCTGGAATATTCTACTAAAGATTTGGGTGCCAAAAGGTGAAGGTGCTAGCATCTCCAAAACAATCTTCCTAAACCAGGTGATTTACAGACATTATACCTGTCTTATGGGATTTATCTGTTGGAAATTATTGGGAAATTCTGGACTTAAACAAACTCTGAAGCTACAGTTATATATATATATATATATACCGTAGAGAGCACTGTATTCTACTGGAATGCCATTGGTTGATAACAGAGCCACTTGGTTTCATAAGTACCTTGGAAAACCATTTCTACTCAAAGGGCAGCTTCATGTTATGCTTCAGTTTAAACAAGCCAGGATACGTCTACGAGCTAACATGGTTAAAACATGGTTGGTAGTTTTTTTCTGCAGAAAATCATTCACAGATGATATTTCACCAGTTCTGTCCATTTTAGGTCCTTTCAGAATGAGCTGTTCTGGGGCTTCTGTCACTTTTATGCATCTCAAAATTTACTTTTTTATTTTATAAACAAAAAAATGTTTCAAATAGATGCGTAATTGTACAACTGTACATCTTTGACTTTAGTCAAAGCGATTTTTGAATGGTAAGTCAACAACAAAACATTTGTCTTTTCCAGCAGCCATTGTACGGCAGTAAAACTAGCTGACTAGCTCTGCTTGGGTTCTGGGTTCTGGGTAGTGCCTACTGATATGTGACGTTAAATTTGGAAAGTTTGTGAAAGGGCTTGTTTTCCAGGCAACAAAAAACAAATAACTTGTTGCCAGAAAACAGCTGGATGTTTTTTAAAGCACTTGGATCATTTCTATATGCATCATAACTCCACTTTGACATAAAGAGATTATAACTTTATGTCCACTGAATGCTTGAGAAAAAGCTGTTCAGCTACGCAAATCTTGTAATTACCAAGATGAGATATTGTGTCATATAGACTGTAAACAACACTAGATTTCTATATCATGTAAGTTATTTAAAAAGAATAAATGAAATGTAATTACCTTTTACAGCTACCTCTGCTATGCTTCTGCCCCCATCAGGCATCTCACAGAGGTAAATCCCATCGTCATCAACGCCAATGTCCCGAATCGTCAGCCTTCGTTTTGTTCCCCACTCCTCCATTCCATATTTGGCCCCCGGCTGCAGTCGTCTGTCCTCCAGATACCACGTGATGGGAACTGAATCTTCTGGAACTTCACACTCCAGAACAGCTAAATCCCGTTCCCAAACTTCAAGATCATAGAGAGGTTGCTTAAACCGGACAGGTGGCTCTGCAATCGAAGGTCATAAATTAATATTGGTAGTTATAGTTACCAATGTATGTAAGATAAAATATATTATATAGTTTAGAGAATGACAACAGTAAGTCTTAATACAGTTTCAATTGCTACACATGCTCTGGTAGTGATTGATAGGTCATCAATAGTTGATCGGCAATGCTAGCTGACCAACTCTTGGTGACCATCAGGACTGGCATTCCCTCCATCCAGGCCTGTCGCTATAAGTCAATTAATCGCATGACTAATTAAAGCAAGCTCAGTAATTTCCATGATTTATCATTTTCTTTTTTCTCTCTCTTTCTACCTCTTCCCCTCTCTGTCCCTACCAACAGAAGCCTGATGCTAATTGTGTTGCAACCAGTAGACTTCAGCTAAATAAAGCTACAAGTATCAGCTAATGTAAGTTTGAGGAGATAAAATTTAATTTTTATGCTAACTAATGTGCCTGGTAATGTGACTTATCTCTGGTAGAGCCTCAGGCATGGCAGCTGGCAATGAACACCAATTTACATCCAAATTTAACCATTTCTGTTGGATGCCAAAGTGTTTCAGTCAAGCCACTTAGACGTTTCTGTGTTAGCATGCCAGGTTGTTGCATCAGGTGACTGCCTCCACTCGTATAAACCCAAAATAAAACCCCAATCAAACTCCATGGTCATGCTGTGTGATAGCTCCATGAGGGATCCCCTGTGTCTGCTGACCTTCAGTCTGTGTTTTGCCTGACTGTCACTCTAACACAATGCTGCAGTAATGCCACCTCTCAGGCACTTTACTGCCTGTTCTGGATGTTTCGGCTCCTCGCATTTACATATCCATCGCTGGTCTGCGCAGCTAAAGAAAATTGTTACATTATCGCCGGATACTTAGTGTTCTCGTCAGTGAGTGTACTCAGGATAATCTGACCCACAGCTATGTTCTTGTAGTAACACTATAAATTCAAATATGTTTTACGACAGATTCCAGTTAAGCAAACAAGAAATCAAAAGACAAGGAACTTATTTTGTTGAGGAATGGGAGGCTTGTAAACACTCAGAGGTGTTAGATAGGGAATAAAGTGCTTGCCACCGACACCAGGAGACGGTACCAGACAGTTGTAAACAACAGAATGTGGGCTTTATTTAGCCATCTGTGTGCAAAGCTCTTCGTTTCCTTATCATAGACGCTTTGCTTTACTGATATTTTGTTAAAACCAGTTGCAAATATATTTAGTTGCCTTTCAGATTCTAACTAGCTGCAAGTACAGACAAAGAGTCTGGTCTCAAATGATATATTTACTATCTCAAACTGATACTGTGGTGACCTTAGTTTAGAGTTTCTCAGGCCACGTGAGAAACATAATACCCACTCTAAAACACTCGCCTCAAATGGACCAATCCATAGCCATTCAGCAAGCCGAGTAAGTTTGCAGACTTTATGATAATGTGACTGAACTTGGCTTGTTTAGATTAATTAAGTTTTAAAGGCTGTACTGGAATATTTTCACTTTACAACCTGTTTTTCTGTGAAGTACATTGTCAACAAGCCTTGGTCAGAGGTCTTAAATCCTCTTTTTCCCTCCTCTCCTTGGCTTTATCCCAGTAAATGACCTCAGTGTACCCTTATATCCCACTTACATCATCCCAGAATCAAATGGACAGAAATTTGAGATGCATCACGCCCCACTCAGCCCCATTCCTTGCTGCAGAAGACATCCCTGGATGTCCTGCTGCTCTGACTCAACAATGCAAAGGAAATCTCTGAAAAAAGCATTGACCTACCCTTGACGGAGAGATGCACAGCGCTGAGGGTTTGCCCTGCGGTATTTGATGCAGCACAGACGTAAACTCCATTGTCCTTTTGCTTGCAGTACAGAACTTTGAGCGTGAAGTATCCTTCTCTGTCTTCATATAACAAGTATCGCCTTCCGGACAGGATAAGTCTACCGTCCTTCCTCCAGATTATTTCTGGTTTGGGTTTTCCAGTCACAAAGCAGCGGAATTTGGCATGTTTGCCCTCAGTCACAGCAAACATTTTTACTTTTGTAGACTTTGTCATGGCATCGTCCTTTAGTCGGGTTGGCACTTGTCTGCCAGTCCTTTGTTTCCCCTGATGAACTTTCCAGTGGCCGTTAGTGTAGCCGTTACGGTTTCCTTCCTCTTCGTGTCCAGGGCCGGCGTCGACGAGCAACACGGCTCCTGCCAACGCCTCTCCGAACTCATTCCGAGCTTTGCATGTGTACACCCCACCGTCCGGAGCGCGAGTCTTAAAGATCTTGAGCTGAAACCATCCTCCATCCTGGTAGCCCACGCTGAAATGCATGCTCTCAAATATTTCGTTGAGTTTTCTACCGTCCTTTTCCCAGACGACTTCTGGTCGCGGGTTTCCCCAAAGCTTGCAGGAGAAGACGGCGTCTTCCCCACGGCCGACACGCGTAGAAAGAGGCTTGATGAGGAACCGTGGCTTGTTTTCCTCTCTGAGCTCCATCTCTTGTGCCTCGCCTTCTACCTTTAGTGTGGCAGCCGCGTACGTTTCCCCAATGCTGTTCTTAGCTTTGCAAATGTATTGCCCACTGTCCTCAATAGTAACAGCAGTTATGATAAGGTTGTAAACATTGCCATCTTCAAAGACCCTATATCGTCCTTGGGGGTCAATCTTTTCGTTGTTTCGCTCCCAGATGACAGCAGGTCGTGGATCACCGCCAATCTGACACTTAAGAACGGCATCAGTCCCACTTTGGACCACTACAGGTCTTGGATAGGCTAAGAAACGTGGAGCGCCACCAAAGACATCCATTCCTTCTCTGACAGCGTCCCTCAAGTCGTTCAGGAGAGTTGTGACTTTTCACTGGACCGAGTCCATCCAAGTTCTGCTCGATACGTTTCTAAAGAAAAAAAAAACATTAGATTACTTTTACCAAAAATAGATCTCTGGCATTATTACTGACATAAATCTTAAGTCATATCAGTGGCAGATTCATGGCTTTTGTATAAGATTGAATGCAAAATATGAATCATTTTATTTTGAACAAATAAATAGCAACATTTTTTTAAAAACTCTTAAAAAACAAGAATACATACACATACAGCTGCCACTGATTTGGTGTCATATGCCATGTTTCGGTGACAGTTTTAGCACACTATGGCCACCTAGTGGCAGCTTGAGTGTCAGCTAGCACCAGCTGCCACTCAGGTAGTGACAGGTACCACGAAAGACGTGGCAGCTGCCACAGAAATAGAAGTATCTGTCCCAAAAGTCATGTCATATGTCACTGCCATGATTTGAGCTCAGCCTGCTGGGGAATTTCACGTTTCAAGAGCTACAAACGATAAAAAAAATATGTAGCAGGAATATTTATAGATTTACAGTTTGTACAAATGGGTGAATACAAAATCAGCTATAATATGGAAATAAATTGAGGTGTTCCCCAAGAGTCGGTTTTAGGTCCCAAACTGCTCATATTACACATAAATTACATATATAAAGTCTGAAAAATACTGAAACTGGGTGTGTTGTGTAAATAATGGATTATATAGAAGAGGAAAATATTTAAGTTCTGGTTGTCCTGTTAAAGATGAATGCATTCTCTGACATTTTCTATAAAGAAGCTCCAATACCAGAATATTAAAACCTGGAAACATGAGGCCAGTATTTCACGAGATAATGTTATCCAAGGGAAAATGAGTTAAAATGCCAAGAGTACCTTCTGTCATTCCAACGGTTCCCCTTCGCCCTTTCTAACTGCATGTGTTTCAGCACAAACGGATGGCATGAATATTAGGGTTAATTGAATTAGATCTGTCTGCGTGGGAGAAAAACCCAGCCCAGCAGTCAGAGGAGGACTGCTGGGCGGCCCAGGCCCGCTTGCAAA
Organism: Xiphophorus maculatus; assembly: GCF_002775205.1. Lineage (NCBI taxonomy): Eukaryota > Metazoa > Chordata > Actinopteri > Cyprinodontiformes > Poeciliidae > Xiphophorus > Xiphophorus maculatus. The sequence goes on from NC_036449.1 coordinate 29,705,038, forward strand.
AGCAGCCACAACACACGGCCAGTACAGCTGGTGCTGTATTTCAGTGGGAAAGCTCTTAATATAGCGAGCGCTAAATAAAGACCTGTGAGGGAGTGTGTTTCGGGTATCACAAAGCCAGCCAGAAACATGCGGGCTCACACAGAAGCAAAGTCCCAGAACGAATACCTAAAAGTTTTTACCGGAACAATATGTTGTGGTTCCCGTCCCACAGGACAGAACTGGGGACCCAATCTTTCATTTCAGTGGGAATTTTCCAGAATATCTAATCTAATCTATGAAATTAGTCACCAATAATGAGCGATAGGCACGTCGCTAATCTGCTAATGCGCTAATAGCAGAGCTAATATTCGTTTAGTGCTTTTGCTAACTTTGAAAAAATGTAGCACACTTAGCTTCTCCTAAACTGTAAAGCGCTGATTTACTTAGCTGCTTTGTAAATTTTCAGTTGAATAAAGTTTGACGTGTGTTAAAGTTACAAAATTGTCAAGTGGTTAACTGTTTATATCCACGCTTTTATTTTGAAGTGGTCAGGACTGTTTCCTCTCCTTATGTTCTCTATTTTTTATGTCAAAACTAAGTTGGTGCTCGAGGGTTGGAGTCTGTAAAGGGCAGATGTGATCTGAATGGCAGTTAGCGCCTTAGCATTAGCTTGCACAAACTGCTGTGTTGGTGTAGCGCTTTAGCATTAGCGGAGCTAATGTTTTTGATTTGTGCTTTAGGGTTAGCACAGCTAACGTTTTAGCTAGTGGTCCTCACCACTGGTCACTTCCAATCAGGATAAACATGTTGGTGAAATTATGAGGTGACTTTAAGCTGATAATTTCATTTTAAAATTAAGATTAAATTATCAGCTTAATTTCATCTTAATTCTGGGAAATAAATAATTTGGCGTTTCCTGAACTCTGTAATGCTAACCCTAACCGTTAGCACAGCAGTTTAATTTCTTCTCTTTTTTCCCCCAATAACTTTATTTCAAACAAGAAACTTACAGGAACAAAATAAAAACTGTAGAGAACAAGATATAAACATAAATACAATATCTAAGAATTTTATAGAACATTTAAATTATAATGTCAAAATTAAACTGGTGCTTGGCGGTTGTAGTATTTTTAGAGTAGATATAATATGAGTTGAAGTTAGCGCTTTAGCATTAGCGGAGCTAATGTTGATGATTATTGCTTTAGGGTTAGCCAGCTACATTTTTAGGTGGCCACTCTTTTCCTTTCCACTGTCACCACATGCATGCCCCGTATGAGGAATTGCTGCAAAGTTGACAAGATAAGATAAGATTTATTGTCATCAACAGATTACAACGAGATTGAGATTTGCTCGACTCGACTTAAGAAACACAAAACAATACAATTACTGTTGCTAGATGTCTGTAGGCAGGTTTGATGATTGTGGGCTTTATTTGAATATTTAATGACAATAAATTAGCTATAGCAATCGGTTGTTGGGTAACTTTCATATGTATAACTTTTCTATGAGTATTTCGAAAATTGGTAAGTCAGATATTTTTAAATTACATCATCAAGACCTTCTGAAATCTTACTGTTAATCCAAATCATTCAGGGTGTGAGTAATTATAAAACAGCTGCTTTGCTGTGGATGGCACCGTTTCAAGTTTTGTCTCCATCCTCAGTACGCACATTCTGCAGTGCCAGAAAACATCCCGTACTACGACACTGCATGTTCACATGAACGCCTCAAAACATGTCGAAATAATCTCCTCCCCTCCTCTTCTCCTGATTTAGACCCCAATGGGAACTTTTGTTGGTTTTAAAATGTAAAGGCGCTGTAAATATAATGAAAACTGAATCAACTGTTGATCAATAACATGATCATTTTAATGGGAGGGATTTGTTGTTTTTTGTTTTTTTTTTATCATTTTTGGAAATATTTAGTCTGAATGACTCAGGATAAAGTGACTGCGAGAGATATTTCATTGCCACAGTTAAGATGTTTCTGTTTAAGAGTGTTTAATATTCCCTGTGGAAACTTAAAGAGATGAGATTGACCCCTGTGTTTACTTGTCTTATTTAATTGGAATGACCTCTGCCCTCTCCCGCCTACCTCGCTTCAGTCGCCGGGAACGGCCATCAACACGCATTCCGAGCCTGCAGCCGTGGTCCGAGTCAGGGCAGCGTGTCCCGAGTGCCGAGCCGTGTCCCAAGTCGACTTTAAATTCACACACATGCTAATCAGCAGCAACGCGGTTACATCCTCGCAGCTTTCTGTCCGGCAGCAGGAGCTGAAAGCTGCAAAACGAACCCAAACAGCAGCGAGTTCAGAGCGGCGCTTCAGTTCCTGTGTACGTTCCGGCAACTGTCATTGTTCGTGGAGCGCTGCTAAATGCTTTTGCAGCTGCTGCAGCCCCCTAAAAATACTGGGTGCCTTGATGACAGCAGAGCGGATCAGTCAGGCATTTCCATTCAGTTGCCAGCAGGAGCTAAAGATAGCTTAAGTAGCATTTCCAGCCAACCTGGCCCAGTGTGAAAAAGTAATCTGGTAAACTCAAGAAATCACTTTAAGAAAGCCCGACTGACAGGTAAATAAACTGTAGTAAATTATTTTATCTATTTATGTAAAGTAAAAACAGAAAAATGATAAGACAAAGTCATGCCGCTCTAACTCACGACGTACAATCATTTAAAACTTTTATTATGTGTTTCTATGTGTTTGTTAAACTGTCACCATGTCGTTGGAGAATAAAAAAAGACAGATAATCTGTAAAAGAAAGATCATCTCCCCCTCATTCCTGAGCTGCTATCGCCGTCTGAAGAAATGCACCAAAAACAACCAATCAGAGCCAGGGGGCGGGGCTTAGCGCTGTCAATCAACTCACTGAAAACCCGTTTATCTGCCATCATTTGTGGCTATGCTAACTAATCAAATCATTAGTGTTACTCTGGATTTTTGGGTTGAAGTGTTCATTTCCATTTTGATTCCTGGATGTTTTTTTACTCTAAATGTCAGGCATGCTCCGAATATCGTCTTTGTTTTTATCAGTTTTAAAATGAAACATGTTTTTATTATTAATTTACCACTGCTTTTTGTATTAACTTTACCAATAAAATGATTCAGTTGCATTTATTTACAAAAAGAGCCAAATGCTAAAGGAAAAAGTTGAATTCAACCCAATATAGTTTAATCAGTTTCAGATACACTGTAAAAACACAAAACACATTGCTGCGCTCTTCATATCATTTCTATTTTATGTTTTTTGGTAAACTTTAATGTCTTTTACTTTAATTTTTTTATATTTTGTCTCATGACTTACATCTTTATTTGGGACTTGAATAAATCTGAACTGAAGTGAAATATTACAAAGGTTTTTTAACTAGGTTTTAGTGCAAATATTTTTAGTTCACTTGAATTAAGACAAAACTAAAATTTCTTCAAGCTATAGCAGCTTGTTTTAAGTCAATAATTCCTTAATATTAATAAAAAAATACAATTTTATTATTTCATTTATAAAATGGGAAAATGTCTTATTATTAGTGTTTTGCTAATTTAACTAGAACTTTTTCATACATTTTAAGGAATTATTCAGTTAAAACAAAGTCCTATAAAATGCTGAAAAGATACTTGCTAGTTAGTTTTGTCTTGTTTACTAAGATATTTGCACTAAAAAGTGGATAAAGATGCCTTGTAAGATTTGCAGTTTAGAATGAAGCATGAGATGCAGAACGACAATAAGACCTAAAAAAACATCAAACCAAAATAAATTTGCTGTTTTTTCCTGCTGATAAATAGAAATACAAATACCGGTTCAGAGGTGATTGATTTATGCTCCTCTATGATTTTATTTAGAAGGTTTTCCGGTTAATTTTCTACTTCTATCCTCAGACAAACCAAATAAAATCCCTTTCATACCTAATTACACCAAATCAATCTGTCCAGGCTCAGCATTAAGCCTCTCAGCCTGTCTGTGGTTCTGGGTTTTGCTGGATAAATCGATATTATTGATTAATTGGCTGCTTCTACAGGGAAACCGATCAGATATAGAATCAAATTAAATCTTTCTGTAGAAAGGAGAGCAACTTCCCCCTCTGCTGGCCATCTTCTGTAAGTGCAACATCCCCATTTAAAATTGTTCTGATTTATTAATTTAATACAATTATAAATACTAAAACTACCAAATCTTACATGAAAACCTGTTAAACAAATATATATATTTATTATTCTTGATATAATGAGTTAGAGTACATACCACAGTAAAAACTCACAAACTAAATGCATACATAAAAATACAGAAATATAAAAATGTTGTGTATTTATTATTGTTGTTATGATAATTATTACTTATTGTATTTGTTGCAGCCTGTTGCTCTGCCCACCTCTGGCCAACAGAATATGAAATTAATGACAGTATTGCTAATTTATCCAAATATATACTAATTTTAATAATGGTTTACTAACAATAATTATCCTTTATTATTATTATTTTTAGTCAGAGTGGTATTAGTAGTATCTTTTCCTATTTATGAACATTATTGTTTTTAACAAGTTTATTATAATACTTATATCATTTAGAATGACATTTATTATTTTATTATTAATTTGAGTAATAATCTATATTAATGCATAAATCATATAAATGTATAATTTCTTGTTGATATTTTGTGGTAGCAGTGATAACAGTAGTATTTAATTTTTAACATTTTAATACTGGAAAATATTTATATAATAACATATATTATATAAATCATTGTATAAATAAAACATCCATCCATTTTCTTCCACTTACCCGGGTCGGGTCGTGGGGGCAGCAGCTTCAGAAGGGAGGCCCAGACTTCCCTCCCCAGCCTCTTGTTCCAGATCTTGTTCCCAGGCCAGCAGAGAGACATCGTCCCTCCAGCGTGTCCCGGTTTTCCCCTCCTCCAGGTGGGACCTGAACACCTCACCAGGGAGGCGTCCAGGAGGCATCCTGACCAGATGGCCGAGCCTCAACTGGCTCCTCTCGATGTGAAGGAGCAGCGGCTCTACTCTGAGTCCCTCCCGGATGACTGAGCCCAGACACCCTGCGGAGAAAACCCATTTCTGCTGCTTGTATCCTCGTTCTGGGAGCGGACCCTGGCGATCTGAGCCTAAAACATTATTTTTATTATTATATTATTTTTATTTTTAGCAATAAAATTACTGCTGATTAATCAAACATATAATAAATTTATTCTTGTTATTTATTTAGTTTCCTTTATTATTTCTTTATTGGGAGGTTTTCTGTGTTCAACCTGCTGGTTTCCTTTAGGACCCGGGGGAAGTCCCTGATGTGCAGGTCAGTTCCTCCTCCTCCTCCTCCTCCTCCTCCTCCTCCTCCTCCTCCTCCTCCTCCTCCTCCTCCTCCTCCTCCTCCTCAGCTGTTCCGGCGGCGCAGCAGCGGAGCCCCGGACCCAGACTCTCTCCTCTCCGCCTTTTCCTCTCCCTCCCCTGGAGGAGTCCATGTAGCGCCCCGCACCGTCCCGCACACAGACAGAAGATGAAGATGAGGTGCTGGGTTCATTTCATTTCTGAAACTTTCTCTCACTTTGTGTCAGAGTAAAACCTGAAAAGCTGTGAACGCGTTTTCTCCGCAGGTGTTGCTCTCGGCTGCAGCTCTTCCTCCGCTGCGTCCTGCTCCTCATCCTCCCGGCTGCGTCGCAGTGGTCAGGTAGGAAAACCTGCGGCTGCCACCGCGTTTCCCCCGCAAACCTGCGCAGACAGATAAACTCGCTTATTTGCGCAAAATAGTTTAAAAAGTAAATGCGAACAATCAGTTCAAAAGTTTAAAAGTTTGCAGGATTTTCTTCTTCTTCGTTTTTGCAAATCCTCGCGCCCCCAATGGTGCATCTGCCTCAGACTTTTAGATATGATTGATTATTGACAGGATTTTACTCAAATCTAAGCTTGAATGTTTGGAAGATTTTTTTCTGTCCACGTTTGTTTGGCATTTTTTCTTTCTTGCTGCTCTGAATCCTTCATCCTGATCGCTGGAAATCCATTTTAGGAAATGTTTTTGTAACAGATGATGGCGAATGAAAACGGACAGGATGATGTTAATATTTGGTTGGCTCTTCCCGCGTTTCCCTTACAATACTGCGCAAAACTTTGTCAATACTGCGCTAATACCTGCATCTTCATTACAATGTACATAAAACTGTCAATATCACGGTTATATAGCAAGTGTTTCCGTTACAAATGTGCGCAAAACTGTGACAATGTCAAAAAAACACAATTTTACTATTGAGGTGTTTCCATTAATTAATAGTTTTAATGCAGTAAAAATCACACGGGAATACTTTGTTCACCATTAAAACCTCATTCTGCTCCATCACCTTCCTTCCACTTCCCGTCGTCTTCCTTGTCACTTCCGCTGTAGTAACATCCTGTTACTACGCTGATGTGGTAACATCCTGTTACTACGCTGATGTGGTAACATCCTGTTACTACGCTGATGTGGTAACATCCTGTTACTACGCTGATGTGGTAACATCCTGTTACTACGCTGATGTGGTAACATCCTGGTACTACGCTGATGTGGTAACAGGATTCATACGAATTGAATTGAATTCATTCAATTTCAATACAACCAAAAATCCTCATCTTAGCATCAAAACTTTTTATTGGAAAACGAAGGTTGTTTTTTTTTTTAAAGAAAATTGGCGTTTACTTTCCCAAATGTCAAATTTTGCAATTGTATGTTCAATGGGAATGCAGCTCCTGATCACTAAAGGATCCAGAAGACGAATTGTTGTGGAAACCACATTAAACCTGCATGCTGTAAATCTTTTTCACCTCTTTTAACCGGAAAATGTGGGGTGTTTCCCTGCGGTTTGGTTGGGATCGGGTGGAGAATCGGTCCACAGGAAGACCAGCAGCTCTGACTCAGTGTTTCCCATTGCTAAGCTGGGTCAGGAATCCCTATTGTCATGTGATCTTTGACATGCGCCCAGCGGGACGCCGCCGGGGGAGGGGAGCGGCTGCGACGGACCCCAACCGTGCCATTTAACGGCCCGCTGTCCTCTCCTTTCTGGGCCAGCGGGACGGACGTTGGAAAACAAAACAGAAAAAGAGGGAAACTCTGCTGGACTTTATCTGCTAATCATGGATGAAAACTTGAGTTTTAAAAAGTTTGCATTGTTCTAATGGAGCCTGAAGCTGCAAATCCTTCACAAAATGTATAATTAGGGAAGAAAAAAAAAGCCAACCCATCTGGTCAGGGATAAAGTCTGATTTCCTGCACCAGTTCTGTTCACCCAGTGAACCTTGTGATGTTTAATTCCTGGATTTTCTAGTCATTAAACCTGCTTACGCGTAATCTTCCTCCCTGGAAGTGTCTCAAGTCCCATCGAGCGTTTGTTTTGTCGTATTGTGTCAGCTGCCGCCGTTTAGAGAGTTAATTAGACTGAAGCTAAGTAGATGTTTGCAGACTGACAGTGGGTTTATTGTGGCTGTAAGCCTGTGTTTCTGGGTGGGAGGAACATTAAATGTCCAGTTTAGGTGTGGATCTGATGACTGACCACCCAGATCTCACACAGTTATGGTGGCGGACGATCATCTGAAGGTGGAAGTGTAGAGAATTTACATGAATCCGACTCTTTAGCATCTGAGCTCCAGGTCTTCGGATCCGTCTTTAGACCAACATGACGGCAGCGCTGGATGTTGGTGAAATTATGTGGTTATTTTAAGCCTAAATCTGCTGGGAAAATGACTAATTTTGGGTTTTCTGAGCTCCAAGAAGAACTCAGAGACCAGAGAAGAGTCCTGAACCGAAAGGAAGGAGTAAGTTTACCGTTTTCCTAAGAGCTCTGAGTACCAAATTCAGCCCATCTGTAATGCATAGAAAGACCTGTCTGTCAACATCCAAGTCATTCATTGAAAACACATGACCCAGTTAGCATTACAGTGTTAGCACACCTGGAAACATGAGGTAGAAACAGCTGCCTTTGGTTTAGCTGGTTTTCATTTGGAAATGCGGAGGTTGGTGAATCTGGAAATCTCTAGGAAGATGTTATATTTTCTCAGATCACTTTCCTCCCACATGAAGAAACACCCAAAATCTGTCATTAAAAAGGTTAAATATATGAATTTTAGCTGGTAGTGGAGTCTGACTTCACACAAGGCTTTTGTTAAGTCTCCTACACAGAAAGAAACACACCCAACCCTGACCTGCTTCAATATGACTGCATGAAAAAACCTCCACATGTGCTCACACTCATGTTTTCATCCATTTATGGTTTTTACAGAATTTCTATCAAATTAAAAAAAACATTCAGTAGATTAATGTTCAAAAATATCCAAAATGAAAAGTTGTCACAAGTCAAACCACCTAAGTTTCTTAGATCTTTATTGATTTTCCCATTGTTCTGTCTGCTGGTTGATCTAATAAATTCAGTGAAATAGATCATTTATAATCAAAAATTGTGAGTCTAGGGAGAAAGTTTAGGCTTATTTGGAGGAACATATTTGAGCTTGTATGATTTTGACTGTGGATTAGAGAAAATTCACCGTAACTTAAAAAACAAATCAAACAGTTTTGTTGTTTGCATATCAATTAGGGGTAGGAATTTTTTTGCTCACTCACGATTTGATTCAAAACGATTATTCGTGATGATTTCTGCTTTAATCGGTTGGAAAGGATCCTCATGATCTACTCCAGTCTGCTTTGCGAGGTAGAATGACAATCTTGAGACTTTAAGGTGTCACGTTTATTAAATTTTAAATATTAAACCATGTTTAGATGGAATTACTCCCTCCCTACATCCTCCATTTTGTTGTGACGAAGTGTCACGTAGAGAGCGCTTCGCCCCCATGAACAACAACGTTGCATTTTCCATCCAGAATTTTTTTGTCATTTTACAGCATTTGTAATTGTAAAAAAAAAAAAGTGTATAATTTGTCACCAAATCATAAAAACACTTTGCATTATTGTCTCCTACGGATACAAACACCGGATAGCCAACTATCGATGTCGCTCTCCAAATGTATTTCTACGGAGACATTCAGGGATTTTTTATTTATTTTGCGTTGCAATAATGTAGTAGTCAGTGGCATCTTGGACACTTGAATACTTTCTGCTGAGGTTTTTCCATGTATTATAATATGTCGTTTGTGGTGCATTTGAATCCTAAAGAAAAATATATAAAACTTAAAATATCTCACTAACTCTCTTTCCATTCCTTCTAAGACAAACAAAAACTTTTTGTAAGAAGGGAGAAAAAAGGTAAAAATATATTCAAACTATTTGGACTATTTTTGGGCAGTTTTAATAGTTTTTTGTGTTTTTAGTCTGAATGGTTAATAAAGGGACATTTTCATACGCATCTCAACCTCAGACAAACAAAAACATGAAGTTAACAGCTCGGTTTTCAACCAGTTTCTGCACCAAAGAGTTAAGAATGTATAAACACGTTTTCAGTGAGGCTCTTTAAATGTGAACATATAATTTTAAATAGATATTTGCTGTTGTATGCAAAATAAACAAGGGTGTATTTGCTGATTTATTGCGATGTAACGCAAGTTTTGTGCATTTCTGCTTAAAACATGGCAACAAACTTCTGACCAATCCCAACGCGGCGTACTGAGCTCGGTACCGGACTCTGTGACGTAGCTCTGCTTCGCTGTAGCTTAGCTCCAATATTCGCGGTGTTTCCGAGGTGATCAATCTTCATTTTACACATTTTTCGCTCAGTAAACTCATGAGCACCTCGGTTTCTCCGGGAATTTGGTCAAAACCAAAAAGAGTTTTGACCAAAAAAAGAGTTTGGTCTTTACCTTAAACCTCCGTTTAAGGTAATGTTTACCTTAAACGGAGACGGGACCGGCTGAATCTCTGACTTTTGTAGTTTCCTCTGCGCATGCGTTCGCTCCACTTCCGTCTCCATGGCGACGTGAGAACGTCGCCTCAGACAGCGGATTTTTTTATTTTTACATTTTTGACATGGATTTTGGGCCGTTTTTCATGGACCCTGAATGAACGTGGAGTTGAACCCGTGTCTGTTTTTGTCCTGCTGTTCAGCCGTTATTTGTGTTTCACCTTCGCGCTGCCCTCAGATCTCGTCCTCAACGTCCAAATGTTGGGTTGACGGCTGCAAAACACAGAGGAACTGGGTAATTACTGGCTGTGCACTGAAAGAAGAGGATTTGTCGAGCACTCGCTCCAGAACTAATGGCACCATGAGAGCCGCTTCGCCTCTCAGCACCTCTTTCCTGTTTCGGGTGAAACCTTTACTTATTTGCTCGTCTTTCCCAGGTAATCCAGGTAACACTCAGCACAAGGTGTGAAGCTCTGCAAATTACAGGACTCTACTGTATATACATGTTTTCTATTCAGTTCTGCAGATCTGTGTTGACTGATCTGAGTTTTTACTTTGTTTCGTCCATCTTAGTGGTATTTTGTGTTTCTCCTCCTTCCTAAACCAACCGTCTTATTAACTCTGCCTTGTTTCTTCACTCGTTATTCGCAGCAGAAGAATCTGAAACGACATGTATTGATGGATAAATTACATTTACTGTTATAATTAGTTCCTGTTTTAACTTTATTCGATTTATTGGTGAAGGTTAGTTTAGGTTGTGGAGTGTCTGCTCACAGTTAACCAAGGGAACATTAGTTAGTCTGGTTTTTACCACCCAGGCTCAATAAAAGCCAACAGTGTGAAAACTATTGATTTAAATGGTTTTAATTAAATGTACTCTTTCATAAATTATTTATAAACTGAAGTTTTGCTTCTGGAGAGAATAAAGACGATTTCTTTTTTTTTACCTCGCTCAGTGTTGGCTACACTACACACAGACTTGTTGCCATAGCAACCGACAACAACGCCATGACATTTAACAGGATTCAACCCCAAAAAACAATCAAACATTTCCCACACAAAGAACATAAAATTCAATTCGTTACAATTTTATGTTTTCAGGCTTGATGTTCATTTTGTGATTATTAATAAATGATTGCTGTGGTAGATTAGCTACTGCTGCTATTAGCAAAGCTAACATAGCGGTGGTTGATTAGCTAATGTAAACACCTGTTTTACTGATGATTTGTCAGAGTTGGTGTGTTAGTCACCTTTTTATTTTGTTAACTGAACCAAAAAACAGAATTCTGCAGCACATCTACATGTTAAGATTTTCAAAGTCAAGCTAGCATAACTTAACTATGTGCCTCTCCCTCCATATATATATTTTTTAATTAAAAGTTTTTTCTGGCTTTATTAGTTGCCGTAGTAGCAAAGCTCTGCGTCCCTCCTTCTTTTACATAGCATGCATACATTCCAGATTTTGCACCTTATGTTGACAACATGGCAGCTAAAACCAGTGCTAGTCATTGTCTGCGGGGTGGGATCTAGCGCAAATGATGTCACGTTGCAAGGGGTCTATAGAAACAAGTTTTATCAGAATTGGTATGTTTCCATTAAGAAAATTTATTTTCATAATTTGCGCAATTCTATGGCTAATGGAAACCCAGCTGGTGTTTTCTTATCTTGGTCAACATAAATCGGGAATGGAAAACGAGTTGACTGGTCATTATTGGGTTTGTTGTGGCTAGCAGCTGTTGCAGAAGTTAAAGATCTTTCTCTCCGGTTTTTACGGCGCAAACTAGAGAATTCATTAGACGTAAAGCAGGGCACACTTTTCCTCCGGGTGGTCAGCTCGTCTGCTGCCTTCAGTCTGGATGGGAACTGGTTTCCATGACCACCAGGTGCAGATTATTCCCCCACAAAGCAGCGTTTGGCTGAAGCGGGGGAAACCGGATCTGTGTACCTGGCACTTTGTCCCGGTCTTCAGCTTCAGGTCGTGTTCACTAGTCTTCTTTGACAGCCTGCTGAACACAAAGGGACATGAAACCAGAGACCCTCTCCCCCCATCCCATCAACTCCCACCATCACTCCATATTTTCCGTCTCCGGTTCTAGGAAATGTATACCATCAGCTTTTCACTCTCCATGATTTATGGCCGATGCCAATATAGACCGCTTTATGTCTCTACTGGTGATGTGATCCTTTTAATATTATCAAAAAGATGCAAACGGTGTTAAACCCAAGCACCAGCTACCAGCCATTTCCCCTTTTTAGTGAATGAATAGACCATTCAGCATTTCACGAGGCCCCTCTCGGGAATGCCATTGTGCATTTTGAACCTCACTTTGCAGTTATATCCCTCTTTTTTTGCTCTCCACGTCTGCTTATCTTCTGATTGACTCTCATGATGTGTGCGCCGCTTTTCAGGGCATCCTTGAATTCCACTCATTCACCCGTCTTTCAAGAGCGGCCGTCCCGTCTCTGGAGGCACTTACCCTCACAAATCTCACACCATGGGGGTGTGAACTGAGGAGAATCCTATGGGACAGGGAGATTACCACCAAGGCCACAGATCTTGTGACAAAAGGGGGATTTTGCTGAGTCTGAGACTTTGGTTTGGGTATTTTTTTCACGGTGAGCATCAGGAGGCTGGAAGGGAAGCCTCCAGGTGCATTTGGTTTGGACAAGTTAAGCGTTAAAAGCCAAAGAACGGAGAAAAAACTCCGACAGGGACTCTCGACGTCGCTGCTTGCATCTTGTTTTACAAAAACAAATAATTTGGTTCCTTATAGCTGTGAAATGTGAATCGGGAGCTTGAGGACAGTTAAAATCAACTCAGTGATGTCATCGCGTGATGAAGATGCATCATTTTGCTTCCCTTTTCAACATCAACCACAAGTTGAACTATTTTGTACAGAGTTTTGTGCCAACTGTGGTCTGATTGGTCAGAAGTTTGTTGCCATGTTTCATGCAGAAATGTGCTCGGATGGTGATGTTGGTATTTCACTTCAACTAGTCCATTTTTGTATTTGCAGGCATCTTGAAAGCAGAATGTTTATCTGACGTGGTGAGGAATTATGTACATTGTTTAAGAATCCTCAGTAAATAACTACAAAGAAAAAACTCCTGAATGGAAATTGCAACGTTGGCGTCCATGGGGGAGTTTGCAGAAAGGTGGCGCTCGCTACGTGACACTTCACTAAAACAAAGTGGAGGAAGCAGGGAAGGAGTAATTCCATCTAAACATGGATTCATATTTAAATTGTAATAGATGTGAAGCTTTCATGTCTCGATTTGTCATTCGGCCCTACGAAGCAGGCTGGAGGAGATCACCAGGATTCATTGCACACTGAGATTAAAGCAGAAATCAATATAAAAAAATGATTTTGAATCAAATTCTGGCCCCAAAAATTGGAATCCAATTGTGAGAAAGTAAAAGATTCCCACTCTGCTATGTTTACATTTCACTGCTAAAAGTAAAACTCTTTGCACCCTTTCCCTTATTTTTCCAAGATGGAGTGTTTCTTCAACACAAACAGCAAAACCTGTCTGCTCTGGTTTTGACATTTCCCTTCTTTAACCGGTTTTTATATCCATATGAAGCGACATGAATACTTTTTATAGTAGAATTATATGCACTTGTTCAATTTCCATTACATAACGACAAAGACGGATGGAAATTGCAACGTTGTCGTCCACAGAGGAGCTCGTCTCCATGACGCTTCATTGTAGCAAAACAGTGGAAATGAGTGTGCTGCACACCGAAGTTGGTGTTGTGTGAGAATACGAAGGTACGGCGACCACATGACTGCGTGTCGACTGTTCGGGTTTGGATGAATTATGGGAAAGACTGAAGGCTCCCATGTTTCTCCTCCTTTCCCTCTAATCCAAATGGATACTAACAAGTTAGATGGGTTTGTTGGGAGTCCAACCCCGTTTCTTCACCACGGTTTAGCTTAGCTTCACCAGGTTATTATACGGTACACAGACGGAGCGCTGGGCGCCTGAATGGTTATGCTTCATACACTCTGACGTTGTTCTGGTCCAGGTGGTTCAGTGCCATCAGAATTAGAGACGGGAAAGATTGTAGACTGTAAACATCTAGAGGTGCTTTAAAAGATCTGTAAGGCTTTTGGTCCAGACAGTGCCATTATTGGCAGGATTTGGCTTCCTCACTGACCATTTGATTGGCTGAAACAACAGTAGGCACCATGTTGTTTGGAAAAAGTAGTTTATAGCCGTATTATTTGGGTTGTGTAAAATCTTTATAACCGCTGAATGTTTTCTCCACAAGCTGTGAAAGAAGTGTTTTTCCCAGGAGAGATTTCTGCTTTTTGTCACGTAAGAAGGCTTTGGATCATAAAATAAACTGTTACATCAGACATATATAACCTGAGAAAACACAAGAAGCAGTTTTCAAACGATGAAAAGCTTTTTAGGTCACAAATTAACTGTGATTGAGCCATTTTACTTAAGTTTTACGTTGCTTAACACCTGAACTGCAGATATAAGAAAGTATTGCAATAGTACGTCTGGTGAATAAAAGATTTCTAAAAGCAACACATTATCTAAAAAAATCCCATCAAAAACAGTAGAAAAAACAAAGTCAATGGCTGAGTTTCCATTGACCTTAAAATTGCTCCAATTGGAAATATGAAAATGGAAATACGGCATTTTGGAAAAAAGCTTTTGCACTACAATGAGTTTTTATTTTTTTTACAGCTGTATCAAAATTTGTGTGCAAAACACTTTTGAGTCACATCAACAAACTGATGTTACTACAGATGGAAACTACAAAGAAGACAAGAAGAGATCGGAGGATGTTTTAATCTCTTATCGCCTGAATAAATTTGATTTTAATCACGTTTCATATTTAATAGTAACACCACATTTATGAAATTGACTTTAGATTGGAATTGATTTTATTTTCCAGATCAGTTTTGTTTACACCTAACACTGATATTAAGCTGGATAAAAACTAAGCACAGTTTTTGTTGCATTAGTGAAACTATTGTTTATGATTGGTGTTTTAGGGTTAGCTTAGCCCACCACCCATGAGTCTTGCAGGTGTATTTTGGTGTCATTGAAAGCTGTTTCAATATTAATATTTCAGCTTTCACCAACTCATTCAACATCCCCACATATCTAATGCATTTTACAGCCTTTCTATGTATTTCTGCTCGGATTTGTTGTTTGTTTCTAAAAGAAAAACTCAAGTGGTTTTCATTTCTCGTGCCTCATTTGTGGGAAGAAATATCCAGCGATTGCACATTTCAGTCTGTATTTCTTGGTAGCTTAAAGGCTCTCCGCCCCCACAGCAGAAATTAGCAAGTATTAGTGGAAAAATGTCTAAAAGGAGGCCAGGATTGCAAAAGTTGGTGAGGCTTTTAGTGGGATTAAGCTGTTGGGCTCTGCTGAGCTGCAGGCTCCAGGAAAAAGGAAAAGGTCACTTTTTTCTTCATCAACGCATTTAGTTGCAGCTGTAAAACTGAGAGCAGTGCAGATGACCTAATTACCTAATTATCTATTCTTTCATCTCTTATGTTGCTTTCAAATGCATTTTAAAAGCCAGTCAGACTCATTACGCTCTCCAGTTTAATCCCAATCACATGGATTATAAACGCCGTTGCTTTGCTGAGGCTGAAGCGGAGTTACACCGTGACCTCTGCCATTTCCCCCCCACCCCCCCAAGCTGACGTGGCCAGTCTGGGAACAATAACCGCTGGCACCCTGGGCTCTGCTAATTGAGGGCCCTGATATTGTCTGGCGGATGAAAGCCTTCTTTGTGGTATCTCCCGATCTGCTGTATCACCCCGCGGCCGCCGATAGCCGTGGTAGCCGTGGTAGCCATGACGCCATCCCCCTCCAAGCGCCATCTGCATTCTTTGTCGGGGATTTAAGTGTCAATTGAAGGTGAGGTGTAATATTTCCAAAACGACTGGAGGAATGTTCCAGTTGGACGTAAAGATTTGTTCTTGAACATGACTGAAAGTTGAATTCTGCAGCAGGAATGGACAGAGATCAATCTTTGTTTGAATGCATACGCAGGTGCGCAGGTAGCAGCATTTCCCCCCTGATTACAAAGTCCAAGGCCTGTAAAGGCAGGCAGAGGTTTTACATGAAGTGTGTGAAGAAATGATTTATTGAAAAGGGGAAAATCTGGAGTGAGACTCAGAAAAAAGTTCTTCTGTTGAACTGTTAAAACATATCAGGTGTTTATTGCTTGGAGTGAAAGTTTTCTTAAAATTCAGTTTTCACTTTTTAAAACCCTGTTTAAATTTTTAAAATTCTGTCTGTTAAAATTCAGAAAAAAATACTAGAAAATTGTCTTTGGAAGCTTCCTGAAAGGGGCAGTTTCATTTCAAATGGACTTCTTTTAGTTTTCCATCATGTTATAATGTTATTCCCTCAAAACGTCACACCTGGAGTGTTTATTTGATACTTTAATGCAGGTTTTAGAAATCCTTTAATCTCCATGGCAACTATTCAGCTATTAAAACACCTGGTTGGATGTAGCCCCGCCTTCAAGGTGTAGCTCCTCCTTGGAAGTAAATGCTCTTTTAAGTCATATTTGACATATTTAGCATTTTTATAACAACTGAAGGTAACAGTGACCTGACTAGGATATTAAATGGCACCATGTGCCTGGAGAACACAAAATACTGCCCCTATAAAATTTAGTTTCAAAGGTAAAAAGGAAACAATTCAGTCTGATTTAGTAAAAATTCAGAGCAGATAATTAGAAAGCCACCTCTGGACCTTTAAGAAGCTCCTTTAAAGCTCCTAAACATGTACACACACACACACACACACACACACACTATCTAAGCCGTCAAAAGTTAGCTTTGAATCAGGCTTAATGCAGCTTTTGCAGCATTTAAACTCTGAGATGTTGTCAATATTCTCCTATACTGCAGGGGGCAGCGTAGGACGCCTACAGCAAGTGTTAAAACATGTTAGAAGTAAAAACAGCTGTAATGCTGCGTTTCATTTACCTCTGAAGTTTGAACTTGAGTCTTGGTTTGATGTCAGTTGTTTCTTCTCATCACACTTTCTCTCTTTTTTCCCACTAACTGTTGAAATGAAGAAAAAATAATTTAATTACATTAAGATGTAAATTATAACATTAAACATTACATTAGAATGAAAATGAAGTTGGTGCTTGAGGATTCAACTTTGTAGTTGAAATTAGCATGATAGCTTTAGCTTCCACTAGATGCTGTTGGATTAGCGTGTTAGCATTAGCATTCACTTATTAGCACAGATTCCCAAATTCCATGTACTTGTGATGATTATTAATAATCTTTAATAATGAAGCTGCTTCAGTAGCTGAAACTTTTCTCTTTAGTTAATATCTGCTGTTTGGAAACAACCATTTCTGAACTAAGCTAAGCTAAAATTAGCTTGATCCAGACTTTCTTCTGTCAATTTCTCTCTCATCCCTTGGATAAAAACCAACTTCTTTCAGGAAACCTGCAGCCATTTTAAACGTTGCGGCTGTGCAGCGCATCTCCTCTGAGTGTTTGATACAAGCAGGGATAAATATTTAACATCCTTTTCGAGTGCTTAGCATGAGGCTGTTAGGTGGTCAGCGTCCTGTGTAAGCCACATGGGAATCCTAAGAATGCCCTGGAGGAAAGAGGCGGGTCTCTGTTTTAATAAATAAAGTCCTGGAGTTCTGTTACTTGGTCCGAAGCCTCAGGCTATTATTGGTTTTTCTCCTTAGCTTTCAGAACGGCACCTTTTAGCTCAGCCGCTGCAGATTTAAGCACCTGTAATGACTCTGCTGTTAGACTGACTAGATTAAGAAACACTCAGAAGCTCCCTGTGAATTACACCGGAGGGCATCCATCTCTGCTAAACATCTGAGTCAGGTTGTGGCTTTTAAATGGATCATATTCTTTCTCTTTATCTAATTATGCTCCTCCAACGCGGTTCATTTAAGCGAAAATGCTCATTAAATCTGAGAAATCACTTGCAGGTATTAGCTACTCCCAAATTAGCCGCTTGGCGTTGGTTTGGACTTGTCTCATCTGCTTCTTGAACTTTTGCTGATTGTGCATTAAAAACCTCTCCACAGTTTGGATTAGTCACCACCTCTTTCTTTGTCTCACCGGGTTTGTTTAGGTGATAAAAAATCTGCCAAGTCCTTACCAGTCTTTCACATTTATTTGAGCAGGAAAAGAAATAAAACATTTTAAAATAAACCGCTCTCGTCTGCAGCCCCTCCAGCAAAGGATAATTTGCTGGTTCAGCATTTAGAAGTTAACCTTTAAAATTAAAAATACAAAGAAAGATCAAAACCTACAATCAAGTCATTAAACTTGATTATTGATTATTGGTGGAAGGCTAATCCAAATCTGGGCTCTTTTATTGAGAAAGATGATTGTCCAAATTATGTTTTGCATCATAATTAGTTGTAATAGTGAGCACACTATTACAACTAATTATTATTAGCTAATTACCTAATAATAACAGAGCTATATTTTAGCTTAGCGCTTTAGCTAACTTTGAAAATGTTTAGCGTACTTAGCTTCCCCTAAATCAGTTTTCCAGATAAATTATAAAGTGCTAATATAGTCGGCTAGTTTGAAAACGTTGTGTTTTAAATTATGGACTGTTTCCTTCCTCACGTTCTTTATCATTAGTTTCAGCTGAACAACATGTTGCTAAAGCGCTTTCACATTTTTTGTTTAGTTCTTTTGCTAATTTTGAAACGTTTCTGCCAGTGGAGAGAACACTTCCCCCAATCGGCTAATACGCTAACAACAGAGCTAATTTTTCACTTAGCACTTCAGCTAACTTTGAATTTGTTTAGCATACTTAGCTTCCCCTAAATCAGTTTTCCAGATAAATGCTAAAAGCTCTGATTTGTGTAGCTGTTTTGTAAACTGATTGTTTCCTCCCTCACACTCAGCTTCTTTTAAAGCATTAATATAGTTGGCTGTAAACTTTCAGTTGAATAAAGTTTGATGTCTGTGTTGAAGTTTTGATTTGTGCAAATAGACATTTATCTTCACGCTCTTATTTTGAAGTAGGTGCAGACTGTTTACGCAGCATTTCCTGCCCTCCGGTTCTCTCTCTTATTTCCCCCAATAACTTTAAAACAAGAAACGTCCAGGAACTAAATAGATAGTAGAGGACAAGATGTAAATACAATATCTAAGAGCAGAAAATCATAAATAAGAAAAAAATACGAAATAAGTTTCCAGCTCTCATATTGTGAATAACTACTAATCACACCTACACCCCACCCCCTTCCCACACAAGCTAAGCTATAAAGTTTATTTCCTGACATTATTGGACAGCTTCTAATGCAGCACTGTGATGAAAAAGCAACAAAGGCAGCAAGACAAACACAAAGGAAAGCAGGGTTTTACCTGTCAGAATCTCACTTAGACACAACCTGAGTCATTTTACAGGCTGCAACTCGCTCTAAAGCCACTGCAGAGACCTCAGCATGTTAAAGCACTTTGCTGTTTGAGGTATGCATCTGCAGGAGCCTCCCTCCAGCTGCAGAAACCAGCATTAAGCCGTATATCCTCAGAGTTTTCTAATAAACACGGTTGCTAATGTCTTTAACTACCTTTGTGTTAAGGAGGGAAGCGCACAGAAACTGTTGGCAGCGCTGACATGATGGATGATTTCATTTTGCTTCTCTTTAACCTTCAACTCCATGTTTAACCTGAGGGCAAGTCAAGCCAAACCTCCCCTGCTGCAGGGCCGCGTTAAGCTAACAAAAAATCTGGCTGCTCTCCAAGCGTCGCTATATCACGGCAGGTTCGCTACGGGAGGCGAAGCGTCCACAGGCTACAAATTATTCCTTGATAAACTCAACAGGGAGATAATAGGCTGCAGTTTGGTTGTTCTCCACTTCCTACGTTTTTACTGTACAAAACAGCTGCACAAATAAGGCGTTAGCATTTATCTGGAAGAGTTAGCTTAACAGAAGCTATGTACGCTAAACAATTTCAAATTAGTAGAAGCACTGAAGTGTGAAGTGAAAAATTAGCTCTGCCGTTAGCACCATAGACAATTGGTGGAGGCATTCCCTCCACTGGAGATAACGTTTTCAAAATTAGCAAAAATGCTAAACAAAAATGTGAAAGCAAAACAGAGTTTAGCTGAAGCTAATGCTAAAGAACATGAGGGAGGAAAGCTGATTGTTGATGTTTAAATGTATTTAACTGTGTGTTAAATACATTTTAACCTAAAACCTGTGCTTTAGAATTCATCTGGAAAAATTTGCCGAACAGAAGCTAAATTGTTTAGCTAATTGCTAAACAATTTAAAACTTATTAAAAGTACTAAAGTGATGAGAAAAGCAGAAGTGGGCCTCCGCTGGGAGTAACATTTTCAAAATTAGGAAAAGCACGAAACAAAAATGTGAAAGTGAGATAGCAAAATGGTGTTTATGTGAAGCTAATGCTAAATAACGTGAGAGAGGAAGCAGTTGGTCGTTAGTTAACTGAAAGTTTACAAAACAACCAACTTAATTATCACTTCAGAATTTGAACAGAAAATTAATTTAGGGGAAGTTCAGTATGCTAAATGTTTTCAAAGTTACCAGAAGCACTAAACAAAACATTAGCTTTGTTACTAGCGGATTAGCGGAGGAGTTTGCACCGCTGGTTTAAAGCTTCCCTGCTGTGCAAACCTCCACCCAGCCCTGCAGAGATATTGAGTTACCTGCTGAGGTATCCAGCAGGTCTGATCTGACCTAAAAACCTGCAAAGTTGGAAAGTTTCCTTCTTATTGCGGTTGAAATGTTTCAGTCTTTTGCTATTTTTAAGCTCACAGATGGACGAGACCATTGCTGCTACGGACTGCACCTTTAATTTAAGGGTTTAATTTTCTTTTCAGAGTAAATCACGAAGCTGCTGTGGCCTCCGAGGGTCGCTGAAGGATTAGAGCCAACCAACATGCTGCAAGTGTTTTAACCAGTGGTGGACACACTTCCACTAATAGCAGAGCTATTGCTTCATTTAGCGCTTCTGCTAACTTTGAAAACCTTTAGCATACCTAGCTTCTCCTAAATTAATTTTCCATTCAGATTGTGAAGCGATAATTAACTTGGCTATTTTGTAAACTTCCAGTAAAATAAAGTTCAACATTTGTGTTGAAGCTTAAAGGCAAGTCCTGCTCTTATTTTGAAGTAGGTGGAGATTGATTACCATTAAATTGATGCTCAAGGTTTCAACATCATGGTTGAATTCAGCGCTTCAGATTTAATGTCTTTAAAACAGCATGTAGGTATAACGCCTTAGCATTAGCTTCCTTAACATATGGTGTAGCGCTTTAGCGTTAGCTTATTTTAAATACCAAGTTGGTGTATCGGTTTAGCGTTAGCTTTCTCGAAATACTGTGTTGGTGAAGCATTTCAGCATTAGACCTAATATTTACGGTCAGTACTTTAGGATTAGTGCAGCTAACTTTTAGTGATCACCACTGGTTTTTACGTTATAATGAAATCCAAAATTTGTTTGGATGAGATTTAAAAAAAAACTTGTTATAATGAGATTTATTTCTTGTTAAAACCAAAATATCTTCTTGTTTAAAAAATAAAGGTGGTAGCAGTAAATCAGCAACACCTGTTGGGGCATTTAAGTGTCGACTAGAAGAAACAGGGTGAGAAGTAGAGTCAGAGGAAAACCCTTTATGCCTTTTTAAGAAGTCATAATTCAGATCCTGTTATGAAAAGATACATTCCTGAATTTATTTCCAAGGTCTGGAAGTTAAATGCTTCTGTAGGTTTTAGCAGATGACCATGAGAACGTTTACTTCATCTTATTCAGATGTAGGAGACGTCCAGATTCATTAGCTGCCCTGAAACCATTTTCCCATCCGTGTTTGTGTATTTTATCTCCTCTGACTTCAGAAACTCCAGCCTCTGAATGCCCTTCCTGTAACAATTTGTAGCTGTCGAGGCTTATGTACTTTCTGTTGTTGAATGGCGCATTGTTGGTCTGGAAGGAGAACGAGGCCACACACATATAAACATCCACTCCTCCTCTTCCTCCTGCCTCCGCATGAACCTGCGTGTGTGTGCAGCTCCAGTTGTAACTTTCTGGATCTCTGTCTCGTTTCTGAGTGACACACACAGCGAAATCTCCCCGGTGAAAAGTCTGCGCTCAGGGGGAATGCCTGAGCGCAGACAAAAGCAGCGTATCCTTACTTAGCTTCTCCACCCATTGCGGCTAAACGCAGCAGGACGGCGGTGGAGAGCTCCTGGGTTCAGTTCGGTTCAGATTGCAGGAAAATCCCTGAAGCTGAAAGATTTCTGCTGTCTCCATTTGTCCTGGTGCTTATTTCCATTAAACTTGGGTTAGGACGATAGAAACATCACAAACTCACGGTTAGAGTCTCGTTCTTGCTTCAGATCCTGGAGGTTTCCAGACTTTTGCTTCTGGTCCCACCAAAGCATTTCAATCACATAGAGGTCTGAACTTTAACTAGGCCAATGCAGGACCTCGATTCTGCTGTGTTTGATGACAATGTTGGACAGATGGACTCGCATTAGAATACTTTAGTCTTTAGAGGAGATCATGGCTGTAAAACAAGCCCATATCATCATGCTTCCACCACCGTGTCTGACTGTTAATATGGCGGGTTTGTGATTATATGTTGTGTCGCAGTAGAAGCTAATGTGTTTGTAGCAGAACTAATTCTTCATTTAGCGCTTAGCTAATTTTGAAAACAGTACTTCTAATGGTGGACAAACTTCTGCTAATGCACTAACAGCGGATCTAATTTTTAGCTTAGCGGTTTTACCTTCTGGATAAATTCTATACGGTAATTTACTTGGCTGTTTTCTAAACTTTCAGTTGAATAAAGTTCAACATCTATGTTGAAGTTTTGCTTATCGACTGTTAAGAATTTGTACTTATCCGTTTATATTCATGCTCTTATTTTGAAGTGAGTGAAGAGTGTTTGCACAGCAGTTCTGCTTCCTGTCCTCATGTTCTCTCTCTGTTTCCCTCAATAACTTTATTTCAATCTAGAAACAAACAACAACAAAATAAAGCAGACAATAGAGAACAATAAATATCATAAAAACAAAATGTAAAGTCATTAAAACAAGTAAATTATGTCAAAACTAAAGCAGAGTTTAAGGGTTGTAGTCTTTTTCAAGGGCAGAAACATCTGAATTGAATTTAGTGCTTTAGCATTAGCTTCCACTAAATATTGTGTTGGCGTAATTAATGTTTATGATCAGTTTTAGGTTTAGCACAAAACTATAGTATGCTGATTCTTTAAAGTTGTTTCTGCTGATTGCTAATTAGAAAATATTTTAAACAGGAAAAAAAAAACCCATAGTTTTAACTTAATCTGCTGAACCAACTTGTATTTAATCCCACATTACAGTTTACATTTTGTTTATAGGACCAAACATCCCTTAATTACTCCAAAGTTTTACTGAATGTAGTAGAAATGAGTGAATATGAGAGGAGTGAACTCATTTTGTTTGAGGTGAACGAGTTCAGGCATCTGTGAGGCTTTGACACTAAAAACACAAATATCATAAAGGAGGGTATATCAGTGTCAGAATCAGAGCCAAGTATTTGCTCAACAAACCTGCAGTGAAAAGCAGCCGCTGCTCAAACACAGAGCTTTTCTTCTTCTGCTGCTGCTAAATGACACAGGGCAAATAATGCGACACATTTAGACGAGTTCTGTCAGATCTCTGATGTGGAGGATAAAAGGACGCGGCCGTTCGGTCTCTGGTCTGTAGGAGACGGTAATCTGAAGAAAACCAGACCAAATACATCAGAAGCACATTTATTTTTTTCCAAAAGAGCAAAATCAAAGGGCTCTTATGGTGAAAAATTCTCATTTGGTACATTTTTATGCTTCCATTTGGGTCTCAATTGATTTTAAAAACAACCCAACCGTTTAAAACAAACCCACCCAGTCGGTTTTTGGAAATTAATTCATGATTTTGGTGTCAGGAAAATGAGTCATTTCAAAAACCTTCCAAATGTTAAGTTACATTCAGGCCTGTTACCTAGCAACCCAAGCCACGCCCAAGGCCGTTACCTAGCAACCGAAGCAGAGCTCCAGCATGTTTGGTCATCTAGTTTTACTGCTGTATGTCCTGAACAATGGCTACTGCACTGCAAAAACACAAAAACTTGTCAAGTATTTTTGGTCGAGTTTCTAGTACAAATATCTTACTACATTTGAAATAAGATAAAACTAACTTACAAGTAACTTCTCAGCAAGAAATAGGAGATTGATTCAAGTCAATAATTCCTTAATATTTGGGAACAAAGCACTAGCTCCACTGGCAGATTATTTTCCTTATTAACTAGTACTTTGCCCATTAATATTAAGGAATTATTACTAAACAAACTCCTATATTTTTGCTTAAAAGTCATTTGTAATGTTAGTTTTGTTTTATTGTGTACTAAAACATTCAGAAACTGGAGCAAAACACTTGGTATGAGTTTGTGCTTTTGCAATTAAATGTTTTGTCATTGACTCGCCCAACAGAAATCACTTGCGGCATTCTTGGTGTTTGCGCAGGAGGCCCGACTTTTGCTTGTCAAAGATGTATGCAGCTATTTTCACATGTGAGTGTAAGCGTTGAGTTGGGGGCGCGGTCAGCTGCTGTTTATTTGGATTTAAAGTGACAGAGGCCCTAAAACAGTTAAGATTTCTTTAGCTAAGAAAGATTTGGAGTGAAAAATGTAGTGAACATGTTTTGTATAGGCCATAGGTCGATCCTAACCTGTTCAAGGAAGCATAAGTGACCACCTGTAAAAGCCTAACTTCACTCCTTTGCATTTAATGAATTTTACCAAACCATTATCCGGATATTTCTGTGGTTTCTTTGGGGATTTTAGGAGTAATTTCCCTCAAATAATTACTTGAGCCTCAGAAAATGATTCTGCAGCCGTCTGAAGAGCAGCTCAATGCAAAGCAAATCCCTGTTTTAGTGTTTAGGAAGTGAAGGGCCACGTCGACCCGGTGGCATGAATTCAACCACAACCTCTCCCTTTCTCTTTCTGCCTGCTGCTCTCCTCCTACACGCCGTCATTAAAGTCCGACAGATGTTAGCTGCATCACTTGTGGATCGAAATCCCCCGCCCCCATGCCAGCATTTTATTATACACTTCACTACTGCCGTAAATCTCTCCAGGGAATCAAACCATCGCCTGTCTGAATGACCAAACAAACGTTTCCCCCCCAGGCGGTGAACGTAGCTGCTGCTCTTCCTTCACATGCAGGAGATTCGGGTATTGCGAATCCTGAACCAACATGACCGGAATGCAGTTTTTCTCTGCTTTGTCCCGTTTTTGTTTGACAGTTTTTTTTTGTTCTGCCGGGATAATTTGACCTGGAATGTTTTCACTTCAGGCTTCAGAGCTCATGGGCAGGAGCTGCTCAGGTTGGAGTGTGAAATCAGTAATAAGACATCAGAGGTTTGGGTTGTGGAAATTTGATTTCTTTTTCGGATGCATTTCTGCAGATAAAATCATAAAGGATCTTAAAATCTTAAACTTTTACACCTTTTACCATGCTATAATCATAAACTTCAGGGTATTTTTTTGTGAAATTGTAATCTTTGATGCTCCTAAATAAAATCCCAGCTCTATGTTATTGGATAACTACTAACTCTAAGTTATCAGGGCTCATATTCCCCAAGAATCAAAGACTTAGAGGATTGAAAGTTGTGGGAGGTTAAAACTGCAACATTTGTTACATTTCCAGCTGCTGTGGTTCTCTGTCTCTGCACCGAGTCAAACCAACCAAACCCTTTTAAAAACCTGTTCCCCTCCTCGCCTGTGGGGGCGCTGCACCAAGAACCACTGAAGGAAACAACACAAAAATATCTCAAGAAGACACTGAGCACAGCTTCCTTCTTCACCAAATGGAAATAAAAATTGTGTGGCGTCAGATTTCAGCGGTTGTAGACCGCTCCAAAAGCAGGAAGTGAACTACAGCCCAAGGCATTCTGGGAAAATGCAACCAAAACAAACATGAGTCTAGCGCTAGCGGGAGAAATGTCACATGATCGTTCGCCAAAGACAAAAGAGAAATCCTCAAACCATTAAAATCTGACTGCACTCCATTTTTGTTTCCATTTTATGAAGAAGGAAGTTGAACTCAGTGTCTTCAAAGTTTTTTATGTCATTTCCATCAGTGGTTCTTGGTGCAGCGCCCCCACAGGCGAGGAGGGGAACAGGTTGCTCAAAGGGTTTCGTTGGTTTGGTACAAACCATTACTGAAAATGTTACAAATGTTGTGATTTTGTTCCCCAAACAAACCGAGTCTACCAGACTATCAGGTGGGAGAACAGCATTAAAGCCACATAATTCTGATAAATGGAGGAAATTTTTCAGAAAGGAAACAAAATCCGGAGCTTGGAGTTAAGAACGGATTCATTAATTAGTCTTCATGTCAAAACGTGCTTCTAAATGAACATTTATGTGGTGAGACTTAAGTGTGGAAACAAAAAGCCAGAGCCATCAGTTTCTCTGTGAAACTGATGTGAAAAGCAGACCTGGTGCTCATTAGGTGAAGCTGGCACAGACATTACCTTCAGTGGCTGTTCATGATGATGTGCTGTCTGATAATTGATGACTCAGCAGCATTCAGGTTTGCCTGTATCGTCTTGTCGTTTCGGAAGGCTTTCATCTGCAGCTTTTCCAGCGTTTACAGTCGGATTATGAATAAGAATTTCCAGAGTATTTACCTTTGGCATGATGGAGGAAGAAGGAAAAGATGAAGGGTAAATAAGACAAAAAGGCTAATTAGGTAACCAAACAAACAGATGAGTTTCATTCCTTTTTCAAAATATTGTGACATTATGACGGGAGAAGACATGAAGAAAGGATCTTGGGGTTGAAACTCTTTAATTTAACCCCAATCACTCCATATTATTGTTGCCTCAGCTGAAACTATGAGGCCTGGACAGCTTTAGGTGTTTTGGCCTAACGGGTCCAGGAAGGTGGGACCAAAGTCATACAGTTGATGGGCGGTCAAGAGGTTGTGGGAGGTTAATTTTCCCACAAGACACACCAAACCTCTTTCCCTGTAATATCATCATGCTGTTTGTCCTATATGCTGTTTACACCAGCATAGTAAACACAGAGACCATGGCAGAGAGGATCGGCTCTAAGAGTTCACAGTTTGGAGGACAGGATGATTGATGAGCTCCAGCATCAGAAAAAGAACGGTCAGTTCACCCGCTGCAGGTTTATCTAACGGTACGTACTTCCTCGTCTTCTCAAATCCCTCGGTTGGTCATCCTGGTCTCTGACTGAAAATCTCTGGAAGTTGAGTAGATGAGGCCGTTTCCTGCATAAACAAACATCCTCTCAATTCTGACCAAACACTCAATAGTTTCCAGAAAAGTTCGTCAAGGAGGTTCTGACAAGAAGGGGAGGACGATATGATGGTCGTCACCCAACTGCATCCAGCAGGAAAATGTGACCATTATCCAACCGTTTCATGGCAGTCTGAACGGCCTGGTTCTGATCTTTCACTGCACAAAAAATTCCAATCTGTGCCACTTCGAGATATGGAAATAAATTGTATCCGACAGTTTTCAAAGCATCTGCAATCCGAACAGTCATGCCGCATTTTATCCGACCTTTACATCAAAGACGTGAGACACACATCATAATTCTGCACCAGAAGCCAAACTGGGCATAAAATATAATCGTGAAACATGAGAGCAGTCTATCAGTGAATCACATTACATCACTATCCTACTTTCTTGGTTCTGACTACACATGCAAACGGACTTCTCTACAGAATCCCGTTGGTATAAGTGGGGATTTCTTTTCATGATTTGTCTTATGATCTTGACGATACTGTCGGCTCCCATTGATGGAACAAACTGTCCGTAGATGGCACGTTGCTTTATGACATTTATGTTGTTCTTCTGTGGATGTGGGTTGCTTGGGAATTATAAATTGTTCACTCAGAAGACTGATTGCAGTCGCATTTAATCAGTAGTATGAACAACCGGGCAAAGAAATAAATAAAAATTAAAAAAATGGGAATTGAGCGTCCAGACCTGCTCAGGATGTGACGTCCTGGATGAGCCGCTGATGAACTCAAGGCCGCTCCGCTGTTCGATGGTTCTCATTGTAGAGTCCCAAAGCCTTAAAAATGTCTGTGAAACATTTTCCAGATTTTAGTAGAGATGTTTCTCATCTGTTCTTGAGGTTCAAGTACTTCAAGACTCAATGTCATGAATCATTGAGTCATGAATCATTGAGTCAATGTCATGACTTAATGATTCATGACTTTGAGTCATGAATCACATGAATTGCTTTTTGGGATCAGATTGAATTGATTGCCTAAAGGTGACCAAAGAGATTGTGGTTAATCAGGCTGCTGAGGAGGGGATCACTGCCTCCGATGGCGTCTGGTCGGCTGGATCTGTGATACAGGTGTGTCCTTTCTGTTTCACCGTTCCTCCATGCCTGGTTGACTGGATAAAACGGTTCCTTTCACTCGTGTCAGTAGACCACCGTCAGTCTCTGGACCATATGACCCATGTGTTTTGGTTTAGCTGGCAGAAGAAAACAGTTTGGTTGATGTTGTTTGAAGCACTCATTGCGTCCAGAAACCTGCAGTTAATTTTCTGTTTTTAAGCACCAGTTTAGATCACCAGATGACCTTTTAAGCGCAGAAGCGTTTTGAAGCGGAACATTGCTCTTCCCAGAACTGCTGTTACTTTCTAAAGTTTCATGTCGAGACCGAAACCTTCACCACTTTGATGTCATTTATTGTCCTTTGCTTGATAAATCAATACTCTGTCTCGTTCATATGGCGTCCCAAACACAAGCCAGCCTCTCTGTGGCGAACTCAGCCCCTGGAGTTCCCCTCCGTCTGTTCGCAGGTCGGAGAAAACGCTCGCTCCTGACTCATGCTTGCTACAAACCAACACAGCATTGTTTTTGTTCATTTCTGAGTGAGTCACCAGGCAGAAACAAACACGAATCGAGTCTTTATTGGATGTTTCCGTTGTCCCGTTATGGCCGTGACACACGATTGAACTGTGAATTCAAACCTGCTGCACTGCACAGCAGAGGAAATGCTGGTGAATACAGTCTGCTTTGGATATTTCTACTGCGTAGATAAAACAGAGGTCTCAGCTTTCAGTTTATGCTGCAGGAGAGGAAGAAAACCTTAATAAGCTGCAAATGAGTGGTTTGGAGAAACAGCCTTGGTCTGTTATTGTTACGGAAACAAACTGAGACCAAATAAACAGTTTGTCTCAGATTCTTTCAACATGGAGCGTGACTAATGTTCCCACATGGTGGCTCATTTTCTGTTAAACATCCTGGCATCTTTTCACAGCTTTTTCTTCCAGCAAAAAAGAGAAAAGATAAAGACACAAGAATCATGGATGGATGAATAAAGGGTGTATGGTTGGTTGGATGGATGGTTGGTTGGTTACATGAACTAATAGTTGTATCATTGGATGGATGAATAAGTATTAAATTTTCCAGACCAGGAAGGAATTTTCCCAGAATTCCCTCTGCTTGCTGCATGCAGCCTCTTCCTCTCGGTGTTCAGCTTCGTGCCGTTCCCTCGTTGCGGATCAGAGTTCTTTCTTTCTTCCTTCCTTCCTTCACACGGCTCTTCTCTTTGCTTACTTTACGGACAGAAACTCTGAATTCCCAGAACGTTCCCGTTGCGTTTTCTCATGTGGGAAAACGGCTTCAGTGAGGCCCGGGACACAAACAACCGTCTGGAGGAGCCAATCCCCAGAGAGCACTTCCTGTTCCTCCAGAGCAGGGCGGACATGTTGCCGGAACGGTCCTGAGGGAAAACCCGGACAGGCCAAGATGCGTATCATCTCCTCACTTTAATAAAGCATCCTCATCATTTATTCTTTCCTCTTTTTCCGGTTATTGGTCCACTGCTCATCCTCTCTCAGGTGTTGTTCTGTTCCCCTCAAATGATGATAAATGGTAGTTCTATGAGCAGGCAGTGTGTAGTTTGGCGTTTGGCCCCCAGTCGGACCCTTTGACCTGGTTTTGGGAGTCGGATGTCTGAGGAAGGAGACGTTCCGACATGTTGGAGCGAACAGCTGGAATGTGCCTCTCCTGCACCAACCTCTGCACCTCTGGACTCACACAGCTTCACCTTTCCTGTCATCTTTAGAAATGTAGCTGTGGTGAAAAAGAAAGTACACCCTGACTCAGCTTCAGGATGTTCGCCACCCAATGATTAGTGGGAGATATACCATTGATTCTCCACTGGACCAGCTAGCCGATGCTAATTATAGCACTGATTACCTGATTAATTAGCTAGCTGATGCTAATTATAGACTGGTATCTTGATCATCATCAGTTAGAGCTCCCATTTTAAAGCAAAGCCAAGATGGAACAATGTCAGCCTGGAGCTCAGAAGAGCAACTGTTGCTCCCCATCAGTCTGTTCAGGGTTAAAGGTCAAACTATCTAAGCTAACAAACAGCTTCAAATCAGACTCTACAGGTCTCAGCAGGTTAAAGGTCAAAGTTCATGACAGGACAAGATTTCACTCCACTAATTAAAAAGGATGAATAAATGGTTGGAACCTAACCCTAACCCAGTGTCCCAATGGCCTAGTCAAAGTCCAGACCTAAACTGAAGCTCAATGGAAGGAAAACTGGGCTAAAACAAGCAGCTGAGAGAGAGATATGGCTTTAACAGCTGCTGGGTGCTGGGGTGTACTTACTTTACTTATTTAATTTTTTTCCAAACTCAACTTTTACATATTGAATTTACAGAATGAGAGTTAAATAATTTCAGATCCTTCTTGAACACAGAGAGGGGTGTACTTTCTTTTCACCCGATGAAGACGCGTTGCGTTCTTTACCTGACCCCCCCTGGCTGTAAATGTGCAGCCAGGCGGCGGCGCGCCCTTTGAACCCGGTTACCCCGGCGACCCCGGGTCCGGATTCCTGCAGAGGGAGGGTCGTCTCCTCCAGGTGAATGATTAGTCAGGGCGCCGTGACCCCTCGCTCCGGGTTTACACACGGCGAACCGGTCGCCGCCGGCAACACTTCCTCCTCTGTGTTTGTTTTAAAACCTGGAGGAATCAAAGTGTGAAAGTTTTCAGGATAGAAACGGAAGACAGCAGGAACACGGAGCTGCTTGTCTTTACTTGTGTTCAGACGTTCTGGTTGGCTGAGAGTCACCTGCTGGCGCTGACCCCTCAGCTGACCTCACTGGGGCTGGGTCGCCCCCTGCTGGTGGAACCTGGAATCACACCAGAGAAATGATGGATTGAGTGAGAACAAAAACAGGATGTTTGTTTTAAATGGTGAACCGGGATTGAATGGGATTAAATGGGAAGTTTGGAAATAATTTTTATTATTAATCAGATCGGTAGAAAGAAGAAGATAAAAACTGTTTTAGACTTTTTCTGTTCTGGTAGTTTAAAAAATAATTATGGGCATCCATCCATCAGTTTATCCAACATCCATCCATCCATATTTTCATAATATTTTTTTCTAATAATTTCCTGCCTGTTAATTTCAGATTATTCCGTTATTCTAATCTGTAAATCTCCTCCTGCCTCCTGCATCAGACTCATTTAATCTCAGTAAATCAAATTTAATCATTTACTACCCAGAGCAGTGATGGGCAGCAGGCGGTAACCTGATCAGCTGATCTTCCTGCTGATGACAGAAGTTTGGATATCTGGAGTAAAACCGAGGAGAAACCCTGCAGCTGAGTTTCAATGCGCCAGATTAAACCTGATCAGCTCAGCGCTGTGTGTTTGCGGTCTGCGCCGCAGACGGAAACAAGCAGCCTGTAACAACTTTGCTATCTGCAGCAGCATCAGACAGAAACAGAATCAAAACGCCGCCTTTTATTTCCCTCCTGCAGCGTTCTGGCTCCAATCTGCCAGGCGCTGACAGCTTCATGACGGCGTGTTTGATTTTCCCCAGGTGGGTTTTTGTCAGCAGAGCATCACCTGCTGCTTGCTTCTGGTCATTTGCTCATTTACAGGACAGTTATTTTAATCTGTTATGTTCCTGGTGTTGAAAACCTTTTATACATCAGATTCAAGTGTTGTGGTTACATTACAAAGGCGGCTGATGGATGTTTGTTTTCATTATAAACAGCAGAGGGCGCCATTTCCCATCTCACCTTTCTATCTCTGTTTCTGTAGCACGTGCAGCAGGATGACGCTCCAGTCTCACCTGAGAGAATTAAAATCACTAGACTGTTTAATCCAGTTTAGCACTTGTTTTAGTAAATAATTCCTTGATGTTGCCCAGTACCATTGGCAGATTATTTCACTGATGAGACATTTTTCACATCATATTTTTCTTTTCTGCCAGTGGAACTAATTTTTTTTTGGCAATATTAAGTAGCTACTGACTTAAAACAAGCTCCTATATTTTAAATAAAGGTTACTTCTAAGTTATCTATGTCTCATTTTTAGTGTAATAAGATATTTGCACTAGAAAATAGACCAAAAATACTTGGTAAGATTTTGTGTTTTTGCAGTGCAGATTTAATTTCCTGCTGTTCTTATAAATAAATTCAGGAACCACAACAGAAGTCTGACACTGATGATGTCGGTTTTTAAATCCAGCCTGTGAATCAACACTCATCAATCAAAAGGTCTGATTAAATCTTTAACCTTTGAGGTTAAAAAGCAGCGATGGATTTTTGTGGTATTTTAATCTCATTGTAATGATTTATTTGCCTGAGTGTTTGGGTTTACATTGAGACGTACATCTTGATCAGAGCAGTTAAAGTAAAACTCTGAGTCTCGCAGGCTGAACACAGATCCAGCTGATCCAGCTCTGGTTGATACTGTAGCTGTTTCTGCGCCGCAGGCTGCGTTTTCCCGTTGTTAAGGAATGCGTCTCCCAGAGAGTGACAGCCAGGCTGTTGCTGCTTGTCTGAGCAGGAACCCTGCAGGCTCAGTCTGCAGCAGACGTTCAGTTGACTGATGGAGCCGAGCTTCAACCGGCCAGCAGACGCATTCTCCTGCATTAAAAAAACAAAGCGTATTGCTTCAAGCTAAATGTCTAGTTAGAAAACTAAATATTTCATTTGATATTTAGATTCAAACTAAGTGTTTAGTTAAGTTCAGACTAAAACTAAACATTCAGTTAGCAAGCTAAATGTTTTTCCTTTAAGCTATTTATTTAGCTAGCAAGCTATATATATTTCACTTCCAGCTAAATATTTAATTAATCAAATTTCTTTGCTTAAAACTAAATTTATAGTTAGCAGGCTAAATATTTAGCTTCAAACTAAATGTCAAATAAATTTACAAATAAATGTGGCTTCAAAATAATCTTTCATATGGAGCTACATATTTAATTCTGTTGCTAAGAATTGTAAGTGTAATACCAAAACATTGCAAATCTCTTAAACTCTTCCTGGAGTGATTTTTGACTCCTACCTATAGGCAACAGAATATGGATACTATCTAAATGTCTAGCTCTGAGCTAGCTTTGTAAACTAAATATTTAGCTGCCACAGAGCTAAATATTTAGTTTGAAACTGTGACATTTAAAATAGAATAAAAAACTTATGTGAAAATAGGACATTTAAAAAAAGAACGGCCATGTTTTTCCTCCTCTGACAGACTAAATAACCCAAATTGTTGCTAAACTTTTTGACTGAGTAACTTTACAAACGGTATGGAAATCCGTGGCCCGGCAGAACTCAAACCCACTTCTGTGAAGTAAGAAATAATGCAGAATACTACGGCAGACATTTTAGAGCCACCAGACTTTCCAGGAATGTCCTTGGGTTTCTCACTGAGACAATGGTAGCCACATTCCTGAGACATGCCTGAGAACTGCTACCATACTGGGCTGACTGCACTCTGGGCCTGTCCCTAATCAACATTATTGGAGATTTCAGAAGACAGTCGGTACTGTTGGACATATTTTTGGGAAAATTTGGCCAAAATGACACCTAAAACTTTTCATGGAAGTTAAATTTACCAGATGTTGTAACTCAAAGGTTGGATGTTTTTTTTCTCAATGTCTTCCATTTATTGTTTGACTTTCTCTGAGAAAGTTTAACAGTTTATGGCCTGATGTCTAACCGGGGCACATTCATCCCTCAGGCGGAGTGGCCCAGTCAGAACCTGCCCCTGCAGGCCTGATAAGTCTCCATCTGTGGGAAACCAGAACCCTTCCCCTCGGAGCGCGATAACCGTGACCCCGTGACCTCCATTCTGTTAGACAACCCCCCGCTCCTCTTTCTCTGGCTGTCGCACACACTCAGTACACACATTCACTGCTCAGAGATCTGAGAGATGGAAGACGAGATGTCGTTTAAATTAGGGTCTTTCAACGTGATGAGCAAGGCGAGGAGGGGTGCTGCTAAAATGCTCAAATCTGGAGCGGCTGGAGGCCAAGCTGCAGCGCAGGCCGGGTTATTATGGGCTGTTTTACCTAAAATCTACTGCTTAGGATGGGTATATGGGCAAAATTATTGTGCAAAGAAGAATCTCATTGTTCTTAGATAATGAGATTTTACGTATTTTAGGCTGTCTTATCACTTTAAATCCTAATAATCTGCTGCTGGCCACGCCCCCCCACTCAACGTTTACACTCACACAGGAAAATGGCTGCAAACAGATAAGCAATTATACAACCTTTGAAAAGCATTAGTAGAGCCTCCTGTACAAACAACAAGAATGCAGCAAGTTGTTCCTGGATAGTGAGTCATTGACAAAACACTTGTCTCTTCCAGCAGCCATTATACAACACAGACAGTGGTAAAACCAGCTCACCAAACATGGTGGAGCTCCTCTTGGGTTGCTACAACCCAGGGAAATCAGACTGGGCTTGGCTGAGGTTCCCAGGTAACAGTGGCTCAACATTTGGGATGTTTTTGAAATGGCTCGTTTTCCAGACACTAAAAAAAACATTCAACTTTTTTCCAAAAACCGGCTGTACAAAAACATGCAAAAGGTGAATTTCACATAACAAGTGCCCTTTAAAGTTTTATTTTTCCTGTGTACCCAGAACTTACATTTGGACGTAAAATGAACCTCCAGGTTACTTTTCTAGAACATTAAAGGAGCCCAACTAAAGTTTACAAAGCAGCAGTGTGAATAACGCTTTAGGATTAATCCAGAAAAATTAAATCAAGGGAAACGAAGTGCGCTAAATGTTCAAAGTTAGCAACATTTCTAAAGCGCTATCAGCAGATTGGCAGCAGTGGAAATGTTTATGGTTTTTATTGTCTGGGTTGCTGCCAATAATCTGACAATAATCAGACACATTTTTACCTGAAGAAATATTACCTTCTCAGAGCTTGAGTGTTTCTTTCCAAACGTTTCCCATAATTTACAGGCTACTTTCACTAAACTTCCTGATTCTCAAATATACAGGTTTGTTATTTGAATTTACCAGCTGCCCTCACAGAAACCATGAATTACTTTCCTGAAACATTCAAAGCTAATGTGTCTACCAGAAAGCGCTCTAGTGATTCCTCCTAC
Source organism: Xiphophorus maculatus (assembly GCF_002775205.1). Lineage (NCBI taxonomy): Eukaryota > Metazoa > Chordata > Actinopteri > Cyprinodontiformes > Poeciliidae > Xiphophorus > Xiphophorus maculatus. The sequence continues at coordinate 29,740,253 of NC_036449.1, forward strand.
CCTAAAGGGAAAACCGCACCATTTCCTTTGTGTTGATACTCTTCAGTGGAGCAATTCAAGCTTCCTGTTCGTTATTTAAAGCTGCTCTGGTCTTAAATTAGTCACTGAAGTTAAATTTAGAGTGTTTCAATGAACCCTCAGGGTGTGAAATCGGATATGGGAATCGCAGGGATGTTGGTGCTGCAGTGAGTCGATCAGTCACCTGCTCTCTGATGGACTCATTCCTGGCATTGGGTTGCATCCTTCTGTCTGTTCTTGTGAGGACAGACACACGGCTGGAATTTCATCTCATCTTTAGGATTTCTTAAACATTACCAAAAGTGACATAAAGGTTTTTTAGTTTGCTTTGTTTGAAAACAAAGGAAAACAAGTCACATTTTAGCTTTGAATTGGTTAACAAATGCTACATTATCACACGTAACAAGACACTTTGATACCATTATACTTCATATTTAACTACGGAGTACTGATCCTGCCAAAATTGGCATTAAATACGGATATAAATAAATGGCTTCATAAAAAAACTAATGTGAGCAATATTGTATCCAAAAACAGAAAATCGGAACTTTCCCAATTTATTTGATTATACTTTGTGACAGTAGATTAATATTTTTTTATAATATTCAACAATGTTAATTTAACATTATTACTATTATTTATTGTTCAATCTTGTTTTATTTATTATTTAAAATATTTCCTTATTTAGTGTAATATTATTTCCTTACTAACCTCTTCACAATCTGTATTTCTTGTTTTTTACTGTAATTTTTAAAAATCATACATTTATTTTTTTTATTTAATATTTTCTTTTCACACTTTTGTAAAATTTAATAGTAATATGTAACTTTTTTATTGTTTGGATGCGATATTTGACACATCAAGTACTTTATAAAGCCATTTATTTATCTTTATAGTTGCCACTTTTGGCACGATCAGCCCTCCGTAGTTACCAACCAACCCTTTCATGCTTTCCGTGGTCTTATTTAGAAAGCTTCTCCCATTCCTTTTTCTTCAGCCTTAAACACACAGTCCCAACTTTTGAGCCCCTCAAGCTGTAATTAACAGTGCGACAGCACTTTGAAACAGGAAGTCCTCCAGCCAGCTCTTCTTCATGTCTTAAGGAGACTCTTTATTAGCGCAACGAGAGATGAAAGAAACGTTGAAAACAGCCACACATAATTTCTGACAAACTTCATAAAGAATGTTCTGCGTTTGATGTCTGGAGATTACATGCGCTAAAAGATGCAGACTGAAGTTGTACAAACGTCTTAGGATGTGATTTATGTTTCTGTTTAGTTTGTTTTTCTTCCTAAACTGCAATTACTGCTGACAAGCAAACCTTTTGCTAAATACCTTTGCCAAGTGTGTTTGGCCTCCCGTGCTTGGTTGGCTACATTTCCTTCCAACGGCTCATTGGAAATTGGTAAAGTTTCTAGTTTATTTTAAACTTCAAGACATCTTGATTAAATGTACGATAACCAGAAGAAAGAAGGGAATCATCATCCAGAGTTTACAGTAATCTTTAAATGAGGCTTGAAATTGGTTCTCTACTGAAATGCATTGTTGAAGGTTAACTCGAGAAAGTCCTTTTGCCTCCTGGAGTTGTCATTATGTCCACAGTTGTAATCAAATTGTCCCGTTTTGGCAGTTTTACAATGAGTGATTGGTTGTTTTGAAGGGTTGCATCCTTCTCGCCCCGAGGGGAAACTGAGATCATTCTCCAGACAGACAACACAAAAACCTTCTGCTTTTCTGTCTAAATCAGAAATTCAGGGACTTTCTGTAAGGCGCTACAAAAAATCACTCCTTCGCAATTAAATATTTAACATAATTATCTAATCCAACAAAAACACAATTCTTGCAGACGCAAAACAAAGACTTAGAGTTGTCAACCTGACATTAAAACACCTGCATAAGAGACAACCGTTGACTGCTTTTCAATCAATGACTTGAAACCTTTGTTTCTCTGAAAGCCCACTACTCTGACGGAAAAGACAGACTTCTGCTTTTATCACCCAGAGGCCATTAGTGGCTGTGGAGGGTCTCTGTCAAACAGACCTACAGGCTGTATAAGAGACCAGTTTGGGCAGGAAGGTGAATCCTGGATTATTGAGGAGTTTCTGAAACAATCAACTTAAAGAATAATTGTGACACGTTTCTCTTCAACAGGCGTTACGGTAATCCTTCAGCCATAAATGACCAAAAGCTCACCAAACTTTCTTTGGACTTTTGGCAGAACCTGACCATTTTAAAGATATTACCATGTAAGAATGTAACTTAGAGATCATCATAAAGTGCAAGTTCTATGAAAAACAATCTACCTTTCACAGATTTGTCCGTTTTAAAGCATAATTAAAACTCCAAATCAAATTTTTATTGCAGAAAAACTGTATAAATTGGTACTTATGGGAGCTGTCTTAATGTTTTTATACAGTTTGTGTCATTTTAATATAAAATTTGTTTAATTCAGCAAAATTTTACATAAATCCATCAGTGTGCTTCATTATGGTCTCACATTTACCAAGAAATCATCCTGATGATTCCCCAAAACTGTTGGGCAAATATAGTTTAGATTAATAAAAGCAAAATGGACTTATTGGAAGATGTGCGTCCAGCTGTATGTGGTGTTAAACTTGGAGTGCATTCACACCAGCCCCGTTTAGTCCACTTCAATCCAGCTCTAGTTTGCTTGCCTAGAAAGTTTGGTTCGTTTCGTTTGGGGAGGTATGAACTCTGGTCCGCCTACAAAACTTGGTGTTGGTTAGTTTGAAGTGAACTCTGACACGGATGTGAACGCCAAGTAGATCGGAGACCGCTCCAAAAGCAGGAAGTGGACTACAGCGCAGGGCATTCTGGGTAAATACAACCAAAACAAACATGCTAGGCTAGCGTTAGCAGGAGAAATGGCTCGTGGCCTTTAGCCACAGAAAAAGAGAAATCCGACAACCGCCAAAATCTGATGCCACTCCAATTTTGTTTACATATTGTGAAGAAGGAGGTTGCATTCAGTGTCTTCAGAGGTTTTCATGTTGGTTCCTTCAGTGGTTCTTGGTGCAGCGCCCCAACAGGTCAGGAGGGGAACAGGATGCTCAAAGGTTTTGGTTGGTTTGACTCAGAGCAGAGAGAAAGAACCACAGCAGCTGAAAATGTAACAAATGTGGCAGTTTGGGCGCCCAATTAAACCAAGTCTGCCAAACTTAATCTCTAAGGATCATGACTTTCTACACTGCAAAAAGTTAATACTGTTGTTCAGAAATCAGTTATTTTAAAACATCTTCTTGTATGTTTGTTCATTGAGTCCCGGTTCTGTTGTTTTGACAGTTATTTGCAGCCTGATTCTGTTCTTCAGCTGAGTTTCTGGGACATTGTTGTCTGTTCTCAGACTCTCCTCACAGTTTATAATGTAATAACTTTGGTTGAAAACCTGAATCACCCTTAGCCTATATCTATAGTTTTCTAATTAACATAACTTAACAAAGACGGGAACAAATTGCCCGTCTCTGAAAGCATCAGTATTGTAACCTGAAAGGACAGGCTGCTGTAACTCTGAGGTATCACTCAGCAGGAGAGATCGCTTTTCACTGCTGCCACAAAAGGAGGAGGAGTTAGCAACATAAATATTACTAAGGCAGCCAATACGGCGCACACCTCCTCCTCTGCATTCCTCTGAATGGACGCCCTCGTCTTCACTTGTGCTGGAGTGTGTGTGGTGACAGAGCAGAGGGAAGGAGTGTGTGAGGACTGCGTGGACATGTCATAGTTCCCTCTGGAAGGCTGATTCATCTGGTTCATTGGACACCACAATGAGGAGCTGGTTTAAGGTTTTGCCCCTTCTGACCCTGTGGGTGGTCTACTCTGAGGCTTGGTTCTGGTCCTGGAGTGAGACCGGCACAACGTTGGCGCCCGGGTTAGAACTGGAGGGTTCTGGCATTGCGACAGGTAGCGGAGAGCCTCTATCTGAGAGCAGCACCACAGCTGGAGCAGAGATCATTGATGAAGGACACGTGCTCCAAACAGTTGGGCAGACTTGGGATGAGACCACTGAAGGTCCTCGAATGACGACTGTAGTTCCTTCAACGCCACCAGAGAGGGGGCGTGGAGTGGGACAAACCACCGCAGGGACAACATCACGCAGGAGTAAACCCGGTAATGACATCTTCTCATGCAGAATCTGATTGTTTAGGGTCTTAGATCCAAAATCTGGCTCCAGACCAGTTCTTCTAACAGGAACTGAGGTAATACCCATGACACTGTTACTGGAGGCAGTTTGAAATCTCAAAACCAGAAGTTTCCTAAGGAAGATTCACTAGGAATATTCAGCAGTTTAGTCTTGAGTCCTTCTTCTCCTCTTGAAACCCCAAAACAAAGAAAACAGACTTTTTTTTGTGAAAACATTTTACAGACCAACTTCGACTTCATTTTAGCCTCTAGTAACAAGTCAGCATCCATTAACCCACCAGACGTTTTCCTCAACAGAAGCAACTCCTATCACACAACCAGAGATACACAGCAGGCACCGATGTATCCACCACAGCTGCTCAGCATGAAACGTCCAGTCAAGAGTTCGCTTTAGTGCTTCTCCAGCTAAACAGAAACAAAACTCAAGTTATTATATTTGGATCTAGAGTCAGAAACTAGAGATCAGACCCAAAATCTGACCTGAACATTCAGAGCCACATAAAGATGGTTCCAAAGTCGGTCTCCTATCACCTGAAAAACATTTCAAGAGGACTAATGTCTCGTTAGTTTTGTTTACATATTGTGAAGAAGGAGGTTGAAACTTTAGAGAAACTCATCCAGGCGTTTATGTTTAATGGCATTAATTACTGTAACAGTATTTTCACCGCTGAGAAAATACACTTTAAAACATCGACCAACATATTTGATGTATATTTGCTTGATAAGTTTGCTTGTTGGTGACTGAATGATGTTTTAATGATGTGAAGCACTTTGACCTGCCTTGTTGCTCATTTGCTATGCTAATAAACTTGACTTAGCTCCAACTCCACATGTTTCAGATGCAGCTCAACCATCAATAGGGGAACAACAGCTTAGCCAGGCAGTCGTAGGTGTTGAGGCACCAGCAGAATCCTCAACTGCAACTCATTCCTCACAATGCTTGAAGCTAGATTCCTCTCTACCTTTCTGCTCCTCCATGATGGGGGAAAACTTTACCGTGCCCAATTACTTCAACCACAGCAGCCTGGGGGAAGTCCGGGCGCTCCTGGAAGAGTGGGCGCCGCTGCTGAGGTCGCGCTGCCACCACGCCGTGGAGTGGTTTCTCTGCCTCCTCTTGGTGCCGGAGTGTGGCCCGACGGCCGCGCCACCCGCGTTGCCTTGCCGGCGTTTCTGCGAAGTGTTGTGGGACAGTTGCTGGGTGCTCCTGGATGAGGGTCGCCTCCCTGTGGAGTGCCAGGCTCTGCCAGATGAGGAGGATGATGGGTTTCAGTGCTTGTCAGTTTGTAACCAGAAAGGTAACCACTGGCTCAAAATGAACATTATGTTTGGGTTCATTTTGAACTGGTTTGAGAATCCTCTTCTTCCCAGTACCTCATCCCCATCCTGAGATATTAACGTCAACATTTGATGAATTAACCTTTGGGATATTCTGGCTGCAGCCTAACAAGTTTGGATCCTGACTACTTTTGTTGCATGTTTGTGTTTTTCTCCGATGTGCTTGTGATTTCCTCAACATGGCGCAAAAATCTAATTTGTCTCAACTTTAACACATTTAATGCTTTAAGGAAGCACATGTTGGTGTTCGCTTCTAGATTAGGATTTTCTGGTTTGTTGCAGCCATATGGTGGTTAAACAACACAACCACATCATTCACATGTCATTTCATACAAGAAGCAGCAAAACCTGAAGCAGCTTTTGCAATTTTTGTTTAGCACTTTTGTTAACTTTGAAAGCATTTAGCATTCTTAGCTCCTCCTAAACTAATGTTTCCAGCTGTTTTGTAAACTTTCAGTTGAATTAAATTAGACATTTGTTGTTTTGGTTTTCGACTGTTAAGCATTCTTCAATTAATTATTAGACATTTAAATTAATGTTTTGAAATGATAAATCAGATTAATCGTTAACCTGGAGAACACAGACTCAAAGAAGGCAACATACTCAGAGCAGTATTTAAGCCAAAACTGTTCAAACAATATATACAATTTGCATTTAATACTAAAAAACCCTTTTCGTCTGCAAAAAGAGTCTCCTATTAATCACCTTTTGCTATCCAATTATTAATCAATTAATAAAAAAGTAATGTCCAGTTCAGCCTTAAACTGTAGATGTTAAGTCAAACAAGCTTTCACTAATAAATGCTATATTATTGCATTTTTGGGAATAAAATTTTCTTACTTAAAAAAGGAATTTAATTAAATAAATGTTTGTGTATTTTTAATATTTTGAAAAATAAGCTTTATTGGGGTTTTTGTAATCGGACTAATAGGCAAAATAATCAACAGAATAATCGATTACTAAAATTATTTGTTCAGAATATTCACCACTTTGGATTTTTTTGACAGGTTAGCTTTACATGTTAGAACCTGGTAAAGGGTAGAAAGTTGGAATGGATTTGTTGTGTTGAACCCTGAATTTCCCCAAATCGCCAAACCTCGACACATTTTCCTGAGTACCAGGGATGAAATGTTAAGAACCAGCTGTAATCCAGATTAACAGCTTCTTTTTTCTGCTGCATTTCTGGATGAAAACATCATAAAGTAGCAGATAGGATCAGATCAGTCATATAATCCCCAATATTACCATGTTTCTCATGAGTACGGAGAGACTGGCTCAGTTTAGTCCATAAGTGATTAATGTGAGAGGATCCATGGTTTTACAGTTTTGTGTCAAACTATAAAACCATACTTTGACACTTCCGACTTTATGTGGGAAGTCAGTTCTTGCTCTGCCTATCTTCCATATCAGAAGGAACTGAAGATGGTCTTTTTACAGCAGTGTTATCTTTTAGACACCAAGCTTCACTGACAGCTATGAGTGGACATCGTGTTTCTGGTCCCATGACCAGCAGAGATGTCAGCTTCAAGACATATTTGAGTTGGTGTGAAAGAGTTTCAGGAAGGGAAGAGATTAAGAGTCACAAAACTGCAGAGATTGGCAGCTCCTGTTCTGTTAGCAGCAGGCTAACATGTTCTGTTACATGTTAGCCTGCTGCTTTTAGTCACTGTGGATCAAACCAATGTTTTACAGCTAAAATCATTTAGAAATAAACACTAAATACTCAGGGTTAGCTAACGTTAATGCGCTACACAAACAATACTTTCACAGAAAGCTAATGGCAGTTGTGGATACTGCTAGCTAAAAAGTTAGCTATGCTAACCCTTAAACACTAATCCTACACATTTGTTCTGTTAATGTTAACAAGCTACACCAACAGTATTTTACAGAAGCTAATGTTAAAGCGCTAACTTCAATGGAAATGATATCTGCCATTGAAAGACTGGAGCTACAGTATAATTTACACCTTCTAATTTACATACTTTGTAAAGTCCTTAGATATTGTATTCATGTTTAGAACAAGTTTTATTTTATTCCTGTATGTTTCTAGTTTCTAGAAACTAGAAACATAAACATACTGTATGTTTCTAGTTTCTAGAAACATACAGAAAAAAGCGAAAGAACATGAGAAGAAGAAACAGAATTGCTACCTAAAAAAATGAGAATGTCAAAATGTTTAATGGCACTGATTACTGCAACAGTATTTTCACCGCTGAGAAAATACACTTTAAAACATCGACCAACATATCGACAGTATTCGTAACAGTCGATGACCAAAACTTCAACTCAGATGTTGAACTTTATTCAACTGAAAGTTGAAACGGGCAACAAAATTTGTGCTTTACAATTTATCAGGAAAAGTTAATTTGTGGGAAGCCAGGTGAGGAAAACGTTTTCAAAGTTAGCAAAAGTGCTGCAGTGATAAGCTAAAACATTAGCTCTGCTATTAGCCGATTAGCATACCACTTTGTGCGAGTTTTGATTTGGTGTTGGATGGTCAAATTAAAACTAATGTGTCTAGGAAACTGCAGGAAGAGTTGCATCCTTTCCTAGTTTTAAGTTTTAACAACTGATCCAACGCTTTCATGGATTTTAAAACTGTTTTCATTTTTTATTTATTAAACAAAATGGAGTTTGTCAAATGTCCTTCAGCAGCTGTAACTTCCAGCAAAGGTTTTCTACTGGACTTCATTTGTATCTTATGTCATTGTGAATGACTTTTTCAGCCATTCTGTTGTAAATTAGAGCTTTTCCGCCTCATCTTTGTTGACTGGAGTCTCACTTGAGGTGAGACTGAGAAATCTAAAGAATCTGTGTAAAACTCCAGAACTAAAACAGGCTGCATTTGATGGTATTTCTTGTTGAATTATTATTTTTACCCAAGTTGTCTATTTACTCTAAATCCTTCAGCTAAACCTAAAGTGCATTCACAGCAGCCTGGTTTAATCCACTTTAACCCAACTCCAGTTCGTTTGTGTAGAAAGTCTGGTTCGTTTGGGGAGGTGTGAATACATAATCGGACCAACAAATCAAACTCTGGTCCGCCTAAAAACTTTAGTCTTGGTTCAGTTAAAGTGAACTCTGCTTCATTTTGAATGCATTGTGTGAATGCCAAGCGGACCAGAGACTGATCCAAAAGCAGGAAGTGAACTACAGTGCAGGGCATTCTGGGTAATTACAACCAAAATAAACGTGTTAGCCTAGCGCTAGAAGCAGAAATGGCTCATGATCTTGAGCCAAAGACAAAAGAGAAATCCTCCAAATACTAAAATCTGACACCACTCCATTTTTGTTTACATTTGGTAAAGAAGGAAATTGCGCTCAGTTTCATTTTATTCAGTGGTTCTTGGTGCAGCGCCCCCACAGGTGAGGAGGGGAACAGGTTTCTCAAAGGGTCTGCTTGGTTTGACCCAGTGCATTGAGAAAGAACCACAGCAGCTGGAAATGTAACAAATGCTTCAACTTTGGCCCCCAGTCGAAGAGAGTCTACCGAACTGTGAGCTGGGAGAAAACCTTAATAAACCGTTAATCCAAAGAGGAGGCGCGCGTGATTTTTGTTAACTGTGGGAGGTTCTGAAGCGTCTAACCTCTGAGGAATATTAAGCTATTTTACTTGGATTTCAGTAAAAACTGAAGAAAATCTGCTACACTAGTTTGTTAATGTTTCCCTCTCACCCATCGTTATTAGTCTCATGACTTCTTCATGGTGTCCGCCTGCTGAGGCGTTGCCTGACCTTCCATCTTCATCCTGATTATGACGATCCGTTTCTCTCCTGGCCGGCTTGCCGAGCTCTGACCTGGAACCGTGTATTTTCAGGATACTGTGAGGCAGTGGTGGACTTTTTAGTGCGACTCCCATCAGGCGTGATCCCATCACCGTCGGGGGTCAGGATTGTTAGGGCTCAACAACTCCTTTAATTATGTTTTTCCATGGTTACCGGCCTCTTCCTTGAAAGATGAGCAGTCATTCATATCAGGGTCTAAAGGTCAACTGCAATTTATCCCAGAGGGTTTGAGACGATGTCCTGAGGGGGAAACCATCCTTAATTGACATATTCGGGTTGCGTCTATAGTCTTTGTTTCGTATGTTTTTAGTGATCCGACTGATTAGTTGCATGATGGTTCGTCTGAGTTGAGTAGTTCATGGTGGTTCTTGGCAGGGATTCACTCTGACTTGGCTCTCGTTGAGTTTCCAATTATATCCAGCATTTTCACTTTTAACTTCAAAACTACATATATTTAAGGAAATAGATGGATTATAGGAACAATTTTTAGAAATAGATTCTCCTTTCTACATGTAGATCCATCTTTTGTTTTCTTTTTTGATTTGACAAATGTATTGAAATGACATTAAATGGACTGGGAAGTTTTGCTGTATGTAGTTTAGAGAACTACAAACTAGAGATGTGATTATGGCTGAAATGATTAATCGATTAATGAAATAACCGCCAACTAATGTAGTAATTGATTAATCATTAACTCGAGTTTACAGAAAAAGAGCAATTTGCTGAGAGAACAACAGTAAGAACAGGAACTAATCTAAAACTACAAAAAAAGTTTTACATTTTGATGTAAGATTAAAAAATCTTTGTATGCACAACTGTTCGTAATAAAACACTAATATGACAAGAATAGTTATACCACTAATACAACTATTCTTGCATTGTTAGTGTGTCTCATATTGTCATTATGAGAATAAAGTTGTGTGACAATAAACTCAATAAAATGCAAGAATAAACTCATAATATTGTGAAAATAGTCATAATGGGCGACAAAGTTATAATACAAGAGTAAAGTAATAATTCATGAATGAAGATTGTAATAATACCAGAGTAATGTCATAATATAAGAATGAAGTGGTAATGCTATAACTTCTGCACAAAAAATAATGAAATAAAAAGAGAAACATTGAGGATCTTGTGAATCTATACTTCGGTATTGGTTTTACAAATAGGACATAATCTTTCAACATGGATTTTTTTCTGTTTTTGGTGAAAAGATCGGAATCAAACCGCTCAGACTGCCTTCAAAAAGTCAGATATGTGTCGGACTTGAATGTTTGAACGTAACGTTAAGCTCCCAAATAAAACACTGAGGTTTTTTCTCCTGCCAGCCGGCCGAAATCCTGCTAGCTTACCACCAGACCTGATTTCCCAAAGCGGCGCACACGGTGTCCCAACGTATGGGCTGCTTCGCCGACGGGACATCGCGACCAGCGGCGCCCCGTGCTGGAATGCCGCTTAGAGACAAAGAGCTGCTTTCCTGGTTGGTAGGCGGCCAGCCTGACAAGACAAACTGTCACCATAAACCCAGCAGCTCCTTTCATCAGCAGCTCTTTTATTTTTGGTGCTCAACTGACCTTGAAGCTGCCATTGTTCGACAGCGGCCATTATGGGGACCTGAATTCAGATTGCACTTAAAATGCTAATGATGAAAGCTTTTGTGTCGCTAGCGGTTTTGCACGCTCAGCGGACCAGATTCTGTTGCAAATTCTTGTGCAAACTGGTCAAAATTTTCTAATTGCAGCATCTGGAAAATTTACGAGAATTACAGATTCATGGAAACATTTTGTCTCTTTTTGCCAGCCTGCATGTAAAAGGAGAGCACATCTGTTCTGTAGGAGCGATGCTGCCTCTAATGACAGGTTTAGAAAGTTTCCAACAAGATGCAAATATGATGTTTTGGCAGAAGTATTAAAGTTAATTACAAGTGTGAACTGTAGAAGAAAGAGTCGGGAGAGAGGAGACAGGAATCCTCTGGATTACCCAAAGCATGAAAAGTTTTGGATGTTCTGCGTTTTTGACGAAGCGCTGCGTTTAAGAGCCGAACTACAATCAGTTTTTGCAGTTCTCCAAACGTCTGTCATGAATGAGCTCATGGGAAGCCGGGCTGAGACGTGTGAGGACGTGTGGGACTCTGCAGGTCTCCCATTCTGAGTTTATCTAAGCAAACATCTGCTCTGCTCGCTGCAAATGACTGTTTATCGTTGGCTGCCATTCATGCAGCAGGCGAGGTGTACCTGAATGCCTCTGAACCTGGACTGCATTCAAACAACTCAAGTGGACATTTTTACAAGGCGTTTGTCAAGATGAGATGTTGATAATTAGCAATACGGCGTATCAGCAAGCCAGCACTAAAGCTGCATCCACCAACTCTTGGATGATCTTGTAATTACTTCATTTTCTGCTTTTCTATTTACATTTTCATTTTCCTATGTTTAGTTGTTGGATTAAAATAAATGTATTTCAGATTTCAGTAGAAGTGTAAAAATATCACCATTTCTAAACACACATAAATATACAACATGATCTGATTAGGCTCTCGAGTCATGAGGATAAAATTCTGATAAGAAATAATAAATTTAATGTCAGTGATCGTTAAAAAACACAAAACAGAGAAAAGTTTCAAAACTGTGGCTTGGCTTCTGCACATTTACAGTTTGGTGGGAGATTTAAACATAAATACACCAGTTAAGTCCGTCAGTGCCGTGAACCTCCAGCTATTCGTGGATTTCTCTGTGGAATTAAACTCCAAATTAAATTCCACAGAATTCGAAAATTTGCAGAAAATTTGTCTTGACAGATTTTTTCATAGTACAATTTTAAAATATTCTTGTATTATTTAGGGAATATTATAAATTTACTGTCATGCAACTTAATTCTTGTGTCTTGACTTTTTTCAGATAATATAACTGTTATATTACTAGAATAAAGTCATACTAATACAATAAGTTGTACAACTTTATTGTCATACAACTTCATTATATTTTTCTATGTTTTTTGGTAATATTAAAAATTCAATATTATAATATACTTATAGTCGTACAACTTTATTATTTCGACTTTTTTCTGTTAACTTTACAACTTTATATCATTTAGATCATATAATTACTGTTGTACAACATTTCTCGTATTTTTCCGACTCTCATAATGTGACTTTATTTTCTTAGCCTGGCCCTAATGCGCCAGGATGATTTTTAAGGTCACGGCGATATTTATAAAGTTTAAACCAACTGGGACAAAGAATGCTGGACAGTGACCAAAGTCTTTCTTCCACCATTAATGGCGACCACGATGGTAAAAATGTCTCCATAGCTCTCTGTTCCAGATCTGCAGCATTTTTTCCAGTGTGACATTTATTGTAATGTTTTTTACTGTATTTAAATCGGGATGCAGTACAATCATCTCCCTCAGCAGCCAAACATGGAGCGGAGAACATCTGCGTAGCGGGAGGGATTTTTATCGCCGTCCTGACTGGCCTCTCTGTCAGCTCCGACTCAAATCAAAGCGTCTTTATTCCTCTGACAGATCGCAGCTGATGTTTATGGTTTCACAGCAGAGAGGAAGATCCGGGCTCCAGCTGAGCGTTTTACGTCTGAACAAAGCCAACAGCCGAGCCGCCAAACTCCTGCTCTGGTGGCTGCGGGGCGGCTTTGAACGCAGCGACACAGACACTTATTTCCCTCCAGGTGGTGAAACCGAAACACGTCTTCAAAGCTCCAAAAATACGTCACACGAGAGCCGAAAACGGTCCGAAAACAGTAATTTCTCTGCTTTTCCTCTCAGTACGGGAAAAACGTCCTTTAGAAGAAAGGAGAACAGTTTATTCAGCAGTTTCATGAGTCGGGAATGGCTCTTAGAGTCCAGGTGTAAAAGAATAAATAGTGGATATTTATCATGAATAAATATCCACTTTGAACAGGGCTGTTCAAAGTGCGGTCTGTGGGCCGTTTGTGGCCCCTGAATTAGTTTTGTGTGGCCCACATGGTAAAATTGGGCCCTTTCTGTAATTTTTTTTTAGAGTGAGATTTTCTGTGGAAAGTTTATCTTCTTAACCAGAGTTAGCATTTAGTTGGCCTTTTGTTTTTGGCCTTGTCTTTATTTTTATCTCAAAAGTCATGCCACAAACATGTAGCGAGTTTTTACCTAAAAACAGACTTCTGGCAAACCCACCCATTACATTTAAATACAGAAACGTTTGAAGTTGAAAATAAACTTTTTCGTGTTTTGTTACGTTGCACTCGCAAACAGAAGTGAAATCCAGTTTCCTTGGTGTTCATCTCAACCCAAAGACATTGGGTTGAGATGTCCAACTTTATACATTTAAATGTGGCTTCAGTTCATAATTCCCAATCACTCAGATCTTCATGGTGTTTGAAACCAGACGGATGTGTTCATTTTTACATAGTTTTGCCACTTTTCTGATGGTTCAGTTAGATTTCAGCTCCGTTTCTGTATTTTGTTTTCTAAAGTATAAGTTTAGTAATTTGTCTGTGACTCTTTAATAAATGTTCTTTGTGATGCTTTTGTGTTTCGTCCTCAACCCCGCAGCCTTACAGTTTGTGGTCTAACACCAAACTCTGCCATGCAGCCCTCCTCTCTAACCCAAACCCGGTCCGATTGGGCCGACAAACTCACTTCCCGTTTCTGTTCTCCAGACAACGGCGTCTCAGTCAAGTCACAAAATGATGAGAGAAAACTCGTGTGAACATAAAGTCATAATATGAGATTATAGTCAGAATATTATAATAAAGTTGTACAGTTGAAAAAGGTAGCACAACAAAAAAGTTGTAATAATACAAGATTAGAGTCAGAATGTTACAAGAATAAAGCTTTAAAAATATAGAAAAAGTAATAATATATGATTAAAGTTGCAATATTACCAGAATAAAGTCATAATACAAAAAAAAGTCATATGAGAATGAAGTCATAGAAATATGTGAATAGTCATAAAATTACCAGAAAAAAGGCGGTTACACAAGAATACTGTCATAATACGAGAAAAAATGGCACTATTACGATATTAAAGTCATATTATGAGAATAAAGGGCTAACGCCAAGAAAAATTGTAATAAAATTAGAAAAAAGTGATGCATCAAAAAAGTCGTAATTATACAAGATTAATAATAAGAGAATAGTCATATTGTTATGAGAATAAAACCACATTATTATGAGAACAAAGTCATAATAAAATTAAAGTTATATTACTAGAATAAAGTGGTAATAATGGAAATAAAACCACAAGACTAGGAAAATATAGTAATATGAAGAAAAAGTTATAATAAGAGAAAAATTGTCATAAGACAAAGTTGTGACAATATGAGAAAAATGTAGTAGCCAAAAAAGTTGTTATAATCCAGAATAAAATTGTAATAAATCCAGAATAAAATTGTATTAAATCCAGAATAAAGTCATCATATCGGCAGTATAAAGTTGCTTTATGTCCGATCAGACTCCAGACTGACTTCCCGTTTGTGTTTTCCAGAAGACAGCGGTGTGTCGCTGCTGCAGCTGATCGGCGATCCTCCTCCAGAGAAGATCCTGGAGGTGGATGGCCCGGACAACAGCCCCGCCTACCTGTTCGGGCCAGAGTCCGCCACGGGCCAGCTGGCCCGGGCCCACTTCCCCAACCCCTTCTACAGGAACTTTGCCCTCATCTTCAGCCTGAAGCCCACCTCCGATGACGGCGGCATCGTCTTCTCCATCACCGACTCTTCGCAGCAGATCATGCACCTTGGCGTCAAGCTGTCGGCCGTTCAGGGATCGGAGCAAAACGTCGTTTTGTTCTACAGCCAGGTCGGCGCCCGGCAGTCCAAAGAGGCGGCCAGGTTCCGCGTGCCGTCCATGACGAACGCCTGGAACCGCTTCGCTGTGGCTGTGAAGGACGACAAGGCCATGCTGTACCTGAACTGTGACATGGAGCCCCAGGCGACGCGGATGGAGCGATCGGCGGGGGAGCTGAAGCTGGAGTCGGGGTCTGGGGTGTTCGTGGGCCAGGCTGGAGGGGAGCATCCTGACAAATTTAAGGTTGGTAAAACATGTCCGATGCTTGACATTTTGTTCAAGACTCATGTCAAATGGCGCGCACACACAGGAGCCTCTTGAATTAAGCCATTGTATTTCCTCTTCTGGTAACTTTGTACAATGGTGGCTGAAATATTGAGAGAGCGTCTTGGCTTTGTTTACTGAAACCACGAGTACATTGTTGGGAATCTCTGCACCATGTTTGAATTCACCAGAAAATTCCGAGGTGTTGAGAGTTTGGTGAGTTCCAGTACCTAGTTTGGCACCGTCGAGGATTTCTATCAGGATTATTTTCATCTCAACCTGCAGTTTCTAACACGTATCGCTGTCTGCATCTCCTGGTAGGACACCACCTACAGGCCACTACGTCACATAGAAGTCTTTTTGATTGCTTGACGCTCCAGATCCAGCGGGAAAAGTTAGATTTTAAAACTCCAGCGTTGGATGCTCATCAAATGCTCGATACGCACATAATGCACGTGTCAACATAAAGACTGCATGTAAACCAGACGCCCTGAAGCTCAAATCGCATTCGGTCTGAACGCTGCTCTAGACCAAAGTTGGAACAGGATCTAATGCCATTCCTGCAGTGATGAGACTGAACGTTTTTAATTTCCTGTTGCCATAATAAATATGTGAGTGTGATGACTCTCATGTGACCCATTATTCTGAAACAGGTTGACACCAAACATGCGCCTGTATTCCCCTGCCATTCAAAGCTCCAGGTTTTAATCTCATTACCATGACTCAGCTGACATTTTCTAACTACAAATGCTGACCTCAGCAGTCTGGGCTGCACTGCTTCGGTTAAAGATGCTCAGTGATTATTCAGTGAGCATTTACCAAGCGGTTTTGCAGACATGTTTTCAATGTCTTCATTCTATGGTAAAAGTTTCTGCACATTTTCCTTGCCAAAATTCAAGACTTTTCCAGACTCCATACTCAAGACAGATATTCCTACAGAGCCCAGAGAGATGGATGGATGGATGGATGGATGGATGGATGGATGGTTTACCAAATGGTTGGATGAGATGATGTTGGTTGAACAAGTGGTTGGATGAATGGTATAACGAATGGATGGATGGTTTAACAAATAGATGCATAGTAGGCAGGTTTCCACTTCCACTAATGTGCTAATATTGGAGCTAACTGTTCATTTAGCAATGTTGCTACCGTTTGGCGCACTTAGCTTCTCATAGGTAAATTTTTCCGGACAGATTCTTAAGTGCCAATTTAAAAATATGTTTTAAAACATCATAAAACAAATTTTATACTGTTTATTGCAAAACAGCATAAAATTAGCTGTTTATGCATTACTTGCTTAATTCTTGACTAATTAGAATATCTATAAACATTCACTGTCTTGAAAGGCATAAAAATAAATAGAATTAGCTTTTAGCTTGTCTAAAAGCTAAAGTATAGGTCAGTATGAGAAAAAAAATACAAATTTAAAAAAAGACTAGGCTGTTTTCTGTTTCTTTTTCCCTTTTTCTAGGAAAAATAGTTTTTGACATAATGATGTGATTTTGGTACAAAGTCTGTTCTAACAACATTTATGTTTAACCTTATCACCAACTTTAACCAAAACTTGATTCACACCATACATAAAAACCATAAAAAAGAGACCGTGTTTTGGTCCCCGTAAGGCCTTCAGTCCTCTTAAGGCAGTGGTGCCCAAAGTGGGTCCCTGAGGGCCGGCATCCTGCACGTTTTAGTTCTCGCTCCGGTTTATCGCACCTGGATCAAATGACGGCTCGATAGAGGCCTAAGAAGAACATTCACCTGCTGAAAAGGTTGTTACTACCATTAGGGAGAGAACTAAAACATGCAGGTTGCCGGCCCTCCAGGACCGACTTTGGGCAGCAGTGTCTTAAGGTATGTAAATACAAGGTCCTAGCAAAGCAACATAAACAAGTATGTACACACACACACACACACACACACACACACACACACACACAGACAAAAACGTGAATGGTTTATATTTATCATGGTCAGCCTGGAGTTAGATAATATCATTATTGCTTTATTACATACTAACCTTCATTAAAAAAATAGTCACACCAAATTATATGCATTATTATCATTTACAGGTCCAAAAATAATAACATGTGAAAATGGGAGTCTGGAAAAGCCTGGATTGTTTTAAAATGGAAAACGTGGGAATATTTAATCAATTTAAAGGAGGCTTAAACTTTGTTTGTTGATTCTAAAGGCTCCCAAATCTGGCAGTTGTGCAAATTTATTTTTTGTCCTAATTGGATTATGTTTGGCCTGAATCCTTGTTTACAACATATATTAAATATGGCTTCCATTAAAAACCAGTGAATGTGCTACATTGACTGTTTAAACCTTTTCATGAGGCATAAATCTGAAGATTTATGTTGAAGATCTGAGGCAGTGCGATGAAAGGAGCCTGGTCATCTGAACGTTTTAAAGGTGAGAGTTCAAACGCAGTTTGTCTGAAATCCCTTTAATGATTCACTCTGGACATCAGTACGTCCTAAACGGTCAACTTCAAACATGGCTGCAGAAAAAGCTCTTCCTCAGACTAATGGCTCATTGATGGAGAAGATTCGCCCGCTGCTGCGAGTGTGAAATCTTCCAGCAGATTGGATGTTTGAGGAACAGATAGCAAAACTTCACACAGAAACAGACGATTCAATGGAGCCACAGATGTAGGGGGAATTCCTCGGGAATGTCAGGAAACCCACGGCAACGACAAACATTCCTGTTTATACGTCCGGAGGACGTGTGGAGTGTGTGTGATTATACGTGTCGTTGAGGATCAAACAGCGGCGGTGTGTGTCTGTGTGTGTGTTTCAGGGCGCCATCAGCGAGCTGCGGGTGGTGGGAGACCCCAGCGCCGCAGCGCGGTTCTGCGAGGAGGACGACGACTCCGATATGGTGAGTGACGAATAATCGCATATCTGCAGATCAACGGCTGTATGCGCTTGATTTTCTGCAGGAATGCTACATATTTTATTTCACAAGGTTAAGGAAAGTATTTCTGCTCAAAAGAAATCTGTTGATGTAATCGTGTTAAAACGACCATCTGCTGCAGCTTAACCCGAACTTGGTGGCAACATTTCAGATTTATTCAGTTCATCTTTGCCAATAATGTTTATAATCATCTAATTTTCTTGGGTTAAAATGATTATTTTTTTTACTTATATATGATTTCTTGGTTTTTGATATTCCTTGTCATATTAAAATGTTTCAGATCACCATATACATTTTAATAGCAACAAAATCTTAATTGTGTTTTTCTATTCATATTTACCTAAAACAACGTCTTAAACATAATCTGTAAGAACAGACAAAATGAAAAAAACAAGGAATTAAATCAATTTTAGTACCAGAATAAATAAATAAATAAATAAATAAAAATGTGAAGAAAAAAAACTTCAAATCCACCTAAATAAAATCTTAAAAATAATCAGTATGGAGAGCCAAATGGGACTAAATTAAATATGTAATTTAGAAAAATGTAGAAGTTTTTCAATTTAAACAAATAATTCATATTCATAAAATAATCTGTATGGAGGGACAAAAGAGACAAAAAGCCCAGATAATTTCTTCCCAAAAGACGATTTAGCAAAAAAAATAAATAAAAAATAACTCTCTTGGCAAAAAATGACTTTGATCACTATTTTAGGAAGGTGACAAACTGTCATTAAGAATTAAATTGAGACGAGAAAAATAGTTCAGTTAGCTAAATATTTTTTTACAAAATGATCAGAATGGAGAGTGAAAAGGGACAAAATTAAATCTGTAATCAAGAAAGATAATCAAATAAATTTTAACATTTAAAAAAAGGTTTTTCACTGCAGAAAAATATTCAACATTCACCTAAAAACATCTTAAAAGTAATTTGTATGGAGGAACAAAATTAAATAAAAATAATAATGCCAATAAATTGTCAAATAAATATTTAAGTTTGGTGCTCTGGTTCTGAAATGCTGGGTTAGTTTGACACCAAATGTAAAGCAATGAACAATCCAAAGAAGCTCCACTTTTGTCTCGTCAATCCACATTGTTATGGAAGACCAAAAG
Source organism: Xiphophorus maculatus (assembly GCF_002775205.1). Lineage (NCBI taxonomy): Eukaryota > Metazoa > Chordata > Actinopteri > Cyprinodontiformes > Poeciliidae > Xiphophorus > Xiphophorus maculatus. The sequence continues at coordinate 29,759,626 of NC_036449.1, forward strand.
GGACAAAATCTCATCAGTAAATAAGTCATTAAAATATTAATGAAATGTACCATAAAGTAACTAAACAATTAAATGCCCAATAGACGGTTAATTAATTAAATATGTCATTAAATTATTAAAAAGCGTCACCATGTCAAACTCGACCATCAAAGTTCAGACTTCATAGCCCCGCCCACAGCGATGAAACCCAGGAACAGAAACCATTAAATAATTGAAAACACATTGAATTAATTATCTGCATCGGCTATTATAAGTTTGCTTTTTAGTGATTTAATGATAAATTAACAGAGTTTCAATGTTCAGATTAAAAACACTTGATGTGTTTTTATCCTCATTGGTCTCTTCAGGCTTCAGGAGAAGGAAGTGGCTACAGAGAAACCAGACGGCCAAAACCGTTCAGTGAGAAACCTCAACAGACGGTATGAAAACGTGATTTTCTGACTCTCTTATTTTTCCATTTAAACTGATTATCATCCTGAAAGATTCAGTTTAAAAATTAATCTCCGGATGTTAGGAGGGATTACATGAAAGCACTTTGCTGCAAAGGGGGAAATCCGTCGGTTCACCCAGCCATGCCTGTATTTCTTACACACAAAACGTGAAGAGCAGAGCTGTGTTTTATGTTTCAGTGAAGCCTCGGGTTACTCTGTTTAAGTGGATAAACACTCATCCCTGAGGGAAGATTAAAAACTGCAGAGCTGATGCCTGGAAATCGAGCTTCGTCTGGATTCTTTCTGCATTCAGGACGTTTCAGGAACTGGAATCGTCTTCTAAAACTTCCCTCAAACTCCCCGGATCAGGGATGTTTCTTGCTTTATGCTAACTCTGCAACTGCTCCTTCCTGAGATGTTCAGCTTCATCTGAGGAAAATTAAGAAGTCCTGTGTTTATCTGTAGCAATCTCATATATTTATTACATCTTTTATACGAGTAAAACTTAAAGATAAGGTAGAAATAAACTCCAAAAATTAACTCTGCTGGAGTTTCTTGATGTCTGTCATTTTGACACATTGAATTAATTATCTGCAGAAAAACCATTGAACAACTCAAAACGGCTTGTATTATCCTTTATTGCTCTCTGCTACAGACAGGCCGGTTCCCATAGCAACTGACTGACAGCTCCGCTAACGTATCAGGATTCAACACCAACAAATACACGCAAACATTTCCACACAAAGAACAGAACTTTGGTTCATTACAGGTTTATATTTTCAGGTTTGATATTTTGTAATATGATTATTAATAAGCGATCGCTGTGGTAGATTAGCTACCGCTGTCATTAGTTAATCTAACGCTGCCATTGTTGATTAGCTCATTTAAAAACCTGCTCTACTGATGATCTGATGATAATTTTTTTAACATAACCGAAACAGATCATATTCCATAGCACATCTACAGTACAGACCAACAGTTTGGACACGCCTTCTAATTCAATGGGTTTTCTTTATTTTCATGACTATTTATAAGGCAATAAATCCCACTTATTAACCTGACAGGGCAGGTTGACCTATGAAGTGAAAACCATTTCAGGTGACGACCTGTTGAAGTTCATCAAGAAAATGCAGAGTGTGTGCAAAGCAGTAATCACAGCTAAAGGTTGCTACTTTGAAGAAACTAGAATATAAGGGCTATTTTCAGTTGTTTTACACTTTTTTGTTTAGTGCATATTTTCACATGTTATTCATAGTTTTGATGCCTTCAGTGTGAATCTACAATGTCAATAGTCATGAAAATAAAGGAAACTCATTGAATTAAAAGGTGCGTCCAAACTTTTAGTCTGTACTGTACATGTTAAGATTTTCAAAGTCAAGCTAGCTGACGGATAGCTGACTTACTGCTCTCTCACTTGCTGTTTTTTTATATAAAACTTTTTTCTGACCTTGTTAGCTAGTTGTTGTAGTGTTGACAATTGGTAGCAAAGCACTTTCTTTCACATATCACATACATTTAACATTTAGTGTGTCATATTGACAACTTGACATCTAGATCCAATGGTAGTCATCGTCGGTGAGCAGCTTTCTGCCCTCCAGCAGGGAGATGTGGGGCTTGACGTCACACTGCGTTTATTCTGGAGTCATGAATATGACTGCAGATCTATTTATTCGGATCCTAGCAAGAGTTTTTATAAACACTTAAAATCTGTATTTTTTTATTGACGTATAAAGTATTGCTCTTTTCTTTGTATTATAGTTTATATAGTTCAGTTATTGATTTGTAATTTTAACTGCCTGGCTTGCAAAATGTAATAGATTGTGGACCAGCTAAAGGATTAGGAATCTCTTCATTGTAGTTTGATAACTTAGGGGCCCCAATAAAGATAGAAATGGCCGTGTCCAGGACTCCTTACGCTGTCACTTCACTTCTTCTCTTTATCTCCTCAGCTTTCCTCTTTCTGCTTTCTATCCATTGCGTTTTGACACCAAGGCTAAGATGTGCAGCAGCTTCCAGCCAGTTCAAGTGAGCGCAGCGCTTTTACAATTACAGAGGAGTCTGAAAAACCAGATGTCAATTTGGATCCGATCCGATCCAAGTCGGAGGCTTCCCGCCGCCTCCAGGCGTTGGTATTTCCACTGGTTTCTCCATCAACATGCCTTCAGGAACCAACAAAGTGGAGGTTGAGGTTGAGGTCAGGCAGTTCATTTCGGAAGTCTCGTCTTCAGCAACTTTTACGAGGATTTTTTTTCTCTTTCGTTCCTCCAGACGTTTATTAATCAGCATGTTGTATGAAAATGTCATGTTTGGGGAAACAGCTGCCGTTTTAATGTCCACCTGCCAATGTTTTTCCATCTGACGAGAATCTGTTCACACGTCCCATCCCGTCCTCTGCTCTCGTCCAACCCTTGCAATTAAGAGGCAAGTCCGGACGGCGAGCCGTCGGGGGCGGAGAGCAGAGGTGAGACTTTCCATTCTGTCTTCCTGGAATCCACCGTGATGGATGGATGGCAGAGCGAGTCTTTAACGGGTCACTGCCAGATCAGGCTCCCCCCGTTAGGCATCAGGTTTCAGGTTTAACAATTGCTGCTACTTTTACAGAACATCTTGTAAAGAGATGGGAGTGAAATCCAGTATTAAAGGGGACTTATTATGCACAATTCACATTTTGCACTTCCATTTGGGTCTCAACTGCTTCTAAAAACAGTCAGCTGTTTTTCACAAAAAGTTAATGTTTTGTGATGTCTGGAAAATTGAGTTTGATTATTTAGTCTTATTCCACCGTTACCTAGCAACCCCAGTGGAGTTCCGTCTAGTTACCTAGCAACCCCAGCAGAATTCTGTCCCGTTACCTAGAAACCCAAGCTGAGCTCCAGCACGTTTGGTCAGCTGGTTTTACTGCCGTATGCCCTGTACAATGGTTGCTGGAAAAGGCAAGTATTTAGTTGTTGAGAAACCACTTTCTGCATTCTTGTTAGTTGTGCAGGAGGCTCCACTTCTGCCTTTCAAAGATGTACGGTAGTATAACTCTGCATCTGTTTGCAGACATTTTTCCCTGCGAGTGTAAACATTGAGTTGGAGGGCGTGGCCAGCAGCATTTTATTTGGATTTGGTGATAGAGGCCCTTAAACTGTTTAATATAGGCAGAACTTATCAGACTAAAAACTCATTGTCTAAGAATGATTTTGTGCAAAAAATGCAATTAACATGTTTTTATGAAACATAATTGGTCACCTTTAAGAAATACTTTTTAAATAATCTTCAGTGCAACTATTACGATCCTCAGAAGTCCAGAGCTCCATCAAAGCTAAGCAGCCTGCCGTTAGCAGCCATGATGGATGGTGTAAGCGATCAGGCCATTCTTTATCACAATAATCCATAAATCAAGTTAAAACAGCGAGGATTCTCAGGTCAATCAAAGCTGTGCAACAGAGCTGAGAAATACAGTTAATTATCATCGCATCAAACCTTCGGGTGGTCCTCATTTCTTCCTCCTCCTGAACGTTTCTCCTGTCTTTATCCCACAGGGGACAATCTGAGGTTTTCAGAAACAAAGTGAAGAAATCTGCTTCTGTTGTTCTCATTTCCTGTCTCAGGCCTGATGCGTTTATTGGCTGGCTGACTGGAGACTGGAGTGACCACAGAGTGATTTCAGAGAGTAAACAGGAGCCAAGCGACTCAAACAATCCACACGTATGACGGATGTGCTCTGCGGTGTGAGCAGAATCAAAGGGAAAACAAATCACACCGAAACTGTTTCAAGCATTACAACATTCATAAAGCCGCTGCCTTTTTTATGTTCCAGATGATTTCTCTGAAAATTTACAAAAACATTTGTGGCAAACAAGTCAGGAAACATATTGCCGACTTGAATTTGACAAATTTCCAGATGCATGATGCATTTTTAATCATTCTACTCACACAGAGATATGGGAGGTCAAAGAATTGTACATGTTGAAAGCAACTATATTCTTTAAGATACCAGGTTTTATTATGTAGAAGCATAAGGACTTATCTTTAAACTTTTCCCTTCTTTATTGGGCAAATATCCTACACTATTCTACTAACAAATGTAAAGAAAAAAGTAGAAAATCAAGTCAAGGCGGTGGAAGCTAATGAAAACATCTGGATTGAGGAAAACTGCCTGTACATTTTCATTCACCAACACGAGATATCTGAAAAAACAAACATGGTGGGCTTGTGACCTACTGTTTACAATATTAGCTAGAGCTAACATGACTCAATAGAGCTAACAGCATTAGCTGCAGAAAACACCACCAGCTAGAGTTAACACCAGTAGTTATTTCTGACACCATTAGCTACAGCTAATACAATTGTCTAGAGCTAACACATTGTAGTATTTCTTACTAATACCATCTTAAGGTTTACTTTCCCTAAGCAAACACCACTTTCAAATTGTTCAGGTTAGAGTTGCAGGTGCTACACGTAACACTGATTTTAGAGCCACTCTATGTCTTTCTTCTGCCACAGATTATTACTATTAATGTGAGTAGCGGCCATATTGAAACGCCAAGGTGACCTTACAAGTCGTAACCAGAGAAAGTCGGAGTTGCTGCCACTTTCCCAGTGGGAAATCTGACTTCAGAAGAAAGACTCCAAATAAAACAAAATAATGCTAAAAATGAACCGAAGGATGCTTCAGTAAATTATTAAAATCATACTTTTTCCACATTTTGCATGTTTTCTACAAAGGATTTATTTGTTTTTCAGCTTAATTGTAAAAAATAAAAGTCTAATAAAGATGTTAACTTTCTCCATAGTTGAGGTTTTATTCTGACTTCACCTTCACAGCCTCAGCTAGGTAAATGTAAAGTTGTGCAAAATATGCAAAGTAAATTAACCGCAAATGAATGAAAACAGGCGGAACATTGTGTTGTGAGAAGCTTGGGATAGTTTGTACAAGCAGAACTCACTTCCAGGCTCCCAACATTAAAGCAGTTTGCAGAACATGACTCATTTGAGCTTGTGATTAATGTTTACAGGGAGAAACTCTTTCCCATGATGCAGCGTTGTTTATAAAAGCTTTTCTCAGTGGGAGGTAGAGATGGAGAAAATGGAGCAAAATCACTGCAGGTTTTAAATTTAAATTGGAATCTGCTGTTTTTCTGCAGACAGCCGATGAGTCTCTTCCTCCAATCCAACAGCCGCCGCTGGAGCGGACCGGGCAGAGGGCACAAGCAGGTAATATTTCACATCATTTCTTCATTTATTTTTATGTTTTTTCACACTGGATCAGTTAAATTTTTGTATAAAGTTAGAACATTTCACATTTTACCCTGTTGGATCTGCTGTTTCCTGTCAGTTATTGTTAAAGAACTTCAGGATTCTCACTTTTAGAGACATAAACACAACGGAGAACTAGGGATAGGCTAAGAAAAAAAAGAATTACAGGAAAAAAGCCATAAAATTAGAAAAATATTACGACTCAGACTCATAGTATTAGGAGAATAAAGTTAAATACTAAAAAAAAATTGTAATAATATAAAAATAAAGTTATAATATTACGAGAATAAAGACATAATATGAGAAAAACATAAAGTTACCAGGATAGAAACGTAATATTAGTAGAATTAAGCAATTTTATGATAACACATAAAATTATAAAAAGAATAAGGATGCTGAGCATTATGTGAAGTGACCTTGGTATTGATTTATTTTAGTAATGCTGTGCCATTATTCTGCTGAAATTACTTAATCATCCTAATATCAGTAATTTATACTCAATTTCAGAACAAATCTCTTATTCTGATGCTAATACTTCACAGTACATTTTTGGCTATAAAGAAACTTAGAGGGGATGAAAACACGTTCACTGATGAATGTCTCCATCTAGTGGACAATACGAGTACTGCAATAAATAAAGATGAGCTTAGCGAAAGAAAAACAGGCTCAAATTTTTTCTTTTGCTACAGTGAATCATTTGTCTCCACTTAGTCCTGTCCTCTTCATCCTTCACTCGCACCAATTTCATCTCCTCTTTCTCCACATCCATTAATCTCTCTTTGGGTCTTCCTCTCTGCCCGGTGGTTCCATCTGTAGCCATCATGTCTCCTCTGAACATGTCCAAGCCATCTCAGTCTCCAAGAAGCTACCATGAGCTGTCCCTCTGATGATTCCTGATCCCATCCATGCTCATTACTCCCAAACAGAACCTCAACATCTTGGGATCTGCAACCTCCAGTTCTGCCTCCTGTCTTTTCCTCATTGGTTCTGTCTCTAAACCAAACATTTCTGGTCTCACTATTGCCTGGAAAACTTTTATTTTCACTCTTGCCAAGAACCTTTTATCACACCTTACATTTTTTCACGCCTCTTCGCCTCTTTTCCACACTCTCCATTGCTCTAGAGCAGGGGTGCCCAAAGTTGGTCCAGGAGGCCCGGCATCCTGCACGTTTTAGTTCTCTCCCTGGTGGTACAACCCATTCTCACTCCCAAGTCATCTTATATTGACGCATGGGACGGTCCGTCCTCGTCACATATTGACGCGCGGGGTACCCCTTTCACGTCAATATTTGACGCGAGGGGTTTTACCCTATGCCTTACCGTAATTTTTGCCCTAAATCTAACCAAATCGTCAGGTTTTGAAGGTTCGGCAGCGGTTGCAAGAACCCTTCGCGTTAATAATCCACGTAAAACACGTAACCTTCCCAAATCGTCAACATATGACGCTGAAGGACCCTGTTCAAGTCGTCGCATATTGACGCGAAGGGGTTACCCTTCGCGTCAATATGCGACGACTTGGTCAGAAATCGTCCCAACTCGTCAATATATGACGAGTCGGGAGTGAGAATGTGTTGGGTGGTACCAACAGCCTTTTCAGCATGTCAATGTTCTTTTTAGGCCTTCTAACGAGCCATCATTTGATCCAGGTGCGTTAAACCAGGGAGAGAACTAAAACATGCAGGATGCCGGCCCTCCAGGACCGACTTTGGGCTCCCCTGATCTAGAGTATATAGACCCTAAGGGTACGTTCATACCAGCCCTGTTTGGTCCGCTTTAATCCAACTCCAGTCCATTTGTCTTGAATGTAAAAAAGCTCTTTTTTGGTCCAAGATTATTTGTAGAGCACATTTCAACATTCAAAGTGCTTTACATCAGAAAAACATCATACAGCCACCAATTACGAAACAAGCAATAATGTTTTGTCAAATGCCATCAATTAAGTAAATCCAAATATAATGAGAAATATTCCAGTTACTACTAATCAAAGGCAACTCTAAACAGGTGGGTTTTAGTCTTGACTTAAAGAAAATAGTAAACAGTTTTCATTCCCTTCAAAATAAGAGTATGAATATGCTCTTATTTTGAATGAAGGCTAAAAGCTTGAATTCTTAATGATCAATAACTAAAATTCAAAAGAATTTTACTCAACTGAAAGTTTACCAAACAGCCAAGTACGTTAGCTCTTTAGGGAAAGCTAAGTGCTCTAAGCTTTGTCAAAGTTAGCAAAAGCGCTAAGCGAAAAGTTAGCTCCAGTATTAGCACTTTAGCAGATTAGCAGAGCTGTGCCCACCACTGATATGGGGCTTTGTGAAGAGGAAACAGAGACACCAAAACCAACAGTATTTTTGCTAACTTAACCACAGGCTAAGTTAGCAAAATCACTAAGCTATAAAATTAGCTCTGCTATTAGGTGAATTTAGTGGTGGATACACTTCCACTAATGTGCTGATTATAAAACCTCAACTAGTGTAAAATAAGGTTATAACCCGATAACATTCATTAATAAAATCCTGACACTAGTTTGTGAAGCACATCTAAAAACTGAATATTCTGTTAGCTGCTTAAAATATATATATTGGCCTTCTTTAAAATGTTGATTTAAAGAAAAAAAAGGGTCAGGAGGAGGAAGATTCTGCAAACCATTTTGGATGAACTGATGTTTTAAAGTGGGCCATTAAAGCCAGGAGGTGGCATCAGTTTATTTCACGCTGCAGTGACGTCTCTAACTGATAACCCGACATTTAGCCTCAGTCATGTTTCCAGAGTTCATTCCTTGGAGCAGCAGGCTGCATTTCACACCTGGCTTACTGAAAGTGACTCATTTATCGGGATATCAAGCATGTCGGGTCAAATTGGGTCAAATGACGGGCAGGTGGGAGACGTACCTCCACTTCACCTGGTCTCTAAACTACAGAATTACAGCAGGAATCCTGCTTCCTTTCCTTTCTCCTTCTGGGATCAGGGATTGTTTGTCTTTCTCTGGGATGCAGTCATTAATCATCTACCAGAGGTTTTCATCGGGATGCTAATGGATGTGTCCCGTGGTTATGCTTTCCAGGTGCAGCCGCTGCTAAAGGAGAAAAAGGCGACAGAGGAGAGAAAGGAGATCAAGGCCCGTCGGGCCCGAAGGGAGACACAGGCTCCGGCTCCCTAGGGGGAAACCGCGGACTAAAGGTCAGCCAGAGAAAACGGAGCATTTTTTATCCAAGGATCCCTTCCAAAGGGAAAAATACGGAGCTGCAGTTACACCAATTTTTAACCTTTCCATACACAAGTCAACAAACAAAACCAGTACAGAAATTAACAATATTGAAATTCCTCTCAGTGACAAGAACACCAAGTGTAGACTGAAAAAACTGATACTGTGTTATAAATGAAGGATCATCAAAATGAAAGCAGCAGAATCTTTCCTCAGGGTTTTCCCAAGGAAAACATGCTAAGCCCGGTGGTAGGGGCGAGGATGCCAGTCATCCAGCAGCCCACCGTGTTTTTGAGCTAAAAATGTTTAAAAGTGGACAGGAAATTTGAAAATATCACTTGGTAATTATGTGTTATTAGAAGACATGATAAACAATACCTAACCAGTAACTATAAAGTCTTAAAAAAAGCAAACAAAAAAATTAAATATTAATTTTTTGCACTTTAGTTGTTTCTTCCTAATTAAAGTGTCCAAAATGTTTAGATCTTATATCTGTGACTTGTGATTGTGTTTGCTGAAGGTAAAACAGGAAGTGGTTATGGGGCTGACCTCTGTCTCCTTATGCGTTCACATACTGACCACATTATGTCGCCTTTCTGCCTCCAACCGTTATATCAGAGATTCTGTAATCCAACTTTGCCATCAGTTAAAAAACCTACAATAAGCCTGGTGGCCCGCCAGGCTGACAATACACTGAGGGAAACCCTGTTTCCTGTATATTTTTCTAAGAAATAAAGGAGTTTAGATGAACATGAAATTAAACCTTATTGTATTTTTGTTAGTTAATTATTCTTGTATATTTTTGTGAAAATCGGTTTTAACTCCTCACAACAATTACTCCACACCTGAATCCCTCTAACTGAAGTACAATTATTTTTAATATTCATCTTGACTGTATTTTTTTGTAAATAAATCCTTTTCTTCTCTCTTAATTCCTAAATTAATTTCAAAACCCTCCTGTGTACACCTTGGAAGGAACTTATTTTAGGCTTTGCACATAGTTAATGCTGTTCTGAGGTCAACAAAATCATAGCATTTTAAAGAACACGATATTTCATTAGTTGGATGAAAATAATCAGTTATAATTTGGATAGTTTTCTTCTGGAGGTTTTGTATTTGTTTTATACAAGTTTCGCAACACAATAATTTATGTATGGAAGAAGCATTGAGCAACAGTATAACATGTAAAATTAGCAAATATTTCATTTGAGTCAATATTGCAATTTTTCTGACATTTTAGCTTTTACATCATTAGTAAAAGCCTTCCAAAGCAATTTGTAGTCGAGTTACACCAAATCAACACTAGAGGGAGCTAGAGGCCCTAGAGTCAAAACCACCAAACCATGCAGCTTATTCTCATTTTACTCAAATATTTTGAGGAAAAAAAGGGAAAACTTCTGGAAGTTTGGGTGGATTCACCTGCCATTTGCTAAACAAAAACAGAAAGTTTTACAAAAGTTACTTGCCGTACTTTTATTTTCCCATTTACAGCGATTTCTACTGTACTCTTAAAATGGATTATAATTTACATCACTGCTTTTTTGTTTTATTTTCAGGGAGAACCAGGTGAAAAAGGAGCAAAGGTAAGTTACAGCTGCCTGTCAGGTTACCGATTAGTTTGAAAATATTAAATATGAAGCAACGAAGCAGATTAAAAAGTTTGTTATTGTTCTCGACTTTTGTCATAGCGGATGGACAGACATGAACAGAGAAAATCTTCTTGTGTTTGACCTGATATGAAGGGAGACAAACGGTTCTGAGTTTTCTGAGATGAAGATGTTATAAACTTGTTTTTATGAGGGTGTAACAGTAAACATGGTTTGGTACAAGCCTGAGCGCCGAGAGGCTTAAATGAGAAATCTGACCAATATACCCAAACCGTCTTTTCTTTTCTATTTTTTGTGTTAATTTTGATTCATTATTATTTTCAGTTTACTTTTTCATGTTCTTTACAGTTTCCCGGTCCCTCATATGCTAAATCTACCTTTTTAAATTAAGTATTTATTACTTTTTTTTTTATTGTTATAAAAAAAACCACTAATACCCACTATGGCACTGAATATGACTAAGATGGCTGTTTTTGTCAAAAATGTTTATTTCCATTTATTTTTCAAACTAAATATTCAGTAAGCCCCCAGATATGTTTGGACCCCTGATGATGTGTCATGAGTAGAGGTACCACTTGTAACATTAACAGCAATAATTTCATAACATTAAAAAAATTAGGTTTAGTTCCAAACTAAATATCCAGCTTGAAAACTTTGGCTCCAAAGTAAATACTTCTGGTGTGGCGTTTTTATAAAAATTAGTTTAATCTATTGATTTCTACATCAAAAAGTATTAGAAGTGTCATGATTTGGACCTTTCCTTTGTTCCAGGGCAGTGCAGGTTTTGGATATCCGGGTTCAAAGGGTGAACCAGGCCTTCCCGGACCACCAGGGCCCCCTGGATCTCCAGGACCCGCAAACGAGTATTCAGTTGACCAAGATGGGTCGGTTGTTTCGAAGGTTCCTGGGCCGCGCGGACCGCCTGGACCGGCAGGGCCTCAGGGGCCACCAGGAGAAGATGGAGAACCAGTAAGTGGATCTGAAGGAAAGACGTGCGACTTCTCTGGAGATGCTGAAAGTCACTCAGGTCTTTGTTCTGTTCCCGTAGGGTGACCCCGGTGAAGATGGAAAAACTGTATGTAGTTTCTGCTTTTTCTTTCAAAATAGGATGTTTCAGGGGCCGAAGATCATATTTGTTTTTTAAATAGGGGCCTCAGGGACCTCCAGGGTTTCCAGGAACTCCGGGTGACGCAGGAGTTAAAGGAGAGAAGGTTAGATAAACCCAGTTTGCAGATTGTTGAAGGGTTTCAGTTTAAGTCCTAATGAGGCGGGTTCATACAGGGCGACCGTGGAGCGGGCCAGCCCGGCCTCAGAGGACCCCCAGGGCCTCCAGGACCACCGGGTACAGGATACAGATCTGTGAGTCACATCCTGCTATGAGGTAAAAACTTCCTCCTGCCTTCTGCAGCTGATTCTAAAACAAATCTTTCAGACATTCGAGGACATGGAGGCCTCTGGATTCCCTGATTTGGTCTCCGTTCGGGTGAGAACAAACAGAACCGGCCTTCTCTGGTCCTCGTCAGTCACACCACAAGGACCATTGGATCTATTGGAGGAGGAAATATTTTGAATCTTTATAATTGTTGATGCAGGGACTTCCAGGTCCCCCAGGTCCTCCCGGTCCCCCAGGTCCTCCTGGGCTTTCCTCAACAAGCACGTCTGTGAACTCTGGAGCTGTTGGACCTCCAGGAAAAGATGGAGCACCTGGCCAACCTGTAAGTGGAACAGTCCTCTCCAATCAGAAACCACTGCAGGAAATCAGGAGCATCCAGATGAGTGGATGCAGGGTTTCCCACTGAAAACAGGATTTCACCCGTCTGCATTCTCTTGTTTTCATGCTAACAAACTGCCTGATTATGCTGATGATAGAACGCTTTAACCAAAATCAAGTTCCGACAACCAAATCTTTTGGACTTTAGGGTCTGCCTGGTTTACCTGGTGCTGATGGTCTTCCAGGAGCTCCTGGTCCCAGGGGAGAAAAGGTACTGATGTACTGGAACATACGATTTATCATTTAAATGCTAATACCATCTAATAACATGCAGCAAACAATGATTATGCCTGTAAATGTAGAAAATAGATTTTTAGTTGAAAGTTTGAATTAAAACACTTGGTGTCTGTCAAACCATCTCTTCCACTGATTATAACAGATAATGATCAAATCCCCTACTCCACCATCCTTCTAACAATACAACAAAAATGTAAAGAAAAAAGCAAATGAGGTGGATTAGCAGAGCTTTTTAGGACATGATTTTGAAAAAATGGTCTCTTTTTAAAAAACTTAATGAGGTGAATAAAAGATTCAAGTTTTAATTTTGCTGTGAATAAAAAAAATTTCTTTTTCCTTTGTTACGTCCTTAGGGGGATTCAGGTGATCTTGGACTCCCAGGAGCAATTGGACAAAAGGTGTGACATCACTATTTTTCATTTTAACTTAAAGGTGAAAAGTTTATTGTGAAATTAACTAGAAAAGTGACAAAAGTGAATTTTTAAGAGCCATGTTTCTACTCCACAGGGATCTCTAGGAGAACCTGGTTTACCGGGACCTACAGGAGAGCCTGGACTGGCTGGTCTGCCAGGACCCAGGGGACCAGTTGGTCCTCCTGGACCTCCTGGGCCTCCAGGACCAGGTCATCGGGTTGGATTTGTGAGTCCAATTAACATGCAATGAAATTAACAAGCAGATATGCCTAAACAAAGCATGTTGTTTAAGCATGCTTAAACAAAGTAGTATGCAGTGGAGGACAGACTTCCACTAATTTGCTGATGTGCTAGTACCAGGTCTATTTTTTAGCGCTTTAGCTAACCTTGAAAATGTTTGGCACACTAAGCTTCCCCCTAAATTATTTTTTCTGATCAATTCTAAACTGCTAAATTTACTTCTGTTGACATTCTTCCTAACTTTATTTCAAATAAAACACATTCAGGTACAAAATCAAAAACAGAAAAAAAATATAAACACAATGTCAAAAGAGAACATAGAACACGTAAACTATAAGGTCAAAATTAAATTACTGCTCAAGGGTTGTAGTCTATCCAAGAGCTGAAATAGTTTGAATTGAAGTTAGCGCGTAGCATTAGCTTCTGGAAAATACCAATATGGAAACAGCCATTATAAGAAACACACTTATGGGGGATGGAGTGGTTGTGGTATGAGAAACAAGACAATGATTAAAAAGCATAGTCACTGGTCGCTATGGTAATTCCCGCCTTTTCTGTAATATGCTAGGCTACACTATCAAAAATCTTGAATGGTGAAGTGCAGAAAATTGTGAATACAGCATAAACCACTGAAGTTATGAGTTATGCCAGTTCAGATACAGTCCAATTTTCTGTGAGCCATTAAACAGGAAGCTGGGCTGAAATTTCTCGATTTTGCAACAAAGTCCGGTGAAAACCAAAAGTATAGCAAACTTTTCTTAATCAAGCTGCACAGCTTTTGCTTTAACACTGATAACACCTGATTCCTGATGCAACAACATAATATTTGGGCTAACTAGCAGCAATACCTGCAGATAAACACACTTCATAATTAATGCGTTTCTTTACCCTAAAATATTTTCTCTTGTTCTTCAGGATGACATGGAGGACTCCAGTGGGATTTACACTAATGGACTTCCTGGTGTCAGAGGACCAGAAGGGATACAGGTACCTTAATTACTCCAGTAGTCTAATAAAATATGGATTGAATTTCAGCACAAGAATTACATTTAAACTAAATCAGCCCTAAATGCATCTCTGATCTGTTAGGGTAGAAATGCTTATTAAAAATTGTTAAAATAATCATAATTTAATTGAATGAAAAGGAATATCAAAACGCACCTGTTAATTATTTACTTTGGCTGTGTTTCAAATAACCAAAGTACATGTTGTATTTTCAGGGACCTCCTGGTTTACCTGGACACCCAGTAAGTAACAAGCTACAATAAAAGCTTAAAAGAACAGACAAAAGGTGACCTTCTGCCAGAGTTCGTCAGTTTTCAGATTAAAGATGAAAATGTTAAACGACAACCTCCAAGTTTTTAAAATTGGCAAAGAAACTTTTGAAAAAATGTTGAAAAGTCTGGAAAATGTGAAATATTTTTGGCAGACAGCTGAGACCAAAGCAGACAAATTCACATTTTTTGTGTAAATGTAACATATTTTGCTTCTTTTACAGTGTTGGTCTAAAGTTTGTTTACATTTTAATAAAACCCAACTTTCGTCCTACTGTAACAAGTCTAGTTAATGTTCTGAAGTTGGTAACAACCGGAAAAAACTTTCAAAGTATCTCTCATCCTATCAAAATTTGGCTAATTTTTTCCTCAGTCAATCAAAAGGTTCAGATGTTTTTTCTTCTTTCCTTCCCATTGTTGTATAACTTGAATCTACCATTGCAGGGTAAACCCGGTTTCCCAGGTAGTCAAGGTCCAAAGGGTGAGCAGGGTCTGGCAGGAAGAGACGGACTACCAGGCCTGGATGGCTTCCCAGGACCGCCGGTGAGAATCATCTGCTTAAAACATTACAAAACCAGCTAATTTAATCTAAGAAAGTGACCTTGAGACGCCTCTAAGGTCAAAAGTGCTTCAGCTAATGGACAAATATAGACTGCAAATAATTCTTCATCAGCTAATAGCAGGGCTAAATTTCTGTTTAGCGCATTAGCATTTTGGCTAACTTTGAAAACATTTAGTCCACTTAGCTTCCCCTAAATTAATTTTCCCAGATAAATTCTTGGATGTTTTGTAAACTTTCAGTTGAATAAAGATCGTCTGTTTTAAAATTTTGGTTATCGATGGTCAAGAATTCTTCAATTAGTTAGACTTTTATATTCATGCTCTTATTTTGAAGTGGGTGACGACAGCAGTCATGTTTCTTCTCACATTCTCTCTTTTCCCCCAACAATTCATACAAGAAACATACAGGAACAAATTAAAACATATCTAAGGGCTTAATGTCCATATATTATATGACTATAATGTCATATAATGTCAGCATCAAATATCATACCCCAAGTATCGGCAGGATATTTAAAGGAGCAGTGCTTTTTGATCTATAAAGCTGTAAAATTTTGTTTCTCCTCATCTTCACAGGGACAAAAGGGTGACAGAGGTGACAAAGGCGAGACGGTAAATTTCATATTTGATCTTAGCTACATTTCTATGTGAAATTTTTACCATTAATACAGAACGGCTTTATGTTGCTTTCGTGGTTTAATTAGCTTTGTTTTGTATGTGATACCAGATGGAATAGTCATTTATTAGTTGGTGGGTTCATTTGTTTTGCCAGGGTGATCCCGGTCGAGATGGAACCGGACTCCCAGGCCCACCTGGTCCACCTGGATCACCGGGACAAATAATCTACCAGCCATCTGACAACGTGAGCTCACATAAAACAACAAACTTCAGCCCATTTCAGCCTCTAAATCCTAAAATGTTTAACTTCAGCTGACAGTTTGTGTATTTTTCCATCATGTTGCATTGGTAAATATCAGGATGAGTTGATCAGGTCTCTGTATTTTCACTGAATGTTTAAGAAGAAACTGGTTTCTTGTTCTCCTCAGGGAGTGGCTGGTTTACCTGGGAGAGCTGGATTTCCTGTAAGCATTCAATGTCTTATTTGATTCCTTTGTTCTTTATTATTTATACTCTATTTAAAATTACTTTTCACTGGTAGGGGTTGGGGAAAAATAATATTTTTAATACTTGGACTTTAGTTACAGAACATTTAACCACATCTAAAAAATGACAAAAAAATATTTGTAGGCTCAACACAATGATTTTCACAACAGTTTCCAGGCTGACCTGCATGGCTAATTGTAATGATTGAGGTTGTTTATTTCTAAATCTCTCACTTGAATATTTTTATTCTCTTGCCAGGGTCCCGTTGGACCGAAGGGGGACAGAGGTGACCCTGGTTCACCAGGTTATGGCCTGAAGGTGAACTCCTGTTATTTATATCATCTGGTAATCAAGCTGCTAATCGTTTCCATCGTCTTCATCATCAGTTTTGTGTGTTCAGGGTGAAAAAGGGGAGCCAGGCTTGATAATTGGACCAGATGGAAATCCTTTGTATCTGGGAGGCCTAACAGGCACCAAGGTGAGGCTCATCATCCGTCTGTTTATTCCCATTAGCTCCTTCTTGTTCCCGTTTGCTATGCTAATCATCTCCACTTTGTTTCTTTAGGGAGACAGAGGACTGCCAGGAATTATTGGACCTTCTGTAAGTTTGTATTTTTAAGATTTTTAAAGTGTCTGCAATTATTTATTCAATGTTTTATTATATTATTTTGTCTTGTTGCAGGGGCCTCAGGGGCCTCCGGGACTGAAAGGTGAAATAGGAATGCCAGGAAGACCCGTGAGTACATTTATTTCAGAGTTTCTGAGGCTTTTTAAAGTGCATCAGAATGATTAGTGATTTTTATCCATCAGGGTCGTCCAGGTGTGAATGGATACAAGGGTGAAAAAGGAGAGCCAGCAGGGGGTGCAGGTTATGGCTACCCGGTAAGTTGGATTAGTTTTCTTGTACTGCATAAATATTATGCAAAAAAATCACATTTTGCACGTTTTTGTACTTCTTCTTTGAGTCTCAACTGCTTCTAAAAACAACCACTTACAAGCACTTAAAAAAACCAAAAGAACACCCAGCTGTTTTTTGGTAATGAGTTCATGTTTGTTGCCGTCTGAAAAAAGATCCATTTGAAAAAACCTCCAGAATGCAACGTCACAATTCAGCAGGCAAAGTTCCTCACCTAGCAACCCCGACCCGTTACCTAGCAACCCCAGCAAAGCTCTGCCCCGTCACCTAGCAACCCCAGTTCAACAGGCAAAACTGAGTAGACTAAAATGTCATTAACTAAGAATGATTTTGTGGAAAGTTGTTTGTAATGCATCGCCCATAGACCTATCCTACCCTGGTGAAGGAAGCATATTAGCTTTCCTTTAACATCAGCCTGAGTCTATCTGACTTTTTCTTTTTCAAAACAGCTTTGGGCTTGGTTTACCTGCCACAAAATGAAATAATGCTTTGATAAAAGGTTGTTTGACCATCTAAACATGGCCTGGGAAAGTCAATATGCCAGTAATATGCCGACCACTGGGAACATATTGAGCTTTACTCGACAGCAGTTTAAAGATCAAGAGATGGAAAAGTTGGATGGGAACGTTCAGCCATATCTTGGTGTTTTTGTCAGAGCTACACAGACTGTTCCTGTTACCTACGCAGCGTTTCATTCTGAATCTGAACCAACCATAAAGTCCTGTGTTTCCTACAGGGAGTTGCCGGCCCACCGGGACCTCCAGGACCTCCCGGACCACCAGGTCCAGCCATTGCTCTAGATCGCTTTAATGTGAGTCCAAAAGAGCCAGGTCTACTTTTCCATGTCAAGTAAATGCAACTCATCTACCTCCAAACTGATTCTGTCCCTCTGTTCATTCTTTAGCGCTTTGATGAAAACTCAAGGGGTTACCAAGGTACGTGCAGCATAAAACAAAGTTAATAGATTAAATAATTTATAAGCATGTTTCAAGGGTTTTAAATGTTATATTCTGGGAACTTTAAGACTGCTTTCTGACCTATAAAGTAATGGTGTGATAAAAGTGGGCGATCAGACGTTAAACATTGTTTTTATGGCACTAAAATGTTGTAAAATGCTGTTTTGTGCTGCAGTGGTAAAGGGAGAAAAAGGAGAGCGTGGATCTCCTGGGATCCCAGGTAATCCTGAAACATTCATCTCTCTATTCCTTCTCCGGAGTATCTTCATCACTAAAGTATCTCCTCCTCTTCCTCACAGGAACTGCGTCAAACTTTGATATCTACACATTTAAGGTAACCCGCCTCATCTCTTCACCTCAGTTTAGTTTTCTCGGATTTCGGGATGGCAGTAAACATACAAAATATCATAATGTTCTTTGACAGAATGAGCTGAAGGGAGACCAGGGAGATCTAGGAGTGAAGGGGGAGAAAGGAGAGCCAGGTGGTGGATACTACGACCCACGTTTTGGAGGACCAGTGGGCCCACCAGGACCTCCAGGAAACCCAGGATTACCAGTGAGTTCAGAGGGAGCCGCACAATTACAGCGCTCAACAATGGTGTGCACTGCTAGCTAAAACATTAGCTGCGCTAACGATAAACATTAGCTATGCTAATGCTAAATGCAATACCAACATGGTAATTGGGGGAAACTAATGTTCGAGTCAACCATGTGGAGCTGACCTTTCAGACATGATTTAAAACAACCTCAAACTGAATCTGCAATTATTGCTAATGATAGCGTGTTCTCAGCTAGTTAGATGTTTTTATTCATGCTCTTATTTTGAAGTGGGTGAAAACTCCAACATTATATGAAAGCAGAAACATACAGGACCAACAGAAAAACACAAAATGTAATTTGTTGTAGTCTTTCAAGGACTTTGAATTGAATCTTAGCTTAGCTTCTCTTAAATGCCATACTGATAAAACACTTTACCCTTAATGGAAATAATATTTAGTATTTTAAGGTTAGCATAGCTACCTTTTTAGTTAGCAGTGCCAAACTCAAACCTAAACATAATGAAAGAATAAGCATGAAAAGAATTGTTAAATTAACATTTACTATATTAATGAATGAAAGGGAAGAAGTACAAATTCTGATTTACCAGACAATAAATTGTGCCTGTTTAATGAAGAACAGCAAAGTGAAATGGTGAAACCTGAAGAGGAACGTGTGAGCTAGTAAAACATAATCCCTCATAACAAGTTACCACTGGTCTGAGTGGTTTTAGTTTCAGCACCAGAATCTCTTTTGAAGATAAACCCTGATCTGTTTTCCCCTTTCCTGTTAGGGGCCAAAGGGAGAGTCTATAGCTGGGCCTCCTGGGCCATCAGGACCTTCTGGACCACCAGGTGTTGGCTATGATGGCCGTCCAGGACCAGCAGGACCACCTGGACCTCCAGGACCTCCTGGGAATCCCTCATTTTCTGGAACATACAGACCTAATTATCGTAAGTAGTTTCTTTCTGAGCCTGTTTTTAGCCAGGCTGTAGAAAACACAAGACCTCCATCATGAGACATCAATATTGGGTCATGTGATCACATGAGCTGGTTTGTTTCAGAGAAACAAACTGGACGAAGAAATTAAATAGTTGAAGTTAAAAACTTAGCGACATTAATCAGCTTGTTAAATGTGTTGTAATGAAAGCAAGAAAAAGATTGAAACTATTTTTGCAAGACACCAACTGTGACATTGGTGTGGATGAAGTGAACTTTGGCACGGTTTCAATGCATGTATGAACACCAAGCGGACTGGAGACCGCTTCAAAAGCAGGAAGTGGACTACAGAACAGGGCATTCTGGGTAAATGCAACCAAAACAAATACATTAGTCTAGTGCTAGCAGGAGAAACAGCTTGTGGTCTTTAGCCAAACACAAGAGACTCGAATCGAAAAATCTGAAAACAAAAATCTGACATTACATTTTTGTTTCCCATTTGTAAGGAAGGAAGTTGTCAAGTGTCTTTTTCAGAGGTTTTTCTGTCGCTTCCTTCAGTGGTTGTTGGTGCAGCACCCCCACAAGCCAGGAGGGAACAGATTGCTCAAAGGGTTTGGTTAGTTTGACTCAGCGCAGAGAGACAGAGAACCACAGCAGCTAAAACTGTAACCAATGACACAACTTCGGTCCCCAGTCCAGTCTACCAGACTATCAGGTGTGAAAGCATCGGATAAAAACTGAAAGCAATTGAATATGTAATTATCATTTTAAAAACTGATGGATCCAAACAGATGACACCAAAATAAAAATAAAAAGTCTGGTACAGCATATTAGCACCAACATGCACGGTAGTAGAGGAATAATGATTTAGACTTGAATCTAATTCCTTTAGTCTTCCTCTGTAAACCAAAGTGTTTTAGAGCCAAAACACCAGGAGGAACTGGTTGGGAGTTTTTGTACAGATATGTACTATTTCAGACTTTTTTACTAACTTCTGTTTGTGTTTTGACTTGAAGCTGTCAGCGTTCCTGGACCTCCTGGTCCGCCAGGCCCACCTGGAAGCCCTGGCCTCTCCTCTGGGGTACGAATATCCCTGTATTTTAAATGACCTTATATCTGTCAGCTAATGTGCTATGCACCTACTGTTTAAGTTATTTCTGCTCTAAAGATGGTTAGTTATTTCCCCAGGTGACGGTGTTGAGGTCATATGACATCCTGATTGCGACGGCCAGGCAGCAGCCGGAGGGAAGTCTCATTTACATCCTGGACAAAGCAGACCTCTACCTGAGAGTGCGCGATGGACTTCGACAAGTCCTCGTACGTCTTCACAGATTCAGCTTCAATTTCCATGAATCTGTGTCATCATAATATTCAAAGAGTTTAATGTAAAGTATTAACCGGCAGTTTTTCTTCTCAGCTCGGAGATTACAGGACCTTCTTTGGAGATCTGGTGCGTTTTGAAGAGTAACTCAGTTTGACGTTTCCCGACTCGTTTCTGATCTCTGAGTCTCTTTGTTTTTCATGTAAAGGGCAACGAGGTGGCAGAAGTGCAGCCCCCACCAGTGGTCGTGTACCCCCAGACCCCAGAACGGACTTCCAACAACGGAGCGGGCCATTACTCCCAGAGCAGCGTGGTTATCCGACCCGTTGAACCCCCACTGCGGCAGCCCAGCCCCCCCGTGGCGCCAGCTGCTGACTCGTCAGAATCAGGAGTGAGTACAACAATTAAAACACATTACTGGATATAAACATGACCAAACGGAAACCATTTTTCTCTTAACCACTCTTTAAAATGGGAAAGATGAGATAACATACCACTATACTCAGTCAGAGTTGTTTTGATGTTCATCAGAACATGGCTACAAGGAAACATCTACTGGTCTAAACCTTTCCACATCTATAGCAAAGCCCCACGAAGCCAAGTGACACTGAAGGGCGTGGCCAAGTGTGAGGATGATCACAGAGGGTTAAGCGAGACCCTTTGGCAAATTTTTATCTGAAATATGACTAGCGGGCAGCAAATCTATCGACTTTTTTCGGTCTTATTGGAGACTTCTTTGCTCTCCATGTTCGCTATTAAAAGTCCTGATTCACCACAAGGGGGCGTGTGTCTGAGTGAAGCTTTTTTATACCCAATCGCGGGGCTGAACCATTGGAACCAGTAAGAAAATTCAACTGCAGTAGCCACTGTTTAAACCAAAGAGGGCAGCACTGAGACGGTTTTAGGCTTAACGTTGCAAAATTAAACAGTCACACAAATATGCGTAGAAACGTAAGGATAGCATAGAGATACCTTAGAGACCAATTTACACATTTTATCCGCAAAGTTGACTTTGATTTTAGTTAAACTTAGTTAAAGTCAGTTAAACTTTAAAGAAAGTTTAGCAAACTGTGACCAACAAGGCGAAGATCCAGGTTTGTCTTTCTGCGAGGAAGATGGTAAGAGAGGTGAATACATCTCCAGTGCTCAGCAGATGTTAAGTTGTAAGTAGCATACTGCGCATGTGTGAGATGTAAGGAGAGGGAGGCGGGGCTAGATCTGGGGTCCTTGGGGGTTTGTGTGTGGGGAGTGCGGAACGCAAGTTGTTAACGGCGACCATTAAAGTGTGGATGCTAACGTCAGCAGTGTGATTATTGTTTCAACATTGGTAGCAGAGGATGGCCGCTGCTGGAAATTACAAAGTTCCCCCACCGTTCGACGAGAAGACGTCTTACGAAAGTTGGAAAAATGAAATTGAAATCTGGAGACTTGTTACCGACTTGGACAAAAAGAAGCAGGCCCTAGCGGTTACCCTGTCGCTATCAGGAAGAGCGAGAGAAAGCGCGCTGGAAATCGCTGCGGAACATCTCAACGACGATACAGGAATGAGCGTTCTTTTAAACAAGTTGGATTCAGTGTTTTTAAAAGAAGAAAAGGATCGACAGTACGAAGCTTACACGGAGTTTGATCGGATCGACAGACGTGGCGACACGTCCATGATGGATTACATTATCGAATTTGAACGACGGTACAACAAGTTACGTAAGTTCAAAATGGAACTACCGGATGCAGTGTTAGCATTCAAGCTATTAGACACCGCGGGGCTAAACGTTAAAGACAAACAGCTAGCTCTTACCGCCTGTTCCACTGTATCTTTTGACAACATGAAATCGGCTTTGAAAAGAATCTTCAGTGATAATGTCTATCCTCCACAAGAGGGCGACTCAGCCTTTTTCACCAAATACACAGGCAAGCGTGAACGGAGTTCTAACTCAGAGCAAAGCCCAAGAACAGCTGCAGGGACTAATCCACTCGACAAGTATGGGAGAAGAACTAAATGTGCAATATGTCAGAGCACTTATCACTGGGCAAAAGACTGTCCCAATAAAAGAGAACATGTGAAGCTAACAAATGTTGAGGGATCAAAAGACAATGTTGAAGAATGTAATATTACTCTGTTCTCAGACGAATTCCCATCTGACACACAGATATTCATGGTAGAAGCTTTGGGATCTGCTGTGATTGACACTGCCTGTACAAGAACTGTGTGTGGTGAAAAATGGCTTGCAGATTATGTAAGTGGGCTGCCACAGAGAGAATTAATAAAGATTAAAGATGAAAAGAGTGCAAGACCTTTCCGGTTTGGGGATGGAAAACTGGTGCAATCCACAAGAAAGGTGACTATTCCTGCAACAATAGGAAAAACTAAATGCAACATTGAGACAGAAGTAGTTCCAGCAGATATACCGATGCTTTTGAGCAAAACATCACTGAAGAGAGCGAGTGCTGTTTTAGACATTGCTCAAGACAAAGCAATGATGTTTGACCAACCTGTAAAACTTGAACTGACATCTTCTGGACATTGTTGTGTAAACTTAAGAAAGGAAAAGATCAATAATGAAAACCAGTTTAAACAAAGTGAGACACCAAATGATGAAGATGAAATTCTCACTGTGACAGAAAATATAACAACCAAAGAAAAAAAAAACAGTACTGCTAAAGCTACATAAACAATTTGGACATGCCTCAGTTGACAGACTACAAAAGCTCTTGTCTTGCTCAGGCAACACCGATGATGAAAGCATTACAATCCTGAAGGAAATTGTAAAAAACTGTGAAATATGCATCCGGTACAGTAGAGCAAAACCTAAACCTGCAGTGGGTTTACCCATGGCTTCAACGTATAATGAAACTGTAGCTGTGGACCTACATGAGCTTGAGCCAGGTTTGTGGTATCTACATGCCATCGACCATTTTACAAGATTCAGTGCAGGGAGTATTATCACCACAAAAAGACCAAAAGAGATAGTGAAGCACTTTATTCACTGCTGGATAAGCGTTCATGGCCCACCACGCAGATTATTCACTGATAATGGAGGTGAATTTAACAATGAAGAAATAAGAGACATGGCTGAACATTTTAACATTGAGGTTAAAGCCTCTGCTGGATACAGTCCATGGAGCAACGGCCTACTGGAAAGACACAATCAGATTCTCACTGAAATGCTACTCAAGGTAAAGAGAGACAACAAATGTGACTGGAAAATGGCTCTGGACTGGGCTTTGATGGTAAAAAACAGCATGCACAATGTACATGGCTACAGTCCCTATCAACTTGTTTTTGGTCAAAATCCAAACCTGCCTTCAGTTCTAATTGATAGACCTCCAGCATTGGAAACTGATGTCAACACATGGATGGGTCATCACACTGCAACACTGCATGGCATGAGAAAAGCCTTTGCTGAGGCTGAATGTTCTGAGAAGATCCGAAGAGCCCTCAGAAAACAGCTGCGACCCACAGATGACAAATATGAAACAGGAGACAAAGTCTATTATAAACGTACAGACTGTCAGGAGTGGAAAGGGCCAGGTGTGGTTATTGGCCAAGATGGTGTAGTAATATTCGTCAGGCATGGTGGAACGTATGTCAGAGTACACCAGTCTAAACTAAAAAAAATGAATGAGACACAAAAGAAACTAGGGGAAAGCGAAAGCGAAAATCCATTTAAAACAGATGACCACCTTTCAAAGACACCAGCGGCGGTACTTGATGAAGAACATGACTTTGAAAGTGAACATGAGAAGGAGATGGCACCAACAAGCAATGAATCACTTGGTGTTGCAGAAAACAGTGAATCCTTCTGTGATCCAGTACAACCTGAAGGGGATGGTCTCCCACTGACACACACAACTATAAGTGAAGGAATAAAACTAAAAGCTGGACAAGGAATTAAATACACAGACAAAGAAACAGGTCAAAAATATGCTGGACAAATAACAAGCCGTGCAGGGAAAGCCAGTGGGAAACACAAAAACCAGTACAACTTAGAATATACTGAGCCAGAGGAAATTGCTGGATCCACAGGATCCATTGATATGGGACAAGTAAGCAACCTCGAAGTGGTTGAAAATGTCAAGGCCAATACTGACAACAGAGATGATATATTAGTAGTGAACGAGGATATCTTCTCACACGCTAAACAAACTGAACTTGAGAACTGGAAAAGAAACAATGTATTTGTGGAGGAAAAAGATGAAGGTCAGAAATGCATATCAACGAGGTGGGTGTGCACACTCAAGAAAACACAAGTAGACATAGTACCCAAAGCTAGACTGGTTGCAAGAGGCTTTGAAGAAATTAACATTCAAGAACTTCCTAAGGATTCACCCACTTGTTCCTCTGAATCTCTAAAGATGGTCATAGCTGTTATATGCCAAAATAAATGGAAGCTGAACTCTATGGACATCAAAGCAGCCTTTTTGCAAGGTAAAGATTTAACACGGGATGTGTATCTCCGTCCACCTCAAGAGGCAGAGAGCGAAGGAATCGTATGGAAGTTAAATAAATGTGTCTATGGCTTGGCAGATGCTTCCTTGTTCTGGTACAACAAGGTGAAAGAAACCATGCAGAAGCTGGGAGGAACTGTGTCAAAAGTTGATCCAGCTGTCTTCTACTGGCAAGATGATTTCTGTAAGGTGACAGGAGTTCTTGCATGCCATGTAGATGACTTTGTATGGGGTGGTTCAGACAGGTTTTCTTCAGCTATTATCCCCCAACTGAAAACTGCTTTTCAAGTTGGAAGAGAAGAACATAACAGCTTCAACTACATTGGAATGGAGGTTCATTCTCTGCAGAATGAAATCAGAGTACAACAGCGTGCATACATTAAAAACCTACAGCCCATTCCTATGGATCCCATCAGAGCACCACAGCGGGAGGCTCCATTAACAGACACAGAAATGGACATGTTAAAATCCAAGATTGGACAGATTCTGTGGGTAGCAAGACAGAGCAGACCTGACATCATGTGTGACATATCTATCCTGGCGTCAAACACAAAACATGGTACAATTCAAACATTACACTCTGCAAACAAACTGATCAGAAAACTTAAATCTGAGGAAGTTACCCTTAGATTCCAATGCTTAGGAGACAGCAAATACCACAAGCTAGTGGTGTTCAGCGATTCCTCAATGGGAAACCTCTCAGATGGAGGGACACAAGGAGGACATTTTGTCATGCTGATGGGAGAAGATGGAAAATTTTCACCCATATGCTGGCAATCCAGACGGATTAGGAGAGTGGTATGTAGCACGTTAGCTGGAGAGACTTTAGCATTAGCAGATGGGATTGATAGTGCTGTCTTTCTTACTACACTCTATTCAGAGCTCATGGTTGGTGATGGCACGCGCAACATCCTACCCATTACCTGTGTAACGGACAACCATTCCCTCCTTGATGCTGTCAAATCCACAAAATGTGTAACTGAAAAGAGACTCCGGCTTGAGATCAGCAGCATCAAAGAACTTATGGGTTCTGGGACAATTCAGGAAATCATATGGACACCTACCAAAGACCAACTTGCCAACTGCTTAACAAAAGTGGGGGCGTCTGCTCTTGGACTGCTGAGAGCCTTAAGTAAAGGGAAATGGCAATTTAAAGATTAAAACAAACACTACTGTTCCTTACATAAGTTAAGTTCAAGTAAATGGAGTTAAAATAAGTAAAGTTAGAATGCTAAAAATTTCTTTAGCCTGTTATGTGTTCTTTAAAGAAAGAAGGGAGATTGTTAAGTTGCAAGTAGCATACTGCGCATGTGTGAGATGTAAGGAGGGGGAGGCGGGGCTAGATCTGGGGTCCTTGGGGGTTCGTGTGTGGGGAGTGCGGAACGCAAGTTGTTAACGGTTAATGGCGACCATTAAAGTGTGGATGCTAACGTCAGCAGTGTGATTATTGTTTCAACACAGAGACCATCAGCACATCTCCATAGCAACCAATAGACCATCTACATTCCTCATCTGTCCTACCATCACAAACATAAACTCTCCAAGCAATTTAACTTGACAACCAGCTTTGGTCAAACCTTGTCACATAAATTTGCAATGTGAGAAAATATTTTAAAATAAAAAGCTAACGCTAGCCTCTCTTCTCTTTCAGCTTCACCTCGTAGCGCTGAACGCGCCCCAGACCGGCAACATGCGAGGGATTCGCGGGGCGGACTTCCTGTGCTTCCAGCAGGCTCGCGCTGTTGGTCTGAAGGGAACGTTCAGAGCCTTCCTGTCCTCCAAGCTTCAAGACCTCTACACCATCGTCCGCAGGTCGGACAGGAACGGAGTCCCCATCATGAACCTGAAGGTAAGTCAACTGTCCAGATACATCCTCTACTTATCTAGCTAAATCGAATTAAAATGTATTTTTACGAGAACTGGCCACAAAAGCTGTAAAACATAAAATGAACAAACTTCAACAAAAGTTAACAGAGAAAAACAGATGTTGCTCCATGATTGGGTCTTTGCAAACACTAATCAATACCATGTCAAGTAGCATTAGGGCTAGGTGTTTAGCTTCCCAAGAAGAGGCTGTACTAGAGTCATTTTGACTGTGTCAAAAAAGATGCAGTGATGATCTATTTTCACCTGTCACTTTTTAACATTTTGAAATCTCAAATACCTTTACAGAGATTCCAGTCTGTCAAATAACTTGATCAACTTTGTCAAAGTAAACACAAAGAGCAGGAATGTATTTTTTGGAAAATATTTGCATCAGTAAAGTTAATTGCTACTCTAGTCGCTGCTTTTAATCTATTGTTTTCTGAATCTGGTGCTTTGAAATGATTTAATGTTTGTTCATGGATTTCTTTTTATGAGTCTGACCGTTTCCTTCCTTCTCCTTTCAGAACCAAGTGCTGTTCAGCAGCTGGGAGTCCATCTTCAGTGAGGACAGCAACAAAATGAGAGAGAATGTATCGTTGTACTCGTTTGACGGCAGAGACATCCTCAGGGACAGCGCATGGTGAGTCTTTGTTAACCGTTCCAGATTTTAATCCGTGGCCGTGTTTGTTTCCACGCCTGATTTAAAGTTGTTTGTTTGTTTTTTGTTCCCCCTCCAGGCCAGAGAAGATGGTCTGGCACGGATCGAGCAAAAAGGGCCACCGGCAAATGGATCATTACTGTGAAACGTGGCGAGCGGGCGAGCACGCTGTGACGGGCCTGGCGTCGTCCCTGCAGAGCGGCCGCCTCCTGCAGCAGATGCCCAGCAGCTGCTCCGGCTCCTACATCGTCCTCTGCATCGAGAACGCCTTCACGTCGCCCTCCAAATAATAAATCCATCCTGTGCGTTCAGGGCCCTAGCTAAATACATTTTGTAAACTCAGCTGGTAAATTTTTATCCCCCTTCTTTTAATTTTTCTGCCAACGCAGCTTGTAAACATCAGGACGAACTGCCCCCCAAGGGGTTTTCCTGCCTGCCAGCATCCAGAAACGCTAAAGAAAAGGATCCAGCAGGAAACTGTTGGTCCTTTATCTCCAGAGCAGTGGCACATATTTTCTTTTAAGTGCAGAAAGTATCATTCTCAAATTATTTTTTTTTTATTCTGTATATTACATGTTTGTTTTTTGTGTTAAATTTTATGTTATCAATGTTTTTTTTGTGTGTCTTCATCCATCCTCCAATTTTTAGCATTTCTTTTAGGAGTTGAGCTTTTACTTTTATTTTCTCATCTTCAGCATAGATTGGGGCAGTGGGGGCACCGCTAGATAAGATGTTAGCTATGCTAATCCTAAAGCACCACTCAAACACTAGTCCCGCTAACGCTAAAGCGCAATCAATTCAGTTTATTTATACAGAAACATTTTCACAATAAATGCTAACGCTAAAGCTGCTGCAGAGTTACAACCACCGTTGAACTATTGCTTTTATAAATCACATCTTGTTTTCAAATAGATGTTTGTTTTCATAAGCCTTATTCAAGTGAAAGTTTACAAGACAGCCAACTAAATTGGTGCTTTAGAAAATTATTTTTAGGAGAAGCTATGTGCGCTAAAAACAATAGTTAGCAAAAATGCTAAAGTGCTAAACAAAGAATTAGCTCGGATATTAGCGGATTAGCGGAAGTGTGACCTCCTCTGGACTTGGGGTAATGGTGGACTACAGCAAATTTATAAGGATTATTTTAAAATAAAAAAAGAAAATAGATATTTATTTTTAAATGAAGTTATAAAATGCAAAAATAATACTCATTTTATTTTCACACAACCTTATACAAAAAGATTAAAACTGTGCCTTATCACACACTCCACCACTACAGGCTTTTCTGCTGATATTTTCCAGAAGCTGGTACATTTAACTGAATTAAAATCTTTCATGTTGGTCATCCAGGGGACAATGCTCTTTTTAAATTAAATGTTGATCATATAAATATTTTTGCTCTTTTTACCACATTGAAACATTTGAGCAAACTGGCTAATATTTGTCAGAAAAACCAGGATGTTGAGGTCAGAGTTTCATACCTTTCCTGGCCTCAGACGTCTCAACAGTATCTGTGAATATGCTTTTTTTGTATGACTGTACTGTTTCACCCAGGCACTGAATTAAAGACTTTTTCAATTACTTTTGTGTTTTTCTATAAACAAGTTTGAGTTGTATTGAAAGATTTAACCATTCATTTTGGTGTGTTGCATCTAATCAAAGGCGACTCTAAAGAGGCAGGACTTTTGCTTTGATTTAAAGAAACTCAGTGTTTCGACTGTTTTGAAGTTTTCTGAAAGTTTGTTCCAGATTTGTGGTACATAGAAGCTGAATGCTGCTTCTCCATGTTTGGTTCTGGGGATGCAGAGCAGAACCAGAAGACCTGAGAGGTCTGGAAGGTTGCTATGACAACAGCAGACCTGTAATGTGTTGTGGCGCTAAGCCATTCAGTGATTTATAAACTAGCAGCAGTATTTTAATGTCTATTCTCTGAGCTACAGGGAGCCAGTGTAGGGACTGGTGTGATGCGCTCTATCTTCCTGGTTTTAGTGAGAACTCCAGCAGCAGCGTTCTGGATCAGCTGCACCTGTGAAAACACCATTGCACTAATCAATGTGACTTAAGATAAACGCATAGATGAGTTTCTCTAAATCTTGCTGGTAAATTCTTCCTTTGACCCTTGAGGTGTTCTTCAGGTGATAAAAGGCCGACTGACTGTGGCTCTGAAGTTTCAGGTCTGAGTCAATAACTACTCCCACAAAAACTCCCACAGACCGTAGTTGCGATAGAGTATTCATGCACCTCTCACCCCCTACACTCATTTTATGAAGATGTCTGTCACAGCAGTGCAGAGAAACACAAGGTTGCACACAGGTGTTATGTCCATGATTACAGAGAGCAGATCATATTTATAATTATAAAGTTTTGCTGTCAGTTGTGTTGAACAGAACACTGCGGTAAAGACAGTTAAACTTTTACTTCAGGTGTCCTCTTCCTGCTCAAACAAGAAGATAAAAGGCTGATTGGCTGCTGCCTCTGCACTGACACGTGATTTGCAGATCAAGAGTTCAACCCTGTTTCTGTTTTCAGGAAATGAAACCAACAGTCGTTGCGGCTGAGAGGAGAAATGGAGCAGCGGGCAGTTCAGCTGGACCGAGAAACCTTCTCCTGTCCGATCTGCCTGGATCTACTGAAGGATCCAGTGACTACTTCCTGTGGACACAGCTACTGTATGAACTGTATTAAATCCCACTGGGATAAAGAGGATCAGAAGAGGATCCACAGCTGCCCTCAGTGCAGGGAGACATTCACACTGAAGCCTGCACTAAAGAAAAACACCATGCTAACAGCTTTAGTGGAGCAGATGAAGAAGACTGGACTCCAAGCTTCTCCTGCTGATCACCGGTATGCTGGACCTGAAGATGTGCCCTGTGATGTCTGCACTGGGAGAAAATTAAAAGCCGTCAGGTCCTGTTTTGTCTGTCTGGCCTCTTACTGTGAGAAACACCTTCAGCCTCATCATGATTCAGCTCTTTTAAAAAAACACGACCTGGTGGAGCCGTCCGAGAACCTCCAGGAGAACATCTGCTCTAAGCATGACAAGGTGATCGATATCTTCTGCCGCACTGAAAAGAAATGTATCTGTTATCTCTGCTCTGTGGATGAACATAAAGGCCATGACACAGTGTCAGCTGCAGCAGAAAGGACTGAGAGGCAGAGAGAGCTGGAGGAGAGACGAGGAAACATCCAGCAGAGAATCCAGGACAGAGAGAAAGATGTGAAGCTGCTTCAACAGGAGGTGGAGGCCATCAATCGCTCTGCTGATAAAACAGTGGAGGACAGTGAGAAGATCTTCACTGAGCTGATCCGTCTCCTCCAGAAAAGAAGCTCTGATGTGAAGCAGCAGATCAGATCCCAGCAGGAAACTGAAGTGAGTCGAGTCAAAGATGTTCAGGAGAAGCTGGAGCAGGAGATCACTGAGCTGAAGAGGAAAGACGCTGAGCTGGAGCAGCTCTCACACACAGAGGATCACAACCAGTTTCTCCTCAACTACCCCTCACTGCCAGCACTCAGTGAGTCTACACACTCATCCAGCATCAACATCCGTCCTCTGAGACACTTTGAGGACGTGGCAGCAGCTGTGTCAGAGCTCAGAGAGAAACTACAGGACGTCCTGAGAGACTCATGGACAAACATCTCACTGATGGTCACTGAGGTGGATGTTCTACTGTCAGAACCAGAACCAAAGAGCAGAGCTGGATTCTTGAAATATTCATGTGAAATCACACTGGATCCAAACACAGCTCACACAATATTGGTACTATCAGAGGGGAACAAGAAGGTGACAAGGATGAAAAAACCTCAGTCTTATTCTAGTCATCCAGACAGATTCACTGATCGCTCTCAGGTTCTGAGTAGAGAGAGTTTAACTGGACGTTGTTACTGGGAGGTGGAGAAGAACAGGTCATGGGTTTATGTAGCGGTCGCTTACAAGAATATCAACAGAGCAGGAGAAGGAGATGAATGTTTATTTGGAGGTGATGACAAATCTTGGGCTTTGGATTGTCAAGAAAAGACTTATAAACTGATACACAAAAAAATCAGAACCTCGATCTCAGGTCCATTTTCCTCCAGAGTCGGAGTGTACCTGGATCATGGAGCAGGTATTCTGTCCTTCTACAGCGTCTCTGAAACCATGACTCTCCTCCACAGAGTCCAGACCAGATTCACTGAGCCGCTGCTGGCTGGAGTTTGGGTTGGCCCAGGATCCTCTGCAGAGTTCTGCAAACCCAAATAGATTTTCTCTCTGATTGTTGATCAGGGTTCATTGTTATAACGTCTGATGTTCTGTTCTTTATTTTTCTGGTTTAAATGTACAGGAGTCATAAAGGATATCGCTACCGATGTTTTCTTTCATTTTTATTTGAGAAAAAGTTCTCCTCATAAAAATCTAAACTTCCCTGGGCTAATAATTCTGCACTGATATTTGTACTGATGTACTTGGATGTTGAGTTTGTTTTAATCAACTTGTCTTGAAATGAAATTAACTTGCTTCTGTTTTTTTGGTTGTGATAGAAGAAAACGGAAACTATTAACCTAGCCGCCTTCTTCTAAATTCTTTAGATTTAAATAAAAAAAAAAATGTCTGCTGTTCTGTCTCTCTTGCTTTCTTCAATAAAAGTATTTGATTATGGAGAAATTTGGAATGTTTTATATTCCTCATTACAATAAATTGTGAGTTTTGTAATCTTAAGTGCAGAAACATTTCATTCAAAGTGTCTTTTGGTCCTGGAGAAAATCAGACACACCTAATGTTTACAGAGACAATGTGAGCAACACTCTGACCTGAGTTAAAGTGGATTACATTTAGCTTTGAGATGATGCAGATCTTCATGTTTTCCAGTCAGGCTGAATAATTTGGGTTGAAAACATACGTGCTTTAGTAAACCAAGACCCCATATTTGGAGATTGAAGTTTATTGAAAACTAAACGGGCCAAATTTCTCCATTTTCAGATTCCCTTCTTTGGCTCCTTGTTAAATCCAGAACAGAATTTAAATTTATTTTTCTCATATAAAGTTCTCAATAAATGAAGCTCCATCCTATAGAGATCTGATTGGTCCATATGTTCCTAACCGACTGCAGGTTTACTGCAGGTTTCTAGAATTTGAAAACGTAGAATGCAAGGCAGATCTTTTAGTTATCTGGAACCAGATCCCTGTGAGGCAGACAGACACCCTGATCACTTTAACACCAGGGTGAAAACTTTCCTCTTTGATGAAGCTGATTGACTGGCATAGGTCATCCTGAGATATTTATGTTGCTATGCTGCCACAGACTGAGACTACTACAATACAAACTGACCACTTTTTAACGCTTTTTATCTTCTATTTGCATTATTTACTGTTACTTTGACGTAAATTTTTGTTTTCTCTATTAACTTCCTCTTTATATAAGCTACACCTGCTCTGGCGTTTGATTGGCTGCGATTCCTTCCTGTAGGAGGGCATCGGCTGGGATAATGCTGCCATCAACTAATTGCTCCTCCGCTTCTACAATTAACTTTTTACTTTCATGAAAGTTGAAAATAATCCTACATCAGTTCTTCTGTTTCTTCTCAAACCTCCAGTCCGTCGTGGCAGATGGCCGATTGTACTGAGTCCGGTTCTGGTTCTACTGGAGGTTTCTTCCCGTTAAAGGGGAGATTTTTCTCTCCACTGTCGCCACCTGCATGCTCGATGATGCAATCTGCTGGGATTTCAGAAACATTTTAACCTACTTTGAATAAATAATTGAGCTTACTGCGTCGTCTGATGACTAGGATTGGAATACATGTATGATTATTATTATTTTTTTTTTTTTTAGAAAAATTGCTGTGAATTGGCACTATAAATAAACACAAATTAATTTTCTTATTAACTGCATCGGCTCCAGCCAGACGCCTATAAGTTTGTTTATGACCACTTCATAGAAGATAAAAACTTTAGGATCTGTGCCCATCGGTCAATAAAAAAATTAAAACGCCATAAAATGATTGGATTAAACATTTGGAGCCTGAAGGCATCGTCTTACGGATCCAGTTTCACATATATCCATTAGCCCGTTGCATGATAAGTAGTGGGACAACCTAAAAATAATCAGGACAAGCTGTCACTTCCCACTCAGTTTTATCCAATCTGCGTGTTCAGATTTCCAGCTTCGAATGGTTAGAAGGCTTATATTAATTGACTGGAGGGCTCAGCGTCCCTGCAGACAGACAGGAAAATAAACCAGCATCATAACTTCCTGTTAAACTCCTCGCCTGAGTAACTTCCAGGGAAGAGATCTGGACTCCATGAATGGCATGTTATTTATTAAAGTCCCCGTGACTGACGGAAGTTAGAGTGGGAGCGAGCGCTGACCCACAGCTGCAGAGGGATCATACTCTGAGGACGGCTGTGTTTAGTGGAGGCTCAGTAATAGCTAAGTACTGTGAAACGATGCAGTGAGGGTAATGATACGACCACGCGACAACCACGTATTGGGCGCCTTTAATTACACTCAAGGCGGAGACAAAACGCTGCAGTTGTCAGATCTGTAAGCTGTATTTACTCAGTAGTTCTGACTCACTGACAGCCAACCCAAGTTTAACTAAACCTACAAAGCTGCTTTGTTCTTTGAGCTACTAATGTATTTAATGTAACTACAACAGCTAATACTCTGGGAATCAGAGCATAAAACAACCAAGTTTACAATGTCAGGAAACAAGCTGAATTATTTGGGAATCGGCTTGGAAAAACTTAACAGTAGAATAGAATAGAAATATCTTTCATTGTCCCACAGTGGGTAGATTCAGGTATATCAGCAGCAATACAAACTATGCAAAATATGAAATATAGGAATAAGAGACATTACCATAAGAGTAAATTTATAATGCAAGAGAAATACTAGTTATTAAAAATAGCATTCAGATCAAATGGAATGTGCAACTCAGCAGGACATTTAAAATATGTTCAAGATGTCTATATTTGTGCATACACAACAAAAACAGAGCACAATAAATAGAAAAACTGTAAACAGAAGGAATGTAAACAGTTCTTGAGTTTGCAAACTCCTGGGGGAAATGATCTGCGATAACGCTCGTTTGTGCAATAAGCTGCTGTACTTTTTAAGTGTCTCATTTTTACTGAATTTTAAAGTGTGCCACTTCTGATTGCATCCTAATATTTCGAGGATCAGAGGTGTTTAAGACCAGGTAGCCGACATTAAATCACATATGTAACACGGCTCATTGTCTTTAAACCTCTGTGTGAATCTTCTGCCATTTAAATGTTTTTATCTAACAAAGAAATGCTAAAGCCACTTTATCACCACCTCTAAATCAGATGTGTATTTGCAGCATGTTTGCATCTTCCTCTCTCTCCTCCTGGCTGATGGCGATGCTCAGGTCTGCAGGATGGCGTTTAAAGCTGCTCCATCTTCCTCGCACAGCTGACTGCTCCCGGTCATCAGTGCAGTCGGCTACATATTCGATGTGACATCTCTTTCCATCCTCTAATGAATTTTTTATGTCTGTTCCTCTCCCGCTGACACACAGTCGGGCCTCGTATCGGTTCTGTTCGGTAAACTGTGCCGTTCTAAATGGCAGCGCTGCTTTGGACTCTGGGCCTCCTCCTACTCTCTGCTGCTGCGCTGTGGATGCTACAGTCCACAGCTATTGGGAAATTAATTTTCTTTCCCAATTATCAATCCAGAAAAAAAACAAAAACAAAAAAACAAACAGCCCTGCAATTGTAACTGCAACATCGTAAGTACACTTTTCCATAGTGGAGTTTAGTCGGCACCTTTTAAATATGTAGAGGCCCTGAATCAAGACATGGCTGGAGAGATTTATTTATTTTCATGATCAATTTTAGTGAATGAAATTTGATGGTTTTTTATGGTAAAGCAGCTTTAAAAAGAAACTGATTCTGTTTTCTGTTAAAGAAATCAGTCAATCCAACAGATTTTCCTTCAACTGGAGATCTGGTTCCATGTTGAAGCTTTGATTGGCCAGTCCAAGACCCAGTCCCTGCATCTGTCCTTCCTTCCTGTTGTAACTTCCTTCTTTCCTTTCTTCTTATCCTTCACATTTTCCTTCCATTCGTCCTTCCCATCATTGCCTCTTCCTTCCTTCCTTCTTACTTTGGTTCTTTTTGTAGTTGTGCTGTTTCCTTCCTTCCTATCTTGAACCTTTTCTTTCTTCCTATTTTAGTCACTTCCTTCTTTCTTTCCTTCCTTCCATTCTCAGCCTCATCCTTGCTAACATTCATATATTAGCCCCTTGCACCTGTATCTTTCCTTCCTTCCTGTTAATCATTGTGTCCATCTTTCTTTCTTATCCTCGTCTCTTTTTTCCTTCCCATCATCATGTCTTCCTTCCTGCTCTTAGTCGCGTCCATCTTCCTTCCTGTCATCACCCCTTCCTTATACTTTCCATCCCAGGTCCCTCCTTTCATAGTTTCACTCTTTCCTTTCTTCCTTCCTTCCTTCCTTCCTTGCCATCTGCCACTACTGACTGGGAGTTTGAGAAAACAGAGTCTAGACACAAAGAGAAACAGAGGAGCTGGTCTAGGAGTACTTTCTACGTTAAGGGAAAGTAGAAGCGTTCATGCCATAGTGGCTCCTCTAGTTGCTTCGTCTTGGAGAGAAACCTGTGATCTCTCAGTTACAGGCTGTAAATAAAGAAGTAAACTATTCAGCGTTCACCTTCCTTCAGACCAGCAGCTTTCCATGTTTCTGTTTACTTTCTAATTATTCCAGCTGGATATGAGTGACTGCGCTGAGACTGGGTGTCCCTGCTGTGATTGGCTGTTTCGTCTCCTGTTTGCCTCCACCCATTGGCCGGCTGCAGCAGGTTGGGAGGGGCAGCTCTGGCCATCCTCCCCCTGCTCCTGTAGCTGAGCTTGTAAATGTAAAGAGTCTTTCTCCGGCTTTTATCTGAGTGACTTCAGCGTTCTGCCTCTGAGCGAGTGTGTGTGAGTGTGTGTGTCGGAAGGAGAGAGGAAGAAACGGAGAGAGGGAGGGAGAGCCAAGCGGCGTTTATTTTTCTCCCCCCTGCTCCCTGTCACTCCATCCTTCCTCCCCTGACCTGGACCACCCTCCAGTCCTGTTTCCAGCCCGAACCGGGACCCCCATCCACCCGAACCGCCCCGGGACCCTTTGACTCTCCTCACTTCTCCGTCCCACCAACCACCACCCCGACAGGTAAGTCTCTGCTTCTCCAACCTTCAGTGCTCGACTGCTTTTCTCCTTTGGGAGTTCTCTTACACTATTTGTCCAAAAATATTCCATTTCATCTTCGCCTTTTCCGGACGCATAGTCCAAGTTTTCCCTTCGGCAAAGTGACACAGTTCCAGGAGATGCTGTCAGTGAGGTCACAGTGCTTTCCCTCCTCCCTTTGATATTCAGATATAAACTTCCTCACATGCACATTCCCAGAGATTTTCTAACTTTCAGCCGGCAGCAGCAGCGATTGAGTAGGAAAAGCTTCTGTTTCTCCCGGTTATTTACCGTTCCTGGAAAAGCTGCGGCCACTTCCAAACGGCGGGATAAAACACAGGGCTGTTGGTCGGCTCCAGAACGCATGACGTTGCACAAAGCGTAATGACTTTACAAGGCAGTGAGACGCTTGATTGAATCAGGCAATCCTTCTGGCAGCGGATCGCCGATATTAACGCGGCTCATAAAGCATTCCTGGCAGCAGCAGGGAGGAGAAAAACTGCTTAGTTCTTCAGCAGCACATCCTGCACTCCACCAGGAAGGGGAAGTGCTCTGTGTGTGTGTGTGTGTGATTATACTGAAGTGCTTTAGACATCAATACTGCCAGCCAAGAGATTTTAAAGCCACTTTATCAAATCTGAAAATTGGACCTTAGCAAAGACTAGAAAAATAAGCTGATTTTTTTTTTTTGCTCCCTACAAATTCCTGCAAAGACAAATTAATGAATAAAAAAGGAAGATTTTTTCCATTTTGAATTTTGTTCATTGTTATTTCACTCAGCTTTAATTTTATGCTTATTATGTTTATAAATTTTAGAACATTAAAACTCACCTTTTAAAATTTTTGCAATTTTTTTAAGTACATTTATATATTCATTTAAATTTTACTTATATGAAAATATATCATTAAGAATATTTCTAAATAAAGTTAACTATTAATTTTTCATAAATGATTAAAATATTAAATAAATACAAACTATGATTACAGCAGAATATAAATTGAAATGTAACATTAAATTTAAGGTATTTATTTAATTAAAAATTTAATGTAAATTAAATTGTGTAAATCTAAATGAATGCAAAAATATTTTTTAAAAATTCATTAATATAAATGTTATGTGTAAAGTTATTTTAACTGTATTCAAATAAAATATATAAAAACTATAAATAGATTAAAACATTTATAAATTTATTGAATGTGTTTAGCAAATACAACACAAATAAAATCAGATAAATGTATGTGAAACAGATTTCGGGGTTTACGAGGCGTTCCTCTCAGACTGCTGGAAAACTGAACATGTGTCACTCATGAGTGAAACATGAGAAGCTGAAAGCGAGTCAATGTAAATTTGAAAATATGTTGGAGTGATATATTCTTGGAAATTTTCGATTGAACCAATACTTTATTCGACTGAAATTCCTTTTATTTTTGACATTTTATGGATGTAATCAGAGCCTCATGAATCTCCAGTTGAAGCTCCATCTAGTGTATTTAATTCACTAGAATAAATTAAGTTTAGTAAATTTAGTTTACCTTAGTAACACTGAGGGAAGCTGGATTAAGTCAAAGACGCGTTTTCATAGCTCTTCCCTTATTGTGTGACGTAGCTGGACTATTAGCAAACCCCCACAGCGAACCGTGAGCCCCGCTTCCTCCAGAGCCGCCGCTCTGCAGGGAAGCAGCTGGCTCTTTGTGTCCTGGCCTTTTCGAACCGTTCCGGTTTTCCCGCTGGCCTGACTCTGCGCTCCGAATGTGGCGGGAGTTTCCTGGAAGGATCTGGCTCAGAGTTTGATGGTAGCTGTTGCAAAGTGATCCAACTTTACGTTTTAATCAGCAGTTGATGTGAAATCTGCTTTAATCCAACTGGAACAGTCATTGTTATGACAGGCAGCAGGAGGATCAACAGGCAGCCGCAGGAGACAGACCGACAAACGATATCTGACCTCTAAATTTGTGATAATCTATTTTCCTGCTGTTGAAGGGAAGTGAAATGTGGTTTTTGTTTCCCCGTGTTTTATTTTGAAGGATGAATTTGTCCAGGTTTACTCCCTGGTTTAACGCACCTGGATCAAATGATGGCTCATTAGAGGCCTAAGAAGAACACTGACCTCCTGAAAAGGTTGTTGGTACCAGGGAGAGAACTAAAACATGCAGGATGCCGGCCCTCCAGGACCGACTTTGGGGACCCCTGCAGTATAAATTGAATTAGACTGCCTGGTACTAGAATGGACTGCAAGTCAATGATTGTAATTTACATACCTTTATGATAAATCGGTAAAATTTAGGTTTTTTGGACATATTTTCTTGAAAAGAACCTAGAAGATGACATTCATTGTGAATTTGTCTGATGTAAATAAAGTGGACGGGACTGACTTGTTGAAGGTCAATGGTAGGACTGAATAGTTTGGAAAATTTGACGAGGAAAGACTGTTCTGGCTGCAGAAGTTTGTGAAACAGGATCCGAAAGAAACGTGAAGGTTTTTGTATCAGAATCTTTGGCACAGATGAGACCAAAGTCAAGATGTTTGGCCTTAATGTGAAGCACCATGTTTGGAGAAAACCAAATACACCATATGAAGAGACTTCTGTTAGCATGCTGCGGTTTGCTCTCAGGGCGAACCTGCTTGGACAGACAGACCTGGACTGTCTGTCCAGTGTTTACTTGTAAACACTTTTCTGACCTCCTTAACAGACTCAAAAGTTGCCATTTTTAGTGGAAATTAATTATATGGAGTTGTCCTATTTGCATTTAGAGATGCAAATCTTCAGTGTCTATCGATACTAGTCCAATTGTTAGGGTCACAATTCAATTCAGAAATCATTTTTTCTATTCAAACGGTCTAGAGATTGTGCTTCAATTGACTGACAAGTGTAAACAAATAGGACTTTTTAAAAAATATTCTGTAAGGTTCCATCAGTTTCTATTTAAAAAAATAGGTTTGGGAATAAAATTCTGTACCTTAAATTACCAGTAGTAGGTTAGCACTGCTACCTTGCTTTTTCTTAAATAAAACAATATCAGGATTATGGTCAAGGAGACTAGCATAATGATCTATACCTCATAAATAAGAGTGCCAAAGACGTACAACGTAAGTGTATTTTAAAATCAATAGCGCATTTTGAAGTGATTCAGGACTTCCAGGACAACCAACAGCAATTCTTTATGGAATCGATTTTTATCTACATCTGTAATGTGATTCCTCACCAGAAACTGCTTCTCTTTTAACACTTTCAGTCTTTGTAATCGTGCATTTGTACATATTATTAAAATAAATATTAAACATTATTGTAGATTTGCAGCAAAAATCCGAAACAAACTTTTGGAAAATTGTAAAACAGCCGAAACAGTGATTTCCTTTAAATCTGGACTAAAAACTCAGCTGTTAAGAGATGATAATATAGATAATAAATGAAACACTGACCAACATTTTTGTCAGTAATGACGGCACTTGGCAATGTTTCAATTGTTTTTATGATGTAAAGCACCTTGAATCGTCTTGTTGCTAAAATGTGCCATACAAATAAACTTGATGGACTTACTGATGAAAACACACAGGCTGCAGGATGTCCTGAGTTACACTATTGGAGCTCCAAGTTTATTATAAAATAACACGAAGCTAATTCTGCCTCAGCTTTCCTCAACATGTTCGCACGATTGGTTTTACTGGCTGTGAAGTTGAGGCCAACAACAATATTTTCTTGTCTTCACTGGTTAAGCTGGTTCCTTCAACCCCTGTATTAGCGGGTATAAAAATAGCAGACGGGTCAGAGGGGGCCGCCTGTTCATGACCATCCCTCACCACCCAGAGTGGTGCTGGGGAAGCAGCAGGGAAGGCTGGAGCTACTGCACTACAGTTTGTTTCTCAGCCTGCCTCCATTTACCCTCCATCTTTTCTGATTGATCTCTGAAACCTTCACAAGCTTAAATTACATCACTCTGTTGCTCCTCGTCGACAGGATGGTCCTCAGATTTCACCAACCATAATTCTCCTGGATGGCTTCGACTTTTAGAAGGTGTCGCGTTCAATTTCAGTAATGCCTCGCACCGCCGGCCCTTGATTTCTGGAATGAATTATTGTCGGAAAGGATTGTTTTTTACGTTTACAGCGTTGCTCTGTTAGAGAACAGCTGACACATCAATTGAAAGGGAAGGAGAGGCATTCCTTCCTCCTTGAAGCATCAACTATTCTTTTTTAATGAGCAGGAATGATTACAAGATATACTAGTTACTTTTACACAGAAATAAAGCTAAAACTGATTGTTCTTTGCTGCGGTGCTAATGCTGGCTTGTATTCAACTACATAAAGTTAGGAAGATTGCCTGTCACTGCATGATCCTCACCGTTAGCTCATTTTTGCATGCGCTAAAAGAAATACGTTGATAAAATGTAGATCTACAAGATTAAAGGGGTTATCAGACTGTACAGCCCTGTATGCCATCTCTTCATGGGAAACAAATCAACTACTTCATGTTTGATTATTGTATACAGGCGAAATAGTGTGATTTTTTTTTATTTACAGAAAATAGCAGCGGAATTAGCCAAGCAAAATGAAATTAAACCATTTTAATCTTTTGGTTATTCTCTTTAAATCATATACTGTTTTGAGCTAACGATGCAGATTGTAGAGTGACAGTTACCATGAGTTGGGTAGAGTCATCTGTCTGAAGACTAAATACTAAACCGATTCATCATGAGGAAGAGGCGAACGTAGCACCGCATCAGATCCACAGATGTTTAACATTTGATAAGCAGTGAAGAAGCTTCCTGCGGTTTGCACGCAGAGACGGGTTCAGTGCTCCCGTTACAATCTGAACAGATAACGTCATTCGGATTTAAAGTTCCAGCAGAGATGACAAGGAAGCTCCAATCAGCTGATAGTGGAGCGACACAATGCCTTATTTTTGTACAAATATTCAGAGATGAGTTTGGAATCATCTGTAAATCGTCACTGACTTTAAACATCAGGTCATTTAATGCAGCGAGTTGAAAACGACTTTTAGCTCTCCTTTCCATACAGGTTTGACCTCTGAATGCCCCCAGCTCGAACAGGGTGCAGCTACGTCACTGTATGTGAATGCAGCGCAATTATTTATCCATTATTGCCACAGTTTCTCTGAGATGACTCAGCTCAACTGATGAATGGAGCCTTCTGAGTCCACTGAGGTCCTGCAGGCCAGTGGAGGAGCGCTGCATGGCAGAAGTACATTTTTTAAACATTTAACCACAAGAACTGAACATTATTTAATGAAGTAAGCACATGAAACAAGACAGTAAAGGAAACTGGGAAAAAAAACAGGCGCGTCTGCAGCTTACGTTTGTTAATGTCAGTGAATAGTGTAAGAGATATTCTAAAGCTCATCTCTCGGCGCTGTCGGCTGCCTCTTGCCGTTTTTTTGCTTGATTAAAAAGCGCCCAGGAGTTGGTAAGCGTGTGGTAGGTGTGAGCGCACGCCCTGACAGCTTAGCATACTGATTATTCAAGCCTCTTAGGCTAAGCCTCGGCACTCGAGTGATGAACGTCAGCTCCTCGCTCTCCCCTTCTGATTTCTGCACTTTTCTCATTCTCAGTTTGAGCAAGTGGGAACCAGGTGACAGCCCTCGCAGAGAGCAAACCTGTTGTCTGAGAGGGTGAACAGATCGGCGACGCGCTGATTCAGACAGCCAGGACATTATTTACTGTGATCCAATCATTGTTAGTGCCGTTAACTATAAAGTTAGCGGCACTAACCCAAAAGGAATTACCACAAACATTAGTTTCACTATAGCTACAAAGCTACAGCAACACAGTATATATCAGAAGCTAATGCTAAAGTTTTAACTTAAGCTAAGTGCTAAATTACATGTTCCCTTATGATCTTAGGTATTGTATTCATGGTCAAGTCTTGTTCTCTATTTTACATGTTTTATTTCGTTCTTTTCTGGTTTGAAATAAAGTTACTGGGACAAAATAGAGAACGTGACGACAGGAAATGGAACTGCTGTGTAAACAGTCTTCACCCTCTTCAAAATAAGAGCATGAATATAAACATTGAAAACCAAAACTTCAACACAGATGTTACATTTTATTCAGCTGAATGTCTACAAAACAGCCAAGCAAATTAGCGCATCAGAATTTAAGCAAAAAAATGTTTAAAGGAAGCTAAGTGCGCTAAGTTAGCAAAACAAAGAAATTGCCTCCACTATTAGCGCATTAGCAGAAAGCAAAAAGTCTGCTTTATAAAAGAGTAAAACTTTCCATAGTATATAATATTTTCCATTTTAATGAATTAAGTGAATGTGTGAGATTTGTCCTAAATAAATATTAAGTGTCCTTCTGCATTAACAGCTTGCGCTCGAGGGCCAAATTTATACTCTTCTAGAATGGGGTCAGGGGCCACAAATGGCCCCCGGGCCACTCTTTGGGCAGTCTTGTCCAACAGTCAGGAGGGAATGCAGGAATAAATACATTAGAGGTTTTCTGTGGTATTTAACATAAGAGCTGCTGCGCAAAAGTTTTAATTTGGCTGATTTCTCATGCTTCCTTCTCACTGTCTAATAACATCAAGGATTTCTGATAGGACTGTTGGTGCTTTTCTACATATTTTTCACTCATTTTACCCAAACACCGACCCTGTAGTTGAGCACAAAGCAGAAAATAAGTGGAGAGAGAACAGCATTCCAACTATGTGCAGAGGTTGAAGCACTAATGTGTGCGTTTATTTGTAGGAAGAGTGAGTTTCATAAAATAGGAAACAGAAGAAACATTTCAATACAGAAGCCAGGAAAGTTAAAGGTTTGAGTCCAACTGGTCTTGCAAAAGGACGACGACTGTAAACATTCAAAGCCCTGAGAGATGAATTGTCCTTCCAATGATCATTTATTGTTTTTCAGTCCTTTTAAATCAGTCTTTGGGAGCAAAAACCTTATTTCCTGCTCGTCAAAAATTATATTTTTCCAATTTTTCATTGACTTGCTGAAAGTGTTTGGCTTGTTTGACACAATGCAGTGTGAAAGCGAACTGCAGAAATAGAAAATTAAACAAATGTTGCAGTTTTGATCTCTTTCTAAACTCTGAGCAACCTGTTCCTGTCCCGGCCTGTGGGGGCGCTGCACCATTAACCAAAGAAGGAAGTTACACAAACCTGTGAAGAAGACACTTAACGCGATGTCATTTTTCACAAAATGTTAACAAAAATGGAGTAGTGTCAGATTTTAAATTTTGTAGGATTTTTCTTTTCTTTGGTAAAAGACCACAAGTCATTTCTCCTGCTAGTGTTTGTTTTGGTTTTATTTACCCAGAATGCATTGCACTATAGTCCACTTCCAGCTTTAGGAGCGGTCTCCGGTCCGCTAGGTGCTCAACATAGTTCACTTCAATCCAAACAGAGCGTTTTATTTTTTTATTTTAGTCACAGTTGAGTAGCGCATTCACCGGACTGAACCGAACTTTCTAGAAAAACAAACTGGAGTTGGATTAAAGTGGCTAACCGTCAGTTATTGGGTCAGAGCTCAGATTTTACAAAAACACCCTGCATGGAAAAGGAGTGAAAAAAGGCCAAACGTCCTTCAGAAACCCTAAACAGTGGGTACATGGGACAAACATTAAAAAAAATTGTAGTAGCTCAAAGATTTTGTGCATAACTGTACATTATTCCTGTCTACTGCCTTTCCATATGCACGGCGCTGGCAGCATGTCAGTTTCTGCATCACTGTCCTTGTTTATTGGCTGCAGTGAGAAAGGTTATTCTAATTCCTGTCAGATACAAACCTGAAAACATTTCCATCTAAATGTTGCCCGAGTCGAAACAGAAATATTACAATTTGTAGAACAATGAATTCCCTTTGGAAACGTTCAGAATGGACTGTTTGCTCTGCAGCGGGTTGTGTTTTTTTTATGTGTTGAGCGGCTCTGAGCTGGCAGGATGGGCCTCGGCTGCTTACCGCTGAGCCCCACCTGACCAACAGATTGGTCCCAGTTGG
Source organism: Xiphophorus maculatus (assembly GCF_002775205.1). Classification (NCBI taxonomy): domain Eukaryota; kingdom Metazoa; phylum Chordata; class Actinopteri; order Cyprinodontiformes; family Poeciliidae; genus Xiphophorus; species Xiphophorus maculatus. The sequence goes on from NC_036449.1 coordinate 29,804,481, forward strand.
TGGCCGAGGCCAAAACAGAAACTGTGGACGCTTCAGGATTCAGCCGACACAATGGAAGAAAACATAATGAACATCCTGAGCTGATTTAGCAGTTTGTAAACTATTTTAACACATTTCTGGACAAAATTGTTAAGATTTAGTTCAACTTTGTTGGTTTCCTGGCATGATACACTTTTTAACTAAATCAACTGATTTTAAAAGAACTATGGAAAATATGCATATTTAATTAGAAATTTGATCACGCATAATCCACCAGTGCAGTAATAAATTTACTGGTAGTTATTTAGATGCGGGAGTTAAAACAGTTGGCCAGAGCCTGACTTACAGTTGCAGAAGCCATTTTTTTGGTGAGTTCCAAATATTTAACTGTTTTATTTTATGTATGTATGTATGTATGTATGTATGTATGTATGTTTTGCAAACATTTTCCTTTATACAAAAATCATAGGCCCAGATAAGACGAAATGTACAAATAGTTTTAGGATTTTTAACCAACATAACATTCTGTGTTGAGATGACTCTGCCTTGGATTGAGATGGTGGCTTTTCCAGAAACCTAATGTTAACCAGGTTTATTGTTCCTCAACCAATCAGGATGCCAGCTTAGGATCATTGTCTTGCTGGTTTCAGCCATTCTATCCAAAATTCCCCATCAGATGAAGCAAAATTGCTTAGTGGTAAGAGCAATGCATCAGTTGTCAAGCAAATGGGCCGTGCAATGCACAAAGGTGACAGACTTAGAGGTGTAACGATTTGACAAATGATTCAAACTTGATTTTAAAAAAAAATCTTCAAGGCAAATTATATGCCTGGAAGCTTTGCTAACTTATGTTTTACCAATTAGCGCGGCATTTTCCAGTCGGATTATTACTTGTGTTGCGCAACGCTCTCACTTCCACCAATGAGCTGTTGACGAATGCTAAGCGCTACCAAACATCCAAGGAGAGACTGAGGCACAGAAAGAATCACTGCCAAAAAAAAGACAGAATGTGTTAAAAGAGTAGGATCAGTTTAAATAGAAAAAAAAGATAACAGGCTCAGTGCATTTACTACACAATAGAAATGGAGTTTGTCCTCAAATACCTCAGCAGGAAACATCTACTCCTGCATCAACCTCCTTAATGGATGCTGTTCTTTGCAGAGGACCAACTTTTTTCTGTGATCGTTCATACAGAATCTTCTCCAAACTTGAGACTAAACAAAGTATAATATAATGAAGATTGCTTTTTAATTTTTAAGTGTTAAACGTTTCATTTCCCATCTTTTTACACTTTAAAGTTTTCGTACTTCAAACTTGATGTGATGTTTAAATCGCCTCACATTTTGCATTGAAAAGCTTTCTTAATGAAATTAAATTTCATGTATTTATTTTATTTGATTAATCATCATCATAATCAATAGATCCCTTACTAAAGTAATCGTTTACAACCAAATTCAAATCCAAAATGGATTAATCTGCGGTGATGTGTCGTTACATCAAGAACAGTTCAAATAATTAGAAAGTGATATCTATGTACATGACGAGAGAACAGAAACTGCAGATATTTTGGTGTTTTATTCTTACTCTCAACTTCATCTCAGTCTCATTTTTCTACTCGACAGTAGAAATTCAGAAAACAGAAGTCATCGCTCTTTCCCTGACACACTTTTACTCAAAGCTGTTATTTATTTTTATTTTTAGACTGCTGTTTTTTCTCTTCTTGTGCAGCTCCAGAAGCATCTGCAGAAAAGGATGCTAAGTCAGCGGGAATGCCGAAAAGTGAGCTTAAGCAGATGTTGGGGTGGAGGGGGTGCAGGGAAGGACTTCAGAGGTTGAGAAAACATTTCTATGGGTCGCTTTTCCCAGTTTTCTTTTCAGGAAAAATGCTCGGAAAAATGGGGACAGCTCTGAAAGTGGAGAGAAATTTGAATGTGTGCCTCAAACAGTTAGTAAAATAAGTCAATCCAATCATACGGAGATCCCATGTCTTGAAGGTTACCCCCTTATTACATAAAAGCCTTGTTGAAAACTTTCTTTCTCCTCTTTCCACATTAAGATGAAGGAAATGCTCTTAGCCTCCTCCATTATTCATTTAATGGACCTCTGAAACTGTGTCAGAGCCGGCGAGAGCCTCCAGTTTTCTACATCTTTGTTTCCTCTCCACCATGTCTTCACATCTTTGTCACCTCCAGACTTTTCATAGGCCGTCTTGAGAAAATACATTTCAAATAAGCACTTAGCTATAGCTAAACAATTGCTTCGAATCAGCAGAAATGTATTCTGTATACATGGATAATTTTTATGACATCACAGAGACCAGTGATGGACACTAATGTGCCAAAAGAATAGCTAATTTTTCCTCTACTGCTTTAGCAAATGCTGAAAACGTTTAGCACACCCAGCTTCCTCCAACTTTGTTTTGAACAGAACAAAGTTCAACATTTGTGTTTTAGTCTTTACTATCTATTGTTTCCTTGCTCACGTTCTTTAGCATTACCTTCCGCAAAATACAACATTGATGTAGCGTTTTAGCGTTAGAGGAACTGAAGTTTCTGTTTAGTGCGTCGGAGCTTCTGCTAACTTTGAAAATGTTTAGCGCGCCCAGCTTCACTCAACTTTTTTTCCTGGATAATTTTAGGATAATTTCTAAAGCGCTAATTTACTTGGTGGTTTTATAAACCTTCAGTTAAATAAAGTTCAACATCTGTGTTGGCGTTATTGTTGGACCATTTCCTTACTCACATTCTTTAGCATTAACTTATACGAAATACAATGCTGACATAGCGCTTTAGCATTAGCAGAACTGATCTTTATGGTAAGTGTGTGAGGGTTTGCGCAGCTAGCTGTTCAGTTCGCAAACCACAACCATAAACATTGCAATCCTTTTGCATCACAGTAGACTTTTTGGGAAACTTCTTCAAATTTTGTGTCTAAGTTCTTTCCAAAATAATTAAATATACCTTGAAAATAGTTACAAAAAATCTCTATAAAAGGTTTCTAATTATGAATCATGTATATTTTTTGCCTCCAAACAGCCATGTTGGTCTTGATCAATAGATTTCCAAACTTTATGAAGGTTTTTTCCTTTAACTTAATTTATTTTCACCCATTATATTCTATTTGTTGTTTTTAGAGCAGTTATTCAACGCACATAATGACAAATCAAATACTAACAATCATGTAAGAAATCCATTTGTTCACTTAGTTGTTGTTTGATTTTAAGGTTTTTATGGTCAAAGATGTTGATTTTCAGCATGAAGTTTAAATTTATTGGAGAAAAGCGAGTGATGAGATGTGCCTCACCACTGGGGGCGCTGTGTTGCACACACTGCATGATGCTGACGTTCCAGAGCCTCAAACAAGCAGCCAAACCCCAGAGAAACAACTGATATCTTCACAATATCTGAAGAGCTGTCGATCAGGACCAGTTTCTGATCACAGGAACATCTGAATGCTTGGAAGGGAAACAGAAACGGGTCTCTATGATTCTCTACGGATTCATGTGGGTGAAAAAATGTGGAAAACTAGACAGACTCTTAAACTGAGGAGGGTTTTAAAATCTGCTGCTTGTTTGGGATTAAACGTTTAAAAGCTGGAACATCAAAGAGTTTTTGGGTTTTGGTGTCGTCTTCGTGTCAGCGAAAGGCTCTGCGTTGGGAGAGCGCAAGGATGTCAAATGCTGCTTAACACAACAGGATATAAGACTTCCCCTGACACACACACAGCGTGCAGACACACACATCTTAAACCTGCGCCTCTATGTTCCTCCAGACTACAGCCGGCATAAAGGCGACTCCTCACCTCTGCTGCATCGACCTTTGTTCATCTGGAAGCGCGTGGGCTTCAGAGCTGTCCAGATGCCTTCAAGGCAAACAGTGTAATAAATATGCTGGATCTCATTGTACGATCAGCTTTTTGCAGCTTTTCAGCAACAAGACTAACAGTCTGATATAATATGGTTTCCCCAGTGGGACAGGCACCAAAAAGGACGTCTTATCTATAAACTGTTTGAACTTATGGATTCAAAACAACATGAGGCTTATGAAGATCAAAAAGGAATTTAAACGCAATTTGTTCATGCACTGATTAATATGCAGCACCGTTCACATTTACTGCTTCTCCTGGTAAAAACGTAAAAAAGCCTCAAATTTTTTACTGCAGCTGAAACGTATGGCAGAGTATTTATTAGGGTCAGGATAATAAAATGCTTTAAAACTACAAGAATAAAGTCAGTGTTACAAGAATGAAGTTGTAAAATGAGAGCAAAGTCGTAATAATAAAATAGTCAATTTTACGAGAATAAAGTCAAAATAATACAAGATTTAAGTCGTATAAGAACATGTTACGCGAATAAACCTATAAGTTGTAATAATACAAAAATAAATATGTTAGAATAAAGTCATAATACAGGAAAAAAGTTAAACATTTTCGATTCCATTTCTTGTTGCAGTGTTTTTCATTTGTATTTTTTTATTGTAGATTTTGATTGCAGCATTTTTCCGCTTGCTGTGTTTTTCTATTGCCTTTGTGTGTCTGTGAGTGTGTGTGTGTTGCATTATTAGCATGTTCAACATTGAAACACTCCAATACAAATACAAAATATAACCAAGTATTTTTGCCCAACTTCTGGTGCAAATACCTTAGTTTTTATCTTATTTAAAGTAAACTAACAACTTTTCAGCAACATACGGGTTGCTCATTTTAAGCCAATAAAATTTGAACATTGATAAAAAGAACTAGCTCCACTAGCAGATTTTCTCACCTGTAACATTGGAAAAACTTTGTTTTCAATCATTTTTTATCTTGTTTTCAGAAGGGTATTTTTGCAGCATAGAATCGGTAATGAGGAACTGGCATTAATAAAGAAATAGACATCTAGATAAACATACACTGTTGTTGTTTGAAGTTCATAATAATTGCTTTCACGTGTTTTATCAGAGCTTCATGGTAATATATAGATGAGGAGATAAGGTAGAAGAGATAAAGAGACAATGTTGTGGTTTTTGCAGCGCCTCAAGTTCTTTGGAAACATGAATAATTGGAAGTAAATGTTCGCAGAGCAAAGTCCTGCAGCACAAAAGTGAAGTAAACCGAGTCTGATCATTTCACGGGCTGTTGAAAGTCTGTGTGTGATAAATGAGGCCTCATAATGGTTATTCTAGTGTGTTCATCCTCTGCAACATCTGTGTGAAAGAGCACACACGTCAGGACCTAATCATCTGTTGAAATTATGAACATTAGTTTGAGTTTTTATTACAACTTCGTCTTAAATTAGAAAATCATTGAAAAGACCATTCAAAATTCAAAGTTATGTGTTTAAATACACAATAACATGAATTTATCGTCCAGCAAAATTTGTTATTGTGACAGGCCTATTCGTAGTACCTTTACTTGAGTTACAGTTCCTCTGTAATCATTTTACCTCTGCTGGCAGTTTCTTGACGTTATAGAAGTTTCTTTTGATCTGTAAATCAAGACAGAAACAGAATCAGCCAACATAAACTTAGCCATTATGGAGAAGCAGCAGTTCTGTGATTCAGGTGAAACATCTGGAGTAAAATTAGAATGATTACTCCTTCACCGCTGAGATTCTTTAGTTTCACGTCATTACAGAGCATTCTCTATCATCAAACTAACAACCAACAAAATTCAGGAAATACAAGGAACGGTTCGGCCATTACGCCCCAACAAACAGTTACAGAGTCAAGATGTTGTGGCGCCAGTAAATTTTGGTACCAAATTTACAGAACAAGCTCATGTGAGCACAAACCAGTGATGCAGCATCTCTTATGACTGTTTTACATTAAAATTACCTCTAACAGTGATTTATCCCTGTTTTTGATTAAAACCACCCAAAAAAAGCAACCGTAGTCACAGATTTAAACTTTCTGCTTCAAATGCTTACATGGTACATTACATAAAGCACTCTGACAACTGTTCTGAACCATAAGTCAACATTTACAATATGAACATAAAATAAATGTAAATAAGTGTTTCTACTTACATTCGGACGCAGTCAGTGGGAGGTTGGTGGTTAACTTCCTGTGTGGGTATCGCTTTGAGCTCCAGGGGAGACCGGATACTTTCTGGTGCACGCGCACAATGCGATTTAATACCCCAAAAATTTGGGTAAATACTACAATACTTTATTATGTTGCAATTTTTACTGTCCACAAACAGGTAGTGTTAATATGATTTTAAGGTAAATTTAAATTATTTTAATCGGATTGTATTTACAACCCTGCAGAGTTGTGTCCAGTTCAGAAACTCTGATTTTTCTCCCTAGACAAAAATATAATTCCTACAATGAGGCTGTTGAAGGCGTCCACTGCATCCCAGCACCATATTAACACAAAGTCAGCCAAATATTTTTCATGCATCATGAGACGGCTTCCTACTCCTCCTCTGTGTGCTTATTGCACAGCTGGTTTTCCCCTGACTGGTACATATTTTTTCTGCGGATGAAAAGTGCCAGCTTTAATAAATCTGATAGATGACTGGTTGCAAACTGTTGACCAGTCATTTTTTCTGACAGGAAGTATTACTTGATTTTATTCTTTACATTAAGATGCATTACCAAGCAGCTTGATTCCTCAATAAGGAGATAAAACATGTTTATCTCCTCAGCTTTATGCCTCAGCTTTCTCCAGAGAATTATTATCATCTCAGAACCAGGCACTCTGATCTTGACTCTCAAATTAAAACAAATAAATAGGAACTCAAACTGATTTTTAGTTTGTTTAACTGAAAACTGAAGAACTGGATCTTTAAATGGCTATAAATGTAGGTCAAAATCTAACTTGTCAGGAAAATAGAGCTAATTCAAGGTTTGAATTTTAAAAACAATTTTAAACTTTCTTCTGCAAACAACTGCAATAAATGTTTGAGAACATGCAACACTCAAGTTACCAGCATACATCATCTAATACAAAAAACCCCGACATGCCAACGAAAGTCACAATACGTTTTCAAATAATCACATTTCCAAACTGGTTAGCACTTAGAAGTACTGCCTGCAACATTTACCATGTTTCCAAATGAAAATAGTGATAAACATAGCAATCTTAGCATTTTTTCAAATGCTTATTTAGTCTTCTCTCAATGGCTTAATTTTTTACAAATTCAATCACACTTTTAAACAAATAATAAAATTTTAAATTGTAAACTACTTCTTTAATAAATGCTATACACATTCTATTCAACAGTATACTGATAAAAGTGCAAATAAATAACGAATAGGTAAAATAATTTGCTCACCGGTCTCTTCAGAGGACAGCACAGCAGCACAAAATGGCGCCTCCTCTAACCTCCAACACTCTACAACCAGAAGCACAGAGAACCGAACTAGTTAACATCGGTGAACTTAACTCATCGTTTTGGCAATAAACATACATAAAACCATTCTTAGCATCAGCAATGTTTGCTAACGATTCGTTTTATATTGCTTTGTGTACCTCTTCTTCCGTGAATCTCCGTCTCCATGTTCAGTTAGCAGCTCAGCGATCAAGTAGCAACGGAAATGAAGGAGGAAGTCACCGAGGTGGTGGGCGGGACAATGCGCCTCTTGTAAAGAGCTCATTGGTTAAGAGCGATGCTAGCGTTTTTCTTCCTGAAAAGTTAACCCTTTAACTGCTGGTCGTGACAATAATTCACCCAAAATAATAAACAACTCTTAAAATAATAAATCTTTCATGAGAATTTAAAGGATTTTGTTATCATTATTAAAGCCATATTTAAATGTGGGTTTCACACTATATGTGGGTGCCACAACCAGAGGGGGCGCCAAAACGATGACAGAAAAATCATTTGTAATAGGCATTTTCCATATTAATAGCTGTTCTGCTTTTTGATTTTTTTCCCTTTACAACCCAAAGAGTCATTTTTGCACTTGGTCCAGCTAAATAAAGCATGTTTACTGTGAAAGACTTTACCTGACATTTTAAGAAAAAATAACTTATAATTTTTGATAAATATATACTGAAAAATTTACTGTCATTTTTAAATAAACACAACTTAACATTAACTTATTGACAAAAATGTCTGAGTGGTTGTTTTTTCTTAAGTAGTAGAAACCCAAATGGAAGTACAGAAGTGAGCAAAATGTGAATTTTGTAAAATATGTCCACTTTAACTAAAATATTATAGGCTTAGTTTATTGTTGACCATTAAAAAAACAGTGATTTTAGTTTTTATAATGTTTTTGACCCACCAGGGCTTTTGACTTGACAATTTTGGCTCATGTTGTAAAAAGTTTGGACATCGCTGCCTTTCAAAAGAACATGTGCTAACATTAGATAGGCCAATTAAGAACGTCTACGAAAGCTAATTTAAAGTTATATGTACCTATTATTCCTGTTTAGGATGGAACAGTGTGTGTGTGTGTGTGTGTGTGGGTGTGTGGGTGTGTGTGTGTGTGGGTGTGTGTGTGTGTGTAGCCAGCAGAAAGCAAACATGCAGTCCAGCAGCAGACAATCCGTGTGATGAGCCGGCGGAAAGGCAAACGTCTCTGCTCATAAATATGTCCATGTTCAAGATTTACGGCTAGCAATTCCATCTCCAGAGGAAGCCTGGTCGATTGCTTTTTGCACCTTTCCTGCAATTCATGCAGGAAACACGCTGTGTGCAGCTCTGCATGCAGAATATCCACATAACAGGTGAAAAACCAAAGGTTGCTCAGTTTGTTGTGTTAATTCTTTGCATAGATGTCCTATTTTTGTTTTTAGTAGCTAAGATTCAAATCAAATGCACACTTTATCTAGGAGGAGTAAACAGGAAGAACACCTGCTGGGACTGATGAAAGGTTAATCTGGTCCCAGTAACAGACATAATGAAGGACAGACAGGTCCACTCAATGAATCACAGACAGAACAATCACCACACTGGAAGTTTTTTCATTTAAAAACCTTGATCATTTTCATTTTTAATTTATATTATCAGCTTATTATGTAAAAGTTATAAATCTTTTGTTAAAGCTGAAGTATGTCACTCTTATAAGAAAAATTAAAAATATGTAAAAATATTTTATATATTTGTTGAAACTGTCACCATATTGTGAAAGTTTGTGACACAGATAATCTGTGAAAAAAATGTATCTTGCTGTCTGAAGAAACAACCAATCAGAGCCAGGAGGAGGGGCTTAATGCTGTCAATCAAACTGGGAGACGGTATAGGAGCTGAATTTTTTTCACTCATTAACTGTCTCATAAACTATCACAACAAAGTGACAGTTTATGAAGCATAAACTGTAACTTTGTATTTAGCTTTAATAAAATATTGCTACATTTTATATTTTATAGAAGCTACATACGGCACCTCTAATTATAATTTCTTTGTTTTTTACAGACGTTTGTAGGTGAATGTCTGTAGCTGTTTTGCTCTGTTTGTGTATCAGGAGGTCATACGCTGCAGTATTGTTTTATTGTTGTACAGAATCAGATAAACGTTAAACACTTTATTTAATAAAGCGATAGTAAATTTTAGTAAAACTGAAACTATCCAGTTGGAGATTAATGAGAACAAACTGATGCTGCAGAAGAAAATGCTTACAACTGTAGACCATCCTTCCTCCCTCACTTATTTTCTTCCCTTCATGCCTTAATTTATCGTTTTACTTTCTTTCCTTCTTCACTTCCTTTCTTCTCTCCCTCCCTCACGTCTATAATTCATTTGATACATTTCATTTGTGTATTGTTGAAAGAGAAAAAACTTGGTTCTGAACTCGCTGTATTTGACTTATGACTTTGCGATGACGATAAATAAACTGAATCAGTTGCTGCAGAGTTTTTCTTACATTTTTTTCCATCGAGCCACAGAAGCTGCTTTTCAACAATCTTTGCAGCATCAGAAGTCTGTGAACTTCAGCAACCTGAAACTGTCCATGAAGGGAAAACTCCGGCTTTGTGTGCTCTGTAAGGATTGTCTAACACTTCAGTTGTGGTGTTAGCATGATGCTCATTCAGCGTCAGCATACAACAACAGCAACAAAAAACCTCCTGATGCAGAAATCCTTGAACTGCTTCAGTTAAGATGCACGCTCCCCAATAAACTAATCCCCTAACAGACGACGAGGCCCAGTCATCTTCCTCACAAAGACTTCAAAGTGAAGCCAGGAGTCGGACTGTGAATGATGAAGCTCCTGTGTGTTTGGCTGACAGAGTTAACCAAACAAGCAGTTTCAGAAATGCTCACTGGGCCAGCTAAGCTCCTGACGGTGACCACTTAAGTGCTGCGCGTTCTCTCTGGAGTGAGTTTGTGGGAATAAGCATTTCCTCGGACATTTCGCTGGCCTGCAATGCGTGAGCTTGTGTGTCCTCGTGGATATATTGATGTTGTGCGTGCATGCTTGGTGGCGCGTTAAAGGTTTTCTCTGCCAGGGGAGAAACATCTGTTTTTTTTTATGTCACCTTATATTCTGGAGCCGAACGCCTCAGGTTAGAGAAAGAAAGAAATAAAGAAAGCATTGCAACACATTATTTTTACTTACTGTAATGTTTTCATTTAGTTGCCAGCATATTTTCTGACACTTAAAGAGACCTTTTATGCAAAATTCACATTTTTGGGTTTCTACTGCTTCTAAAAACAACCCAAGCATTTCAAAGAAACACAGAGACAGTTTTTAGCAATAAGTTAATATTATCTGGTGTCAGAAAATGAGTCGTTTCAAAAACCTTTCGAATGGTGAGTCAGAAATCAGCAAAAACTGCTCTTCACTTAGTGACTCCAGCAAAGTCTAGCTGTTACCTAGCAACCCCAGCAGCGTTCCACCCCGTTACCTAGCAACCCCAGCAGAGTAACAGGACCTATGGCTGCTGGGAAAGACAATTGCTTTATGGTTAACTTACTTTCCAGAAACCACTTGCTGCATTCTTGATAATTGTGCAGGAGGCTTCACTTCTGCTTTTCAAAGGTGTATGGTTGTATATTTGTGCATCTGTTTTCACACACTTTCATGTGTGAAAGCGTGTGAGATGGGAGGCCACGGCCATCAGCTGCAGCTAATTTGACTATAATTATGCTGTAATTGTCTATTAAACATGATTTTACTTATCAATCCCAAATGTAGTGACAGCAAAATTAAACAATAAAATATGTACAAGTCATTAAAAAACTATATTAATTCCTCCTTAAAGAAAACCAGAAGCCTATTTCTTCAGATGACTATGTAAAACTAGCTTGTTAGCCTTAGGTACCACATTAGCAAACTGATTATCTCGAGAAAATCATGCCAAAATAATTTCAGGTTTGAAACTTACTAAGTTTTCTAAGATCTAAGTGAGATTTATGTTTCTTCCTTCTCAAAGAAATGAAACAGCTATAAACTCTGATCAGATGCTTTAAAAGAATCGTGGGTTTGAATATGTAGCATCAGTTTTATGCAGTTTTGGTGAGTTAGCCTAACCTATATATTCTGTTTTTGTTCCTTTTTTAGCTTTCAGTTTGACTGAATGAGTAGAGAGTCATTCAGAGATCAAAATGTATTACAAAAGCGATGACCGGTGCATGAACTCACTTTATAATTTTTCTAATTTGGCCCTATTCTGCCGTTCCTCGCTAACATTTCCGGTTTCTGAAAAGAGGAGGAAAAGAGCCGGAGCGAGATGAATTTATAATCGGTGAAGAGTGAGTCCTTCAGCAGCCGGGGTCAGCGCTCTAATCGCAGGAAGTGAAGACATTGCGAGGATGTTTAATGAGAGGATAAGAGCAACAGGGAGGGCTGGGGGAATTAGCCCTTTTAGATATCATTAAACATTAATACTGTCAGGGGACCGGCGCTCGCTGGGGTCCTTTCATTGACTTTCATGCTGGGTGCTAATAGAGTTTCACCTCCGGGGACCTGAGCACTCTGCACCCTTCCCCCCCAAAGCCGAAGCAAAAAGAGATCAGATCACCTCCTCGCTTCTGAGGATGAGATTATTCAGCCTGGGTGGTAATTTAGATTATTTAAGGTTAAACACTCAAATTAATCCTTTTTCTTTCCTTTCTGTACAATACAGTCATTTAAAAGTATAAAAGCTCCTCGGAAGACTGAATAAATTTGCCCAGAGGTGATTTCACACGAGTCAAACAATGATGAATGCACTCACAGGAGTAAGACGAGTCGTTTGGCAGAAATAACGGCAATAATTTGGGTTAACAAACAATATGAGGTTTATTTTGTTTGTATACATATTCACCATATTATTCATTCATTTGTAAATGTAATGGTTAGCAAGCTAAATATTTAGCTACAACCTTTAAAGTAATATTTTAGCTTGCTAAACCTTTACTTTATTTATCTAGCTAGTTAAATATTTAGCTTTATACTGAATATTTAACTTGCTAGCTAAATATTTTGTATATTTAGGAAGCAAAACATTTTGCTTCTAGCTAGCAAAATATACAAAATATTTAGCAGGCAAGTCTAAGTATTTGGTTTCAGGCTATGTTCCTAGCTAACTAAATATTTTTCCTTAAATTAAATTCTTAACTTGCTAGCAAAATATTTAGCTTGAAGCTAAACATTTTGCTTACTAAATGTTTCTGTTTCAAGCTAAATATTTAGATAGCTAAACATTCAGCTACCTATCTAAATATTTGGCTTCAGACTAAATATTTTGCAAGCAAGTTAAGACATGTAATTAAATCTAAATATTTAGTTAGCTAGCTACATATCTATCCTCAAACCAAATACTTAGCAAACTAAAAAATAATTTTAAACTATAGCTAAATATTTGGTTAGCAAACTTTCAACTTTTCTTCTAGATTTTAGTTTAAAACAAAGTTATGAGCCACTTTAACTGTGCAGTTCACCAGCAGTTTATAAAAATGTTCACAAGACCCATCTTTTATTGTGATAGTCTACTCTCACTTATCAGCAAGTTACTTTGCATATTAGCTAAATATTTAGCTTTGTACTAGCATATTGAGCTAAAATTTAGCCACACTTATAGAGATAATTAGCTTGCAAGCTAAATATTTTTGTTTCAAACTGAATATTTAGCTTGTAAATCAAATATTTACTTAAATATTTAAGTAAATAAATATTTAAGTAAATATTTAGTAAACTAAATATTTTGTTTGGTAATTTAATATTTAGCTGGAAACTCAAATTTATAAATTGGTTTATGGTGAAAATGACAATGAGTTTGAAAAATAAACCCTTGTTTTTTTCTGCTATGACTGACTAAATAACCCAAATTATTGCTGTTAATGTTTGAATGTGAAACTTCACAAACATGAGAGACTTAAAGCTAAATAAAATTGTCACCATCAGAGTCCGAAGGCACAAAGAGAAACTGGTCAGAGGCAAAAACGTGTGGATGGCGCCATCTACAGGCCAGAGTGTCCTGAAATCCCACTGATTTACAGAATGTAGTGAAGGAAGGAGGAATCAGATCCTAAATCAAATTTATAGTTTTCAAATGAAAAATTTAGCAGAGAAGTGTGTAGTGAGGTCAAACTTACATTAAGAGTGTGTGAATGTAATTTAAAAGATTTAAAGAATGACAGATATGTGGAAAGTTTGCATTAATCCTAGATTTGCTTTGGCTGGTAAAATTGTTTCCAGTGGGGAAAAACTTTCAAATTTACAAACAAGAAGAGAGAAAAATCAACAGTGATTTTGTTCAGGATTTACACAAATTCTCAATTTCAAATATCTTAATAATTTTTCCAGACTCAAATTCAAAAAAAAATTCTGAGCAGAGTTATTGTACAATAAATATAGATTTCATTTAAGTTAAATGTAAAGTTTGATTTTAGTTGTAATAGCAGAAAATTAGATATTTTATTGCTTTGATGGATATTAACACAGAGCCTTTACATATTTTTACTTTTTTTGGTGAAAAATTAAAATAAAAAGTTCTGATTCAGATCTTTGTGTGTATATGTTTACTGTAAACTAAAGAGGTTTATTTTGTTGTTTATGTAAATCCCCAGCAGAGGGCAGTATGCGCTCACGGGTGTATTCAGAGGAGCTGTGTGTTTTTATGTGTTAGAATAATGAAATGATCAGATGGTGGCCGACAGAGGGCGCTGCTGCTGCACAAACATAAAGCCAGGTTAGCTTTGTGATAAATAATTTCTTATCTTTCCAGGGATTCCTCTCTGGTTCTGTTTGGAGTGCTGACTGCTAAGACCTCAGCTTCACACAGTAAGAAACATCAGCACATTTCCACTGATGGGCCATTAAACGGGCCGCTTTAAAAGAATAAAGCCGCTCAGGGTTCAGCCCATGCTGCTGTGTGGCTCTGTAGAAATGTCTGCTAACATCAGATGAATGATGTGCTTTGAAATATTGAGCAATGCCCTCTGAGCATCGTTAACGCACAGTTTTTCTTTTCCTTCTCTAACAGATCCTTAAGCTCGGCTGCCAGAGGTAATTTGGTCTAAAAACACCTCAGCTCAACGTCTGCAGCAAAGTGAGTCCTACATATAAAGTGCATTTTTATAAACTTCTGTACTTTATTCCACCCTAAATCCAGTTAAAAGGATCTGTTCAAATGTCAAAAATGCTAATATAAATGCAATTTGTTGGAAATCTAACCAAATCACAACAATTTTTATGATCTCTGAGTTAAGATATGTTCACTAAAAGGAGGTTGAGCTGGTCGAACAGAGGCTGCAACAACGGCACGGCGTTCTGCTGCTATGGACAAACCAAAGTGAGCAGGAAGTAAGGGAGAAAAACTGAGCACCATCATCCATCCAGGACTTCAGTCAGTACCGGTTGACACAACGCCAACACGGACTGATTATTCCCAAAAAGCCAAAGAGCTCCAGGTCAGACTCTACAGGACTCAGCTGGAAGGTTAAAGGTTAAAGTTCATGACAATGAAACAATATGGCTGTTTGGAAGAGTCTACGAAGAAAGCCCAAGAAAGAATATGTTAAGAGATGTTAAGAGTTCTGAATTAATATGAATTACAACAACATTTAACTTCCTCAGGGATCAACAGAGGATCAATTCTTGAATTGAAGTGAATAAAATCTGCAGCTAAATGAAGAATAAGACGTCTGGAACCACGTTCTCTAACGCTGCGTTCGGTCTGAATGCAGCATAAGACCAAAGGAGCAGCTGCTGCTTGGTACATTTCTGCTAATAAGCTAATACAGTGCTACTTTGCAGCTTAGCGCTTTTGCTAACCTTGAAAACCTTTAGCGCGGTTAGCTTTCCCTAGATAAATCTTTCTTAATTCTAAAGTGCTAATATGCAAGCCTGTTTTCTAAACTTTCAGTTGAATAAAGTTCAACATCTTTGTTGAAGTTTTGGTTATCGGCTGTTAAGAAGTCTCTAAGTAGCTAAACGTTTATATTCATGCTCTTATTTTGAAGTGGGAGAAGCCAGTAGTTTTGTTTCCTTCCTCATGTCGCAGCAAACCGTTTATTCTGCGCCTTCGACTCACGTGGGGTATCAACATGGTTGAAGATAGCGCTTTAGCATTAGCTTCTGCTAAATAGCATGTTGATGTAGGCTTTAGCATGCTCTAATGTTAGGGAACTAATGTTTGTCATTTTTGCTTTTAGTTAGCAGAGCTTCAAAAACAAATAATATTGATAACATTGATAATAATAAATTAAAACTAAAGCTACACAATAATGTAATAATGTGAGAGACTGAAAGAGTCAAACAGAAACCCAGGAGCTGCTCCTGATGTCGGATCAACAAACTGCTGGATTATGGGCTGTACTTAGATTTTTATGATTGGTTCACAAACTGCACACTGAATAATAAATATAGCTTGGAAACTGTGACATTTTTAGACTCCTTCAGGCTTTTTAAGTTATTAAAAGCTTTATTAGAAAGAAGGTTAAGTTTGGTGGAGTGTCTGTAGAAACAATAAATATTAAAAACGGAGCCTCCAGACGTTAGGATAACACGTGCTGCTGACAGGGATCTGTAATTTCTCATGGATGATAACAAGTTCTGCCTGGTGGTGAAAAAGAAATCTCACTTTGAGCTCCTCCTGGCTGCGTTGGGGAAATTACCGGCCTCAGGAAGTCGGTCATCTTCACATGCTTCCGGCCTGCTTTAAAATGCAGCCATTTGGTATTAAAACTTACACAGAACTGGTCCTCTGACATGAAGCAAAGGTACAATTTGTTCAGGAAGAACTCCGTTTCTACCCTCCAAACATAAAAAATGAAAAGGTTCTTTGGCAGATCGATGGTGAGAGCAGAAAGGTTTTGCTGAGAAAGTCGGATTCTCCAAGCAGAGGATCTTTGTGTTTGGACATGAAGAATGAAAGTCGTTTCCCTGAGAAGCAAAGAAAGTGAATTTAAGGAAACGTGGAGCAGGAAGTTCAGCAGAGCCGAAGTCCAGATGGAAACCAGGAAACTTTAAAACCAAATCCAGTTTGAATCCAGTCTGGACTTCAATGGTTCTGCTGGAGCCGCTGGAATGATTACTGGAGAACCTGAGAGACATCCAACCGTACATCCAACCAACCAACCAACCATCCAATCAGTTATCTATCCAACCAACCATTTAACAATCCATCCAACCAACCGACCAACTGTCCATCCATCCGTCCATCACATTCTAACTCTGTGATCTTTATCCAGACTTGTCGGCCAGAGATCCAGTTGACCTTATTCCATCTGAGTTCTGGAGGTCACAGGTCACATGACCTGGAAGAAAAAACCCAGGAGGCTTTTGGGATTGCTCTCCGGTGAGACGCACCTTCTAGTTTCTGTTTCTGCTATCTCATGAGTAACTGATGGCACTGACTGTTTCCTGCTGCTGTGCTTTAGCATGGGCTGGCTATCAACCTGAAGGGAGGTCAAAAGGCTGATGAACTGATCTGAGTGGGAGCGCATTCATCTGGTGTCCTGTATGCCCTGGGAACTCCGCGCCCAGCACTAATCAGGTGGGTAACCAAGCTAATTCAGCCTGTCAGAGTAAACTGCCGTCTGTTCTGGAGGCGTTTGAACACACAGGTGTCCTTGGACTGAAGTCGGCTGCTGATAACAGACGTGCTCCACTAATGTTCGTCTCTTTATGACAAATCATTCTGGGTTTTGACAGATGTGATAAGCTAATATTTTCTCAGCCTTAGCCGTTTGCCACTTTTCCATCATCTTAGATTGTTTTGGTTCCAATCTAATCTTTATCCAGGAGTAACATGACGTAAAACTTCTGCTGAAGCAAATACAAGTTCTGATACTTTAACTTAACAGCTTTCAAGATGAACTCAATCATTTTTATTACCCTTTCTATTCTAAAAATCATTGGGAACCCAGCCAACCATCAATTGACCCAATCTGTTGGTCTCATCCAGTGAAGCCTAAATTTCATCTGTGATTGAAGGACTTCTCTTTTGTCTTTGTTAAAAGACCATTAGCCATTTAGCTAGCGCTGGACTTGCTCGTTTGCTTTGGTTGCATTTACCCAGAATGCAACCAAGATTTTGGAGCTTGGTTTGGTTTGGTTTAATAATTGCCTGACATTGTTGAAGGATTACTAGTTCTACTGGCAGATTATTCAACTTATGCCATGGGAAAATGTTATGTTGTAGGTTGAGGAATCTGCCAGCGGAACTAGAATTAGGTTGCTAGGAGACAGGCTGGGCTTGGCAGGTGTTGCTAGGTAACGGCACAGTGCCAGCTAATAGTAAAGATGCACTCAATCATTTTTATTACCTTTCATTTTTCTAAAAAGCATTGGGAACCCAGCCAATGATTGGTTGTTTTCACTCATAGCAGAGAGGAAGAGAACCCTGCGCCATAGTCTACTTCCTGCTTTCGGTCCGCTTGGCTTTCACATTAGAATTCAAACTGAACCAGAGTTCACTTCAGCCGAACCGAGACCGAGGTTTATCGGTGATCCAGAGTTCAGTTACACATTCACACCTCCTCAAACAAACCAGAGTTCAAACTAGTTTGACTAAAGCGTACTAACTGGGCTACAGCGCAGGGCATTGTGGGTAAATACAAACAAAACCGATGGGTGCGTACAAAGCTGGCTGGAGAAATGACTTGTTGTATTTTACCAAAGACTAAAGAGAAATCCACTAACTGCTAAAATCTGACACTACTCCATTTTTGTTTCCATTATATAAAGAAGGAAGTCGCGCTCAGTGATTTTGTGTTGTTTCCTTCAGTGGTTCTTGGTGCAGCGCCCCCACAGGCCAGGAGGGGAACAGGTTTTTCACAGGGTTTGGTTGGTTTGACTCAGAGCAGAGAGAAAGAACCACAGCAGCTGGAGGTGGAGCAGATGATTAGGTTTTGGCCCAAATCAAATCAAATCCACCAGACTATCAGGTGTGAAAACAATCTAAAGCACAAAAATGAAATCTGGAAAGAGAAACTGCAGCATTTCTGATTCACACATTGATGATGTCCTTTTAATCAAACAGCCATTTTCCCCAGGCTGACCGACATTAGTTCATACAGCAAATTGTCTCCATTAATACCTGTAATAAAAAAATGATTCAATGCTGGAAAAAATACTCTCTTCGCACGCTGATGCACAAACATTAAGAGATTTTTATTCTGTGGCATAACTTTTATAAGCTAATAAAAGCCACAAAGTAAAAAATTATCCTGAGGAAGAGTTTGATTTGACCAGATTGAGTCCGTAGAGAAATTCACCTGAAAATGGAGCATTTTACAGTCTGACTGAACAACAGCTTCTTTATCTAACAAGAATAAATCAACGACGGATCAGTGATGCTATCAGGAGTAGAAACAGATTAATCTACAGAAAGAAAGCTTCTCACTTTCTGCCCCCGAGTCATTTTACTTTGTGAAAGCCAGGATGAATTTATTTTACTCAGTCAAATTTCATTGTAATATATTTTTGGAGAAACATTTAATAATTTTTGACCAGAACTGGTCCATTTCTGCACAATAGTTACTCAAAACAAAATCAATTAGTGAACATAATTTAAATCACAAAAGCAACTGAAAACAGTGATGTGAGCTTTATGGGCAGCCGCCCAGAGCGGCAGCAGGAGAGGGGCGCATCATAACCACATTTACAAATAAAACATTTCAATGTAATTTAAAGGTTTGTGTTGCTTTTCAGTGTAGACTGCAGCTGAGAGCGAGACGGCAGTGAAGACACCTGTGCTTTTAATACTCTTTGGTGAGAACTTTTCTGGTAATTCGCTAATGTGCTAACAGCCGAGCTAATTTTTTATTTAGCGCTTTTGTTTACTTTGAAAACACTTTGCTTCCCCTAAATGAATGTTTTCATAAATATTAAATTGCTCATTTATTTGGCTGTTTTGTAAAATTTCAGTTGAATAAAGTTTAACATGTGTTGAAGCTTCGGTTATCGACTGTCAACAATTAGACGATTATATTGATGCTCTTATTTTGAAGGGGGCGAAGCCAAACAAGAAACATAAAACGGACAGTAGAGGGCAAGATATAAACATAAGTACGACATTTAACAGCTTTATAGAACATGTAAATTATAATGTCAAAATTAAAGTGGTGCTTCAGGGTTGTAGACTTCCAAGAGCAGATACAGTTTAAATTGAAGTTAGCACGTTAGCATTAGCTTCAGCTAAATACAAGGTAGATGTAGTGCTTTAGAGCTAGCAGAGCTAATGTTTATTTAGCTAGTGGTGCCATAGCCATTCGTCTATCCATCGTCTGTACTAACTTGTTATTAAAAGGCTCTTAAAGTAATGGAAGAATGGAGGAGAAGAGCCTGAGAGCTAAAATACTTGTGTTTACTCAGCAGAGCTTTTAGTGTCTCTTAGTGTCTCTTAGTGTGGGGTTTGCATGTGTTGGTTCTCTCTGGGGACTCCGACTTCCTCTCAGTCTAAAACATGACTGCTAGCTTATCTGCTTGCTCTAAAATGTCCATAGTCGTGTGTGTGTGTGTGAGAAAAGTTGTTTTGTTTTTCACGGTGTTACGTATTTCAATCATAACAATTATAAAAGAAGAACTTCCATAAAACAGGGTTTCTGACCTCTTTAAAAACAAGCTCACTTTCTACAAATCCAAGCTTGAAGCTACATAATGGAGCCTTTCAAGTTTAGTAAATATAATCCAGTTTAGAGTACAAACAGGATTTGTGAAGTGTAGCTGGAACCGGGACGCTCCTTCTCAGAAACAACTTTTCCAATTTTCGGTTGATCTGCCAAACAGGATTGTGTGGCAGATTAAAGTAAACTCGGTGGAACCCGAACGTGGAGCCATGAACAACGCTGCCCACTTCCTTTAAAGCAAGTCGGAGGAAGGAAATAAAAACATGCACACATTTTCTTTCAGGTGTCTGCTGCATGGATTTATTAGCCTGTCCGTCTTTCTGTTTGTACTCAAATCCTTTGAGCAAGTTTGCGTGCCTGCACATGTCTATATATATGTTTTGACAATTTAATACTCGCAGCGGCGCTTCATCCCTCAGAAATATTTAAATCTGAGCCGACTGTCTCTGCAGAGCGCTGCGTTGGACTGATAGGACTAAGTCAGGAGATACCGGCTTCCTGTCAGAGCCCTGAAAGGGAGGAAGCTGCTGCTCCCTCCGACCACAGACTCCCAGATTACTCACAACCAAAAACGCTTTTACTCACACAAATGAGGCAATTTTCTCTTCCAGGCTGCGCTGTGGAAACCCTTCAGGCCGCATTAAAAATCTGTGTAATAATGAACAATAATGCTAAAATAAAACTGAACGCTTTTTACGCTTTGTTTGTTTGGAACATGGGGAGTTTAACTGGGTCGTTTAGGTCCGTTTATTGTTCATTAATCTCACGTTTTAGTCGTTTTAAAATAGGTTTATCTATTAATTGAATCTGGTTTTGAGTCCTAATCAGTGTGAACACAAATACTGAGGCCCTTTATTTACTTTAATGGTGTCGTTCTTTACGTTTTCAGATCCCTGAGGATAAAATGAAGGTTTGTGTTTGAAAGATTTCTATCATAAACAAACAGTTAATTCACTCATCTGAAAATTAAACACAAAGACGCGGTTACTGAAAGTTTAAATTTAGCTTTTGTCATTCTCAATGGCAGTTCTTGCATATTTTCGGCTCTACATCATTCAGAACAAAATATTTCCATTTTTTTTATCACCTGGATTGAACCTGAGGAGATTTTTATTCAGTTTGATGTTGAAAGTTTCACATTTGTTTCTTATTGGCACAAAATATTCCCAGTTTAGGATTATGTTTAAATTACATCAACTCCATGGAGAACAATCCAGCTGGAGAATTACAGGCGTCTTCAGCAAAGCAGGAAAGATTTTCACAGAAAAGATCTCAGCATTTTTCAGCAGCCATGTTTGATTCCATGCCACATCGTCGCCCAGCCAGTTCTGCTGAAATGAAATGAAATGAAATACCTCGGCGCTTTAACCGCCGTCTCCCGGTTTATCTGATAAGAAGAGGCCACTTCACTTCTGTTGTTGGATTGTGCTTCCAAATCTTCGTTTAATCAGATTAGAGGGTTTAGCTCCTTGTGGTCTGAGACACGTTTATGTCTCGTTTGGCAAAAGTTCATCAAGCTTTACTGTTTCTTTGGTCAGAAGTTTACAAACATTCATCGTGTTTATGATCATAAGATTCATTCAGAGCTTTAAATTGGTCTTTTTTAAAAACTAAAATCTGGTGCACGTTTGAATTTATAGCAGATTTTTGTCTTTTCCACAGAAAGTTGCCATTTGTTAAATCACACAGTAAAAATTAGTTTTGGATCTTTCAGCCTGCCAAAACAAAAAGGGTGTTTGTTTTTAGAAGTCATATTTTCACTGTTATTCATACACTGCTGAGCAAAACAAACTAAAGTTTACAAACTAATTATTTAGCTAGCAAATGAAATATTTATTTTCCAAACAAAATATTAATTTTTCAAACAAAATAATTAGCTTGGACTTAAATATTTAGCTAGCAAGCTATTTACTAGCTGTTTAACTAGCTACGTATTTAGTTAGCAAGCGATTTATAAACTAACAGAAGTAAACAGAAGCTAAGAAGGCTAGTTAGCAGGCTAGCTTGGTAACTAAATAGTTTACACCCCAACTAGTTCTGATTAAATCTCTGTTAGCAGGTTTCACCTGAACTACACACCGTTTGGGTTTGTTACATTCTTGATGCTTATTGACCAATTTTCTTGTAAGAATTGGTGGATTTTAAATAAACTTTCTGGTTTTCTGGGTCGGACTCCCTAAATCTCAACAGTGTTGAGGTTGAACTTTGACCCTTGAAGGAAGTCTTGGATGTATTTTCAGGTTTTGAACCCAGTTCTTGCTTTAACCCAGCAGGATATTCCATCATAACCGCCTTGTACGTTTACACACCAACAAGCTTTTAATCCAACTATAACGTCAGAGGTGTTTTTGTGACAACTCGGTTGCTAGGCAACCGTCTGAATGAGTTATGGCGTGTTTGTGGATGTTTGATGGGCTTCCTAACCTCAGTGCGTTAATTCCCCAGTAAGTAACGCAAGGAGAGCGTGAGGTCAGGGGTCAGGCTTTCATTTCACAGCTCATGTTATAGATCGTGCTTTACGTCAAAACTGACATAAATGTTTACATTTAATAGTTTCTTAACTTGTTTTAATGAAAATCCTCATTCTTTGCACAAAAAGTAAAACTTTTATGAAGCAAAAATACCATGAAGATATTTTGTAAGCTAGAAGGTATCATTTCTAGTAGTGTAGTCTGTCTAATTAGGAACTAATGGATGAAATAATCATGAATTAACTATCAGTTGTTCAAGTGAAACTGTAAGCAACGTTTAAAACTGAAAAGTTGAGGTGCGACCCGATTAGCTCAGGCTAGCATTCAACATTTAAAACAAGAGAAAGAAAATTCAGGAAAAACTACTGAAGGATCAGAAATGTGAATTTAAGTAAATATTTTGATTTTGTTTGGCTCCTTTTGGTGTAAAAATTCATAATTAAAAAATATTTAAGCAAACTTTCACACAAGATAATTAGAAGCTGCAATATTTCTGCTTAAATTGTGGAATCAGTCATCTGATCGTCTTACTGAGCTCTTATATTTATGAACCTTTGTGCTCTGACTGATTTTGTTCCTGTAATAAAACTCCTTAATAATCCTCCTCATAATAACAACCAACCAGCAGGTGAGCCGGGGCTGCATGAGGGCGTTCAGACGATGTCGAGGGCATCTGGAAACACTCGGCGCTCTCTGGGGGAAACTCATTTAATTTGGGCTCCACTGTGTTCATCTACATTGTTCATCTTTATGGGATTATCCATCATTCACAAGCCCACCCATTTGATTTCTGCAATACATCTCTGAAAATGCAGTCATGAAGAAAAATGTTTTATTGGAAATGAAATTAGATTCTGCGCCACGTCGTTTATTATCTGGTGAAAACGTACAGCAGGTTGAATGAATTGTCCTACTTAACATCATGGCTGAAAACAGGAAGGTTGAGATTCTCTGAGTTTTGTTTTGTTGGTTGTTCTTATGAATCCACATGTGAACCACTGGAAGAGTTTTTATCATAAATTATGTTCATGTTGTCTGGCTGAGAAAGACACGTTTCTATTTGAGGAAGTTCTGATGTAAAATGGATTTTAATCAAATTCTGTCATCAAACCAGACATATAATCACTGCTAGCTAAAAAGTTAGCTGCGCTAACCTTAAAGTACTAGGCATAAACATTAGCTTTGCTAATGCTACAGAATGACACTAACACTGGATTTAGCAGAAGCTAATGCTAAACTGTTACAAAAACAAACTATCTAGCAGAAGCTAATGCTAAACCACATGACCAATGCTGCATCTAGTGGAAGCTAATGCTAAAGTGCTAACTTTGACTCACATCGTTTCTGCCCTTGAAAGACTACAACCCTCAAGCACCAGTTTAATTGTGTTTCTTGTTTGAAATGAAATTATTGGAGGAAAAAAGAAAATCTAAGGTGAGGAAATGGAACTACTGAGTTATTGTCCCCTTCAAAATAAGAGCATGACGTCTACTTGTAAAATTCTTTAGTCAAAAATCTAATTTTATTTGACTGAACGTTTACAAAACAGCAAATTTATCCAGGACAATAAATTTTAGGCGAAGCTAAATGTTTTAAAAGTTAGCTAAAGCACTAAACAAAAATTAGCTCCACTTTTAGCAGAAGTTTGTCCACTAATGCTAATTAATGAAGACGATGAAAGCAGGTCTGGACCAGAGTTCTGTGAAAGTCAAAGGTGTTAAAGCCGTCATGGCGTTTTTAAATGTAATGTGTTTAAGACGGAGCAGCAGGTAAGATTAATTAGACATTATTGTTCATCTAATTTCCGCCTGGAGCAATGTCATTCACTTCGCTTCCTGAACCCAGTTTCCCAGTATGAAACGGCTGGTTTCACGCTGCCTGCACCAGTTGAAGGCTTCATTCAGACAGAAAGGGATGTTAGGTTTGGACAGAACAGATGAGGGATAAATCCATGAAGAAATATTTTTATTTGCTGGACACAATGAAGCAGAACAGGTTCGTTTATTCCTAATGGATTATTAATGACTTGGTATTTTTATGTTTGTGTGTGTGAAGCTGCTATCACCTGATTTGGACATAAACTCTGCACATACAGCAGAAAGCAAACAGAGCATCATCTATATTGTATGCAGAGCCTCAGTGGGAAGAGCTGCAGCGGAGAACGTATCTGTGACCTGCAGACACCGAGCAGCACAAACATCATCAGACAGAGAGGCACAGAATGGCTGCAGCATCAGCTCCGTGTGTCGGTGTCGGTATTGACCCGGGCACAAATTGCAAATGTGTTATCAGTAAATCATCACCTCGTCTCCTGGCATAAACATACAAGCATTCAGTTTCATATTTCATTAGTGTTTGTTCTGTTAGCTGGTAGCTACTGGAAAGCATCAACTCCTGAACATTTTTAATTTGGTGATAACTTATTCGGTTCAGCCGAGATGGATCCTGAATCTGTTGGTTCGTATTGATTTTATTCGATGTAGCAACGACATGAAATGAGTGTCAGGCCGATCAAACCTGATCAATACAGTTGATTTGTTCAAAGATGAATTATTAACTTTTCCATGGAGGTAAAACCTGAACTAACAGGATAATATAGAGATTTATTCTCCTTTTAAATATAAACAATGTGTTTTTAAACCCACAGAGTCGTTTGGTAATGTGCTAACAGCGGACCTAGCTTTTCCTTTAGCGCTTTAGTTAACTTTAACAACACTTAGCATAAACCGTATAGGTAGGTGTTAGTGACAAATTTGACCCTATATATACACATTTTATGTCATTAACACATAATGGGTGCCATCATGGTTGAGCTTAGCGAGCTAGCATGTTTAGCTGTGGCAGAGCTAACGTTTATGATTAGCGCATCAGGGTAATTTAAGGAATTTTAGGATCTATTTCTCATTTTTTATAATTTCAGTTAAATTAGAATCAGAAACAGAAGAAAAAGTTTTAACATTCTTTTTTCTCCGGGTTTGAATTTCTGGGTTTTCTTCACTTCGGTTTTAACCCGGTTTGGTCGAGCAACTGAACATGAATTAACGGAAATCCAGCAGAGCTTCACTCAGAAAAGATACAATTAATGTACTGTGGGATCCAACACATTAAATTATATATATAGTTACATTAAAAGGAATCTAATTAGCAAGAGATCTTCTTCGTCTCTTTGAAATCTTTCATCCTTCATGGATTTTGACAGAATAATAAATTCTTCATCCTGAGGATTGAGATGACAATGAAACTCCTCTTCAGCTGAGCTGGAAGGGATCTGTTGTCCAGAAAAGTCAAAATTCAAACTTTGGTTGATTTACATGAATGGAAAGTGAAGAGCAGTAAGTCAACATCAGAGCTTCACAAGCTGACATGCCACCCAGATTATCCGCCCCAGCCTGAGGTTCCTCATAATCTGCTCAAACTTTCTGCTCAGAACGCTAAAAACATGACAATCAGCCCATCGGCTCCAACATTCAACCACATCCTGGTTTCTCTACGAGTCGCGTGTCAAACGTTGTGACGTCACGAGTCGTGATTCATCGCCTGCATGACCTCACGTCCTGACCAGTGGCTCGCCAGCGCGTCAAACTGGGACATAGTCTGGGAGCTCAGGAGATATTTTAGGATTAAAGGCGCCGTTTGCAAAGTTGGAGCTGCGTGGAAGGTAAATATTTTCTAAATCTTTGAAAATGACCTCACAGGATTGTTTTAATGTCCTTATTGTCTTGGTAAGTTAATGTTTACTGTATTAGCTCCGGTCGCCGCCGCTGCAGGACTTCATGCATATCTTTATTTCAGGAACTGGAGCAGAATGATTTCCTTCTACAGACGGGTTACATGTTGACGTTTCACCCAGAAAACATTCATGTTCATTAAAACTGTGAGCTAAAATAGAATATTTGTATAATTATTTGACATTTAGTTAGTATTTTTCCACTAAATATGATGAGAAATGTTGGGTTTGTGATTTGTTTCTATGACTGTCACGTTGCATATCTTAAGGACAGATTTTATTTCCAATGTTTCAGAAATTTGGAAATAAATACGTTTTATTATTATTGTGGCATCGCGAGGTAGCAGATGAAGCAAACAGAATCTCCACCGTGTTTAAGAAGTTTTTATTCTGATTTCTGGTTCAATGGAGGAAAATCAGACACCAAGAAGCTAAAACCCTCCAAGCTAACGCCGCGGCAGGAGAACAATGACAGCAGGACTGTTGGTTTCAGCTGGGATGTTAATCGGGTCGACTGATTGGACATGGCAGGTTTCAGCCTGGTAGTAGGTCATGGAGACGCAAAGAGTCGGGGGCAGAAGAAAAAAATCCTGCTTCAGACCCAAAACTGCTCCAGAAAAACCCTCATCATCATCATCATCATCATCATCATCATCATCATCACACGCAGATGGAGATTCGTTTCCTCAAGCTAGTCGCCGTTTCGATACGACGGCGTTCTGGGGCCTTCGTAGAAAAGGAAAACAAAGGAAGAGTAAATGTTCTCCAAAAATCCCAGAAATATTTAGATTAATTTCACAGATAATCCAGAAAAACCTAAGAAATTATCTGATGTTAAAAAAGCTCAGTTTTAGGATTAATTTCACATATTTTCCAGAAAAATTTGGGAAATTCATCAAGTTGTAATTTTATGAGAAAAACAAATTTCACAAAGGAACACATTTTCTTTTTTTAACCCCTCCAGGGTCTTTTGTGGCTCTAGTGTCTCTTATACAAAAGTAGGCTGACAGGAAGAGGGGAGACATGCGGCAAATGCTGCCGGGTCCGGGAGTCGAACCCGTCCGGCCGGGTCCAGGACCCAAGGCCTGTTTGAGGAGAACCTTTTATCCAGTAATCACAGAAACTCTTTCTAACTTCCTCCTGATCCCAGCAAAACATGCAGAAACTCTTGGATTTGTTTCAAAAACACCAACATTCATAAAACAAGCTGTGAATTGACAGATTCTCTTGTTAACACTTTTGGTTGAGGCTCCACATTTTCAGAAAAGCACCAAAATCAAACCTGACACATTTATTTAAAGTCGTTTTTACCTTTCCCAGCACCGTTGTTCACATGTTTCTAATTACTTTGGTGCTTCAGACATCAAATAATCATCAAACTATTTAAGAAAATCACACAAGCCAACATGAAATTAAACTCGTTTTGTCCACATCAGTTCTGGTTTCACTGCTGATTTGCATGGCTGCAAGAAACGCAAAATTAGATTCACAAAAATGATTTTTATTTCCTTAAGTCTTCTTTACACATGGATTACTGTTCCTTTAAATACATCGATTATTCTCTGATTGTAGATTGATTACTTTTTTCTCAAAATAAACCGTATATAGAAATGTTTCCTGCTCCAAACTCTGGTTCATCCTTGGATAAAAGCCTGATATACATAAAGGATGTGAAACGTTGGAATAAAACAGTTTCAGGTTCACATGTTTATTTCATGAACTACAAACTGACTTTATGCTTCTCTTTCAAGGAGCTGAATAACTGAGATGAATTTCCTTCCAGGGCGTCTCTACCTTTTCTAGAGTTGAGTGCTGGAGGTCACCACCACCCACCCAGCCACTTCCTGTGAATCTGAATAGTGCGTCCTTGTCTTAGAGCCACCTGCATAATTGCTTCTGTCACCATTATTCCCCAGAAAACGTGTGCAGGTCGTGTTTTAAAGAACCGACTGTCAAATCAGCCCTTGATGCAAAGCTGCAACATTTACTGTCCGACAGGAAGTGGGTTTTTAAAGTGGCCTCACTTTAAGCATTAATGTTAGTTTATTCTGAGGACGTCCCATTAAACATACAGAAAACTTTCACTCATTCAGATCCAATCTTGTTCTTTATCTCTGGAAGTTTTTTTTAACTGCAGGTGAAGCAGAACAATAAAGAAAAAACGGTCCGGAGAGGAGAGACCAGAGGTTTTCCTCCTTTTTTAAAATCTTACTTCAGAGTTTCACGTTTGCACTTTGATGACCACTGAAGCTGATTTCTAGTTATTTGTGATTTTGAGAAACAACCACGATGTTGACGATGCTTCCTGCCGGTCTGAGCTGATCTTTCTAAACATGCAGCATCGTTTCCTAACCTTGTAAAGAAGATGAGTCTCAGTCGGTCGGGTTCTGGAGGTGGAACATCCTGGGAAATGGTTCTGGAGCGTTCCTGGAACTGGCTGGAGGGAGTTAAAGTCTCTGCCTCTTTTTCTCCTGGAAAAGCTTCAAAACATCCCAGGATGATCTGGAGAGTCTAACAGGCTGCAGGGATTTCTGAGTTTCACATTGCAGAAGTGGACAGAAACGGGTGATAATGTGGAGAAATGAGTCCATTTTGGACAGGAGACAGATGCATAAATCCTTTATCATTATCACTGTTGGACAACTTCTACCAGGAAAATGAAAACTTGACAATCCAGTCTGAAGCGACTGGAGTCCCTGTTATTATCCACAGAGCTGCTGCATAAATCGTTACGCCAAACAATGGATCTTTGTCTCTTTTCTGGAAGAATATTGCTGCTTTTTGTTTCAGAGCGCCACATAAAAGCCGCATGGAAATGAAAATTATAACCTGTAGCTCAAAGCTGCGGCGCTGCAATAAAAGCAGAAAACAGCAGAGAAAAGCCGGCAGCAGGAGGAGGGAGGCGGTTATATCGACTCCCAGCGAAGGGAACTAAACTCAGAGACGATCAGATCCCTGGGAGACTTTAACACATGGAGGAATTCCTCCTTAAATCACTTACAAATACCGTTCTGATTAGTCATATTGTGTCAATAATGACAGTAGAAATCATTTAGCTTGTTCTCAAGTCAAAACATTCAATTTAATTTCCTTTATTTGATTAGAACAGTTAACTTTAATCAACATTACCACAATTCATGGCAGCGTAAAGATGCAGGAATTATCACAATTAAATTTCATCCTTTATCTGAAGACAGGGTGTCCAAAGTGCGGCACGGGGGCCATTTGTGGCCCATTTTACTGAGTTTCTGTGGCCCCCAACAGCAGTTTGAGAATGATATCATCCAAACTGACTTTTTATTTTTAAATCACGGTGAAATTATTACCAATATCATTTTATCATAGTGGAAAAATTTAGGTACAACACAAAGTGTTTGTCTTGTTTATGACTAAACTTCAATAATAAGCAGAACCACAGAGGTTTTACTGACTTTACTGAAGTTTGGACAAGCAAGCACAAAAACCAAAACATGTAGAGAAGAAATAAATATAACAACAGGATGCATCTGCAGTAAGCAGTGGAAGACGTAATGAATGGTTTGCTTTCAACCAAAGCTTTTTAAAAATGTTGTCCTGATCCAAACGTTTCCAGCTCTCGGAGCGTTGATGTGTGTTTCTGTCGTTGGCTTCAACAGGTGACTGGCTGGCTGGAATATCACTGCTCTCCATCTTCCTCTGTCCAAGGGCAGAAACTGTCCCACTGCCCCGCCCAGCATGGAGAACACCAAGGTCCAGTCAGAGGGCGGGCTGAATGTCACCCTGACCATCCGCCTCCTCATGCACGGAAAAGTAAGAAAAACCTGGATGTGGCGACTGCAGCGCTTCAGATCTCAGACTTTTATTTAAAATAAAGAGCAGCACCTTCACACATTGAGCTTTTTGGGTTAATGTCAGGATTTTAATAGATGAACCACCACTCATATTTACAGATTTAAGTTCTGTAAAAACAAGTTGGTGCCACAAAACTACCAAACATTTTGAGAACATGTAGCGCACAAATCTTCCCTTAAATTATTAAAATCTCAAGCAATAATGAACTTTTAACAACGTGAAGTTTGAGGTCTTTTGTTGAAGTTTTAGTTATCAACTGATAAGATTTCTGAAAGTAGTTAGATTTTAGTTTTCATGCTCTTATTTTGAAGTGAGTAAATTACAGAGCAGTTCCGTTTCCTGTCAAGTTCTCTCTTTTTTTTTCAATAAGTTTATTTAAAACAAGAAACATGCAGGAACAAAGTAAAATATGGACAGTAGAGAACAAAATACATAAATATAATATGTATTTGATACATATTGGGCCTGTCCAGGGTGACCAGAACCTCCCGACCCACTAGGGACAAGAGTGATAGAAAATGGATGGATGGATTTTATACATATTGTGCTTATGTACATGTAAATTATGTCAAATTGAAGCTGGAGGGTCGTAGTCTGTCAAGGTAGGTAGCATTTTAGCATTAGCTTCTGCTAAATTCCATGTTAGCATAGCATTTAGCATTAGCTTCCACTAGGACTGTGCTGGTGCATTGCTTTAGTGTTGGTGCATTATGCTTAGTGCTTTAGGGTTAGCAGAGCTAGCGGTTTAGTTAGCTAACCCCACCAGTGGTAATTACTGATTGAATGAACTCTATAAAGATGTTTTTGGTTTTTTTTTCAGGAAGTGGGAAGTATAATCGGTAAGGTGCGTATGCTTGTTTATGTATAAAAAATATATAATTTCTTAAACATTAATTGATACTCTAATGTTTTGTATTTGGTTTATTTTGAACAGAAAGGAGAAACTGTGAAGAAAATGCGTGAAGAGGTGAGATCCTGCAGTAAGAATCAACATTTATTGAATCAAACATTAGAAATCTAATTAAAGATGCAAGAAAACTCAGGCTGACCAAACCTGTTAGCTTTGAACTAGAACAACTTATGAAGTGGTAGCAGATATTTATTTATATACATAAAACTAAAACAGGGTTCTCTGCTTTACCTTTTCTGCTTTGATATTTTATAATTACTGACAGAATATGACTGACTACCTGAGAAGCTTTGAATACGGTGGCCATTAATGGCCAATATTCAAGCTAAATATAAAAACATTTCCTATGCCGTTTCTTTCAGAGCGGAGCAAGAATCAACATTTCAGAGGGAAACTGTCCAGAGAGGATCGTCACCATCACTGGACCTACAGACACCATTTTCAAGGCTTTTGCTATGATTGCCTATAAATTTGAGGAGGTACGAATCTTCTACACCAGGGGTCCCCAAGTCCAGTCCTCAAGGGCTGCAACCTTTAAATGAATCTCTGTTGAAACACACCTGGATCAAATAAACTTCTCATGACCAGCCTATTGCAGAGCTGATTGGATGCTGGTGAGCGAATCCAGACATTTTGGAGCAGAGATGCATCTAAAAGTTGCAGGACGGCTCTTGAGGACTGGACTTGGACCGTGTTCTACACTGTTGGTGTAAAACTCTTTCAGATCCATCAGTCAGGTGTTTGTTAGGATGTCATCAGTATATTTCAGTAGAGAGTAACTAGATTCTTCTCTTGTTTCTTGAAGACCTTCCAGTCAAAATGGTGGAGTGTAGTGGCCTACCCAAAGTACAACCTGTTGTAGGAAACTCGGCCAAACTCTCCGTCCTTTTCCAGTTTCTGTAGACATACTGGGACCTTCTCCTTGTAGGCGCTTGTTGGATCCATTTGCTGTGCAAACCAGTAATTCAGAGGTTTTCTTTCGATACTAAAATTTGTTGAAGACCATTGTGCATCTCCTCTTGATTACTGGCAAAATAGTGACGGTTTAACAGTTGAGTGATGATATTGTCGTCCTTTCATGGGTTTGGATGTTAAAAGGAGAAGGTTGCTCTGCCTCTATAATGTTCTTATGACTGACTGTCTGGCAGCTGTAACATCTACCAGTGATTCCTGTGAGAACTTCCACACTGATTCCTCACTTACTGGTCTCGACTGTCCAGACCGGAAGTCTCTTAGATCTTGACACCTTTGTCTTTTTCAATGAACCTGGAAACTTGTTCAATGTCGGAGGAAGGAAGAAGTGTGGAAAGCTACTGGTGCATTTGGACAACACCGTCTTAAAGTCCCTCGTTGGATTGACCCCGTCAGGTTCTCTTGAAGTAACTTGTTCTGAGCTTTGAAAAGGTTCCGGTTTGATTGATGGTCTTTAATTGTAGATCGGAATTGGATTCTTAACATCTTCTCACCGTCCTGCACCGTTCCTGATCCTTCTTCCCAACGAAGGATCAAATAAGGACGTTAGGAAACATCCTAAGGTCTTTCTTTGGTCCTTTGTTCTCAGGTGAGGTACAGATTCTCATAAGACTCGACAACTGAGTACTGAAGTAGAAGAAAACTTACCATCTCCTCTTGTTTTGTGATTGATTGGGTTTGTTACCATACAACCCCTGGCAAAAAGTATGGACTCACCAGTCTTGGATGAGCACTCATTCAGACATTTCATGCTGTAAAACAAACTCAGATCAAAAACATGATACAATATTAAGGTCGTTCCAAAGTGCAACTTGTTGGCCTTCAGGAACACTCAAAGAAATGAAGAGAAAACATTGTGGAAGTCAGTGAATGATACTTTAATTGACCAAACACAGGGAAATAAATATGGAATCACTCAATTCTGAGGAAAAAAGTATGGAATCATGAAAAACGCATAAACAAAAGACCATTCAAAATACATCACTAGTATTTAGTTGCACCACCTTTGGCTTTTATAACAGCTTTCAGTCTGTGAGGCATGGACTTGATGAGTGACAAACAGTATTCTGCATCAATTTGGTGCCAACTCTCTTTGATAGCAGTTGCCAGATCAGCTTTGCTGGTTGGACCCTTCTTGTGGACCATTTTTTTCAATCTCCACCACAGGTTTTCAATTGGGTTGAGATCTGGACTATTTGCAGGCCATGACATCGACTGAATGTGTCTTTCTTCAAGGAATGCCTTCACTGTTTTTGCCCGATGGCACGATGCATTGTCATCTTGGAAGATTACTTCATCATCACCAAACATCTGTTCAATTGAAGGGATGAGAAAACTGTCCAAAATGTCAATGTAAACTTGTGCATTGATAGAAGAATTAACCACAGTCATCTCCCCAGTGCCTTTGCCTGACATGCAGCCCCATATCATCAAGGACTGTGGAAATTTGGTTGTTTTCTTCAGGCAGGCCTCTTCATAAATCTCACTGGAACGGCACCAAACAAAAGTTCCAGCATCATCACCTTGTCCAATGCAGATTCTTGACTCATCACTGAAGACAACTTTCATCCAGTCATCCACAGTCCATGATTGCCTCTCCTTAGCCCATTGGAGTCTCGTTCTTTTATGTTTAGGTGTCAATGCTGGTTTTCGTTTAGCTTTCCTGTATTGAAATCCCATCTCCTTTAGGCGATTTCTTACGGTTCGGTCACATACATTGACTCCAACTTCCTCCCATTTATGCTTCATCTGTTTAGTTGTACTCTTTCGGTTTTCAAGACAAATGGCCTTAAGTTGTTTGTCTTGACGCTTTGATGTCTTTCTTCGTCTACCAGTACGCTTGGCTTTAACAACCATTCCATGCTGTTTGTA
Source organism: Xiphophorus maculatus (assembly GCF_002775205.1). NCBI lineage: Eukaryota > Metazoa > Chordata > Actinopteri > Cyprinodontiformes > Poeciliidae > Xiphophorus > Xiphophorus maculatus. The sequence goes on from NC_036449.1 coordinate 29,838,166, forward strand.
TTTGGTCCATATCTTGGATACAGCTGACTGTGAACAGCCCACATCTTTAGCAACCATGCGTGAAGGGTTACCTTCCTCAAGAAGTTTCACAATCCTCTCTTTTGTTTCAAGGGACATTTCTCTTGTTGGAGCCATGGTTCTCACCACTCCACTTCGTCCAGCAGCCCTCCAAGGTGTCATGACTGCAGGTGTTTTGAACTGCACACTAACGGGCACATCTAATCTGGGGCAGGTGTCCATTTAGGGAAAGGAAATAGACTGGGTGTGTCCTTTTTTTTCTACCTCCAATTTGAGTGATTCCACACTTTTTTCCTCAGAATTGAGTGATTCCATATTTATTTCCCTGTGCTTGGTCAATAAAAGTATCATTCACTGACTCCCACAATAGTTTCTCTTCATTTCTTTGAGTGTTCCTGAAAGCCAACAAGTTGCACTTTGGAACGACCTTAATATTGTATCATGTTTTTGATCTGAGTTTGTTTTACAGCATGAAATGTCTGAATGAGTGCTCATCCAAGACTGGTGAGTCCATACTTTTTGCCAGGGGTTGTAGTTAACATTTTGATGAGGCCATTCCAAGCATTCAGTCTCCCAAAGATAACAGAAGTCATTGTCATTTCCTGGTTGACTGAGAATCTAGACCAGTCACCATTTCAAATGATTTAGATTTTTCAAATTTTGAGCTCAATATCCGACTCAGAAACATTTGGTTTTGCTTATTTTTAATTCAAACATATAAAACCAATTTTAGAAAGTGTTTATTACAGCCCAGATATCAGCAAAGAAGTTTAATTAGTTACCTTCCTGCTTTCCTCTCCTCTGATCTTATCCAACACTGAGCAATGTGTCTGCGGACACAAAGTTGTGCGTCGTTAATCATTTGTGTGAAGCTTTCAAACCAAACGCCACAGTTCCCCCTTAACAAGCACAGAAAAATTTAAAAAGTTCTTCTCTAATATTCTGTACATTTTTCTGTCGATTTGCTTTGCATAGACGGTTCCTGCTAATGCAATTAAACATCCTGAACGTTTGAGGCCACATTATTCCTGCGGTGAATGATGATCCGTTTGTTTCAGGACATAATCAATTCGATGAGTAACAGTCCAGCCACCAGCAAGCCGCCCGTCACCTTGAGGCTCGTTGTGCCAGCCAGTCAGTGCGGCTCTCTCATCGGGAAGGGAGGCTCCAAAATCAAAGAGATGAGAGAGGTAAGCCACCTGAAGTTCACCTGATAAATCACTCAGCAACAAACATGTTGGCCAAGAAACTTTTGCAATTAATTGTTAAAGTTGTGGACAACATGCGGCATGTCCAGTTCATTTAAACTCTAAACAAGCCAAACAGTGATGGGCTAAAAAGCTAGCTGCGCTAACCGCTCTGCTAATGCTAAGGCGCTTTATCGGCATGGTATTTAGTGGAAGCTAATGCTAAACGGCGTGAGGGAGGAAAACTTTAATCCAGCCGTCAAATTTTATTCAACTGAAAGTTTACAAAACAGCCAATTAAATTATTGTTTTTTAAATTTATCCTGGACCAGGAGTACTTTCTATTTTGTCTTTAAAGTAACCGACCGCAAATATCCTGTAGCTCCTGCATTTTAGTTTGCAGTGATATTAATAAGCTGTATAGAGTCAGTGCAGAAAAACTCTGTGATTTTTTTTACTGTAAAATCAGCTACAGTTATTCCCAGGCCCCTAATCAATAAGATACTGCATAACCCAATAAAAAGGTTTAGCGTGATTCTGTGACCCTTCGATGTCACAGCCTTGTGCATTTATTTCTTAAAAATGTATTTTTATGTCTCGTAGAAATGACAAAAAGACTCAGGAGGAAAGAAAACTGAAAGGTGTAAACACTAACATGAGATATGTTTGGTATCAGAGGAGGCAGCGGCGGCTAATTCTGCTGTTACAGCATCAAACTCCTCTCATTTGGGACGTTGTCCACGGAGGCCAAAATAAGAGTGTTCCTACTGTATACAGACATTTTATTGCAGTTTTGCAAAATACATCAATTTATGGTTACAGCCATGAAAACCACCACATCCTAGCGTAAAAAACCTTTAAAAAATCTGAGTTTTGTCCAAATTTGTTCATTCAGCTGGTTGTTATCCCATCTTCTGTGATTTTATAGCCAATAATTTTATAGCTGACTGTAGTAAACCTTGACCAATGTGTATCGCTGTAACCAATAGGAAAATATGACTGCAGTAGCCACTCTTCAACCCAAAGAGGGCAGCACTGAGGCAGTTTTAGGCTAATGTTACAGAATTTTAAAAAATTACAGAAGAATATCATAATTTGCACAGAAACATGAGGATAGATCCCTTAAGGAACCATTTCTACAGCTCATCTGCGAAACAAAAGGTGATTCGGGGTTTAGTTTCGCTACATAACATCATCTTTACTTTGGATTTGGTTGTAAGTAGATGAGAAAGTCGATTGCCATGTGAAGGTGAGGCCCAGACACAGAAATGTGTCCGTGTTACTGTGGCTGAAGACACCAGACAACCTTCAGAGGACGATGTGTCGGCCATGTTGTCGTCACGGCGGAGGTCCAGCTGGTCATCCTGAGACGTGTGAACAGTTTCTGAGACACGGAGAAAACAGAAGCTTGAGGCAAAGTCATGTTTGGCATTTATTGACAGAACCGTCAAGCCCAAGTAACAATGATGGAACCTCTAGTTAAGAAATGATGCAAGAAAAAACAATGAAGCGTCCCTCTAAGACGGCGAAGCGACAGCCAGGGGACAAGAAGACAGTAACATTTACTGTCAACTATATTAACTCAAACTCAGTGTCTACAAGCTGCTGTTGCCCTCAGGTTAATGTCAGCAGATGGGACCTGGGAAATGTTGTACGGAGGGAGATTGGTGCCAAGCAGCATGTCCTGAAGGCAGGATGTTGTTATCCCAGATGGACATGTCTCCAATAACAGACATGTCCATAAAGACGAGGCCAGACTAAACATCTTAATTAGTTCAATTAACTGAGAAGCTGTAAAACAAACATCCACCCTGCACCTGGAGGCGCCGCGTGACAGAACAGTTTGTTTCCCAGCAGGAGCCGGTTACAGAGTCACCCTGCAAACACTCGACCCGTCTTCTTCTCCAGTCCACAGGGGCCCAGGTTCAGGTGGCGGGGGACATGCTGCCCAACTCCACCGAACGCGCCGTGACAATCTCTGGAACCCCAGAAGCCATCATCCAGTGTGTCAAACAGATCTGTGTGGTCATGCTGGAGGTAAAGTTTCCGCCGCAACGCCGCAGTCACATTAAAAAAACCCACACACACACACATACACACACACACACACACACACACACACAGCACCGGCTGGTTAAAACATCAGATAAATTACCTGCTTTTTAACCAAGTACATCCTCACTGCTCCCACTGGGCTTCAGAGAAAATTTAAATCAGATGCTGCATCTGCACTGATTAAACTATATTTACTAGATGTTATGGGGTGTCGCTTGTCAAGTTACACACTTTAAAAACTTTAGCTTCAAGCTAAATATTTAGCTGAGTAAATATAAAGCTTAGTTTAATATTTAGTGAAGTTATTTAGCTCACTAAAAATATTTAACTTTCTAAATGTTTAGTTACTAAACATTTACCGGTCGATCCACGTTCCCACCCTCATCTATGGTCATGAGCTTTGGGTCATGACCGAAAGAACGAGACAAGCGGCCGAAATGGGTTTTCTCCGTAGGGTGGCTGGGCTCTCCCTTAGAGAGAGAAGCTCAGTCATCTGGGAGAGACTCAGAGTAGAGCCGCTGCTCCTTCACATCAAGAGGAGCCAGTTGAGGAGCATCTGGTCAGGATGCCTCCTGGACGCCTCCCTGGTGAGGAGTTCAGGTCCCACCGGGAGGAGGGGAAGACCCAGGACACGCTGGAGGGACTATGTCTCTCGGCTGGCCTGGGAACGCCTCGGGATTCCCCCGGAGGAGCTAGAAGAAGTGGCCGGGGAGAGGGAAGTCTGGGCCTCCCTTCTGAAGCTGCTACCCCCGCGACCCGACCTCGGATAAGCGGAAGAAGATGGATGGATGGATGGATGGATGGTTACTAAACTAAATAATTTACTTTTAAGGCTACAAAGCTAAATATTTAGCTTGCTATATAAACCTTTATCTTCAAATTACTATAGTTTAAAGATAAATATTTGGATAGCAAGCAAACTAATATTTAACTAAACTAAATATGTAGCTAACCAGCTACATATTTAGTTTGAGGCTAGTTTTTAAAGTGTTTGTAACTTAACAACAAAGACAAATTATAGCAAAATATTTCACTTGCCAACTAAATATTTATATTTAATTCGAAACTGACATTAAATGAACATGAAAATATCAACTTTGAAAAATGAACCCCATTTTTTCCTGTTGAGATAAACTAAATAACTCAGTTGTTTTAGCTTTTGACTGCAGCTTTAACAAACACCATAAAGGATCTGCAGACAAGTTTATTTTAAGTGCTAAAATTATATGACTGCAACAAACTCACAGCAGGACGGAGCACAGCTATGCTTCATTTCATTCATAATGTAACGAGAGTCCTTCCTAAGAGATGAACACGTTTCCTCTACATTTATTAAAATAAAATAAAGCTGATGAAGCAGAATAACCATCTTTTCTGTTTCTTTCAGTCCCCACCTAAAGGTGCCACCATCCCTTACCGCCCAAAGCCTGCCTCCACCCCAGTCATTTTTTCAGGTGGCCAGGTGAGTGCTGAGTTAGCATTAGCTGAGTTAGCATTAGCTGAGCTAGCGTTAGCTCATTAGTTTGTCCCTACAGCAGAACCTGATTTTTACTGCAGCGTCAGCAGCCCAGAGTTTTCCTGCCTCCTCATGCAGATCGTTAGCTCTCGGTAAGGAAAGACGCTGCGAAGCACAAAAGGTCCAGAAGAAGCTGTTTGTTTTCTTTATGCTGCTGGGAAACAGGAAATACTAAAGTCTGTGTGGAAAAATGTCAAAGGTTTTTTACTTCACAGCCCAAATTACAGTTCTGAAAAGGTTTAGATGCAGATTTATGGAAATAAGTGAAGAATAGATTTAAAAAAAACCTATATATCCAGCTGAGAAACATAAAATTACATCTAATAATTAACATTTTAAGGATTTTAAACTTTTTATGGAGCTTAATCATGTGGTGTTTTCTGCCTGGCCATGTTTGGTATTCTTGTTTTTAAGATCTCTTCCTTAACCCCAAAATTGACCTTTTTTATGTATTTTTCTTATGGGAAAAAAAAGTATTAAAAAAAGAATACAAGCCAAAATTAAAAGAAATGTTTCTAATTAGCTTTGCTCATTATTTGTAAGATTCTTTAAATACAAAGTTATATTCTAGAAATTAGGATAATGTTGAAGTTTATATTAGTAACTCGATTCACAACATAAAAACTCAAACATACAGATTAATTACACTCATGAATTAAACTTTTATTTCTGCTAATTATGATGATTTTCTGTTTAGTTATGAAAACATGACATTTGAGATTAAAGTATTACGTCCAACCAATGAAAAAGAAATTAAACAGAAAAGTGGCTTTGCTGAAAAGTATATTTAATGCCAATTGAAAAGTTGCTATTTTGTTGATTAAATAGTGATTTAATTGTGTTAGATTTGTTTTTTATGGAGCTTAATAATGTGGTTCTTATTATTTTTACTCCTTTGAAAAATGTCACCACTCATGGCGTTACGTAACATTTTATCTCAATGCTAATATTTTACGTTTTAAAAACTTTAAAAACAAAAATAAAGTTGCATTTTTTGCAAACTCTCTTGTTTTTGAACCCTGTTCCTGGTGACCCCGCTGCCCGCTCCGCTCCAGCCACTGAATCATCTTATCTCAGCGTTTGTCATCTGTGATTATCTATGCCAAGCGTGAGTCTTATCAGCCAGGAAAACAGGCAGCAGCTGCAAGGCTTGCTGGGAAATCGGCCACTTTAGTGTGACATCACTCTGTTTTGATTCTGCTTTTAAAGCCGAGACTCCCGCTTGTCAGCCTGGCATCTCTGCACTTCAGAGGATGGTCAAGTTTTCTCTGGAGAAGTCAGATCTCATTGCATGATTAATACATGGCAGTTCTTATCTCTGCTGATCCAAGTTTAATTCAGTAAGTCCAACTTAATTAACTTATAATGATACATTTGAAATGCATCCTTAGCTAAGCAGGCACAAACACGCTTTAAATACGATAAACTCAAAAACACACAAAAAACCAAATGCAACAAGAAAATGTTGCAAATGAAATGCTACAGAGGGAAAACCAGCGTGAAATGGAGATCCTCCAGACCACTAGAGGGAGTCTGGAGCAGATAAACATGCTGCTGTTTTTAATAATATGGTAAAAGACATGAAGCAGAGTGCAACTATTCTTTCTTCCTGCAACTTTTTTCTGGACATCCCGGCTTAACTGACTGCCTGGTCCATCCTTCAGAAGTTGGTTTCTGTGGATCTTTTTGGCGTAATCTGAACATTTCCAGCAGGTTTGAGGCCGGAGCGTTCCCAGATGGTTAATATCTTGTTAAATTCAGAACCAGTTCATTGTCCCAAAGTGTTTATTGTTTAGTTTTGTTTCACCTAAAGTGAGACAACCCCACAGCATGATGCTGCTACCGCCATGTTTGACAGGTGGAAAAGTGCTTCTAGATCTCATGTTTTCTCCAAAAATGCTTCCTATAGTTTGGCCAAACAACTAAAATCTCATATCATGATTTGGTTTTTCTCCATGTGGGCAGCTGCAGATTTCAGTCCAGCTTGAAGCCGTTGACTTCGGGTTTCCCTCCTGACCAGCAGCCTGTCCACCCACGGTCAAATTAAACTGGTTCTGGCTTGATACTGGGCGCTTCCCTGGTTGTTCTCGAACATTTTAACCCTTTTCTTTCCGTCTGAGGGGGCGGTTTGGGTCAGATGGTTAAATCCTGAACACAGCTGGATCTCCCAGCAGGGGAATGATCCCAAATAAACACCCAGCCTGGTTTCAGATTGAAAAAGCTTCTGGCCTGACTCCAGCCCCAAACATGTTGAACATTTGATTAAACGCCAAGTTTCTGCCAGGAAACCAGCCGATTTAAATGAATATTTCCAATCCTGCAAAGAAGAGAGAGCAGTAAACCGTAAAATTAAGATGTCTGTACTGTTCACTTGTGTACAAAATGGAAAAGAAAAACTTCTCCTTTCTGTTGCTTTGCTACTTCCTGCCAGCCGAGGCGTCGACTCATGAGTGAAACGTCTCTATTTGCTGTTGTTTCTTCTCAGGCCTACACAATCCAGGGACAGTACGCCATCCCACACCCAGATGTAAGTTCTTTGTTTTCTTTTCCTCTAATTCAGTTCAGATTCTGCATTTAATTACACCTGAAACTAGACATTTACACACACAGTATGAGAACAGAAGCAACCTTTCCATCTTCACTGTGATTAAACCAGGCGTCACTTCCCCAGTTTTTGGGTCAGATGTTGGATTGTTTCTGTTAGATCACTGAGTGAACTAACAGAAACAATTTTTAATTTAGAAACTAAGAAGCAAGATGGAGATCAAAACCTTTTGATGGCCTCTATAGAAAGTTTGTACCAACTCTTTGCTAAGTGACGTTATCCACTTGATGAGATGTTGCTTCATTATTTCCACATAATGTTCTGTCTTTGTGATGCCATCTATTTTATGAAAGGCACCAGTTCCTCCTGCAGCAAAACGGCACCACAACATGATGCTGCCTCCCACATAGGAAGCAACTCCTTTGCTTTCCTAATGGTTATTACAGCAACACACTCTTAACTTAATTACCATCAGACACAATGATATGAAATGAAGTTTGTTCCCACAGGAAGTCTAACCCTGTAATCTGTTTCTTACGTTACTGTTGGAGCGGTGACTTCTTCCTCTGTGAGCGGCGTTTCAGACTTGTTTCATTGTGGATAATAACTGTTTAACGAGCATTTTAACGTATTCACAAGGTCTTTTGTAAATTAAACTTATCGGAGCTTAGAAAGTCATCAATAGTTTCTGAAAGCATTGTTATCCGACTGTAAACGTCAAAGTCTGAAATAAGTTTAATAAAAACAGAAAAAAATAATGATGTCTTTCTGCACAGTGTAAGTAAACTAGAAAATTTCGGAAGAAATTTAGCCGGGGCCTGCCGAGGCGCGCCCGTGGGGTTTGGGCACGGCGTCGTCGCTACAAATCGGCATCGACGCTAAAGAACGCCGCGACGTAATCAGTGGCACGCGGAGAACCGCAAGAACGTTAAGCGAGGTGGACGTGCACCATTCGGTACGATTTAAAATGTTGTCAAGGCTTTTATTTTGGAAGTTTTGTTAAACTTCATTTCAAAGGGACAAACTAATCCCATGCGTAATAGTCCTTGGGTGAAAATAGTTATATAATGCTCAAAACACAAGTAGCTGATGTAAAAATATTCAAGGCTTTTATTTTGAAATTTTCAGTATGCTTCATTTTAAAGTTCCGAACTAATACCACATGTAAGAGTGCTTTGGATGAAAAAGTCAAATAAAGCCAAAAAGAGCAATTACGTCATGTAAAAATATTCAGGGCTTTTATTTTGAAATTTTCAATATGCTTAATTTTAAAGTTCCAAACTAATCCCATGTGTAACAGTTACTGAGTTAAATCAGTTATATACAGCCCATAGCAGCAAGTAGTTGTAAAGGCCAGTTCTCAGTCCTGATCTGTTTCAACTGAGGATAGATAGAACTACAGCGATGCGTATTTGTAGTCCTGACCACCAGCCAATAGCCTCTTGAGTTCCGTTGCCATGGTAAATAATGGTCTCAGCAGGTGTGAGCTGTGAGCTCTGAGCTCTCAAACACACAATTGTGTGTTTGAGCCTACACGTTTTACTGAAAAAAAGCATTGGAAACAAATCCTTCGTGTTCGGGAACCGTAATACATATTCGAAAAGCGTTTCGAGCGTATGAGAGGCCTATGTGTCTTCTGCGATAGTCCCGAGATTCATATCTGTACCTCACTCAGAGCATTTACAGCGATGAGAGAAAGAAATGTTGTGCCCAGATCTGAAATTCTATTCAAATACATGGGAGAGAGCCTCAGACAGCCTCAGAAAATCCTGTCGCATGACTTTGCTCTGAAGCACCGTGACAGAAAACCGTACGGTCTAGATAAATTTCGAAAACATTTTACCGGAGCAGACAGGCGTATCAATGTCAGGACCGATTTTGATACTAATCGTGCGATATTTGTGGGCGTGATGGCGATTTCAAAAATGATTTGGGCTGAAAAAGTTGTCTTCATCTCTCACTCTAAGCAGCCAGAGACGCACTCTAACTTTAGGAAAAATGAGAAACTTTGGGTCGCTTAGAGGCAAATTGTGGACAAACCGTAACTGGTATCGACGAGCCGTCTTCACTTTCGAAGAGATCACAGACGTATCTACAAAATGAAATTTGAATGGCATTTCTAGGTGAAATTGTGACGACACAGAAAATCCTCAAAAATAGGGTATTTCTAGGATTTTTCCCATTGACTTATAATGGGGTTTTTTTCGTAGTTTTTTGCGAATTATGTCGCCACGTTAAGCCCAAATCCCACCAAAAGTAATAGCTGGAATGGCGTGAATTTTCTGCACGTTTTGATACCTCATTTGTAGGTGTGCACCCAGCGGTACGAGCCGCATTAACGGTTACGGAAGAAAAATAAAGAAGAAGAAAGAAACACTTTCTCCGACAATAGTAATAGGTTCCTGCCATTGCTTTGCATGGCAGGCCCCAATAATTGGTTTCTTCTGTTCAGACAGGCCAGTTCCTGTCAGAATCAGATCTTCTGATTTGCTTCAATTTAAGGAATTTGATTAGAAAGTCTTGACATGAACTGTTTTTTGATGCATTGTAATGTTGGAAACATGAGAAAGAAATCTGTAACGTCAGGGTTTCAATTCAAATATAAGACTTTTTAAGAGAATTTTGAGTGATATTTAAGATCATTGTATTGCATCACAATGAATATTTTATGTAGTAGTGCCAAGCTTTTTAGCACAGACTCTACGGAGCGTCGTACGGTTTGGCAACAGACGTGAGCCAGACGCATAGACAAACATCACCAAACCAACCGGCAATAAAAGTACCAATGATGGGTGCAAAAAAGGCTAGCTACATGGCTAGCAAAGGTATATTTGCAGCTAATTAGCGGTAGCCTCATCTGCCTCGAGTGACAGAACCCCATGGACGGAAAAGTCCCCTGGGTCAAGAAAATCCACATAAGACTAAATAGTCCTGCCTCAACAAAGTCTAAGACTGTGACTAACGTATTTAAGTCCAACTTACATTATTTCTGACGAAGTTAAGACATTTTAAGGCCTTAATTTTAGATGCATGAACTAAAGGCTTTTTAAGGTGCGCTAACATCCAAAGTGTCAGTAAATCTCTGGTTTACGCTGTTTGTAGACACAGAGGCTCTATTCAGATCTTCTGAAGTTGCTTTAGTTTCAGGTGATCCTGCAGCTCAGCAGTCGGTAAGACCTGGTCGATACCATGAAAGGTACCATGATACCAGGTCGATACCATGAAAGGTACCATGACACCCGGCCGATACCATGAAACGGTCCTGGTGCGGATCATAAAGACGGCGGGGCAGCGTTGATGCCGACGCCTCAGCAGCCCGTCCCGTCTCCGTTAATAATCTGCCTTCATCTGTCCTTGTCATTGGAGCATCTCAAGAGCCACCTTGTGTCAGATCCACTATTTCAAAGCCGAACGGTGATTGATGCCAGAGGAGCTGGCGGCTGACGGTGCAATCACTCAAGTGCAGACTTGACCACCTCTTCCCACCCTCGTTAAAAACTCCTTTTAAAAGGAGAGGATGCTTTTAAAGCAACCTGTGATGATGTTCAGAGCGCAGCAGCGCCTGACGAGCGCGTTAGGCTACGGGTTGCTTGTGGAGATTCATGAGAGCAAATTAAATTACTAAAACATATTTGAGAACCACAAGAAGGCAGGAAAATGACTCACATTATCTGGTAATTTGCATCTTCTATCAGAAAACCATCATCTTTTTGTGTCTCTTGCTTTTTGTCCTCCACCGCCCCGTCTCATGTCTTCCTTCTCCTCACCCTTTCTTCACTCTGGTTTATGTTTTCTTCATTTCTTGGTGTGACCTGTGTAACAGTAACCTCTTAGTTTTACTTTCCCTCCTAACCCTTCAGCAGTTGACCAAGCTCCACCAGTTGGCTATGCAGCAAACTCCCTTTACCCCTCTCGGACAGACCACCCCTGCTTTCCCTGGTACGTACCCACAAGGTCCCCTGTAGATGTTTTCTCCTCTTTCCATCCAGAGAAATATATTTATTCTCTTCCCCTACCTTGCACCTTATCTTTCTCTTTTGGCACAGCATGACTTTGCCTCCGTCGTTTCTTTCCTCCTTTGATTTTCTTTAACTCATATATTTTTTCTTGCTCCTTTCTGATATTACTCCAGTAAAGAGGGAAAAAAGGAAAACACAAGCTGCTCTTATGATTGATTCAGTCACATTATCGCAGGCAGCAGGTCACAGAGTCTACCAACAGATTTTCAATGCACTTAAAGATTCTTCTAAAAGTGAAAATCAACAGATTGATGCAGCATCTTCATCTAAAACATCACAACTTATCAAACCCTTTTATTTAAGTATTGCAAATTCAGGAGGAAAATGGAAACACCAAGCGATCAGATCCACTAATTCACTAGCTTCGATTCTTACAGAAAAAATATAAAGTGCTAATTTATGTGAGCGTTTTGAAAATGTTCAGATGAATAAAGTTCAACATGTGTTAAGTTTTGTTAGGAATTCTTCAAGTAATTAGACGTTTATATTTTTGCTCTTATTTTGAAGTGAGTGAAGACTGTTTACGTAGTTCTGTTTCCTCACTTTCTTGTTTTTTTAAAGAAACTTTATTGAGCAAACGGCAACTATACAAAAATTAGGAGGTATACAGAATAATACAACACTTACATGAACAAGTACATGCAATAATTTATATTTGTGAAATGTCTTGAGAGCTTCCTGACACTTTAGCATTAGCTTCTGCTAAAAACCATGTTTGTGTACCACGTTAGCGCTAGCGGAACTAATGCTTATGATTATTTTTTAACGTTAGCATAGCTACCGTTTTAGTTAGCATACCCACCACTGTTGGCATGTAATGTGATGTTGAAGAGCCAAAATGGACCAGGAAATTTGGATTAGCATAGAAATGTTTAAAAGTAGAGTCATAGAAAAGGAAATGTACCAACACTGATATAGAGGATGAACTAAAATACACATAAAATAATGAATATGGCAACATCTTCCTGACAATAATAACCACAGAGAAATGAAGTGAATATGGAAAAACCTTTCGTACATAAATGACTAACAAAGAATGGATCAAAACAGAAAAAACTCAAGTCTCGCAGCTCTAATCCCTGTTTGTTGCCAGAAATTCAATCTCTCTCAGACTGTCCAGTCCGAAGTTCTCAATCCGTTTAGGTTTCCATATAAAAGTTGATTAGGAATTTATGGGAGACGTTGATTAAATTAATTTTTGTCTATACATATGCAGGCCTGAAAGATACCAATTCATTCTTTACTAGACCAGAATCCTAAAACAAATCAGATATTTTCTTAAAATCACTTAATTACTAAAAAGTAAATCAAATTATTGTGTAAATCAGGAGCATTGGAAGGTCTTGAATCATACGATGTGTTCTCATGTTGTAATTAGATGAAGGTTTACAGTGAACCCTCGTTTTTGCGGTTGTTGCGTTCCAAAAAGAACCAGTGATAGATGAAATCTGTGGAGTAGTTACCTTCATTTTTTACAATTACTATACAGCATAATTAAATACTTTACATTGAAACCAAAGAACAAAAACTGTTTTCAGGCCTAAGCATTTTTTTTAACCAATATAACGCTTTCTTACAAATCACTACAGTAAAATAATCATTTTAATCATCAATACGAAGTACAGTAGGACAAATTGTGACTGGTGTTTCCCTGATCCTCTGCGACGCCGCGGCCTGACTCCGCTCTCTACTGGCTTTTTCTCCTGAAGCCTGAGCGGCAGGTGAGTGTTTTCAGGAGAAGAACATAGTTATTATCGGTAGTTGTTGTCGCTCTTTCTTTCTTCTACGTATATTTAAATACTGTAACGTTATTAGCACACAGGTAGAGAAGAAGCGCGGAGACGGTTTAGCCAATCAGGACGCAGAACACAATGCACTATGAAAAAAAAAAACCTGCACAAAAAACTCAGCGAAGCCGTGAACCGCGTTACAGCGAGGGTTCACTTAGTTTATTATTTTTCAAAGTGGTAGATGTTGGTAATATTTGGTACCACCTTCACACTGGATGAAGTGTTACTGGTGAACAGCCACAACATGAATGGATCTCTGGAGAATTATTGTTGCTTGAAGGTTGGCAACGTGTGGATTGAGGTCGTAGTGTTGGGTTTACAGCTTGGTTTCAGTGTTGGCAGCATATCTGCTCCATTTTCCTCTAGATGAGTCGACAGTAACAACGTCACGTGAAAGGAAAACGTTTTAAGTGTGATCTTCATTCAACTTGATGAGAACTGAAATGTTTTGCAAAGGAGAATGAGTTCTGCTGCTTTTGCTCATGAGTTTAGTGTTAGCTAGATGACTAACAGGCGTTAGCACTTAGTGTTAAGCTAGGCTAACTATAAAATGATCTCAGTATGAGAATAAAATCTAACAATGTTTAACTTTGTTCCATTACTACAGCTGAATAGTTAAAGTAAACTATTTAAAACATTGTGTTTTGAAGTGGGTTTATATTCTAATGTTTTACACCGTTTACTGTAACCCCCAGTGTGCTAAGCTAGGCTAACCAGTAGCTGCCTTTACATTCAGTGACTCACATTAAATATAAATATTTTTACACTCAGACAATTAATTTCCTTCACATTACTTCAAAATGCTAAGTTTGGTCACAGCAATGTTCACATTAACATTTTCTTGTATTGTTCTTTAACTTATATCTCACCAGGCTAGCTATTAGCCAACTCTATTTTCTAAGCTAAAGTTAAATTTACCAGTCTAAAGTTAAATCAAATTACTAAACATTCTTTAAAATATTATAACTTCTGCTGTAATAAATTTCTTTATATTTTGGTGTTTATTAAAATTTTGTGTATCTTTATGGGTCTGTGTTAAGATGGGTTAGCATTAGCTCAGAGCTAAAATCAGCACCTCCAGTGTGTGCACACAGAAATGCTGCTAGAAGCAAAAAGAGATGCAGAGTGAGCAAACATTTTCTTTTCCTCGGACATGTCCACTCTTCATGTTCTGATTGGCTTTCTTTGATGAAAATCTCTGGATTTTCATCGTTTTTAGAGGATCAATAATGCACTTAAACTGCCTGGGCTGCCGTTCGCTGACGTCCTCTCTGCGTCGCGGTTGGTTCAGACCAGGAGGGGACGGCAGCGAACGCGTGGCAGAAAGAGAAAAGACGGCGTTCTGCTGACGTTTACAAAGCACAGAAAAAGCTTTACAGACGAACTGGAAAATAAATATGTTTCTGTTTTTTACAAAGATCCTGTAAGTCGCATGACGGACACAAACATCATAAAACTGAAAGAGGACAGACAAAAACTCAAACTCCAGTATGCAGATTTTCCTATCTGATGCTTTTTATTTTTATCTCTGTGTTGAATATGTTTTCAGCTTTATGTAATTTTTGTCCTGGTTATTTGGAAAATGAGCTTTTATTGCAACAGGTTAATTTTCTAAACTACAGAAGAGTAATCGTTAGGGATGGACAGACATGAACATTTTCACCAGTACTGATATCAGATATTAAAACTGCTATTATGGCAGGATTTACCAATATGTTCCTTTTGTTATATGCATTTCTCTACACGTCTGACACAATGTTAAAGCGATCAACCACTCACTTTGCTTCAGCCCCATAATCTAACATCCCTCTCCACCATAATCTGACCCAGTTTAACTCATCAGAATCCATATGCTGAAAAATGCCGACGTTGATTGTTGGCAACTCTGGTCAACTTTTAAAAACCTGAGCTACTGAATGTCCTACATGAAAATAGGTTTGTATATTTAAACAGAGAACCAATGTTGCTTATTATCCTATCCTGTATCTATATTTAATGTTTACAGATCTAACTTTTACATTTTAGTAACTTCGTAGATTCAAAGTTTTTTAACTGTTGTACCTGATCTTAGGTTTGGATGCCAGCCCACCAGCCAGCACCCACGAACTCACCATTCCTAATGATGTGAGTACAGCAGGAAAAGCCTCAGATCCATAGATACGTGTGTTTTTCATCAAGATCAAATATAAGATGAACAAGAAAGTGTGTCTCTTATGATCTGTTTTAAGCTCAGATCATAAGAGTTATTTCACATCGCACATTAATGCACAGTCATGTAACAGGATTGATGCATTGATGATCCACACAAATTAAAGAGTACCAAAACTATATTTTGCTATCTTTATTAAAATGTAACTAATAAATAAATAAACTACTTTTTTGCAAATAAGCTTTGTAAAGTAATTCTTAAGGGTGCTATCTTCATATTTCTGTGAAAATTATAACATTTTGGTGTAAATTATTTAAATTCTGCAATATTTTTGCCTAAAACCTTCTCAGTGCTGCCCTCTTTGGGTTGAACGGTGGTACTGCAGTCCAATTTTTCTATTGGTTCCAGCAGTCCAGGTTGGTGGATGTTCCGGTATAAAACCATCTCAGACACGCCCCCTGGTGGTGACACAGAGCAGGAATAGCTAGCATACATAGCATTGAACATAGCATTATGAAGCTAGTGTGATTGTGGACATGTGGTGGAAAGGGTCCTCTCGCTGCAGCGGTAAGAGAAAATGTCACTAGATTTACTGCTAGTCACTTTAAAAAAAAAGTCTCTAAAAAGTTGCAAAATATGGAGCCAAAGTTACAAATCAACAGTTTTCCGAGCAGAGGAGACCGGTTCCACTCCGTGTCCACACTGCAAATGAATCACACACTACCGATTATTGATCACCATGGGAACGATCACTAATCCACCTCCTGACTCGCCACTAGGGGGCGTGTGTCTGAGTGAGATGGTTTTAGAAACGAATGCAGGTTGTTGCTGTACCAAGCTGTAACCAATGGAAAAATTAAACTGCACTACCACTGTTCAACCCAAAGAGGGCAGCACTGAAACTGATCAAATATACACAAAAATCTCAAAATTCGCACAGAAACACAAAGATAGAACCTTATACAACCCATATAGAAGTTTATTGGCAGAGAAAATGTTAATTTAGAGATTAGGGTTTAAATAAAAATGACTGCTGTATGATGGTGTAGTTTTTACTAATGTGCAGCAAAAAGGTTGAACAGTGAAACATGACTGTTAGGTGAATTGGTCTCTTTAAATTGATATTACTTTTAAGAATCCCTGAGTTTTAAAAATAATAATATTGGTTTAATCTGATAAAAGCTGATGAGTAACATAATATATCACTGTCTCTTTAGACAAAACATAATCCTTCAAACTTAAACTCCTTCATCCTGTTGGCACAAAGCTGAACGTCCCCATTAGATCATCTGCTGACCGTGTCATTACTCAAACCACAATTCCTACGATTTTAAAAACCCAGATCATTACATAACCCATTACACTTCCCTTTTTATTAAACGTATCAATTATTGAGTCTAAACGCTGCAAGACAGCCCAGAGGTTTTTCTTCTGACTCGTTCGTTTTCCTTCACAGCTAATAGGCTGTATTATTGGACGCCAGGGAACCAAAATAAATGAGATTCGACAGATGTCTGGGGCGCAGATCAAAATCGCCAATGCCATGGAGGGCTCATCAGAGCGGCAGATAACCATCACAGGGACCCCTGCAAACATCAGCCTGGCTCAGTACCTCATCAACGCCAGGTAACGTTTCAGCCTGACCAGCTGGGCCTCAACTGGCCCAAAACATAAAACCAGCAAAACAGCTCTGTGTTATTCTGCTTCTTTGAAGAAAGAGAGAATCTGGTATCTCAGTAATTAGCTGCGTTTCCAGTACAAATGTGCGCAAAATTCTGTCAATGTCAAAAAACCACAATTAAAATCACACGTGAACAAGTTTTTATGTGCGATAAGTCATTAAAAAACACGTTACGCCATTATCCTCCAACCACTTCCTGTCGTCTTATTCCACTTATTTCCACCAGTAGTAACATCCTTAAAATGAGTTTAAATTGTCGTATTTCCATTAAGGGACTTTATTTTTGTAATTCCAAATTGCGCAATCATCTGGCCAATGGAAACACAGCTAATGGCAACAAATGTGAGTTTTTTTCATTAGAAGTTGTTCCATTAATAATGTTTCTCCCAAAGTGTGAAAATGTACATTAGAGAAATTTCTGTCGGAGGAGGGTTACTAACCCTAACCCTAACCCTAACCCTATTTCTTAAAAGTAAGTCATGGAGGTTGACAAGTTAACGCTGGAAGCAATCAAACAATCCATCTACAAATTAACATTCAATTGAAAACAAAACAAGAAATCTGAGCACCAATAAAGTAGCAGAGGTTAATTTAAACAGCGTTAGCTCAGCAGAGCTAGCGAGCAAAGCTTTGTGTTTTTGACTTCTTTAGAAAGATTTCCCCCTCCAGCTAACTGCTTTCTCACGACTCCAACGGCAGGTTCAGAGACGTGGCCGCCATGTGGAACGACCCATCGTCCATGACTACATCCTGAAGGCCGCCAAAATCTGGCTCTAGCATTAGCGCCTCGATTCTACTTTCACTGTTAGCTTGGAGCCAATACGTTCTTTGTTAAAGCCTGTTTTCTGCGTATTAGTGTAAAAAATACTTTGACATTTTGAAAAACATGCTTATCCTGCTGTTTAATGTAGATGAACTTACAATTAGTCATATATTAGCTTAGCCTCCGTTAGCATTCCCAGTTAGCTTAGCATCAGAAACATCTAAACCAGAAACATTTTGAAATAAAAATTTTGTTGCAGTGATAACAAAACATTTATAATTGCCGAAATCTTGAATTGTGAAGATAAATGTTATTAAAAATGTCAAACTATATTTTAAACGTTTATTTAGCATGTAGCATTTCAAAGAAGTCATTTCTGTTGCTCAGTATTATCATAGATAAAATGACAAATTATGTCATTGTATGCATAAAGTTCAAAATAAAACAAAACTATTTAAAAAGTGAATAAAAAGCTGAGCGGTTTAATGCGGTTAGAGCGATGTGATGCTGCGGGCCTCATTAGGCTTCAATACGACGTCCAGCTGATTTCACTGCAGAATAACTTTCACTCTTCAGCGAAAGTTTGTCTTTCACAGTTTTTTATTTATTTGTGTCCCCGCCCTCCCCGCACCACGCCCGCCTCCCATCCCTTGTTTCCCACCGTTTTCAGGCTGACCTCTGAAGTCACTGGAATGGGCTCGCTCTAGTTTCCATCCTCCTCCGCGCATCACATGACCTCTGAGTAAACGGCATTAAACGTGGTTTATCGACCTCCGTTTGACCGTTCTGCTGTTTTAAATCGATATTGTAAAGGTGTCACTCTTACCTGAAACTGTCATTTGTTTTTCTCGGAGCGCTCTGGACTCTTTTGCCTTCTTTTGTTTTTGTCGCTCTACGTTTCACAAACGTTTGCTCTGACGAGTTCTTACTCATTTTCTGATGATTTTCTGATGCAATCAGTGTGCTTGCAGAAGTTATTGCCTGTTTCTCTCAGTAACGGTTTGCATGACTCAGCATTTCAGATTTATTTTAAAGTCATGTGGAAATGGAAGCTGGAACTGAATACATTTGTTAGATTTTCAAGCCGATCTTGTTTTCCATGCGACACCTGACAAAAAATTGGAAATGAAGGTTTGTCATGTAAATGACGGCAGCAGAGAGTAACATTGGTATCCACCTGTAGCCATTTGCGTTCCTGATGCTGTAATTTTACCTCTGTGCACCTTTGGGAGAAGTCGGCTGCGTTGCGTTTGCAGGCCAGTGAAATCTCTCTGGATTTTCTTTTTGCTTCATTGGAGCTCTGAGAAATGATTTCTTACACAGATTATGTTTCTGTTCTGCATGTTTTTAACTTTGCACCACTTTCTGTTGTGAACATTGAAGCATAAATCAGTTCCCAAAAATATAAAGTGTCAGTTTCATTAGTGCCAGAGTATTTTGCTCTCTTTTGAACAAAAGCAGAATGACAAAATAGTATTTTCCAGTCAAAGCTGAATGTACAGAAGGTTTATTTTAAATGCTATGTTTTAACTGGTTTGTTTGTATATTAGTATAATGTGGCTTTAAAAAATACATTGGAGAAACTGATAAGCTTGATTATTGATCTATAAGGTAAAATATTGATATCCATCCATGGATCTCCAGCAGTTATTAAACCTGCACAGAACCACATTCTCACTAAATCCAGCCGCCATCTTGGAACATTTTGATGCATCCGACACCTGAATCAAATGAATGCTTTGCAGAACCAGCTACAATACAAAGGAGCTAATTTAGTCTTTAATTTCAGATGTTGCGGTCAAAGACTGGAGTTGCCAACACCTGATTTAAATTCAGTGGTGGGCACCGCTAGCTAAAAGTTAGCTATCCAAAAGAACTAATCATAAACATTAGTTCCTCTAACGCCAATGCACTACAACAATACAGTATTCGGTGGAAGCTAATGCTAAAGCGCCAACAGATACATTGCTCCTGCATGTTTTTGTTTGAAATAAATTTAGTAAGGGGGGAAAAAAGAGAAAATGTGACAAACCTGCTTCTAAATAAAAGCATGAATATGAAAATTTGTTAACATGTAATTTTATCCAGCTGAATGTTTACAAAACAGTCATAATTTATCTAGAAAAACAGATGCAGGGGAAGCTAAGTGTGCTAAACGTTTTCAATGTTAGCTGTAGCGCTAAATGAAGAGCTAGCTCTCCCGTTAGCAGAAATGTGCCCACCACTGCTGGCTGATGATTCTCCATCTTGTTGCCAGTCACTTTTATCCCTGATCATTCAATATGTTTGTTATATTCCTGTATTTGGTTTTACTCCCATCTTGGTTTCTGTGCAAAAGGAGCAAAAATAATTATATGAAGTGATTTTTGAAGGTAATGATCTGTAATATGATGATTATGTTTTTGATCATTAAGATCTCAGATTTCTTATGTATTCAGTTTGTCTGTAGCGTTTTGTAAAGGAGAGATGATAAGAATAAAAACTGTTTGTTCTTTTCCTCCTTTGACTCAAACTGTGTTCATTATAACTTTCTTTGTTCTTAAATAAAAAAATAAATCCTTCAGATAATGAAACCTTTGATATTATTCCTCTCTTTTCACCGGTTTGTCGTAGAATCCACCGTTATTTCTTATGAAACAAAGACAGAGCCAGGCAGGCTCTCTGCTCATCAAACATATTGATTAACAGATTATAATCAGTGAGCAGCTCAAGAAAAGCAGAAGTTTCATCAGTTTGCAGCTCTGGAGTGTGTGTAGGTGTGTGTCAGCAATGACCTTACACTCTGGGAAAGGTCAAGGTCATTTCCTGATTATTAAAGAGAGGAAACATTTCATTCAGCTGCCAATCTGCCCTGGAGTCCCAGCAGAGAACGCTCAGAGAATGACCAAGTTAGCAGGTTAAAGGTCACGACCGGGTCACTGAACAGGTGTGGTGGTTTGGAAGGGCTGAAGAAGAAAGTCTGACATCTTTAATCATAAACATTAGTTCTGGTAATGCTAACGCACCATACAAGCCAAGCATTTAAGAGAAGCTAACATGGCATGTTAGCATTAGCGAAGCTAATACTGAAGTGCTACATGAACATGATATACAGCAGAAGCTAATGCTGAAAAGCTATACAAGATAGCATTGCATATAGTGGAAGCTAATGCTAATGTGCTACAGAAACATGGCATTTAGCAGAAGCTGTCCAGCAGAGCAACATGCGCTACAGCAGTATTTCACCCTCAACAGGGTCAAACCTGCTAATACTCACCTAACTTTGCGCTTTGGCTCAAAGAATCAATTTGCCAAGTAAATAAATTGAAGCCAAGTAAATTAGTGCTTCAGAATTTAAAATCATTTTCAAACCCAGTCCAGTACTGACAGGTGAGATTATTTCTTACCATGACTGTAGATGTACTCATTAACTCCCATAAATATTTTGAATAAAAAACCCCATTTTGTTTCGTTCTGTCACATTTAGAGCAGCAGAAGAAGAAATGGCCAGCTATCCTCTTTGTTTAGCGGCCATTTCTTCAGACGGATACAAATCCAGGATGAACATTGAATCCATCTGATATTAAGATAAATTTAAATCTCTGCATTTCAAACTCCAGACAAACTTTGTAAGCCGTTTAGAGGGAGAGAAACCTTTGTGTTGTTTCAGAGAAATGATCCGCCTAAATGTTCCCGGCAGCTCTGCAGTCGACTCTCAGCAGACATTTGCTTCATTTGAACTTCTCAGGTTTACACTTCGGTGTTTTAGGTTTTAAACTAACATTTGCCCAGATTTTATTTCCCAGAACAGCTTTTCAGCATGATGCAACAAGCAGCAATGTCCCAACAAACGCTACAAAAACTGAACTGTTCTGTTCCTAAGAGTCGCTTAAATTCGCAGAAGAGCTGAAAGTACAATTTTGTGCCAAACAAAAAAAATACTTCCTGTAGACTTCTGTGCAAAAGTCTTAAATCACCTCTACTCTTGTCAACTCTCTCTCCATTCAGTTCTTCTTTCTGACCGTTACAACATATTGAGCACATTTTACTGAGAATAAGAGAAGCTAATTATTGAAATTAGTACATATATCTGTCTGGTATTAAAATTTCTTCAGCGACTGAAAAATGTGAGACAAAACAGAGAAACCTTTTCTCCCAGTGAAAACCATCAACAGGTAGTTTAGTTTAATAGAATAAGCATGGGAGCATTTCTGATAATAGGTAAAAGGCTAATTAGTCCTGTAGCATTTTGCTAACTTTGAAAACATTTAGCACACTTAGCTTCCCCTAAATTAATTTGTCTAAATAAATTCTAATGCGCTAATTTACTTGGCTGTTTTGAAAACATCCGGTTGAACAATGTTTGACGTGTTGAAGTTTCCTCCCTCGTCTTCTTTAGCATTAGCTGCAGCTAAATAAAATGTTCATGTAGCGTTTTACCATTTTGGCTAACTTTGAAAATGATTATAGAGAACATAACGTCCTATAAATGATTTTTTCCAGAAAAATCAAAAGCGTAATTTACTTGGTTGCTTGTTAGTAATTCTTCAAGCATTTATCTTCATGCTCTTATTTTGAAGTGGATGAAGACTTTACACAGCAGTTTCATTTCCTCTCCTTATGTTTTCTCAGCCCCCGAACCTCTATATCAACTTCAAAATAAAACGTGCAGGAATAAAATAAAACTGACAGCAGAGAACAAAATATAAACTTAAATACAATATCCAAACACGTTTAAGTTATAGAATCAAAATTAAATTAGTGCTTGAGGATTTTATCGTTTTTTCCCCAGCAACTTATTTGGTGCAGGGAAATAAATCAGTAAACAAGAAAAAAAAAGTATCAATAATTCAGATCTGGTTTAAGAGACGAACAAAAATGATACAATAAAAATCCAAGTAAATTAGGGCATCAGAATTAGCACTAAGCTAATTTAGGGGAAGTTTAGTGAGGAAAACATTTTCAAAATTAGCAAAAACGCTACATGAAAAATTTGCTGAGAAAATTTGCCGAGTTCAGACTAAGAAAATGTCTGTCTGGATTTTCCAGCCGTTTTTCGTTTTCTTGTAAATAAGACTGCATTTTTCCACATTTAGCACAAGTGTAAAGGTTCCTAACGACCACCATTTATTTATATTACACACAGTCTGGTGTAAATTTGTCTCTTGGACAATTATCAACTGTTGTCGAAAACATCGCCCCCCCGGTTGATGGACGAGCAGCTGCTGACGGTGTTTGGAGTTTGTGACGCCGGTTGAATTTAGTCGGCAGGTAAAAACCAGGGAGTCCTTTCACCTTCTCCTGCTTGTTCCTTAATGAGTCTCTGCTGCCGTCGGCGCAGACGAATGACCCGTCAGCTGCTTCTGGTCAGGTCAGTCCCCCGTCACCCACTTACTCACTCCAGTGGATCGCCGTGGATTTCCTCCTGAAGAGTGGAGCCTTTGGTTCACATCGATTCATCACAATTACACGTGTTTACTGTATCGGTGCCCAGGGGCGCGGCGAGTTAGCAGCTAATGACATCTACAGGACGGGGCAGGGGACGGAACGGTTATTTCTCCAGGTCCGTTTGGGTCAGACGGGACCGCTTGGTTTTACAAAGATGCATAAGAAAGAAAAGCAGATGTACAGAGCAATTTATTCTCATTCAGTTAACACTTTAAAGCTTTTCACTTAAATACTGAGCGACTGTGGCTCTTTGGTAGAGTAGTCGTCTTGCGATCGGAAGGTCGTAGGTTCGATTCCAGCTTCCTCCTGCCACATGTCGATGTGCCTCTGGGCAAGGCACTTAACCCCAAATTGCCTACCAATTGCCTGCGTGTCGGTGTATAAATGTGTGTGTGTTTGTGACTGGGTGAATGTGTCTCTAGTGTAAAGTGCTTTGAGTGGTCAAAATGGGTTATATAAGTTCAGTCCGTTTACGGAATAATGATGTAATGCTGGGTCAGAATAATGAGCTAATCTCCCAGATTAAATATTAGGGTTACTTTAACGGTGAACATATCTCTGATGACAGTTTTTAGACTTCTTTGATTCTTTGAATTCAGATTAAATCTCCCTCCAGCCAACAGTAGCAAGTACTGCTAGCTAAAAAAATATTTGCTAATCATTAGCATTGGTTCTTCTAACGCTAAAGTGTTAAATTGATATAGTATTTAGTGAAAGGTAATGCTTAAGAACCAAGTCTAAAAAGTGCAATTTAATTTTGAAATTATACTTCAAATTTTCTACAAATTTATAAATATTGTACTTGTGTTTAAGGCTTGTCTCTACTGTCTGTGTTTTATTTTGTTGCTGTACTTTTATAGTGGGTAAAAAAAGGAAAGAGAACCGCTGTGTTAAAAAGTCTTCACCCCCTTCAAAATAAGAGTGAAAATAAACTCTACCTACTCAAAGGATTCTTAAGTCAAACCAAAACTTCAACACAAATTACTCAACTAAAAGTTTAGTACTTATAGGAAAAAGTTAAGCTGGGGAAGCTAAATGCGCTAACGCGCTAAGACTGCTTCACAATCATGAACTGTCTGTGCTGACCTCACGTAAAATCCCAATAAAATACCAAGTTAAGGTTGGAAAGTGATGAAAAGTTCAGACTGTGTGAATACCTGCATGCACATGAGCAAACTTTCAGAAATACAACATAATTATTGATTTTATTGTTTTTTTATGGCTACAGACGAAATAAAACAGCTTCAGCTCTCAGAGTCCAACCATGTGTGAAACAAAAGTTTCCAAATCAACTTTCTTTTATCAAAAACTCCTGCTAGGAAGTAATTTCCCCCCGGGGTGGATTCATTTCCTCCCTAGCAGGCCCTGCGGTTCAGTTTCAGCGCAGAAGGCAAGCAGCAGAGAATAAAGTACAAACTGGATACATTTAGTAAAAATTCAATAAATTACACGTTTGGCTCGTCAGTGTCTGAATGGACCGTTGAAGAGGCAAGAGAACAGCTTAAATGGAAATCTGGAATCATTAAAATCCCTGAAATTCCAGGAAAAACGTCTTGTTTTTTCAAACCTTCAATTAAAAAGCTTTTTAATTTTGAAGGCTGTCATCAGAACCCTGCCGAGGAGACATTTATTCTGAGGTCGAAACGTCTGCAGGAGTCATGAATTTGACGACAATGAGGTCATGATGGAGGTATCGATGCTGGCGGTTTGTTTTGGAGCGTCTTCGTTTCGGGGGAAGGTTGCCGCTTGTTTAGCTCAGGGATTATCTCGACTTATTTAGCCGCAGTGAATGTGCCGCTAAATGCAATCAGGGACTTTGGGAGGGCAATCAGGAGCTGCTCGAAACCGGGGCATCTTTAACCACCATTAAAGATTTGGTTAGGGCTGATGGTCACAAGGTGACCGCCCCACACACACACACACACACACGCCCACACACACACACACACACACACACACACACACACTCCTAAAAGAGGGATGCGGTTAATTTGGACAAAGGTTTTCCACCCCTGTGGTTTGGTCTCATTCGCGCTCCCTCCCCCTCCAGCTGAAAGTCAGTGACAGCTAATTACCAGCAGCAGAAGAAGAAAGAGGAGGAGAGGAAGCACTTGGACTGTTTTTCCCTCCAGGAAGCTTTTGGTAAAAATGTTAAGTTTTATTTCTGAAACAGATTCAGGAATCAGAATCTGAATGTGTCTAAATACATTCAGACCCAAAGCTCACGTTCCCACAGCAGGCCTTGATGCTCTATTTAGATTTTCTTTGCTGATCTACATCTGTTATAACTAGATGTCTTAAAAAAATTAAAGACATCCAGAAATCCTGGAGAACCATCGATCCAGATCGCAGGAAGATCAAAAGCACAGAAAATAAAAGTATATGGTGGTGTAGTTAAATAAAACTGACGAAATAATAAAAACTGAAATGAGAAAACATTTTAACTGAAATGAAAATGGTTATTAATGGGGAAAACAATAACAAACTAAATCATTATTTCGCTTCAGAAAGAGCAGGAGCTTCTTAAAGAAACAGAGACCCAATTTCCAGAGGTTAAATTACAAAGTCAAATTTCTTTGATATTCAGCATTTTTACAGCTGAAGGCAACAGTTACTTTATAAAACAACACTGTGGGCCTGGGAGACACATAATCCCAGTTTAACTTATAGACAGTATAAATAGACAGTAACAATGAAATAAAACTTAGTGACAAACTCAAAACCTTAAAGGCTTTCTCCCTTTAGTTTCTACCCATGAGTTTGTACTTTTACTACAACAGGAGTGTAAATACGCAGTAATGGGATTTAGCCTCGTTAGCTTCGTCTGACTGGATTAGAAACCTAAAGCCTAAAGTTTCTCTCTGCCTTCTTTCTCCTCTGGTCGAGAATGAAGCTCTTTCTGTCATTAAACCCTCTGCTGTACGGCGCATGATTTCCCGCGGCTTGGACTTCACGCAGAAGTGAGGGGAGCTTCATTATCCACGCCGGGAAATTCATTCTGCTCACTGCACAGCAAGCAGCACTTCTTCCCCTCGACTGTGTGCAGCTGATAAATTCAAACAATCACACCTTCTTATCTGAACACTTGCATTCTCATTCCAGCGACACGAGAACGACTGAAAGATGCAAACTGTGAGAGGGCGACACCATCTTCCATCAGATTAGAGCGAGGCGATACGGTCCGATGCTCTTCGTCACAAACGGACGGGAATTTGGCACCAATATACCTCCATAAAGACCTCAGCTCACCTGGACTATGCAGTCAGATAATTGGGATAATACACCAATATTTATGGTGAAAATAAACTTTTTTACGTCATATTTTACTATATTTCCAGCTTGAAGTTCAGTAAATCTGGTTCTGTTTTTGTTTCCTGTTGTCCACTAGGAGGCAGTGCAGTTACTCAACATCCAACTAGTTTACAAACTAAATTAACTACAGCTGTATAGATTTAGCTAACCAAACACTTAGTTAGCTCAAAACTAAATATATTTTAACTAACTTTAGCTAACTATAATTGGCTAAACATATTTAGCTAACTAAATATATGTAGCTATATTCAATTAGCTAATCTAAATATTTAAATATTTGATCTACTCTGAGCTAGCTGAATATTTATCTATCTCAAAGGTAAATATATTAGCTAAATATATTTAAATACTAACTAAATATGTCTACTTAGATATATTAGCTAAATATATCTGCTTAGATATATTTGGCTAATATTTAATTAAATATTAGTATTTAATTGGCTGATATAACAAATCAAAAATAGCTAATTTTAAATATGACACTATCTAAAGCTGCTCCAATTAGCAAGTTTCTCAGGTACGAAGCCGCCATAAAGCAGATAAACCTGATATAATCCAGCAAATAGACAGAGCCATTTGCAGCTTTTAGACGGTGAAACTGGAGTAAGAATAATTTCTGCATCTGGTAATAAACTCCCTGTCAGTTTTTAATAATAATAAAAACACATAAAAACCATCTATAAAATGTGATATACCAGCAACCTGCAGCTCCCACAAACCTGAAATGTGTTGCATAATTTCCCCAAATTAAGTCTGGGGAGTTGAGAACAATCCATCATGTCGGCCGGATCACCAGAACCTCTGAGGCGGGCCTGGACCAGTGAAAAGCCCTGGAGCTGAAGCGACACCTGGATGCTGGGAACCGCTGACCTACATTGGATTTACATGAGGGGATTGCAAATGGAAGAGCTCATTTTGCTCCTTTTCTTTCGTCTGGGAAGGTCATCTGAAGGACTTCCTGCTAAAACATTTTCTGAAAACTGTTTAATAATCAATTCAACAGATCTGCTGCGTTTTGTTTCCGATGCTCGGATGTAAAAAAAACGAGTTGTGCAGCAGAAAGCTGGTCTGAAAACAGACAAAACCTACTCTGCTTGGAAGCCAGATTTAAATGTGTCTGTGTGCCGAAAACCAAAGTCCTATTCTGAGCTTTAGAGAACAAACTTCAAAATAAGAGCATGAATATGAACGGCTAACAGTCGACAACTAATATTTCAGCAGAGATGTCAAACTTTATTCAACTGAAAGTTTACAAAGCAGAGCTCTAGATCTATTAAAGGGTAAGCTAACTGCGTTAAATGCTTTTCCATAAACGCTAAGGTGCTAAATAAAAAATTTGCTTTGATATTAGTGAATAGTTTTCACCAAAGCCCAAAGGACACGAGTAAAACCAAAGAATAAAAAAATAGAAAGTTACTTTCAGAGAGTAATAGAAGTTAATTTGTGTTGAGCTCAAAAATTTTCCTTTTTTCACAATTACGATAATCATGAATATCTAAACATTCCTTAATGAAGACCTGAATTAGTGTCTTAATTTTTAAGCTAACATTTTCAAAGTTAGCAAAAATGCTAAATGAGAAATTAGCATCGCTATTAGCGGGCGAGAACTCGAGCAGGCTTTTTTACCAAATACTTTCTTACACTTACTGTAGAGCTGGATAGTAAATCAATAATCTATAATTGAGAGACTTGTGATCAATGTCCAGAGAAAACACTTTCAATAATTTCATTTAACTCCGATCCAGAACCGCACGGCATTCTGGGGATGATCTCAATTTGAGCACATCTAGGTTGGAGGAATCAACTCCCGCACTCTTTGGTTGCCTAGCAACGGCCTGCTGAGTAACTTTTGAGGTTTCGAGTTCCCCCACTGCGCCTCATAAAAATAAAAACAATGCTGTGGAGAGAAAACCGGCTAGAACAGGAAAGGTCACGCCACCAGTTTGACAGAATTTCAAATATTTAAAAATTTAACAATAATTATCGGAAGATATGAAACCATTATATCTATATATTCAGCCATATCGTCCTGCCAAAACTTCATCATCTGTTCCATCTCCAGTTCTTTCTCTCTGCTCAGTCAAACCAACCAAACCCTTTGAAAATCCTGTTCCCCTCCTGGCCTGTGGGGGCGCTGCACCAAGAACCACTGAAGGAAACAACACTAAAAACTCTGAAGACACTGAGAGCAACTAAATAAAAACAACAATAGAGTGGCGTCAGATTTTAGTGAGTGGAAGATTTCTCTTTGGTCTTTGAGAAACAGTCATTTCTCCTGCTAGCGCTAAGCTAGTGCGCTTGTTTTGGTTGTATTTACCCAGAATGCCCTGCGGCGTAGTCCACTTCCAGCTTTTGGAGCGGTCTCTGGTCCTCTTGGTGTTCTCGAACCGCACCAGAGTCTAATTCAACCGAACTGAGCCGAGGTTTGTAGAGTTTGATTAGCATTCAGACCTTTTCAAAAGAACCGGACTTTCTAGACAAATGGACTGGCGTTGCATTAAAGAGGAATGAAAGGTGGGAATTCACTCTTAATATGTTCAATGGGAGGATCCAGGTCTTCATTGGAGGAACTTTGAATTTCCAGGTCATGTTTGTGTTCTACCATAACCAGTTATTTTTATTCCAGATCCAGTGTCACAGGTTTCTCATCTCTTACTGTGTCATTCCCATCACTTCTGCCCTCTAGTGGTCAGCCTACATGTGGCAACCTATTGCAAATCACATCCATCCCCATCTCTAGTTTACATATTGAGTAAATTACATCCAAAGTGGACAGTTCCTGCATGGTGATGAGCTGATTTCAGTTTTCATGTGAAACTGTTCAAAAAAGAAATCAGCTGCTAACATGAAGGCTGACATCTTGATGCTCTCCTCTCAGAGCAGCTGGAATAATCAATAACTCACCGCAGACCTAATCTTTCAAAATCTAACCATCAGTTTAAAGAAGTTGGCGCCACAGAAGCTGCTCGGCGATCCTGGCGCTCCAGTTTCCCTCTGAGTGGGGATAATTGGAGGAGGAGGAGGAGGAGGAGACAGAGAGGGAGGTGCAGCAGGCAGACGGGAGGCGGACGGCAGCCCAGTCTGCGCTCAGTTCAGGGAGACGAAGCTCCGCGTTCACCTGCTCCATCTTTCAACAAGTGAAAACGTGAGAAACAGATTTCCTCCACAACAAACGGCGAAACTCATCCTGCCTCTTTCCACCTGAGTTGGAAAAACCAGAGGAACTCCAAACATTTCCGTCAAGA
Source organism: Xiphophorus maculatus (assembly GCF_002775205.1). Taxonomy (NCBI): domain Eukaryota; kingdom Metazoa; phylum Chordata; class Actinopteri; order Cyprinodontiformes; family Poeciliidae; genus Xiphophorus; species Xiphophorus maculatus. The sequence goes on from NC_036449.1 coordinate 29,867,873, forward strand.
AGGAGAAGAAGCTTCAACTCGTTTCGGTGAGCAACTTTAGACGATCTTCAATTATTTTAGAAACGTTTTACTTCCTAGAAATGATTCCTGAATCTTAAAACTGAATGAAGTTAACATTAAACTGGTGAGATTTTAGTGTTTTACCTCCTGCGGAGTCAGAATAACAGCAGCAGGACGCCCCCCTCCTGTTAGAAACCTTAAAGTAGGAGCCAGTATGTGCGGTTTGGATGAGGAGATCCTCAGCGGATGACCTCAGACTCAGCCGGGGTTCATAGTGAGAGCCGCTCCTGGAGGACAGATGGAGTAAATTTAGAGTCTCTGGCTATTCTTATCCGGGAGGTGGCGGTCCTGAAGAGACGGGAGCGCTGCAGGAAGAGGAGACGCTCCCTCCTTTCTGTCCAGCTGTGAAATCACGTAATTAAAACTGAAGCGAGACATTATGCCCGGCCTAATTGAATGAGAAAACGCAGGTGATGACCTGCATGTAAGTCCGCCTGCTGCTTTATGAGATTTGGACGAAAGGATTCATTCTCCTTAATCACATTATCCATTTTGTAAGCACTGTGGGGATGCTATTAACTCTGCAGACTGAAAAAACAACACAGGAGTTGAGTCTGGATTTAAATAATAACCGTTTTGTTTTCTTTCCAGAACATGACATGATGTTTGGAATCTGCCGTTTTTCCTGGTGTTAATCTGGAGATTACAGCTTTCCACTGGAATATGTTCTGGATGAAACATGCATCAAAAGACTGTTTAGGATCAATTTTAATGGATTATCTCAAGATAAGATTCCACGTTTCCACAAATGAACTGCTAATTTTGTCTTACTAAAGTCTGATGAGGGAGACAATCAGGCCGGACGATGAAGTCTTCTGCCTGACAGGACGTTGTGGAAGTCCCTGCTGAGTATGCAGGACGTTGCGAGGCCTCGGATGTTTGGCTTCGCCCTGCTGTGGGGCGTGATTCTCCTACATAGCGCGTCCGTGACGGCGTGTCCCTCCAGCTGCCACTGCATGGAGAAGAACGGCTTGACGGTGGTCCAATGCATGTCTCGCAACCTAGAGAGGATCCCCGCTGACCTTCCCAGGGACACAGTCGTCCTGCTTTTGGCAGCCAACCACATCACCCACATTCCCAACCACGCCTTCAGAGAGCTGCACTACCTGCAGGAGCTGGACCTGTCCAACAACGACATCGAGACAGTGGACATGGGCGCGTTCCTGGGCGTCTCCGACAGCCTCTTGGTGCTGGATCTATCCAACAATCACATCCAGAGCGTCCCCAAGGAGGCGTTCGCCCGCCTGCGGGCCAAAATCAGCCTCTCCAACAACCCGTGGCACTGCGAGTGCACGCTGCAGGAGGTGCTGCGGGAGCTGCGGCTGGACCCGGAGACGGTCAACGAGGTGATCTGCCACACGGCGGTGCAGGAGGAGTACGCCGGCAAGCCGGTCATCCAGGTGCTGGACTCAGGGATCAACTTCTGCAACTTCCACCACAAGACGACCGACGTGGCCATGTTTGTCACCATGTTCGGCTGGTTCACCATGGTGATCGCGTACGTGATCTACTATGTCAGACACAACCAGGAGGACGCCAGGAGGCACCTGGAGTACCTCAAGTCACTGCCCAGCAACTCTCAGATCAGCAAGGACTTTGACACCATCAGTACGGTTCTTTAACAGGAGACGAGTGCGACGGCTGGAGGAAGCGTTTACATACGCCACGATGTACGCAGAGTCCTGGTAGGGTCACCACGAACCTTCACCATGGAACAAAAGCTTTTCTGATTGGATGAGTATTCCGACATTTTCTACCAGTCATAACAATGGCTCATAATTTCTGTTTGCAAACACAACATTCAAAACTACAGATTATTTTACTTGGGTTACATTAACAATCTACTTTGACTCTTGGTGGAGGGAAAAGCCAGAATCAATCTCACAACCTTTGAGTGGAGGACTTTTCCCCGAGTGGCCACAGTTTTAAAACAAATCAGTTAATACAGGCTGTTGTCACACCTGAAGGTCCAGTAGATTCTGTTAGGAACCAAAACCGAAACATCTACTCCATCTCCACCTGCCGTGGTTCTCTTTCTCTCTGCTCTGAGTCAAACCAACCAAACACAGATTACAGCAAAAGACTTGGGAAATTTATTGTAAATACAATAGATTGTTGTGTTTTAGCTAACTCCGAAAGATGCTAATGCTTTAAAAACCAACATTTTTTGATATTTATCAGCTCTTATTCTGAAATATGAGAATTCATCTCTGATTTCTAAACCAAGTTCAACTTAAACCTCTATGCCATAACAGCTGGAGAAGAAAAGCACAAAATAAGGCAGGCCTGTTAAACCTTCTCATCAGTTATGATATATTTTTACTGAACAGATTTCTGTTGATGCTTTGATGTGATTGAATCGTGAAAGTGGAGGGGAAGGCCGGAGTCTCCTGGTCGCTTTGCTGCGGCTGATTTATGCCGCAGATGTCCCAAAGTCAAGGTGAAGACGATTTTATGAGCTACGCGCTAATTTATGAAGCCGCTCCAGATGCTAGCATAAAATAGCAAAGCTTCAAATAAACTGGAGAGCTCTTAGAAAGGATGCTCCTTATGTCCCGCTGGAGCCAACAGATCATTTACAAAAGGAAAAGTTTCCAGATTTTTTATTCTTTTTAATGCACTTTGAAATCATTAAGATTTTTGGATCCCATCGTTGGGTTTAAATCCTAAACTTCTCAGAAACGTCTTTACCAGGCTGGGATTTGACTTTTTAATGCTTTAATATGTGATAATATATACGAACGCTCTCCACAGCCTTGGACGTTTCCAAATGTTTGAACCTGCTTAATTCCTGCATATCAAATATGTTGGACTTTTTGGACTTGGTGCATAAATTACAAGCAAACAGCTGCTGATCTGGACAACAGGAGGACATTATGGTTCTTTTACAGCTGCTGCACTTTATCCACCTAATACCCCATTTTTTATTTTTTTTTACTGCCAATATTCTGTGTCCTTGTAAAGATTAGCGCGCTTTGAGCTGCTGTTTTCTTTCCATAAAGTGGAAATATGTTTATTTAAACAAAAATATGATTTGGAGTCTATTGAAAAGGAAGGATTTATTTGTTGTAGCTGCAGCGATGAGCAGATGTTTGGATCTGAACTGTTAATTTTATCACATTGTAAATAAACTGATTTAGGAAAATGCCAGAAGCTGGAAATCAAAATAATGTGATTCTGGTCACCTCACCTGCTGCTTGTTTGGCTGCAGAAGTTAAAATGTTCATGTAGAGTCCAGAAATGCTTCAACATTCACTCTACGGAGGACTCATCCTGCCAAAATTAGCAATAAAAATGGAAATGAATAAATGTCTTGAAGAAATAATTAACAGTCCCTGAAGAGTGAATTTTTCCCCAAAGCGCAACACTTTCAAATATTAAAAACCATGAAAAAAACAGCAGAGAAAAAAACCGAATCAACTACAGAATTATTAGAACGAGGTTAAAATGAAAAAAGATCAAATGGAAACAATATTAAAACTATGCTAAATCAAATTCAGTAATAAAATAAAACCACAGAGAACAAGAGATTAACAAATACGTCACAGAACATGCAAATTATGTCAAAATTTCATTTTTGCTCCAGGCTTGTGGTTTTCCAAGCGAAGATCTAATTTGAAATGAAGTTAGCGCTTCAGCATTAGTAGCTAGTGCTACTATTTAGCACACTAATGCTAAAGGTTTAGCTCTGTAGCATTAGCGGGACAAATGTTTTTGATCACTGCTTCATGATCTTTGAATATAAGTTAGCGTGTTAGCATTAGCTAAATACCATGTGCTTTAGCGCACATTAGTTGCTAACGCAGAATGTTTATGATTGATGCTCTTTTCCTGGAAGGTTTTCTCTCATTTGTGGCAAACAGATTTTTATCTTAAGTCCAAATAATTCAGTTTTAGACTAATTTGTCCAAAGAATTTATTTAAATAAATTCTGATTTTTGTCTCAAATTTTGCTCCGACTTTCATGTTTTACTTGAAAAATTGTTTCCTCCTTCCATGTCATTAGTTTGAATTGTTTGGTTATATTACTGAAATATTTCAATATTGTTGAAATTGAAAGTTAAGTTAGGAAACGTTGAGTACAAATAAAAACAGAGAATATCAAAGTTGGTTTATGATTTGATGAATAAACTCCAGCTCCAAACATAAATTCAAACTAATCATCATTTTAGATATTTTTGCCACGTTTGGCCTGGGAGTAGATGTGATTTTGGTGTTTTCTGAGGCCGTATGTTGGAGTTAATTGTGAATAAGTGCCTATCCTGTGGGATTTCTGCACCGCAGCACTGTGCACTACGGCGGGCAGCCGGGTGTCTGTCTGTCCACTGCAGCCATCAGAGGCGGAAAACGTCTTTAAACGTCGATGTTTCGTGTTTTTGTGCCCTAACTGTACCTGCTGTCGTGTGCCGACCTACGCAGTCGTTTAAATAAATGCAAACTACTAATTTATGACAAATCCACACTAATTTCACTTACTGTATTCCGTCTGTCAGTCTGTGCAGTTTTAACAGAGTCATGTTACATATTTTATGTTTTTCTCTGTTAATTTGTAATTTGCTGTCTTTGGATACTTTGTTATGTATGTTATAAAGTAAATTGACGTCTTTTCAAACTTTGACTGGTCTGATTATTATCTGGGGAATGAAAGAGCTCCTTTATGTCGATCGTTTCCGTTTCCTTTGTATTCCAATAATTACTTTATTTTGTTTTTATTTTTGTGGACCAGCAAAATACAAAGTTTCACCAACACAATTCAAAGCTTGACTTTGTTTTATTTTTGCACTGGTCATCTTTTCTCACCCGTTTAGTTGGAGTCCCGTAAAGTACAATGTTAGGATTTTATTCAGTCTGATTTATGTAAACCCTTTAACAATGCTGGGCTAACATGCTAATTGCAGAGCTAACAAACATTTCATGCATTTAGTTTCCTCTTAATTTTTTCCAATAAATTACCAAATTGACTTGTTTTAAAAAAGAACAAAATTTTCCCCAGAAACTACTTAAAACACAGGATTATGACAACACTGAGGAAATTACAAACACTATGACAACTGTAATGTTCTCATAATATTATGACTTTATTCTGGTAATTTTATGAGCTTATTCTCATAATTTAATTTTTATTTTATTTTATTATTTCTTAGTAATACCCTAATATTCTGTAAAAACAAGAAACAAAGAAAAAGTAAAATACGGACAGTAAAAATAAACATAAATACAAGATCTAAATGCATTAAGGAAAATGTACATTTGAATTATTTAGTAAAACTAACATATTTACATAACAGGATGTAAACAAGCTTATATTCTGAGAGCAAATAAAAGCAAAACCTCTGAAAGAAAAGTTTGGGAAACTAAATACCAAATTAAAACATTTCAAGAAGGAATCTGAAACTTGATCATTGATCTTATTGATTTACTTTGAGTGAAAAACAGCTGAATGTTGGGAGATTTATTGAGGTTTTAACTGTCAAACATTCAGAAATTACATTTATATTTTGAGTTTGCCAAACCAGAAGAATTTTTTTAAACATTTTTTAAACATTTTAATCAAGCTAAAGATCCTTTTCCCCCCTCCCCAAGTTTCAGCTGGTTCTGCTGAGAGCTGCTGGGTCATGTCTTAAAAACGGGTCAGAACCAGGATGAATCCAAATGCAGGAAGTTTTCTCCATCCCGGATGTGCTTCAGCTGTAATTTCAGGTAGAAATGTAAAAATATATCCAGTAATCAGCCATAAAAAGCCTGGATTGCAGATGATTTCCATGCTTTTATTTCCCCAGAAGATGCAGCAAACAAACAGAGAAGCACTTTAAAAACATGAACTCTTGTTTTTTAAAACTCGTCTTCATTTTATCAGCCTCGCTCAGGCATCTCGGTTTATTCCTCACTTGTTTCCACATTATGCTTCCGGCGCGACCCCAACATGACCCCAATTTGGAGACATTTTGCTCCTTTCAGGCATTTTCTGAATGAGATTCTTTACTTTGTTATTGGAGGTTTTCATTTCTGCAAAATGCAGAAGTTTTTATATTAGACAAGCTTTTGTCTTTATCGACTGTTTCTGTTCTTATCTGAGGTATTTATTGTCTTGTTTGTTAAACCTTATAAAATAAAGTGTTTTCTTTAAGCTGGTAAACTGATTTGAACTTTTAAAACACGATGGAGGGACTAAAAAATTAGTTTTACGGGAATATACATGTTAAAGTACCAACATATGAACAGCTCATTTAGAGATTCTATTCTCTTAGACGACCTGTGAGCAACCTGTTCCCCTCCTGGCCTGTGGGGGTGCTGCACCAAGAACTACTGAAGGAAACAACATAAAAACCTCTGAAGAAGACCCTGTGAAATGTAAATAAAATGGAGTTGCGTCAGATTTTAGTGGCTGTTTTAGGCTAAAAACCAGGAGCCGTGCTAAGCTAGTGGGTTTGTTTGGGTTGTATTTACCCAGAATGCCCTGCGCTGGAGTCCACTTCGTGCTTCCTGAGCGGTCCGCTTAGTGTTCACATATGCATTGAAACCGAACCAGAGTTCACTTCCACCGAACCAAAACCGAGGTTTGTAGTTCGATTAGCGAACTACAAACCGAACCGGACTCTCTGGAGAGACGGACCGGAGTCGATCAAAGCGGCTGAAAAGGAAGAGTAAGAGTATAAAAAGAGGTTAATAAAAATATCCTTGGCACCTTTCAGACTTATTTATAAAAAGGTTTTTGAAAATTCTGCATTATTTTCTTTCCTTTTCACATTCAATTATTGAATTAAATAGTAAATTATTTGTTTTAATGCCGTAACAGAGCCGTACCTAACCTTGTACTTTCATAGATCCGGCAGCTGTTTGTATCTTTTTCAGTCTCTGACTTTATTCCACTGCTACTTTACTGATGTAGTTTTATGAACGAGGTCTTTCTAGGTGGATGGCAGGTTATGAACCTCCTAACTTGCCCTCTACGCGTTTGTGAATATCCAGAACAAACCTGAAAGTAAAAAGCCTCACAGAGGCGTTCTGCTGGCCCTGAACCAGCCGGTCCGCTGCAGATCAATAAAACACTCATTACAGGGAGCAGGGCGAGCCTGCAGAACGGCCCATTCAAAGGCCAGAGGTTCCAGCGTACAGCAGCAATTACAGCCTTTGCTCGTCTCTCTGCTGTTTGTTGCCGGGTTAGGTATTGTTCGCCGCCTTCTGCAGCTGCTTCTCTCCGCTTTTACAAATGATTCTGACACACAAATGCATCTGGTCAGCAGGTTCCAAGTCCTAAGAGTCGGAGCAGAAGCTCGACGAGCGTCGGCCTCGTTAGTCGATACCTGGGACTGCAAACTGCTCAGCTTCAGGGATTCATGGAGAACCTGGAGTCCCGTTTACGAAGGGAGAGTTTTCACTCAAATTCGACTCAAAAACATGCAGCAATAATTTGGGTTATTTAGCCTTTAATAGGAGAAAAAAAAACCGGGCTTCAATTTAAAATCATTCACAAGTTTATAAATGTCACAGTTCCACAGCTTGCTTAGTTTTCTAAACTAAATGTTTAGCTTGATAAGTAGTACTACACATGTAGTTAGCAGCTAAATATTTTGTTTGGAGTTAAATACATAGTGAGCAAACTAAATATTGACTTTGGAATTAAATGGAAAGCAAAATATCTAGCTTCCTAACTAAACAGTTAGCTTCAAACTAAATAATTGGCTGCAATTTAAATAATTATCAAGTTGAATATTTAGTTTACAAAATATTTTGCTCTGAATTAAATATTTAACTTCAAACTACAAGTTCAGAGCAAAGAATGCTGGAACCTAAAAAATTAGCGTGTTAATTATCCAGTTACTAAACAATACTTGGCTCCAAGCTAAATATTTAGTTTAAAAACTGTGACATTTATAACTGAATGAAGTGTCTTTGAAAATTGAGTTTGTTTTCTCAACCACTGGTCAAAAAGACCAAATTATTTCTGCTAATTTTTACTGCATAACTTTATGAACGGACACAGATCGCCTGCATAAAGCAAAATGCCCGTCAGATTTTACATGTTTTGCTGTTATATCCAGTCTAACTGAGCAAAAACATGCAGCTTGTTTTAAACCTCAGCCTCTCTGAGTGACGTATACGGAGGTCAGAGGAGAAAATGTAAATCTGTTCATAAATGCTAATGTTCCTCCAAGTATTAATGTGTAGGACAGCGTGTAACCCCTCTGAGCGCCTCCAGCATCGCTGCTCCTGCATGCTCAACATATTGCTGCTCAGTTCCTCCTGCAGAGCAGCAGCCAGCAGAGGTCATGACCTCCAGAGCCATTAGACATGTGGCCACGTTATCCAAAATAATGCAGAATCACCCGAAACAACCTGAGTAATCATGCTCTGGAGAAATGTTGTGACTCTTAACATTTAACAAAAATTTATAACATCAGGAGAATACAAGTCCTATAGGGTCTTTAAAGAAGTATGTACGGAATGCCAGTAGTGCTGAAATCTGTGGTTGTGCTGGGATTTGGATCAGTGCATAAAGATCGAGACAGTTCTTCGAAAAGTGTTTTAATTCGGAATAAAAACTAGAATGTAATAAATAAAACCACCTCCATTACTCCCGTCTAAGAGAAATTGTATTGTCTTTGTTATTTATTATTTCACCGTATTATACTTAAGCAATGGTGCAGCATAATGGTAATATGTTTAGACATTTTCAAGACAAAGTGCCAGTTGGAATGAATATTGCCGAGTACATATGATGTACCTAATAAATATTCACATTCCTGCTGTTTTTCAGTTTTATTGTCACTTACTGTAAATAGTTTGTCTTTAATACATAAATACAAATTTTGGTGCATGTCTAAAATTATCATAAGATAATTTCAGAAATAACCCTAACCCTACCCTCATGCCTGTGACCCGATGCAATTTTTTATTATTTTATGTCGTAATATTACTGTACGTTTCTGGCAAAAGAGAAAAACGGGGGCGTGCCGTGGTGGCGTAGCGGTTAGCGCGACCCGTATTTGGAGGCCTTGAGTCCTCGACGCGGCCGTCGCGGGTTCGACTCCCGGACCCGAAGACATTTGCCGCATGTCTTTCCCCCTCTCCTTCCCCGTTCCTGTCAGCCTGCTGTCATATAAGGGGCACTAGAGCCACAAAAAGACCCCCTGGAGGGGTAAAAAAATAAGAAAAAAAAGAGAAAAACGGAAACAGAACTGCTGCACAAACACAAACTTCAAAATAAGAGCATGAATATGAACGTCTAACTACTTGAAGACTTTACCAGTCAACCAAAATGTAAACACGGATGCCAAACCTTACTCAACTGAAAGTCTACAAAACATCGCTCAGGGAAGTTGACCTTCAAAAGCTTCAAAAGTTAGCAATAATGTTAATGCACTAAAGCTAAAGCTGAAGAATGTGAGGGAGAAAACAGTTAATAGCCAAAATTTAAGTTTAGGCTTCAGCAATTTAGCGATGAGTGAATTGCTGAAGCACAAAATGAAAAATTTATCTAGTGGAAGCTAAGTGCGCTAAAAAGAAAATCCAGATGAGCGTTTTCATGGGGAGAAGTGGTGAAAATATTTCGCCAGAATCTGTTTTGTGGTTAACATGACTGCATCTTATTGAAGCTAACTCAAACAGAAACCCAGGTTTGGGTGAAGTTTGATAAAAAGTTGCTGCTGTGGTTCAGGAAGTGGTGAAAGTTGTCACAGAGTCGGGGAACTAATTATAATGCAATTCTTTTCCACATATTGATTCCTTTCCCCGTCTACCTGAACAAAGTAATTACGTTTAACAGTAGAGCAGAGGCTTTAATTCCCCTCTGAACCGCCGCCATGCTGGGGCCGAGTGAAGCCGCTCGCTAATGGCTGCTATAAGTGACAGCCCCCCTGCTGGGCCCGATCCTCTCTTCTTGATGAGCTTACCGCTCTGCGCCTCAACGAAGGGCATGAAAATTTGTGATTAACATGTAGAGCAATGCACCTGGTTGCACACCGACTCGCTGCGTCGCCTTTTCTACGCTTCGTCTTTCCAACCGGTTGCCATTTGGACGGCCCTTTTCTTAGAAAGGAATTTAAAAATTGTCAAAAGTTTTCAGTAAAAACTTTATAACTTCAGAATCTGCCTGACAACATGACGTAGGCTAAAGGATCTCAAAGCAACACATAATTTCACATGTAAAAGAACAAAACGTGAAAGAGTTGAAGAGCTCTGAGGTTTCGGGACTCAACTTTTATCCACACACAAAAATAAAATATTGATTTCTCAAAGTACTTTTTACCATGTTATTCATTCATTTGTAAATGTCAGTTTGAACATAATTATTTTATTACCAACCAAACTATGTAGTTTAGAAACTAAATATTTGAATATTTAACTTGCTAGCTAAATACTTAGCTTGATAAATCTTTGGTTCTAAGCCAACTATGTTGTCTCTAAATACTTAGTCTGAAGCTAAATATTTAGATTGCTACATGTTTAGTTTCCTAACTGAATATTTATTTTGAAGCTAAACATTTAGTCTAGCTACTACATAAGGGTTAGAAGCTTATTTAGTAGCTTGTTAACTTTTGTTAACAAGTGAAAGTTAACACCTTCGCTTGTTAACTGGATACTTAACTTGCAAGTTAGATATTTAGCTTGTTAAATGCATATTTTGTTTGAAGCTAAATATGTTGTTTGGAGCTAAGTGTTTACTTAGTGAGCTACATATTTAGCCTCAAACTACATACCTAGATTGCAGCTAAATATTAAACTTGCTAACTAAATATTCAAAAGCTAAATATTTTTGTTTTAAACTGATGTTATAGAACAACAAGTAAAAATTAATGCTTTTCCTCTTATAAAAACACAAATATTTTAAGATAAAGTTGTTCATTTTCGGCTGCAGATTTTATAAACGTCACCCAAAAGCTAATCCCAGATTAACGGCTAGCATATCCATATCCGTCTTGGCGTTGTGTTCACACACCTGCATGCTCCAAAAGGCAACTGGGAAAACCAAACTCCTGCTTTGTAGTTGGTAATTATCAGTTAAATCATAGATTTGATCAGCAGCTGCTGTTTACACAAAGCAGACAAGCTTAGAAGTGAAAGTGAAGACTTTCTTTTTTTAGCACTACTATATACTGGCACGCTAAATCAGCACATATCCACAAAGAGACGTTCGTTCATCAAATATCCACAGATTATTCATTCATTCAGCAGTTATGATTAACTGTCTCCATAAAAACAGAGTCCAAACTTCGTGTTTGAAAGGCTGAGGTTTTCCCCGGCGGTAAAAACGTGACTGTTTATAGTTTGTGACAGTTTGTGTCTCGCTGTGGCCCCGGCTCGCCCAGGTTTGGGCAGCCGGCGCCGTTTGGAGGGCGTTGGTAGCAGGTGGCGAGGCCGCTGCCAAGAAAGGTCGCAGTTTGATTTCCTGAAATGGTGAACGTGTCCAGGCGCATCACCACGTCCTTGAACATGGTGACAAGCGACCGCATGTCAAAATCTGTCCGATGTCACGGATCATCAAGTCCTGGATGGTTTCAGACATTCAGACTCACAAAAGTCACGATTCATGGTTTAAAAAAAGGTGGAATGATGGGATGAGAGAAATGAGTTTTCTCAAACATGAATTATAAGTTTATAGTTTAAGTATTCTAAGAAATGTTGCATCTTTTGTTGAAATTTGGTCTGAAATGACATATTTGATTATTGTTGTTGCAGCTAATTCTTTGTCTCAGAGCTAAAACATGTTCCTGTCATGTAAATTAAGCATTAAACATAGTCTGGATTATTGTAATCTGCATTATTAAACATAATCTGGTTTCAATGGTTAAAATATTAGCTTGCCCTGTAGTGGTAACACTTCCACTAATCCTCGAGTAGCAGGGCTAGCTTTTGAGATGTTTTTTTGCTTAGCATGTTAGCTCACTTTTGAAAAAGATTTAGCTTCTGCTAACTTAATGATTTAGTGCTTTTGTGTTTCTCTTTCCAGTTATAATTGTTAAAATTGTTTTATTTTTACCTGCTAAATACATCCCCTAGCAGCAGGCAATCTTCTGCTAATGCGCTAGTAACGGAGTCAGTTTTTGACATGATTTTAGTACATTAGCTAACTTTTTAAAACATTTAGCACACTCAACTTCCTCTAACTTCATTTTTCCATTTAGTGCTTCAGTATTTTTGCTCCCTAAGAAAAAGTTTCAGTATCTTCTTTTTCAGGCTGACCATCGTATTCTAGATTTTTTGTGTCTTTTCAGCAATAAATAAGGAAACAACTTTAATACATTGTAATAAAAACACCATACAAGCTAAACTACAAGAATATGAAAACATTAATATACAGACTGAATATAAACAGAAAATGTGTGCAACAAAATGTCTCACTTGGATGTTTTGCAGTTTTCTGTTTCCATACAAACTTTCAGAACATGTTACACTGCAAAAACAAAATATTCTTGTATTTTTGTCTAGTTTCTAATATAAATATCTTAGAACACTTGAAATAAGACCAAACTGACTTACAAGTAATTTGTCAGCAAGATATAAGAGCTTTTATTAGGTCAATAATTTCTTAAAATTGAAGGAAAAAGTTCTAGTTGGTTTTGAGAAAAGTTATAAATTCCCAAGTTAAACAACATTTTCCATCAATATTAAGGGATTATTGACTAAATAAGCTCCTGAAAAGTCAATTTTAATACTTTTTTTTGTCTTATTTCAAGTATACAACGATATTTTCACTAAAAACTAGAGAAAATTACTTGGTAATATTTTCAGTTTTCGCAGAATAAACTTTGTTTTCTCTGTAAACTTTCACATCAGTTAGCCGCCTGCTGCAGCGTCTTTGTTTCCAGCTAGTGGCTAACGGCTAGCATGAGGGTTCATCGATTGATTATCCCAGTTTTATCAGGACGGATGGCCTGGCATGCGTTCATATTCTACCAGTTGCATGAACGGTATTGATTGGTGAGTGGAAAGTTTTTTCAAAGATAAATAATTTTCTAGCGTTGCTGCCTCCAGCTCTCTGGCTCCAGCAGTCACTCCCTCCCTTCAGCAGAGATTAATAGCTGTCTGTTAAGTGCCTGTGAACGTTTTCCATACATGACTTCAGAAGTTGGAGGACCTGGCTTTTAAATCAATACGGAGTTTCAATAACATGATGTCAGGAGCTGACAGGCAGCGTGAAGCAGTAAATCAGGCTTTCAGTGGAGGAGGTGACCTGCTGCAGCGCAACGGCTGCTTAATGGATTTTTTAAAACGGGAACATTCAGAAGTCAGACAAGGAGATGGGCGCAGGGGGAGAACAAAGCGCAAAACGCAGTAACTCGCAGGCGCTAATCACGCCGCCGGGTCAGAACCAGCAGTTTTAACAGAACACGTTTCACATTATAAAATATCTACATGGAAGAAAGCTGGACCAACATTCTCCACTGATTTCCTGTGAATCACCTTCATTTGTCTGGACTTTGACTAGGACATTCAAAAACCTTCATTTTAGGTTTTTTTTTCCATCTTATCAAATTATTTAAATGTGCTTGACTGAAAACTTTTTAAATTTCTGCTGCCAGAAACAGAAACACTTTACAAAATTACAAACCGTAAAAATTTTTTAAAGGATAATTTGGGTTATTTAATAAGAAATAAAGAGGTTTAGAAAACTGACATAAGAAAAAAAGGGGTTTATATTTCACTGCTACGTTTTCACAACGTCATTAAAAAGGTCACAGTTTCAAACTAAATTAGCAAGGTGCTAAATATTTCATTAGCAAGACAAATATTTAGTTTACCAACTGATTACAAGCAAAATATTCATCTCCAAACTAAATTGGTATTTAGTTTATGAACTAAATATTCAGTCCTAAATGTAGCTAAACATTTAGTTCATCAGCTAGATACTTGGCTCCAAACTAAATTATTGGGTATTTAGTTGGTATCAATCATTTACCAAATTTCAAATTGGTAAAGATTTAGCTCCAAACTAAATACTTAGTTAGCCAGTAAAATATTTCATTTACCAACTTACTTTATTAACAAAATATTTAGCTCTGAACTAAATATTTAGTAAATAAATATTAATATTTGTTTCTCATTTAATCTTTATCAAGTCTGGATGAGGCATTTTGCTTTTTGAAATCCGTCTGCCTACTTAATGCCGTCACAAAGTTTCTATTTAAGGAACTTCTGAACAGATGTTAACATATTTCTGTCCCTCCTGCATGTTTTCCTTCCATTAAACTTTCTGTCATGTTTGAATACAACTCTGTGAATGAATAAAATCCGTATGTCTAGTGAATATATGACTTCTACACTGAATTTAGTTGCTGAACAAAATAAATATTTCTATAATATTCTAATTTATCGAGTTGGATCAGAACATTTTGTAACAAACTGAACCAAAACCGAGTTTAAATTCAGGAAGTGGCAGCCGGGATCTGGGCCGACGTTTCTGCTCCTTCCTGCTGCAGCGTTATTATTTCTGTGGCTGACATCGCAGCGTCTCTCTCATGACACCCGGTTCTTATTCTGCTCTGAATTATGCATTTGTGTCCATGCAGCCCAAGGCCATGATGGGCTGGAGTCAGACTGAACTACCGTTGTGTTCCACAATGTCACCGATGTCGGGATTTATGACGCCGAACAAGATGGTGGAGATGAGAAACAACATCATCCTCAGAAGCAATTATTGCCTTCTTCCAGTGTATGTGGTTTTATTCAACATAAATCTGTGTTTTGTCTGGTTCACGATTCCTTTTCCACTGGCAGATTATTTCACTTACCAAACAAAATTAAACACATTTTTCATCAAAAATAAGGAAGTTGTGACTAAAAGCTCTTATTTCTTGCTGGAAAGTTAATTGTAAATTAATTTTGTCCAATTTCAAGTGTACTAAGATATTTGTACTAAAAACTAGACCAAAAATACTTTAGATTGTGTTTTTGCAGTGTACGGCGTACCTGGGCTCACTGTCTTTCTGGGGTTCCTGAAGTGCTAATGTCTGTTTTGTTCTTTAAAATGTCAGAATTTGCAAACATTTCATTTCTCCGATTAAATCGTTATTTACTCAGACGTGATGATTACACAGTAAATAATTACTTATGTTGACATTTAAGACTATATTTAAATATAAGGTCATTGTATTTAGAGGAAGCTAATGCTAAATACAATGTTGCTCTTATTCTTAACTTCAGAATAAAAGCATGAATATAAATGTCAAAAGACTTGAAGAATCTTTAACAGTCGATAAGCAAAACTTCAACACAGATGTTTAACTTTATTCAACTGAAAGTTTACAAAACATCCAAGTAAATTACCGCTTTAGAATAGATTAATTCAGGGGAAAAGAAATGCTCTAAACTTTTTCAAAGTTAGCAGAAGCGCTAAACAAAGCATTAGCTCTGCTATTAGCAGATTAATGGACTGACCACTGGTATTGTTCACATATAAAGAGGTAGCAGATTAGTCCTAAAGTTTTGCTTCATTTGGTTTGGTTCACTATTTCTCTTGTTTTTTCCCCCAAATTACTTTCAGTGTATTAATATTCAAAGGAGACTTCATTTGAAAGTTTACGGCCCGTTTTACTAAACTGAAAATCCGTTTAAATCCGTCTCCATTTTGGCGTCGCCTGATGCTGTTTGAGTGTTTTAACGCGGATCCAAACAATAGTCTACATTTTAACCAAACTAACTGTCAGACTGCGGCGCCTCCTGGAGGATCGGAGGGCACTGCATCTGCTTTTCATCAGTTCATCCCATTACGCTCTCAGCAGATTTCACACCTCTCTCCGTAGATCACAGTCTCTCAGATTTAATTACATTTTAGGAAAACCAGTGGATCAACTTCTATCTGTGTAGTTCATATTAAAAAAATCTGATCTGGTTCAGCAAAGACACTCGCTAAAGACAGAACGGATTCTGATTAAAGTCTTTGCAGATCTCAATAACGCCTGCATACAAATAAACAGAATTTCTCACATAAACCAAACATGAGTAGAAACATGGTTACTTTTAAGAGTTTTAGCTCCCTTACAGTGTTTTACTGAGCTGTTGTCCTTGTCCCAGGACACAGCAGGGTAAATTTATTGACCAAAATGCATCAGCCTGAACTCACACAGGAGGCTTTCTCCCTTCTTCTTTCTCAGTTAATCAAACTTTATTTACAGAACAGTTTTACTGCGGTCAGGTGTAACACCAAGCTGCTAACAGACAATAAAAACCAAAGAACAGACACCAAGTCGCTACAGCAGGGGCCTGGTGGCACCTTGGCAGGATTTGGAGCAAGATTGGATTCAAAAATTTACATTTTTGTATAAATTTCTATAATTCTGGAATATTTTTCCTGGAACTCTCAGTGTTGCCCTCTTTAGGTTGAATGGTGGTACTGCAGCTGAAGTTTTCTACTGGTCGCAATGGTCCAGTTGCTAACGTGACATCACATTAGCAAGATCCCACCCCCATTTCTCTGCTGGGGGGCAAAAAGCTGCTAGCTGGCGATGACTAGCATTGGTTTTAGCCATCAAGTTGTCAACATAACGCACTAAATCTTAAAAGTACGTTTGATATATGAAAGAGAGAAACAGTGCTTTGCTACTAACTGTCAACACTACAATAACCAGATAAAATCAGGAACGTTTTAATAATAAAAAAATAGCGAGGGAGAGGGCAGTAGTTCAGTTATGCTAGCTTGACTATGATAAGTAACATGTAGATGTGCTGTGGAATCCAGTGTTTCATTTCAGTTTTAAAAATACATAGTTGACCCAAAGCACCAAATCTGACAGATCGTCAGTAGTTTAGGTGTTTAAATTAGCTAATCAACCACCACAGAGTTATCTTAGATAATCTATCACAGATTAGCTATCACTTAATAGTCATGAAAGAAACGAGTCTAAAAACAAAAAACTAACGGACTGAATGTCCTGTTCTTTGTGTGAGAAATGTTTGAGTGTTTTTGGTGTTAAATCATCATCAGTGATGGCATAGTTACTTTGAAAAAGTAACTTTAATCGGATTACTGATTACTCCTTGAAAAAGTAACTCAGATTACTGACTACTTGATTTGGAAAGTAACTAAGTTACATTAAAAGTAACTTTTTTAGTTATTTTCAGCAGCTGCTAACAATGCAGTGAAAATTACATTGATCTTTGCCAATACTTAATTGTAAGCTATTTTATAATGACAACATCAACAATGTGTCTCCACTTATAAGGTTGAACTGAAGGAGAGATTTTTTTAATGGTTACAGTACAAAAAAAAAACGTTAGTAATTTGTGCAAGTTTTTGTGTTTTCCATTATTGTCTGGAAAACTCTAAGAAGGATTTTTCATCACTGATCGTCATAAAAAGTTGCTTGTCACTTTTGAAAAAAAGTTTTAGTTTTGACACTAGTCACTTTGAGACAAAGTTGCTAGAGGATTAGTTGCTAAATATCGTCATGAAGTTGGTAACAGTCCTCTCTCTCACACTCCACTCATATTCACACGTGGCCACGCCCCTCGGAGTCTTGGCCCCGCCCACTTTGGTAGAATTCATTTCAAAACGTTTCCCGAGGCGGGACTTAGCTTCCACATTTAGGATATAAATCCAGGTTGCAGTTTCCATGTAGCAACTGGGTAAATTGGTAATGCATCAATTGTTTATTTCCCTATTTTCCTCCAACAAACATGATTTTTTTAACTCAAGCAAATCTTATTTGACAGATGAAATGTCTCCATGCTGGAGCCATTGCTGTTCAAAGAAACTCCTCCTGGGTTGTTGCCAACGCCTCTTTGCTTTCTGCTGCTGCCTGCAAAGTTTCCAGACAAGGTTAGTGCAGTAAAACGTTCGTGTTACACCTCGCTCTGTACCTGGAGGACGTTTTAACCTGCCCCTCTGCAAGTCATGCAGCAACTTTCCCCTGGGATTAATGGGGTTTTAAAGTTAGAAAGCGTGAAGTCGTTTGGACAGACGGGCAGCCATCCTGAAGAGCGTGGCTCATTTAGCGAAGCAATAAAATATGAAACTCCCTGAAAATAAATTCAGCCATAACCCCCAACATGGAAACACAAAGGACTAATGATCAGACTGCGCTCTGATCACATCTCCGCTTTATAAATAAATCCATCTGCTGCAGCGTCTGTGTCCCACCAAACCGAACAATTTGTTTTGAAAGGAGAATGAAAAGATCCAAAAAAGCCCAAAACTCAATTTTGTACAGAATTCAACATTTGATCACCTTTCATGTGAGGTGGACCATCAAACAACTGCTGAAAAAAATAAATGAGGTAAATGGTTTCTAGTGTTAATTTTGATGCTTACAGAAAATAAAAACTCAAATCAGAAAATTATATCAGACTGTTATAGGAGAGAGGTGTATTCAATGGAAAGTTAAGTGGAAGGAAAATGTATAGACACACAGATAAAGCCTCAGGAGGAAAGGGAAGCTTCAAGCCTCACTCATCGTTTTAAGCATTTCCTGAATCACTGTCTTATCTTGTTAATTAATGCCCCAATAATTGGAAAAGGTTCCATTTCAATTTAATTTGCTTTAATTAATATTCAACAAGCTAAATAGAAAATCCAAATTGTCTCATCACACATTTGCCAGATAAATACATTTAACTTTTTCTCTGCAGTGACAAAAACCACCAAATCTGGCTCCAATAACTACACATAAACAATGAAATTAAAGAATTTCACTTAAATCACAACAACTTCCTCCTGGTCACCAGAGGACCAGGATTGCTCACCTGCTTGTGTTAATCAAATGTTTTAAGATTTTCATGTCGATCTGGAGGATGAATCTGCTGCACTGGAAACTGGAGTTGCAAACAAAACTTTGGCCAAAGTGTTTGGGGAATTGGGGAATATTCATCCAATAAGAATCTGATCTGGTTCAGAGCTTTTCAACGAGCCGCTGACGGCTCCCAGCTAGCTTAGCTAGCATGAACTGTCATAGGTCAGAGATGACGCTCAGATGGAAAGATTTTTTAACGATTGATTTAGCTAAAAAAAAAAAAAGCACCTTTGTTGGTGCAAAGGTTGGTGCACCTTTGTTGGTCCCTCAATTACTGAGAAATGATTGCTTTCTGGACTCCGCTAAAACTTTTAAAGATTGGATTTGATGTTATCCAATAGCTAAAGTTTAGCAGTTGACGTATGTAACGTGCTAGCTTAGCGTTACATTTAAATCATGAATGAAACATTGACCAACATTTTGATGTGTAATGACGACACCTGGCAAAACGTCAATTCCTTACAGGTTTTCCCTAATTGTTGTCTTTGCATTTTTGTGATGTAAAGCAATTTGAACTGCCTTGTTGCTGAAATGTTACATACAAATAAACTTGACAAAGCTAAAATTTTATGCAATACTTCCCCTTTGACTGATGTATGCCAGATTGCTTGACATTAGCAAAAATAAATACTTGCATTTCTTAAAATGAAAACTGACATGTTTAGTTGTTGCAACACTTCCAGTCAGAAACAAACGGTGTTTTTTCTGATGTCCTCTCAGCCGCAGTAAATGACCAGCAGCCTTTTGTTCTCACTCCATTTGGAGGCTCTAATAAACGCGGCTACATTCAGGAGAAACCTCCAATCAGACGTCGGGTTGCGCGCGTCTCTCCTCTGTGATGGACAATTGGGACAAAAGGCCCGTTTGCCGCCGTATCTGTGTCTCCATTGTGTGCCGCAGTCGGACCGGCTTAATGCCACCTCATGTTGGCTGCGTGAAAACACATTTCAGTGACAGCATGTTGGTTCATTCGGCAGGCTAATTAAAGCGTTCGGTCGGGTTGCTCATCGGTTTGGAACGGAGAGAGAAACCTGCAGCTGACCTGTTTCTCTGCCCCATTTGGCACCGCCGCTCTGAAAGGACTGGAGCCGAGATATTTATGTCAGAACCGGGCTGCTCAGGTGTTCCCTCAGTGATGGCAGGAGGAAACTCAGGACTGACCCTCAGCATCCAAGAAACGCCTGACTCACGTCCCTAAGATGGAGTATTACGGCCTTTCTGAGAAAATTAAAAAAATTATGAAAATAAAGTTATTATGACAATTCTGGTATTATTTCAACTTTCTTAGAATTTTATGACTATTCTCGTAATTTTATTATTTTATTCTCGTTATACATAGTTCTCACAAGTCTGAACCGGAAGTTATCCGCGCCATCTTGGTAGGCAAGCGCAGCGAAAAGCATAGCAGACCCATGGCTCCCAGACCAACAAAAAGAAAATATGAGGACACGCTTAACCAATGTGCAAGAAAAAGATTTATTAACAAAATGGCTGCTGTCAGGATCGACCCGTATGAGACGGATGTGCCTCCGATCTGTGAACACAAAGAGTTCGTACAACGTGGAGGAGCTTCACGGACGCATACGAGAAATGTTTCAACGGATTTCTAAAGTACGTAAAGAACTCTGTGTGAACTCTTTTCTTTTTGTTCTTTGATTTTTGTTTTTAAAATACAACAATCAAAAATAAGCCTTTTTTTTTTGCTATGCGGAAGATTTGACATTTTGTTACAATTTGTAATATAGAAGATTCAATAACTTTATTGAACCCTGATGAGGAACCACACAGCATTAGTTTAGCTGCTAAATCTCTAACAGGTAGCTAAGCTAGGTTGGTGAAATTAACTGACTCACAACTCTTTGGTTGCCTAGCAACAATCTGCTAGGTAACTGCGCAGCAGCAGTTTACGGTTTCGGCTCATAACTGCTTAAAATAATCAAATAAACGGTTTGGAGTGAAAACAGTGGATAAAACAGGAAATGTCACATCACCAGTGTGGCAGTATTTTAAATATTTATTTCAGAAAACGAATCAATAATTATAGATAGATTGATATCTATAATCTATCTATAAAATAGATAGATTATTTTCTATATAAAATAGATAGATTATAGATACCATCGTGATACGTTTTACCAGAGTAGAAATGTTCATGATGAACTCACCAAATTTT
The DNA here is from genome assembly GCF_002775205.1 of Xiphophorus maculatus. Lineage (NCBI taxonomy): Eukaryota > Metazoa > Chordata > Actinopteri > Cyprinodontiformes > Poeciliidae > Xiphophorus > Xiphophorus maculatus. Next base: position 29,888,834 of record NC_036449.1, read on the forward strand.
TGTTTTAATACTTAACTTTGATCAATCAAGTGGGTAAAAACTAGGAAAAAGAAATATTTTCTTTAAAAGCCTTTCTGAGTAAAGCAGGGAGGAATCATCAGCATCGTTTCCTCTCACCATAAACAGTTTTATGGTTCCTACAAATGTCAGCCATGACCCCCTGCTGTGTTTCAGCGCTAAAAGAATTAGAATCAACTTGGAGGAAACATCGAACGCGGGAACTTTTCAGGATGTTATTGTTGCCATGGAAAAGTCTCTTTACTTTAAATATAACAGTGGAAAAAGATTATCCATTTCTAAAAAAATAAATAAATAAAAGGTGAGCTTTGCATTCACAAAGTATTCTGGGAAAAAGGTCAAACATTTCTGTTGGGAAAGTGGAGGGAAACTCTGTATTTGCTGTAAGTGGAGAAACACAGAAAAGATGCCGGTTGCAGTTCCTGAATGTTGGGGCTATAAACGGTCCGATCTGAAAGAGGAATTATTTATAGAGACGCTGCGGCTTGCAGCCTCTTCCCGTTATCCGACGGCCCGATCAAACCAGGAACACGACAGCCAGGCCCCAACTTCATTCCCACCATTATTCCCTCCAGCCCCTCTAACTGGATAAAAACCAGATTAGGGATGCAAGACATTTTTTTAAAAGTAATTTTACAAATCATAAAGTTGCTTTCATGGATAAAATTGATCCGGTGAGGCAGAACTGCAGCCATGCCAGGGAGATAAGGGCGAGGATGAGACGAAGCGCTGATAAATCCCCGACACTAACGCACCGCACAGCGCCACCGAAACAGTTTGAATTAATACATCTGTGAAATACAGATTTAAAAAGTCTTTCAAATTCATCCAAAATGAAATTAAGTTAACACTCAACTGTAATTAAATGTTAAACACTCAATCTGAAACAACTACAGGGAATATAAAGAGTTTTGGACTTCACAAGCCACCGTACCTGGGCTGTACAGAAAATAATTAGCCTTTTGTAAAGTTACTCAGTCAAAATTAACAATATTTCATGTTATATAGCCTGTCATAACAGAAAAAACAAGGGTTAATTTTTAAAGCCAGTTTCACCATGTTTCAAACTAAATATTTAGTAACAAGCTAAATATTCAGCTAGCTGTGAGCTAGCTAGCTGTGAGCTAGCTGGCTTGTGTAAATTTTCAGTTGAATAAAGTTAAACATCTGTGTTAAAGTTTTGGATTTCATTAGACCTTTATATTTATGGTCTTATTTTTAAGTCTGAAAGCTGTTTACACAGCAGTTCCACTTTAGCATTAGCTTCTGCTAAATAGCATGTTGGTGTAGCGCTTTAGCATTAACGTCCAACAAATGCAATGATGGTGTAGCATTTAGCAATAGCTTGCGCTAAATACCATGTTGGTATAGTGCTTGTTCCACCTGGTCTGGTTGATTTTTTGATGAAGTTATTTTCTGCTAATATTCACAGAATGTCACCAGGTTTGATAATGAAAACTTAAAACAGTCTTTGGGTTTTCACAAGGAGATTTTCACACAACACTTTCAAAGTAGACACCAAAATGTTTTTAGTTTTATACTGAATCCATGACTGAGGAAACATGGGAGGGTTTCAGGTCCAGTTGGGTTTATGGGGTTTTATGTCTTTTTTTCAGTAATTAGAGACGAATGAGGACCAAAACTATTGATTATATATCAAATTTATTTTACTTTGATATTTAAATCTTGATAACTCTCATCAGGCAGAGCTTTTATTCCCAGGATTCCCTGATTGATTCTTCAGCTGTGTTTACCTGAACCTACCTGTAAACACAACTGGCTGGATTTTATCAGATAAACACCTTATAGTTCTGGGATGTAATGAACGTGGACTGAAAAGTAATTTACTCATTCATGCAGCCTCTGCACATTATAAAAATTAATTTCCATGACAGTCATTAGGTGTTTGACCCAGATCCAGCTCTGATTGGCTCCTGGAGTCTCCTTCACCAGCTGATCAGGTGATGTGCTCAGATCGGATCATCCTTTGCCTTTTTCATGCTGTTCAGCGTCCTGGAAGGAAACGCTGAAAGGGAATTTAGAGCAGGCTCCTATTTTAGAAAGGAGGCTAATAGAAACAGGCTTTTAAGAAGATGCTGAGCCACCGACCCGACATAAAAGCTTCAGAAGTACAGAAGTATTCGCACCCCTCAACCCTTTCCAAGCATTACTGGGATTTTATGTGAGAGAAACACAAAGTTCTGCAGAATTGTAAATTATAAGTGGTTTCTATGGGGAGCCGTTTGTAAAGTTACAAAGCAAAAAATAAACAGCAATAATTTGGGTTATTTATTTACCTGTCAAGAGAAAAAGGACCTGGGTTAGTTTTTAAAGTCATATTTTTACTGCATCATTCATTCATTCATGAAATGTCAGTTTTAAACTAAATTAGAAAGCTAAATACTTAGTTTATAGACTATGTATTAAGATGGTAAATTAAATATTAAGGTAGGTAGCTAAATACCTGGCATCAACCTAGATATTTATTTAACAAACAATATGCTTCATTAGAAAGCTAAATATTGCGTTAGCTAGCTAAATATTTTTGCACCAAACTAAACATTGAGTTAGCAGTGTAAATATTTTCATACCAAACAGCCTCAGGTACTTTTTGCCATGATGTTTTTAGATGTGAAATAAATGTTTTATTCAGACAGAGTCCATTTACAACTAATGATGAATCCCTTTGGAGTTTAAAATCTAAACTAACTTTCTGAGACTAAACCCGTTTATTTCTGTGATCTGTTTGTTTCAGCCGTTGTAGCTGGAAGCCGTCAAACCAGACATGAGCTACAGAACATTAATGGCTTCATCAATCATTTGGTGAAGGAATAACGTCTTTCAGACAAAGGTCACCTTTATATTAATGATTTTGTTCAGGAATGCATGAAAAATATTAGGACACTATTTCCCACTGAATTTACATTTTTAAACATTTCTGTTTTTGTAGTTCTGTTGAAAATGCAGATTAATGCCCTGAATGCTGTTAAAGAGGGAAAAAGTCTGCTCCTCCCCAGTGTTTAAAAGTTACCGACCCCCTGCGGTGGGTTTAGATGCGTCGTGTTAACATTCGTTCATAAATCTCGGCCGAGTTAAAATGCAGCCGCGCCGATAGCAGGAAAGCTGAGGGATAATGGAAAAACTCTGAGGAAGTCGCGCAGACGTGACAGCAACATGTTCAGTTTCAGCAAGATTAATGGGAGAAACAGAGAAACCTGCTTTTTGTTAATACTATTCCCAGCATGAACAACAACAATACAGTTTCCCACGTAAGCTGTGATTTCACCCACTGTGGAGAAAAGGCTCCACTGCCAACTTCCCTCTACAGAATCATAAAATCTCCATTTGGCTTAAAGCAGGTCGGTGTTATTGTTCCTTAATGTGGGAATTGGCTTCATGAAGAATAAAATGTTTTGTAAAAACATTAAAAATCAATCAGCACCCAGTGGTATTTCACCTGTAACCACTGAAATATACATTTGAATCTGTAAAAATACTTCCACAGAATAAACTGAGCGCGGAGCGATCAATCTCCTCCAGAGTGGAAGAGTCCGTCCTGTTCACTGATGTTCAGACAAAACTCATTAAACGGCATCAGGCTGCAAGCCCAGAACCAAAGAAACGGGTTTTAGGGAAGCAGAGGGAAGTAAAGGGGCGCCATCATCTTTTCTGGAAACTTCAGCCGGGTTTGAACATCTTCCTGTTGAGATTGGATCAGATGGTTTGATGACATCAGCGGCGCGGATTTGGTTTATTGATTCCTCAAAACAACGATTAAAATAATGACGGATGGATCCCAGTTAATGCAGGAGTGAGTGCGTTGCTGCAGATTGGGTCTGTGGACATACATGTGAATTTGGACTTTAATAGATAAAACAGGACGACAGATTGAGCTTTCTTACCAAATATTAAAAAAATGTAATCACAATCTCCTATTGATTATAAGAAAATATAAAAAGATACTTTATATTAATCACATCAAATTGCATTTAAGTCCCACAGATCTCATGATTTTTATGGATATTTTGGTATTTTTCTTGTCAGAAACTTTTTCATTTCTTCCTTGCTACACTAGCTTGATGAAATTCACAAGCAGCCAATGAGAAACGAGCACCAAAAACAACATTTAAATTTATTTATTTGTTATTTTAAAAAATGTTTTAAGAATAAAAATGTTTTATTTTTGCATTTTTTTCTCTTGTCTTACTGTCGACACCAATTGGACCAGAAACTCCAAAATCAGGAAGTGGACTACAGCGCAGGGCATTCTGGGTAAATACAACCGAAACAAACGTGCTAGCCTAGCGCTAGCAGCAGAAATTGCTTGTGGCTTTTAGCCAAAAACAAAAGAAATCCTCCAACCGCTAAAATCTGACGTCAGTCCATTTTTGTTTCCATTTCGTAAAGAAGTTGCGCTCAGTTTCTTCTTCACGTCGTTTCCTTCAGTGGTCCTGTTGCAGCGCCCCCACAGGTGAGGAGGAAAACAGGTTTTTAAAAAGGGTTTGGATCGTTTGAAACGGTGAAAATTAAAGAAATGTTGCATTTTTGGACCTCAATCGAACCAAGTCTACCGGACTATCAGGTCTTAAACATCCTAAATACAGATTCTGATCGAAGTAGGAATTTATTTAAAACCTGTTCATTTTGTAGGAAGTTGTGCAAAAAGTACTGAAACCTTGAACAGGTGAACAGTTGGATTCAATGTTTTAGAGACGGTCACACAACAGACGAAATTCCCTAAAGTGATTTTTATCAAATTGAAAGGTGGATTTTTCTTAACGTATTTATTTTTAGAAGCAATATTGAGCTGCACTTTTACTTCTCCTGTTTTCCACTTTTTAAAACCATTTTTTCCTCCTTTCTCATTTCAACATGTCTAATGCAACAGGTGTCGGTACTTCCTGCGTTTCCTCCTCTCTCTTCTGACATTTTTCTGCCAAGAAGATTCTTGTTATCCCTAAATAAATTGAATAAAATATTGACTGAAATGAAGCCCCAAAAAGCTTTCAGAGGCCGCATTAAGAGGAGTGAGTTACGCTGTAATGGCGTTTTACCTGATGTAACATCCTGTAACGTCTCCTCTCCAATGCAGGAACTCACTGAGGGTTCTGAACTCGTACCGCCGTCCGCGTCGCCCTCGTTAACAGGAAGTCGTGTCTCTCCAGGCCGCCTGTCGCCGCCGGTCCAGCTGGGTTATTTAGACACGATTCCCAGCTGCAGAGATCCAGTTTTAGACCCAAGTCATCATCAGCCGCCTGCCGCCGTTTTCGATGCGACCTGCAGGCAATTACAGGAAAACCATCAGGTTGTTACATGGACAATTACTTATCCTGACCATTAGACAAGAAAAACTAAGTACACCCCTTTCTCTGCTCAGCTCACTTTAAACCACTGCTTTTCAATAACATTCAAGTCTGGACTTTGACTAGGCAGTTGTAACACTGATTCTTCATTTTCATCCATTCTGTTGTACATCTGCTGCCGAGTTCTGCTGACCCAGTTTGGACCAACTAACTAAATGTTTAGTTTGCAAATTAAATATTTATTTAATTATTTTGTTAAGAAATGAAATATTTAACTTAAAGCTAAATATATCCAATGTAATTAGTTAGCTCACTATTTAGTTTGTTAACTAAATATTTAATTTGAAGCTCAATATTTAGCTTGCTATTGAAATATTTTTAAAGCTAAATATGTAGTTAGTCAGATAACTAGTTTAAAGCAAATTATAGTTTTGTGCTAATTATTTTGTTAGCTTATTAGGTAAACATTTAGCTAACTAAGAGAAGAGAATATTTACTTTCTAGCTATATTCAGCTAGAAAGTAAATATTTAGATAACCAACTAAATATTTATATCTAGTTTGAAACCGAGATATTTATGAATAGCATATTTTACTCTTTTGAAAGGCTAAATAATTCAAACTACAGCTGTTAATTGTCTGTAGCTCAACGGCGCCCCCTAATGTTGAACGTTCCACAAATCTTGATTCTTCATTCGGTTTCAGCTTGTTGTTTCTAAAGCAACAATACTGTTTGTGAACACTTTAAAGGTAAGTCAAGTTTAGTAAACGTTTTCAAAGTTAGCAAAAATGCTACATTATCATTAGCAGATTAGCCTTAGCGTGGCTACCCCTGCCATTGAAGTTGGATTTAAATTTTACGTACTAGCAAAGACCAGATAAGTATCATTATGTCCAGATAACCAGATCTCTGTATTATGAAAAGAGGGTTAACTTTTTAAAAACCTGGGTTTAATGCTGAACTGCGTTTTCATAAATCTTAATTATCTGAATGCCAGAATTTAGCCAGCTCTCATTTCTCCATCTGCATTTTCTTCATACGTTTCCCCTCGTTTCAAACATGAATAACTCAGCAGGAAATAAATTATTAATTTAACAAATTTAACACTTGCGGTTCTGTTCATCTAACCCCAAATGCACCTTTCAATAAAATCTCACTGATAAAATCAATCATAAATCTTAATAATCTTTATGCTGATTTTTTTCCCAGGAGCTTTCAGCCAGAGCCAGCTCTCATTTCTCAGGCAGTTAATTTCACATTAATTCACACAAATGATTATGAATGGGAAATTATTCCCAAACTAACAGATTTGTCTGGAAAATAAATGGAACGAAACCATTTATTTGTTTTATTAAGAGGAGCGGTGCAGCTCTGCAGCGCCGTGTGCCTCAAAACAAGGATTAATAAAAGGAAAATAAGTTGGGGATGGAGCACAGAGGCGGCGGCACAGATTTCCAGAGTAAAAAGCCGGCAGATTTCCAAAATACTCCCCTCGGATGCAGCTATTTATGTGGAGAAATGAAGCATCACTGTATCTAATTTGTGGCAAATTGATCCTGGCGACTCGGGCTGTCATCCATCCTCCTCCTGTGTGTTTAGACTGCGATTTATTCTTCGTCTGAGGGGAATAGAGCTGGGAGGACAAATGTGTCATCTCGCTGACTCTCTGAGGCCCCCATGTCACACAGGAGCCGTGATGATGAAGGAGCCTGCCGAGGAAGGATTCACTCCTGCGCTGGCATCAGAACCTACGCTCAGCCACAATCACGTCCAACACGGCGCAAATAAGTTAAATAATGAGGTTTAAGGAGAATGAGTGAAAAGTAGCTGAGAATTTGAGTTAAACTGTTGTGAGATTTCTGATTACACACAATCATGAATCTAACATGCAATAAATTGATAAATTTATGTTTAATTGATCATTTAACATAATTAAAAGGGGGTGAAATACTGTATATCGAATTAAGCTGTTGTACCAAGTTTCACCACAGGGTGGCGGTGCTTCCCATGAGGCAGTTTGGTTCATTTTAATCTCCTGCTTCCTGTGCTCTCAGATATATGAAGAAGAGCTCAAACAGTAGAGAGTTTTCGATTTACTTTTGGTTAATGTCAGTGGACGTTAATAATAACGTCCACCGATCACACAAATGCGATTTATATCAATGTAATATCATCCAACATGTTACTGCAGTAACCAGTTTTATGTAGACTACGGTTTCAGGGCGAAATAACCGTTCTATTGTGTTAGCATTTCAGCGCTAGCATGCTAGCTAACCCACTAGCTTAGCAGCGAACTGCTAACTGTTAGCGGTTATTTTACCGGCGTTACATCGATCCACGTTTCCCCAACAGCTACAGAGGCAAAAAATAATAAATTTAAATCCGAAATAAACACATTCAAAGAGTAAAAATCTGTTCATTATGTTGAAAGTTCTTCAACATAACAGCTTGTTTTGTGGCAACGGCATTATTAAACTTAGGTTTAATATAAAAATGAAAAGAAGCTGTGTAGTACTATACCTCGTTCATTGTAAAGATAATAAATGTAAATATATAAAACAGGACTCACATCTTCTACCCAAGGAACAGGAGCAGTATTGCACCAAGTTGTGTTTATTTTAGCCACTTTATTAACCAGAAAGGAATTAACAAGCGATGCACGATGCAATCAATACCAACTGCTACTCAAAATGGAGGCAATAAAAGGATTAAGATTAATGATTTTTAAATTACAAGTCATTAAGAGGTCATTCACTGAGTTATTCAGTCAATAATACCTTTAAACAGTCTAATTTACTCCACTGCTGCTGCTGAGAGGTGGAGGAACAGACCGTCTTCCCACAATCACCCTGAAAATAAAATTGTTTCACCATCTTTATGTAGACAGTATTCAGAGCAGGCGGTGGCTCAGGCTTTGCAGGGTTTATTTTAGATATCTGTAGACAATATGAGCCTGGGAAGAATAAAGAATCCACCCAAAAATGTGGAAATCTAGCAGAGTTTGGAGGAAAACATTAACTTGGTGTGAAGCTGAATTCAGAGTTCAGCATTTATCTGGGTAAAAGTCCCAGTGGGGCTGGTTGCCTTTGGCTGCTCTGCACCTGCACACAGGTGTGGAGCACATTGAAAGTGGACTTGAATTAATACTTATTAAAATATAGAAGTATAAAGAGAAAAATTAACAACGGCCTGCGGCTCTATGTTAATATTTAATGGAGAACAAACCCAGAAAAGTCTGTAGAAATGACTTTATTTCCAGTTTGTCCCAGATCCAAGCTGCAGATTTAATGAGCCGCAGTCCTCCGGGTCGGTTCTGGTACCACAGTTCAGTCTGATGAAAGGTTGGTTTGATTTTCCTCAACTGGTTGTCGCATTGCCCCCTCTAGTGGCCAAAACTAAACGGTTCTACAGCCATGTATAAAACGTTTTGTTAAATAATAACTTTATATAAATATTTCCATGCAACATGTTTCTGGATGGAATAAAAACTATTCTTAACTTACATGACATGTAATAGTTGGTAAAGTCAAATTAAAAAGGCAAATATGGTGAGAAAGAAAACATTTACAGTAGCATAGCATATTTATTTAATTTCAAACGGAAAAAATGTAAAATAAAATGGCTTTGTATTAATAATGATAGTACAATATAATACATACATATATATTTCTTATTTTATATCATTTTAATTACAGCAACCACATAGAAAAGGAAATTACTGCTATAATTAGCACTGCATAAGCAGAAACACAGCATAGCCATGTCTTGTTTAATTTGATTTCACATGGCAATAATGAACAAACATGGTTTTATTCATTAGTATTTCTATTAATGATGTACAGTTATCACAATAATTATCTTTATTTACATAAGTATAAATATACAATATAATCAGCAAAAGTATATAAAAGAAATTACTGTTAAAATTAGCGATATATAATCATTACTACAGCTTAGCATTATCTTGTTTAATTTAGTCTCAAGTGTGAGAATCATTATTACTTCTGTCTGTTTGAAATAAAAGTGTTTATATTTATATTAAAACAGTACACTGTGATTATATATGTATATTATATACCAATATAGTTTATATAAATATAGCATATTAACATGTATATTAATATAAACAGCATATAAAATAATTACTGGTATTAATATGATCATGAAAGCAATATTTTTATGTAAGAGACATGCATAATTTTTATTTTATCATTCTTTAATTTCCTACCTGTTGCCTGATTCTAATGTAATCTGTATAAAGAGATCATATTTTGATTATTTTTTTATATTTTATATCACTAGTATTAAGCATTATGCAGTTCTAGTTCTCTGGTATTTGTGAACCATTTATTGCTTCTTGTATTTATTTGTCTTATTAAGAATTCAACACAATAAAAAATAATTCAAACATGTGGATGTGGGCGGGGTGAAGGGTTGAGTGGGCGGAGCTTGCAGCTCAGTGTGGTTGGGGTTATAATGGGTAAAGCAGTGGATATTTCCCAGCCAGTGGATGAAACCCGGAGCCGTGTGTTTGGTCATGAGTGGGCTGTGGCAGTGGGTTCTCTGTGCGCTGGCTGTGAGTGGGACGGCAGGCACAAACGGAGAGTTGACGGGGACGGAGGGACGACTTCTGCATGCTGATGAGACAAACTTCACAAAGCAGGACTTCAGAAAACAACAACAGCAGCAGCAGCAGCAGCAAGGCCTGCCAGGTTTGGAGCAAGAACTACTTACAAATTTAAACATGTTGCACATTTTACAGCTCAATTATTTCCAGTTTAGATCAAATAAGTTTTGATGTTTTAATAATTTCAGTTAATTTTGGGTCATCTGCATTAAAACTACATATTTGTATCGGATTAAGACTAAAATATCCTCTTTTGTTTGAGGATTTACCCACAAATCTACTAATCTGTTCCTGAGTAAGAAGTGATAGAAAAGAGCCTCTATGGCAAGCAGTTTTATCATAAAATAGGCTGTAATTTTCATATAAACTCTTCAAACTCAACCAGTCCTTTTGATCGAAATCAACATTTCTGATATCTCAAATATGAGGACGTGTTCCTGTCCAAGTATTCTGGACTGACAGATCTATCCTTCCTATTTTAGCAAAACATTGTGGATGTCTGCAACTGAATTCTTTTCAGGCGAATTTAGAGCGTTTTCTCATCTAATATTTCAGTACACTGTTTAATTTGGGATCAAACTTTCCACATTAAGTCATCATCTGCTCCACCTCCAGCTGCTGGGGTTCTCTTCCTCTTTGCTCTGAGTCAAACCAACCTGTTCCCCTCCTGGCCTGTGGGGGCGCTGCACCAAGAACCACTGAAGACACTGAGCGCTACTTCCTTCTTCATGAAATGGAAACTAAAGTGGAGTAGGATCACATTTTAGCGGTTGGAGAGTTTCTCTTTGGCTGAAAACCACAAGCCATTTCAACCGCTAACGCTAGGCTAATGCTAGTGTTTGTTTTGGTTGTATTTACCCAAAATTTCCTGCTCTGTAGTCCATGTCCTTCTTTCGGCCCGCATAGCGTTCACATATGCATTCAAACTGCACCAGACTTCACTTCAACCAAACCGAAACAGACCAGAGTTTGATTTTTCGGTCCAATGACGCATTCACAGCTCCACAAACGAACCGGACCAAACAGACTGGAGTTGGACTGAAGCAAACTGAACCAGCCATACAGCCATACAGCTATACAGTCTTTAATCATGAGTGTGATTTCAGACGTCTTTAAACATCTGAAGAACTAACCCCGCTTCAAATATTTCAGGATTTCAGAACATTTTTCTGACAATCAACAATCCAGATGTTAATGTCTACAGTCGTGCTGGATGTCAATAAAAACCCAAATCAACCAGGTCTGAATTAAAGGCAAGTTTACAGCAACGTTAAAACAGCAGGTTCAATTTTGATTTTCTGCTGAAATCAGATTTTTTTTTGTTTGTGCTACTAAACTTAATCTGACACAATCAGACTTCTGTGTGAACGGTTTACAACTCCAAAGAGAATTATAGTAGACGTTTTCAGCCGCTAATATTCTCATTGAACTCATCCAAAGACTACTGGTGAAGGATTATGATGCACGTCTCATGTCAATGATGTAAAAGTAGCATAAAATGCGACATGACGGTTCAGACCGATACCGATATCTGATGTTTAGCATCGGCCGATGATCCGATAGAGAAACATTCACCTGCTACGTGTATGCATCTTAAATTGCCTAAATTGTTCAGAAATTGTTTACATTTCTGAGGATATTAACTGTAATATAAGGTAAATGGAATCAAAAGAGGTTGGGCCTGAACATGAACCTTTATCAGTAGTTGGGAAACATTTAATTCAGCCTGACAGAAACCATCATATTTCATGTTATGCTTGAATAACAGGCAGATATAAACCGGTCTGTTGAGGCCTCATCTACTTTAGGCACTCTGGAAAAAAACCTTAAAACTCCTTTATTCCTTTTTTTTTTTTAAAGTTTACAGTTTGGAAAATATATTCGAAATTCCCAATTGCAAGATCCAAAGGAACGTTTGTAGAAATGAATTCTTGAGCTTTGAAAAAACAAAGTCTGAAGTTTAGTTTAACTATATGCTACAACTGCTTGCCATAGATCCTCATGAGTAATGGTTTCTCCATCTGTTTGTTTGCTCTGTCAAGCTGTTGTGCTGATAATTTACGGTACGATTCGAGTTCTTCAGCATTTAGAAAAAAGATACTAAAAACTGAACGCTTTAAATTCCTGCAGACCAAATGTTCACCAGGCAGATTCATCATCTTGTTCGGTTTCTGGTTTATTATTTACAGAAAACAGAGTGAAAGCAAGCCCGTAAGCCCGTCCTGAACTTTTACCAGGATTTTTCTGTACAGCAGTGGAGGAGCTGAAAGAGGGATTTGTGACCCTGTTTGCTTATCATGACTAATTCATGCTGATGTAGGAGTGCATCGCCCTGCATCATCACATGATCCGCTCTGGAGCTGGATCACTTGGACATGTAGCCAAGCGTGCTGTTACCTCCGGCACAAACAGCGCCGCACTCCTCCGGCCCGGCTGCCGCTTCGCTTGGCGCTGCCAAGTCAAAGCTCCGGGGAAGAGAGGACAGCCCAGTTCGTGTTTCTGAGAGGTTATTGAGCGAAACATAAATACACAGTATAGGGCGATTCTCCTGTTTAATGAGCTGGGAAACGCAGCGCTGTCAAAGTGTTTGCCTCCTTCCTGATTTTCTGTTTTCTCCATGTTTGTCTCAGTTTTTCAGAGCATCAAACCTGTTTAGATTTGAGTCAAAGATAAATAATTACAAAATGCAGTTTTTAAATGAAAGTTTTTATTAAAAAGAGAAATAAATCCAAACCTGTGTGGGAAAGTGATTCTCCCACCTCTCCAGGCTGTACTTGATCAGGTTTGAATTTAAATGAACCTTTGGCTATTGAGTTATTTTAAAAGGATAATTAGTAAAAATAAGTAGCAGCTCAGCCCACTGGGAATGTCCTGACTGGCCTTTTAATCGGGAGTATCAGGACATTTCCCGGTGGGCTGGTTTGGTTTTTGAGCTGCTGCTTAATTTTCTAATAATTCTTATACAATATTGAAGGATTCATTTAAATTCAAACCTGATGAAGTATTTGGTTTAGTTTATATGTGTTTGTGCTGCTGTTATGACAGCAAAACTCCATCAGCTAAAGGGTTGTTTTCAGATTTAACATTTAATTTAACTCTTAACTAAACTTTGACTACATGCACTTTATTTGTACAGATGTTCTCACACAAAAAGTCTTGAACAGATTTTGAAACTGAAATCTTGGACTGCACAAAAAGTGCTCTGAACATTTGATTTGTACAGAAGAAGATAAGATCTTTGAAATTGAATTATGTTAAATTCTGACTTAGAACTCAGAAGTCTGACTTAAAGTCGTAATTCTGAGAAAAATTTTTTCCTAATCTTCTTCCTTATTAGTTTGCATTAGAAATGCTTTGACCAGTTATTGCCTGCATACAGCTGATAGGTTAAATAAAATTTTGGGTGTACATTTCTATTTTTAAAATTACAATTTATACACTTTCCATTTTTCCCCTCTCCACTGTCCATGGTGATTATTGACTCTGATCAGGTTCCATAAAAACAATTCTTCTGTTGATCTGGACTTTAATTCCTTAATAATAAACACCTTTGTTTAAAAACTGAAGTTTATGTTTACTTGTGTTTGATATAAATAGGTTTGATGTTCTGAAACGCTATGCAGTAATAAAATAAAAATCCTGTGAAGGGAGCCGTCGTTTTCTCATCCATCAGCTGAAACAATGGCCTCGTTCCAGAAACACAAGCCGGGCTGACGCGGGTCATTAGAGATAATTCCCCGCCGGACCATCTGTCTGTTCTGCTGGTGGTCGCGTCGGATCGATTGGTCGACACGTTTCTGTTCCCTCCTGCATGTGCATCATGATTTTTCAATCATCTCTGATGAAAATGACAGATATCAACCCACTTTCAGCCACATCTTAGTCAAACATGATATTTCATCTTCTTTTACAGTCGTTTCATCCTGCGGCTCAATTTGCCAAATGGAGGGATTATAGTAATCTGGCACCAAAAAAAAAGATTTAGTGACCTGCCCCTTCTGTTGGCACTGAAGCAGGAAAAAGAGACGTTTCCTCTCCCAGAACCGCCATCAGTCCATCTGCAGTGGTGTTAGCATCTCTGACAAATGCACTCGCTTGTTTCTCACTGAAACTGAAAACAGACGCGGCTACAAGCTACCGCTAACTGTTGGGGGTAACGATTGGGTCGTGTTCAGCCTGAAAGCTGATATGAAGCGTCGTAATTGTAGCTGTAAATCTTTTGGCAAATCTTCCAGCAGCAGGATTAGGAGAAACTCTGATGTTTGTGATGCGACGGCGCCTGCTGTAGTCGAGCTTTAGCGCTTCATTAAGGAAGAAAAATGGCTTCTTTGTTGCAAATTGCTGTGAAATTTGCAGGTTGCTCAAAGAAACTTCTCTTTAAACTTCAATTCCCCTTTTAGCAGATAAAGGATGAACTGCTTGCAGACCAGAAAGAGACAGAAATGTCTTGCTGAGAGACGGGGAGCAATTACAGGTTCAACTTTTATAATACAAGCGGGTTTTATACGCCATCAGACTCTAATCGCTTCTAAAAATCAGCTAAAACGTTGTTTTTGGTCGTTACACGCTGCAAACATGAATGATGCAAAAATCTAAAACACACACACAAAGGGAAATGCAGCAGAAAAACTAAACAGTAAAGGTTCCAACCACAGACAATAGAAGCAAAAACCTGCAGGCAGAAAATGCAAATGAAAATTTCTGCAACCATAAATAAAATACCAAATGAGAGCAAGGGAAAAAATGCAGCAATGTACTGTTTTTTGTTTTTTTTTAAACTGCTAGTATAAAAGCTGCAAACTTGATCAACACAGAAGTCCTCCAGACCACTAGGGGGAGTCGTGTGGCTACCATTTTAAAGATCTTAATAAACATACACCACATTTGTTTGATTTCATAAATGTGAAGGCGTTAGCTGACCTTCAAAGTTTTGCTAATATCTTCAGAGTAAAAGCAGCACAAACGTTTGGCTCCAGTTTCATCTGATTCCAAGGCCTCGACTTCACCTGGGTGAAAGTTTGATGGAGGTTTTCTGGAAATGTGACGCTTTGTTTTGTCTTGTGCTCCTCTGACAGGCAGCAGCTTCATCCTGAGGGTTCAGGTGAGCGACATGCTGACTGGGCGGCCGCTGAGCAAGGCAGCGGTGGAGCTTTTCGTCAACCACAGCCTACGCAGCTCGGCCTTCAGCGGCGACGGCGGAGACGCCCGGCTCCACGTGCCGTTCCACGCTGGGCTTCCTGTCGCCGTGGCAACCAGCAAGCAGGGCTTTATTTCCGCTCTGCTGCTGTGGGAAACCAGCAGGAAACCCAGTGAGTCAAAGATCAAGTCCAGGGTTGTTCAAAGTGCGGTCCGGGGGCCATTTGTGGCCCCTGGATTAGTTCTGAGTGCCATAAATTTGTGTAACTTTTTAGGATGAGATTTTCCAACACAAGTTTCAATCTTCTTAAATGTAAAATGTTACAACAAAAATAATTCTTTAGATATTTTTTATCTCAAAAGTTGTGTGACAAACTTCTAGGGTTTTAACTCTAAAACAAACTTGGACACGCCCAGTCATTATATTTGGCCAAATGTGGATAAATTTGTTTTAGAAAATTTATATTTTCATTGCTTTGAATAAACTAAAAAACACTTTATATATGTAAAAAATAAAAAGTAAACCAAAGAAAGAGTAGTAAATGTTTTATTTATTGTTGTGCAGGTAAAATTAAAATAATTCATGTTAAAAAAATATATATTTTTCTTTTCTTAATTGTGGTGAGGAAAAAAAGATTTGGTCCTTGAAAACTTTCAACTTGAGAATTTTGGACAAAATAAATAAGTTTGGAGAATATTTTAATGATTCAAGTGAAGACCATTTTTAATGACGGCAAAATGATCAGAAATTAAAATAAATTATTTTAAATTAACACTGTAGAATTTTTATTCCGATTTTGGGAATATATTTACATTTATTTTTAAAATTTAACAGTTAAAAACAATTTAATTTCTAGTGTGTAAAACTACATTGAGTCAAACAAAACGTAATTTTGTTTTGTTTTTAAAAACAAAATATCTGAAAGACAAAAGTCAAAGTATTTCTCTCCAAGTAACTTTCTCCTGTGCCTTTTACTCAAAAACAAACTATGCTTTTCAATAATTTATTAAAATTTCTAAATAAAAGCATTTTTAAATAGTTATCTAATAGTTGTATTTATTGCTCAGAAGTGACCAAATTTTTTCTGGTTTTTTAATAAAGACCTTTATTTAAATTAGGAAAACCTGCAAAGCCTTTTGTAAGTTTTAGATTTACAACAATTTACACATTTCCCTCTCCAACAAAACAAAATTTGAATTTGTTTTTAATTAAAATACGGTGGAAATATGCATTTCCTTTTGAGGCGACGATTTTGGCCCAAGTGATGAAAAGTTTGGAATTCCCTGGTCTAGTCCAAGTCCTAAACTTGTTCCTTATTATGCAACAACTCAGTAGATTTTAAATTCTCAGCTGTGATGAACGTTACATAAACTCGTCATCCAGTCAGGGAACAAAACAGCGCCATCTAGTGGAGAAACATTAAAACATGAAATATTAATGGTTACGTCACTATTATGGATATATTATGACTTTATTAAATAATTTTTCACTACAATTGCCTCCTGATTTTAAGAAAACATGTACTATTTTATATTAATCACATCAAATGTTAATTTTCTGTCCCCAACTGTTCTTATGGTTTTCTGCATGCTGAATTGTTCTTTTGGTTTTTCTTGTCAAACTTTTCTGCTTTTTGCTCACCAGGCTAACTTGATGAATTTGACTGGCCAATCAGAAAACAACCACCAAAAATAACATTAAAATAAAATATCACTATATTTTATTTAAGAAAACTATTTTTAAAAAGTATTTTTTTCCTCATCCTCCCTCTGCCTCTCTGAGGCCCCACAGCGCCCCCTGGAGGCTCCAGTTTTTGAGTTTCGCCTGTGTTTTATCATTCCTGCAGTCTTTTCATCAGTGACTCTGTCCCTGCTGGCTCTGACTCGAGGGAACATCTGGCTGTTTGACGACTCGGTTCTGATCACCAGCAGAACTGCAGGTGGTGGAAATATTTCTTTTGCTTCTCAGTGAAGTAAAAACATGAAAACTGGACAGAAATGTATAAATTTTTCTGTTTAAGCTGCAGTTTCTCAGGCCACAGTGAGTTTTCCTCAGCGGCTCCTGAACCTGACGCATGGCGGGAATCTGACCGCCATCAGATCGTACTTGACGGTTCCTCGGCTGACCTCAGACCAGGGCGACTCGCTGAACACTCTGGGCATCGTGAGCAGCAAGTCAGGTAACGACTTCATCCCTACGCCACACTGAGCAGGTAGCCATCTTCATTTCAGAAAGGGCTTTAACGCTTTAAAGTACCTAAACTACGTCAACTGTTTTACTTGCATAAAAAGATAAATTACTGAATAATTTATCTGCATAAAACATGCAAACATATACACAAATATGTCATGTCTGACATATTCCGTATTCGTATAATTCTGCAATATTTGACCTGAAATTGTCTCAGTGCTGCCCCCTTTGGGTTGAAAGGTGGCTACTGCAGTTGAATTTTTCTATTGGTTATAATGGTACAGCTCAGAGTTGATTGGCTCCACCCACTTTACTGGTATTGTCTGATTTCACAACAAGCCTAGTCCCATTTAAAGCAGATGAACAACCAAATTATTTAAAAAAAATGTTTTCCGTATGTTGGTTATCAACTTGGTTGAAATTTGTGCTTTAGCGTTAGCTTTACACAAATACTATGTTGATATATCCTTTTAGCATTAGCAGAGCTAATGTTTAATATTACCATTTTAGGCTTAGTGTAGCTAACTTTTTAGCTAGGGTTGCCAACCGCTGGAAATTAGTAAGAAAAAATACAAAAAGTACAATTCTAGGGTAATTATAGATATCCATCCATCCGTCCACTTTCTAACACCTTGTCCCCAGTGGGATCAGGAGGTGCTGGTGCCCATCTCCAGCGAATGTTTCGGGCGAGAGGCTGGGTCACTGGACAGGACGCCAGTCTGTCGCAGGGCAGAAAGACCCTGGGCCGGGAATCGAACCCAGGACCTTCTTGCTGCAAGGCAACAGTGCTACGCCACTGTGGAGGCCTTAATTGTAGATATAAAAAAACTAAATGAGTAAATCTACACTTTAAAAAAAAAGCAGAAACTTTCAGCTTAATTTGTTTTTAGAAATAACTTAGAAATTTCTGAGCTCCAACAGTCAAATATTTGCTTTTTTTAAACTCAGAAAATCTCCAAAAGTGAAATATATAACTGTATGAGCCATTTTCTAAAAAATGTGAAATTAATCTAAATTTTCACATTTTTCACTTTGGAGCTCAGAATTTATAGATTAATCTCAAAATGTTTGAGTTTTTGGTGGAAATGTGCTCTATTTTTCTATCTACAGTAACCGTAATAAACCAAACCCCCTAATTCTGCTAAATAAATGAATTACTTTCTGACTCACGTTGTCGTAGGAATCTGGCGTCCTGACTTCGGTTGTGATGTTCTCAGGGTTCGTGAGCGTGGAGCTGAGTCCGGTGGCGGCCGTCAGCGTGCGGCTTTTCTCCGGAGACGTGGAGCTGAACGTCAGCGGCCCGATCCAGATCAGCCTCAACGTTCCCGAGAGCCGAGGGCTCCAGGAGTCCGACGTTGTTCCAGCCTGGTTCTTCAGCAGAACTACCGGTCAGTTCTGATAAGTCACTCATTCATCCATCTACCGGACCAGCTGCTTGCTAATTGGTTTCATGGTGATGTATTTCGCCGCAGGTGGATGGATGAGGAGAGGACTGGGAAAGATGACGCTGGTAGATGGGAAACTGATGTGGACCTTCACCGCTCCTCACCTGGGATACTGGATCGCAGCACCTTTGACCTCCAGCAGAGGCAGGTTTTCACTTCAGATGTGTTTGAGTCCTGTCAAAAGAACACAGCAAGACAAAATTAAAAACTACAAACTTAGGGTGCACTCACATCAGCCCTGTTTGGTCCGCTTTAGTCCAACTCTAATCCACCTAAGTGTCGGATCGACTGACTTGAACTCTTTAGTGATCTGAAGGCATATGTGAACGGCAAGCGAACTGGAGGCTGCTCCAAAAGCAGAAAGTGGACTAGAACACAAGGCATTCTGGGTAAATGGAGCCAAAACAAACGCTAGCTTTAGCCTAAAGGCTGGAGTAATATGGAGTATATTGGCTGAAAATATTTCTCACCATAAGGGGTTTTCAGGCTGCGCTTAGTCTGGTCCCTCATCAGGACCTGTTCTCCATAAAAAGAAAAAAGAAAACGGGTGCAAAAGCAAAATATTGGATCGTTTTAAATGCAGCAATAAATCGTATCATTAATTTGTGGTGAGCTAAACTTTAAGAGTCAAAAGGTAGATTGCCTTAGAGGAAATATTTCATCTTTATAGAAATGACGTTAAATACTTCAATTTTAAGAAGATGGACGTTTGAGATGAACAGAAGAGGGTCGAGAAAACAACCTTCAGCAGAGATGAGAAATTATTTCGATCTGAAGCTTTTGATATGAACCGGGATAAAACTAGCTGAAAGATTTGTAATAAAAAGTATTCTGAATAGTATTTGACTTATTTTATTAATTTTATATTACCTGTAGGTTTCTTTGGACTTCAGACTCTTGTTGACTTTATCTTGCAACATTCATTTTTCCTGGTGGTTCTGGTTGGAGGAACGCTTGTCGTCATCGTCTGTCTTCTGTTTGGACTTTTATGCTACTGCAGGTAAAAACTTTTATTTTAGTTTAATGCTGTTGCTGAGAACATCACCACAGTTTTAGATTATTTATTGAAAGAAACTGATTTAGAAACATTTTCTTTTGCCTGATTTTGTTACCCGTCTGAATTGTCATTTTGGTCCTAAAAATACCAACATTTTCACTTAACTTCATATTTTGGTCCATCTGATGATATAATTCTTAGATATTAAATGGTAATTTGATTATCAAATTATCATAGGTTCTTTTTTTTATCATCTTGCAATGTTTTGAAGCTTCAAGGAAGCTGCTCAGTACTTAAGTAGACTTTTTACCAAATAACTTTTTTATTCAAGTAATTTCTTGCATGGCTACTTTTTACTTTTACTTGAATAAAAATACGTCGAAGTAGTGCTATAATCTTTGGGTTTTTTACC
The DNA here is from genome assembly GCF_002775205.1 of Xiphophorus maculatus. Lineage (NCBI taxonomy): Eukaryota > Metazoa > Chordata > Actinopteri > Cyprinodontiformes > Poeciliidae > Xiphophorus > Xiphophorus maculatus. Next base: position 29,908,963 of record NC_036449.1, read on the forward strand.
CGCCTGTTAATCATAATAAATTGTAATTTCAGTTTGAAAGGAGAACCAAAGGATGAACTAAGACTTTCAGACTGTAATAATTATTAGTTTTTGTGTTTTGTTTTCAGGAGGAATTTCAGTGAGATTAAACCGAGGCAGACGGCAGCAGTGGTGAGAAAAGACCAAACCACCTCCACAGACTATGAGGAATCTGAAACATCTGGACAGAACCAGAACCAGCGCAATGGGTTCTGTGTTCCAGCGAAGAGCAGTGATGTGATCGCCAACCCCAGCGCTGTGGTGGTTTCGTTGGATGGTAATGAGTTGGACTTCATTGGTGCGACTTCGGAACAAACCCGAACTCCGGACGGTCTGTTCTTCTACAACCAACCCGTGGCGATCCTTCCCGCTCCGGCGTTTTTCCACCTGGAGGAACATCCGGCCCAATCCGACTGGAGCCGGTCCGCCACGCTGCCGCGAGCCACAAACGGAGCCACCGCCGCTGAGCCGCAGAGGAAAGAAAGCTTCACCCAGACTCTCCAAACCGAGGAACAGCTCCGGACCACTGACGGATCAGAACCAGCATCCAGGACGGCCTTCGGCCTGCCAGAATCGGCGTCGGTACCGGGAACGCTGAACAAACTCGCTGGAAACAGACATTCAGTCCACGCCGTCACGGGTTTGTCTAAAGTCGCGTCGCCCCAGCCGCCGCGGGCCTGGTTCGTCTCGCTGGAGGGGAAACCGGCCGCGGAGATCCGGTACGCCGGGTCGGAGCAGCAGAGACGACGGCAGACCATGGACAGTCGAGAAACCAGTTTGGACTCCGGAGTGGATCTGAGCGAACTGAATCAGACGACGGGGAGGAGAGTGACTCTGGAGAGAAACGCTACGTTCATTAAAAACCCGACGAATAAAAACACTCAACAGTAAAAACTGGGTCCAATCAGGACGACGGAGCAATAGGCCTGCTGCAAGAAAAATAAAGTCACAATTATGAGAATAAATTTTACGAGAATAAAGTCAGAATGAGAATTGTCATTACGTGAACACATGCAAGAATACGTCATTACGACTGTTCTAATTATTTTTGTACAACTTAATTTCTAGCTTCTTTCAATACGACTATTTTTGTAACTCTGTCCTCGTAACATTGTGACTTTGCTACAGTAGTTATTATGACTTTATTCTCGTGTTATTTCAACTTTGTTCTCAAACAACGATTCTTGAATTTACTATTCTCATGTCATTTTTGAATTTATAATATGAGGTTTCTCGTGATTTGACTATTCCTGTAAATTATTTTTAATAGCCCCAATATTTGTAACTCAGTGACTTCAGAGGTTCAGTTTACAGATTTAAGGTTCAGATGGTGCAGATTACACCTTTAAAATTGCCTTAAAGCCCCAAAACAATTCACATCCATTAGTTCTCCATTTATAAAAATCAGACTAACTTTCTATTTTTGAATAAGTTTGAAGCAAATGTCTACTATCTATTATACTGTCTGCACTAGTGAAAATAAAAAGGGATTGCACGACTCACTTTAAACCTTTGTGTCTGTTAATGTCTGTATTACATGCTGATGTGGTCTCAATATGGAGAAAAGCTTCATATTTCTCAAAGTATTTAGTTTGGGTTTAGTTTGTAAGAAAATAATTTTATTATTTAAAATATCTATTTGGTGTTTGCATGTTTTTCTGTGCATGTGTAGGTTTTCTACGGCTTCATCTAAAAACATTCCTGTTTGGCTCATTGGTTTCTCCAAGTTGCCCGTTTGTATGAGGTGTGCATTATATCCAACCCTTACAGAAAAAGTTTACATTATCATACAATTCTGTATTCAAAACAACGTTACAAAAAACTTTCATATATTTACCCAAGTTAAGTTATCAAGTATAACCAAAACCCGTGAAAGCAAAGCCACTAGAAGTGAGTTCGATGCTGAAAGAAGAACAAAGTTAAACTCCAAAAGAAAACGGGGTTAGTCGCTTTTACAGGTCATCTCCTTCCTTTAGTAGTTTCTATTTTTCTTTTTTTTAAATGGGTATGAAATAACAGAACAATGGGTTCTAGAAAAAACTACTTGTACAAAATGAATGGGTACAACACAAACATATTCTAAAAACAAGATGGTGGAAAAACAACGTTACCTTTGTGGCCTCACACCTGCAGGTTGAGCAACTCTCAAAAAATCAACGTGCAGAAAATCAAAAATGAAATTAAATTACGCTGCCGCATTCTTTCCCATGCCAAAATAATTGCTCACATTTAAACTCAACTTAAAATTGTTAATATTGAATTAACAATACACAGTACTGATGAGCATTGATATCCATTTCTCAAATATTAGTTAAAATGTAAATTATGTATATTGAGTCATTGTAGTGCCAAAATAATTGTCACGTCAATTGCTGATAAATATTGACTTAGTTTTAGACGATAATATTCTATATTATGAGTCACTCCCGTCCCAAAAACAAATACAAAGTCAGACGTAAATTGTGGATAAATATTGAATTAACCTGTTTAATCCCAAATTTTTTCCTGCAAAATAAGTGCATGAATTTCAATCCCTGGACCTCCCTAACACATGATATTTATGAATTATTACATTTTATGTTGGTTAGGTTATTGAAAATGTAGGTTTTATACTCAGCAACAATTGTTGCCGGTGGGAAACTGCATAGTCTGCGTTACACAAATCTGGCCTATTTAAACATATAAAAAATAAGAAAAATTATGACATTAATAAAATATTATAACAAAGAATGGGTACCAGAGTGTTCAGAAATATTTGAGATACATAAAGATTCAATGCCAGATCCTGCAGATGTCATAGTCGCAATGTGCCGAGTGACCTTTGACCTCATTGGTCATTCATCAAAGAGGCAAAGCATTTCTTAGTATAAAACCTTATTTTAACCCAAAAACATCAGGTCAGTTTTAAGACGCGTCAGCATAAACACAACTTAAAAATCTCAAATCACTTCAGTGATGTGAGATTTATCAAGGTTTAATATGATGATGTTTACTATTCCTCTGAATTATTTTCTCTGTAGAGATTTTTATCTATGAAAGCAACCAGAAACTTGTATTTCCATTTCCCAGCTTTCTATTGAAGCATCAAAAGTTGTTAAACTTCAATAAGCTTCTCGCATCAGATGATCCACCATAACCACAGAAGATTCATAAAAACTCACTAAGATGAGGATTTTCACCTCACCAGAATCCTTCTGAGCCAATTTTCCATAACAAATCAGCAGCTAATCTAAAACCATTTAACTCAACAAACCTAAAACTAACAAAACAAGCAGCCATTTTATATAAATCAGCAGCTAATTGAAATCTTTCCAAACCAGCAGCCACTTAGCCAAAGCGTTTGGCGTCCATCAGCAGCGTTAGCATCCCAGCAGAGTTAGCATCCCAGCAGCGTTAGCATCCCAGCAGAGTTAGCATCCCAGCAGCGTTAGCATCCCAGCAGCGTTAGCATCCCAGCAGCGTTAGCATCCCAGCAGCTCCTACCTTGTCCGACGTCTTCTCGGTCCGGGATTTGTTTCACTTGCCTTTAGATGATGAATTCAACAGATTCCCGCTTGACTGAAGTGACTCTCCATTTTCTTTTCGGCGCCATTTTCCCCTGAAATCCATCCTCATCTGATGCTAATGCCTCGCGCCGTTTCTCCTCCGCAGGTGTTTCAGCGGGGCTAACCAACATGGCCGCCGGCACGCTGAGGTCGGGCCGTTCCTTGAAAAACATCCGCAGAATATCTAAACAACGCCTTCTATAATTTTAGCAATTACTTAGAATAATCTGTCCGAAATATAATCTACCGGAAACTCCTCGCAGCGAGCTCAAACTGTGGCGTTCAAACAAAAGCTAAGCGGCCTACTCACTCCACTATGATATCCGACCAGGTGCCTAATTGCAAAATGTCCGCCAACATTAAGTTGACCTGCGCACTAACAACCAAACTAATAAAAAATTACCACTTTTCTAACCTCCAAAAAACAACATCCTTAATTTCATTTATGGATCCTCCAATTTAATTGAGTTTAAATGCTCATTTTATTAATTTGTTATTTGATTTATATGTTTTTATTCATATTGTTTAGCATATTTGTTATTTGTAATAATAATAATGCATGGTTTATTTACAGTTTTTATGTGTTTTACACATTTATTTACATAGATGGGACTTTTTATTTTTCACTTTAATACATCTTGTCTGTTGTATTTATATTTCATATATTTTTTAACTAAACTTTTTTTATAGTTTTAGACCATGTAATTAATTATTATTTTGATATTTCTTTATATATGTAAGCTTATATATCATAACTATTGCAATGTTTCTTTGTTTTGTTTTCGTTTTTTGTGTTTATTTATATGCGTGAGATCCTTTATTTTTCCCTTTTCAGTTTATTTTTTTTATTTGGATGCTTTTATTAATTTAATTATGCATTTTATTAATTTATTATTTACCAAATATTTTTAGATTTAATTATGTAAATATGTGTAATTATTGTATCTACTTTTATTTAAACTTAAGTCTAATTATTTTTGTTTCTATCATTTTTATTATTGTTATTATTGTAGTGAATACTTTTTTGCTTTAAAGACTTCTATTTAGGTAGATGAGATTATAATTTTTTTTATTTATTATATTTTTTAGATGCTTTCATTAATTTACTAAAAACTCCTATTTTTTGTAATAATCTAATAAAATTTAGTCATTGCTTATCTATCAATAATCAGTATCTTAATGCCTCCTTTGGTAATTCCTCTCCACCTTGCTGCCGGTGAAGATGACGTCATGTGTTTATTATGCAGCTATGCAGCTCGCGCTCATGTTGTTTGCGCGCGTAAAACCACGTTACCGGATCTGGTTACCGACCAACCCAAACAGGAAGAACCGCTGTTTCCGTTCTAAGAAGTAGAAACTTCCTCTCTTCTTCACGTCCGTCTTACTGCTGCCTTCCCTCTGAAAAGGTAAAAACTCGTTTTGTTGATGCTCAAACCGTTTATTTTTGTTCTAATCGGGGGGGGGAAGTTCTCAGATGAGATGAGTTAATAAAAACTGCAGGTTAAAGGTCAATTCAGCCGTTCGGGTTTCATGCAGCTTTGATCTGTGCAGGAAAATGACAAACAGGAAAACACAGAAATATGAACTGTTAGAAGGTTTAAGTAAAAAAACAAAACAAACAAACAGAACAACAAAGATGGAAAACTTTTATTTTCCTTTTCATAAGTTTTGAGTTTTGAACACTGCAAAGCAAGAATGGTTTAAACAAATGAAATAAAATGTTTCCAACTAATTGAAAGAATTTAATTTATGATGTTTGTTCAACTTGACAACTTAATAAACTTAATCATGGATGAATTTAATTCATTTACTAATTAGAGCAATTTATTTAAGTTGAATCTACGTTGCTCTTCTTCTGGTGAAGGTGGAATGTCACCCTCTGGCGCCCCCTGCAGGCCATGGAGCTACTGCAGTCCCAGCAGGACAATCTGAGCCTGTGGCTTTCAGCAGATTCTGCTCACATCCTCAATGAGTGCGGAGATATTTTAAGTGTAAATGAACATAAAAAGATAACAGAGAAGCCGAAGGAAGAGCAGATGAGCCTCCTGCTGGAAATGATCATTAGAAAAGGACCAGACACCTGTGAGGCGTTCATGGACATCCTGAGGAGGAATCAGGGACGGTACCATCAGCTCCAGCAGTTCTTCAGTTCCTCCTCTGACGGTCAGGAAACATCTCATCAGATTTATCATTTAAACTTTATCTAGAGCCACAAATACATGGGAATCTTATCAAATAAAACTGAGTGTCCAATCATCAGGAGGATGATTGGACAATTATCAGAGCCTCAGAGTTACTGAGTGAATCTCTTGAATTGGATCGCAGATTTCTGATTTATTATTTTGTGTTTGCAGATTTGCCTGTTACATCAATATTTGCTGATGAAAACAGTGTTGTGACCAGCAGAACGCTCCGTAATATAAATACGAAATTTCTCACATGCAACGTGGAAACAGTGAGCAGCCCAAGAGGAAATTCATCTGGTAGGGATAAATATCTCTGACTCATTTCTCTGTGAGTTAATGATGATTTTCATTCTGTTTTTGTCTTAATTTTCCTTTAAATCAGGTAATTCTGCATCAGGCGCTCGTTATACTGCAACAGGTGGGAGTGTCATCATTGCTGACAGGATAGACGGAGCCAATGCTGAAAACATAAACCTCTCTGTGAACGTTAGACCATCCCAGGTCCCCTCAGGTAACAGCTTACACTCAGACTTTACACATTTAGGCGACACTCATTTTTAACAACGTATCACAACATCAGATCAGATCATCAGGCAAGCTAGGGTAGAGTCAACGATAACCTGTTAGTTTGTTAGATTTACAAAGATTTTTGAGGGAAATTTCATATTTAAAGAAATATTGGCGCCTTCAAACCCTCAACGTTGTTCTCTGGGGAACTTGTGATGCTTTTGCCACCATTTTACATCCAGTTCTGTCATAGATTTAGACGTAAGTAAGCAGTGATGGCACCACTAGCTAAAAAATGTTGAGCTCATCCTCAGACATTTTCAGGAAAAAAACTTGGAATTTTCTTAGACTTTTCAAACTCAGAAAATCCCAAGTTTTTTTGGTCAAAAATTTATGAAATTACTCGAAAGATTTAAAAGATGTTAAACTTTTCAAAGTCAGACATTTCAAAGTATTTTTCTTGAGAATTTTATTGGATTTATATAAAAATTTCAGCATTTTTTTCCAGCAAGTTTTCAAAAAGGGCATTTTCAAACTCAGAAATGCCCTCATTTTCTTCTAGAAAATGTCAGTGTTTTAGCAGAAATGTATTCCTCTTTTTTCTATCCTAATACGCCGTCGTGTTTTCTCCTGCTTTCCATTCAGCTCCAGCAGAAACTGCTGACGATCTTTGCCAGGTAACAGATTCTAACCCAACGTAAAGTCCAACAAGATTTAACTCTAAAAACTCAAAATATTTACATTTTTCATTGTACTTTTTTACATATCTTCAACGTTTGCTCTGAATTTTGCAGCATCCTGCTGGAAAGACGATCATAGAGAAGAAGGTGAAGCTGATCGAATGCCTGATGACCGATCATTGCTACGTCCTGCAGCTCGTCCACCAGAAATCCATCGTCTCACTCAGACAATACCAGAACCTGAAGTCTTCCTCCAGCCCACAGGAAACCATCACCGGGCTTCTGGATCTGGTTCTCGGCAAAGGACCAAAGAAATGTGGCGACTTCCTTCAGCTTCTCAAAGATCCTGAAGTTCTGGACACATTTCCGCTGGTCAGGGACATTTTAGACATTAGACATCAAAATTAATATGTTAAATATTATTTTCTGTTGATGCTCTAACTTTAGAGACGGCGCTGTATTAATCATATTTAGGATGAATAATGTTTGAATCCAGACTTTTATTTTAGTACCAAACAGCACCTGGGTAAAATTAACCCTGTAATATTATTAATAATAATAATTTTAACAGCAGAGCTAATTTTTCATTTAGTGCTTCAGTTAATTTTGAAAACCAGTGGTGGGCACACTTCTGAATTTTAATGTTTTTAATTGAGAATGAACTACTAAATATTACTTAACGGTTTCCACATAAAAGATTTTAAATTGTTTAAAATTTAAATGTGGGCTGCACAGTGGCACAGTTGGTAGCACTGTTTTTGTTTTTTACTTTATTTTTATTCAATTTTTAAACATACAATTACATACAATCGAACATGAGGGCTAGGGCAGGTGGCATGTATTCACACTGATGGGCATTACAATGTTACAGATATTTCACTGTTTAAAATCACAAATGGTAAGCAACAAGGAAAACTCCCAGGTGTCTGTCCGAGTGATGTGGAGTCACAGACATCATCTGTTACACACCTTTGGCAATAAAATGATCCCATTTTTCCCAGAGTTTCTCTCCTTTCTCCTTCTTGAGCCGTATTGTAAAAGTCAACATTTCCATATTGTGGATCAGGTTTATAATATTCACAAGAAGCTTCAGAGTTGGAGGTCTAGGTTGGAGCCAACATTTAGTAATCGCTTTCTTGCTTGCAATCAAAAGTATCTTCAGCGAGTATGCTTCCCCATTACTGAGTCCCTCAGGAAGTATTCCGAGGTACATAACGGAAAATGAAAAGGCTAAAGTTATACCCAGGATTTCATAGATTACTCGATTATCATCCTTCCAGAAAGTCTTCAACAGAGGACAATCCCAAAAAATATGAAAGCAGCCTGCAGCAACCACACCGCACTCCCTCCAGCAACAGAGCTGTGAACCACCCAGCTTCGATCTCTGCTTCGGTGTAATAAAAAATCTGATTAGGTTGCAGTTGGTATCACTGTTGCATTGCAGCAAGAAGGTCCTGGGTTCGATTCCCGGCCCGGGTCTTTCTGCATGGAGTTTGCATGTTCTCCCTGTGCATGCGTGGGTTCTCTCTGGGTACTCCGGCTTCCTCCCACTGTCTAAAAACATGACTGTCAGGTTAATTGGTCTTTATAAATTCTCCCTAGGTGTGCGTGTGTGCATGGTTGTTTGTCCCGTATGTCTCTGTGTTGCCCTGCGACAGACTGGTGACCTGTCCAGGGTGAACCCGCCTCTCACCCGGAACGTAGCTGGAGAGGCAGCAGCAACCCTCCCGACCCCATTAGGGACAAAGGGTGAACAGAAAATGGATGGATGGATTTAAGTCAATGGATGTGATATTCATTTTCATTTCGAGCCAGTTGTGGCAGAATGTATAAATAGAAGTCTGTATTCAAAAAACACTTTCTCATTAAATAATAAATATCTTTACACGTTGATTAGTCGCGATTGTTTTTGTGATTTGCAATCAAAATCACAGATTTTGTAATTAACAAATATTTCCCATTAAGAGTCAACTATTTCAGATAAATTGAATTCAATATTATTTTATAATCTATTTTATATTTTTTCAAGGTTCTTTTTTAAATTTACATGATCCGCAATTAATGTAATTACAGAAGGCGACATGATCCAGTTGCAGTTTGACAGTTCAACCACCAGAGGGCAGAATCGCCCCAGGTTTGTTTCGGAGGCCTTTAGTCATGATGGGTGTTCCTCAAGAATTTTCACAGATTTGCTTTCATTAATAACGCAGTTAATTCACAGTTTGAATTAAAAGCTCCAATGGCTCTCTGACAGACATCCTTTTAAATTATTCAGACTCGGGAAAGAGTCTGAATAATTCTCTTATTCAGAGAATAAGACATTCGCTGCTTTCTTTCCGCCAGTAAATATTGGCCGGAGTCGCGTCTCCAGTCTGGGACGGGATCTCGGGTTTCTGGCGGCGCACCAAGGCGCAGAAAGCCGGTGGCTGGAAGACGCGCTTGGAATGGAAACAGTCTGACGCAGTTGGTGGATCATAAAACAGCAGCAGGAGGACAACACTCTCACACCTCCCGCTTGCCTCACCGCCATATTTCTTCCTGACGTTTTTACAACTCCGAACATCTTGTCTGGAGATAAAAACTCCCACATGTGCCGGATTAGTTGAGAGTCGCAGGGAATTCGCTGCTTTCCCAGTGAACACCTCCATCAGCTGCAGAGAGCTCCGTTGGGTTGGTAACCAGCTTCTCTCCAGAGTCTGATTCCTCTAACCGCAGCTAATGAGAGGCGGTTTCACCTCCGGCGCAGACGGAAACCCATCAGGATGGATGTTTCCAACAACTCACTCCATAGCAGCCGCGCTCAGCCGGAGCTAATCTCCAACCTTCCTGTCCCCGTTAGTTGGAGCAATTGAACAGAGGCGAAAGTGTAGAGTTATGGATCATTAATAAACATTTCTTTCTTTCTTAATTGTTCAACTGGCAGGCAAACTTTAAATCCGTCAAATAGTAAAATATAGCCAATGGTAGGAGCACTTCCGCGGAGCTAATTTTTATTTAGCGCTTCAGCTCATTTTGGAAATGCTACTCCCAGTCGTTGGCACATTTCCGCTAATAGCAGAGCTAATTTTTAAGTTAGCCTGTAGCTCATTTTGAAAACAATACTGCCAGTGGCGGGCACACTTCCATGAATCGGCTAATGTGCTAATAGCATAGCTAATTTTTTATTTATAGTACTTTAGCTAATTTTGAAAGTGGTGGGCTCACTTCCACTAATCAGCTAAAGGCTGATTAGTGGAACAGTGATGCCTGATTAGTGATCAGGCACTAGCCTGATCACTAATCAGGCTAGTGGCGGAGCTAATGTCCCATTTACTGCTTTAGATAACTTTGAAAACATTTAGCACACGTAGCTTCCCTTATAATAATTTTTATGGATACATTTCATAAGTCTTTAAGCAATCTTTCAAAGGCAGTTATAATTTGAATTAAAGTTAGCGCTTTAGCATTAGCTTACTCTAAATACTGTGTTCATGTATCGCTTTAGCATTAGCAGATCTAACTTTATTAGTGCTTTAGGTTAGCGCAACTAACGTTTTAGCTAGTGGTGTCCACCACTGCTTTTAGTTGCTAACCTTCTGATCTCTAGATTTTGCAGTTAGCTAGAATTTCTAACATTTCACTGTGTGTAAAAACCAGTATGAAGAAAACTTTCAAAGCAGACAGCATGTTATTAGGAAACACAGATCTGACACAGACCCTGAGAGATTTCATCTGCTGTTTGTCAGGTTTTCAGCTACTAACTCATCAGAAATCATCTTATTAGAAAAGAAAAAATCTCTGTACCAATAAACAGACATAAACAATGGATACAGAAACAACAAAGTCAAACCCAACCAATGAGAAACCCAAGATAAAGACCAAATCTATCTCAGCTAGAGCACCAACGGAGTGGAGGCCCGGCGGTCCCGACCCGCTGACCCGACGTGGGACATGCTGCTGCTCTGCACAGCTTTGGAAACTCAAACCCCGTCAGGCCAGACAGCCAACGCTCTGGCTGTGGGACAGGGCGGATCCGTTACACAGGCGACAGAGCAGCGGATTGTTTCAGCAGCGGCTCGTCTCCAGCGTTGGTTACAGCCGTGTCGGAAATCAGCAGCATGGAAAAAGGGTTTCGTTTTCAGTTCATTCGAAATGCAAAGATCACCTTTCACTGCGCTTCAGAGCCAGTCTGCTCACACAAGCACAAACCTTTGACTCTTGGTTATTTAAAAAATAAAATTCAACATTTAACCTCTTTCTATGAAAGGAAAAAGATGTTTTAAAACATTCAATAAGTTTGTGATGATATCTAGCAAATGGATGATTATTTTAGCAACCTCAACTAAAGGTAAACCATAGTCCATGTTTTCACATTTGCAAACCAAGTCCAAAATGAACCAGACTGAAACATACGGCGCCATTTTGTAACGTTACGCAGTCAAAGAGAAATATTTTGCTTGTTTGTTCAATATTTAGTTGTGAACTGTGACATTTATAAATGAACGAAACCAACAGTTTGGCATCTCAACTTGGCTTGATTTTAGCATAGTTAGGAAGCTACGTACGCTTCCTAACTATGCTAGAAAGTTATCTAAGCTTCCTTAGCTTAGCTAACTAAGTTTAAGAACTAATCTTCCTTAGTTTAGTTCCTAAGCTTAGTAAGCTAAGTAAGGAAGCTATCAAAACTTTCTTAGTTAGCTTAGGGACTAAGCTAAGAAAGCTAAATTATTAGCTTAGGTAGGAATTTAACTAAGCTTCAGAACAAATCAATACTTTAGTTTCAAACTATATTCAATTAGCAAGCGAGTTAATTAGTTTGTAACTGTGATGTCTTTAAATGAATGACATAGTAAAAATATGAAAAATTAACCCCCATTTTTTTAGACCTAAAAAGTTCAATAAAAACAAAAAAACAATCTGCAAAGTGATTTGCTTTGTGAATGTTTATTATTGAATATCTTGGTAAATAATCTCCATATGCACCATGATTCTCATTCAGAAGCAGTTAAATATTACAGTATAATATATTCAGTTCAGTTATATTAACCAAATAAACTCATCATGGAGGCTATTTTAACGTAGTTCTGACCCGTTTTGGGAAGCGCTGCAGTGTGGAGTAAGAATCTGGGCTGACAGCTCCCTGCAGTCCTCACACACCTTGTCACTCTGCAGCAGTTGAGTGATGTCTCTTGGGGTTGTTATGACACTGCATGCCCACCTGTGCTCCCATTGACCCAAAATAACAGCACTTGCTGTAAATGGGTTCAGAAATAGCCTGAAGCTGAACAAGGACTGACACGGATACCCAGAGGGATGGAAGGGTCTTAAAAGTGTATTTTCCTCTAACACTAAGCTTTGTGACCAAGTAGGTATTATGACAGAGGGGGTTTCCCTGTCAACACTGATTTATCACTTATTCCAACATTTAGAAGACAAAAATCTTTTTACATTGCAAAAATGTTTCATTTAGTTTCTTCTGTAAATATCTTACTACACTTGAAATAAGACAAAACTAACTTAGAAGTAACTTTTCAGCAAGATATAACAGTTTTTAAAGTCAATAATTCCTCAATTTCTTGGCAAGGAAGTGGGGAGTAGGCCAGTCATGCTAGCTTGATTTTGACAATCTTAGCATGTAGCCGCTCAACTCTGTTTATTTTCCTAAAAGATACAGACAGAAGTGAGACATAACTTTTCAGCAAGATATAAATACATTACGACAACTAGATATCAAGATCCAAGGGTCTCACATTTCACAGGTTAGGAGAAGTTTTCATTTACAAAAAACTTGACAAGAAAGTGGGGAGTAGGCCAGTCATGCTAGCTTGACTTTGACAATCTTAGCATGTAGCTGTGCTGTGGAAATCAGTGTGTTTCAGTTAATGCTAATATAAGGCTATAATGTTGTTCTATGAAATCATGAACTTAGTTTTTACACAGCTTCTCCACTTTTCAGTGAGGAGAAAATCCAGGAATTTCACTCAAGTAAGAGAAGAACTACTTCAAAATAAAGTTACTCCAGTAAAAAATCCAAAAAGTACTTTCTTTTGTTTTTGTTTTTTCAGAAAACATTACTCAAGTAAAAGTAAGTAGTTACTATCCAACTTTGGAAATAAGACGTCGTTTGGCTTCATTATTCCAACCATCCATCCATCCATCCATCTTCTTCCGCTTATCCGAGGTCGGGTCGCGGGGGTAGCAGCTTCAGAAGGGAGGCCCAGACTTCCCTCTCCCCAGCCACTTCTTCTAGCTCCTCCGGGGGAATCCCGAGGCGTTCCCAGGCCAGCCGAGAGACATAGTCCCTCCAGCGTGTCCTGGGTCTTCCCCGGGGCCTCCTCCCGGTGGGACGTGCCCGGAACACCTCACCAGGGAGGCGTCCAGGAGGCATCCTGACCAGATGCCCGAGCCTCAACTGGCTCCTCTCGATGTGAAGGAGCAGCGGCTCTACTCTGAGTCCCTCCCGGATGACTGAGCTTCTCACCCTATCTCTAAGGGAGAGCCCAGCCACCCTACGGAGAAAACCCATTTCGGCCGCTTGTATCCGCGATCTCGTTCTTTCGGTCATGACCCAAAGCTCATGACCATAGATGAGGGTGGGAACGTAGATCGACCGGTAAATCGAGAGCTTCGCTTTTTGGCTCAGCTCTCTCTTCACCACGACGGACCGGTACAGCGCCCGCTTGACAGCAGACGCTGCGCCAATCCGCCTGTCGATCTCCCGCTCCCTTCTTCCCCCATTCGTGAACAAGATCCCGAGATACTTAAACTCCTCCACTTGGGGCAGGACACCCCCCTTGACCCGGAGGAGGCACTCTACCCTTTTCCGGCTCAAGACCATGGCCTCGGATTATTCCAACCATGTAAGAAAAAAAGTGTTTCACGTCAAAAGTGTGAAAACCACAACCTCAGACTTGCTCATGATGATGAAACTGAAGATCATAAAACAGGCTATGAATGTTTACCAGTGTCATTATAACGTCGTCACATTACTGTGGCTAATTTACTGCTGCAACATGGAGGAAAATCCATCTGAATCATTCCCACCCAGCTAATCATGTTTGGATGAATGGGCTTTTTCCTAAGGATTTATTTAAACCACTTTGTCAAAACAAAGTCATTATGATGTCTGTGGTGCAGATTGAGTTTCTCCTCCCTGCCATGAGAGCAGATCTCTCCTCTGCAACAATCGTTTCCCTTGGAGGATCAAAGTGGCGGCTGGATGGGAAGCAACAGGCAGCGTGGATGAAAACATGACAGAACATTTATAACAATTAGATAAATAAGGATTTAAGCAATCCAACGTTGTGCTGATGCTAATTTGAACATGTTGCTTTTTGAAGCTTCAAGGCGTTTTGAGCGTCTGTGAGCAATAGAGAGCGGGACATGTGCGTTGCAGGCCGGGCGGATCAAAGAAAGCTCTCAAAGCTCAAATAAAGGGAGGAGGGGAGAGGGATTTGTGATGGCGGACGTTCAGCCGTTCACAGCTGACTTAATTACAAACAAACATTCGCTGGAACACGGACGGATCAGAGTTCAGCTGATTTCTGGGCCCAAATGCAGAGCAGCTGTTTACAACTTGCTCTGGGATGGATGGATGCTAGCTAACCATTCAGCTAGCAAGTTAAATAGTTAGCGAACTGTTTAGCTAACTAGTTAGCTAACTGTTTAGCTTGCTAAGTAAATGTTGAGATTGAGCAGCATTGAATGTTTCTTTGAATTATATGGTTTGCTAGTTTTGCTTAGCTAAATATCTCAGAACAAAACATTTAGTTAGCAAGCTAAATATTCAGTTAACTAAACTGAAACTGTATCTTGCTAGCTAAATATTTAGCTTGCTAGTTAAATGCTCAGTTTGGACTAAATATTCACATTGCTGACTAAATATTGAATTAGAAATGTAACAATTTAGTTTATAAACTGAATATTTTTGCTTGAAGCTAAATATTTGGCTTACTCGCTAAATATTTTGCTTAGAGCTAGACATTAATTTAGACAAAGCTAGCAAACTATATGATACAAAGATCTAACGCAACTGGATTTCAACATTTAAGCAAGCTAGCCTAATATTTAGCTTGCTAAGTACATGTTTAGCTTACTAAATGTATATCTATTCACAAAGTAACAAACTTAGCACCAAAAATGCTTACCTACATTTATCTTTATATTTTGTTTACAATGTAACAGTTAGATTGTTATTATTAGCTAATTGCTTACTATTTAAATATTTTGTTAGCAAACTAAATATTTATCTAGCAAGGTGAATATTTAGCTCTGATATTTAATTTGTAAATTAACCCTTTCATGCCTGAATTATGATTCTTTGTGTCAGGATTTTTTTTCTCATTTTTTATTTTATTTTATTAAGGCATAAAAAAGGTAGGAAAAAAGTTTTATAAAAAATTTTTTTTAGGTGATCAATTGTAATTTTCTCCAAATACAAAGTTGTTATTTGAAAAATATATCAGTAGTATTGTTCTGTAGGGGTTATCTGATGTCACAATATCTTTTTTACCTGCTAGAGTCGTCTACAGTAGAAGGAGGGACCGGGCCGGTTGGCATGAGTTTTTGTCTGTCGGCCATATTGGATTTAACAAAAATAATTTCTTGCATTTGCAGCTGATGGACAGTAGTTGATAGTGTATTTTATGATGTATTAGTGTCCACTTCAGTGGTCTGTGTGCATTTATAACATAAAAATCCACAAGAAAATGGCTTTTAGATAGCTGTCCACTGTAGTGACCACTATGCATGAAAGGGTTAAATATTTAGTTTGAAACAGTAACATTTATAAATCAATGAGTAACATGGTAAAAATATGACTTTGAGAAATGAAACCCCATTTTTCTCTTCTGACAGATCAAGTAACCCAGATTATTGCCGTCAGGTTTTAACTGTGTAATCCGTATTAAGGATTAAGAACAAGATTTTAGTGTTTCTGTGTTTGGATGCTCCAAAAGCGCGATAACTGTGAGAATCAGCAGCTGAATATGAAGCAAAATACGAAGCAAAATACGAGCGCTGCGACAGAAAAGAGTCGCGTCAGGCCGGCTGTGTTTATTCAACCTGACTTTCTCATGGCCTCTCGTCTGTTTGGCGACGCAGCAGCAGCATCACTAATGCCTTTCAGCCGCAGCGGCTTCAGCTGCGCAAATAAAGGGGAAGCAGCCTGCATGCTGGGATAATGCGTTCGGGTTGCCATGTTTGCATCCTGACACCTGCGTGGCCTCAGATAAGGGTCAGAGCTGCGGTCCGGATCGCTCCGCCCGTTACGGCCTTTTGAGGGTGAGCCGGCTCCGCTTTATCTGCTGAACAGTGAGCAGACAGGCTGCGCTGCGCTTTGGAAATGATTCAGATAAATCCTTCCCCCCGGCCACAGAGACGGGCTTAAACTGCAAATCAGAGGCAGCAGACCGGCGAGCGTGTGTACGTGCACGGCTCCAAATGAGATAATACGAGACTGAGGCGAAGCATCAAATGTCAGTTTAATTGAGTCGAATAATGGCGTTAAGGGTTGGAGAGGCGATGGGTCCATGGATAAATGGCTGGACGACCTCCTGCTGCCCCTTTAAGCAGCAGACACAGCAGTTCATCATGCAGACTAATGCTTAGAGCCGGAGGTGCAACTTATTTATGTTAATGTTGAAAGGTTAAAGACTGTTTTATCCTAGTCTGGTGGCAGAAAACTCACAAATCCTGATATAAATCTGGTTATTCTGATGTTTTCTCAGAGAAATTGTTCATTTTTTTGTGTTTTCTATATTATAAGGAGCTAAATTGGGGCTAAATGTTTGTTCAACTTTAAAAAGAAACAAAAGGATTTGAAACTGGAAAAAAGTTTAAAACTGAACAAGAAGAGATTTGAAACTGGAAAAAATAAAATAAAGGTTTGAAACTGGGGGAAATTATACAAAGATCTGAAATTATATTCAATTTAATAATAAAGAGGCAGGCTCACAGATACGCTTATAAAAATGTCTATGCTCCAGCTTTTGGTTTATGATTTCATCTTCTATCAGTTTAATAGATGAACTCTCACCTTTCCCCATACCTGTCAAGCTTTGAGTTTGAGAATACGGGAAATGTCGTTTAGGGTAAGGGGCTTGTGGTGGTGGTGGGGGCGGGCCAACGAAATACGAACGATCAAACCTAATGTGGGCTGGAGGGGGGGGAGACGACCGGTAGACCAGGGGACGAAAGTAAGCATGGGGTGAAGCAATACGGGATATTTACAGCACCTTCATCCGTCACACTCAGAAACTACAGCCATGAACCGCCATGGTGTTTTCCGCCACCCGTTTGTTGAGACCAGGATGATATGAAATTTATTGTGCGGTTCGTCCGTAAAGCTACACTTACACTGTAACCATCAACTACTCAGCCGCCCGCCGTATTCAGTTTATCTGCTCACCTGTATTAATACCTGAAGCTCTTCCCGCCGTTCGCTCTGAACCAGCAGCTCCTGGAGGAGAAAGGCTGCCGTACTCCAGGCATCATGCCAGTCATTTTAATGGTCCCCCAAAAACGATGAAAACCCGGGCGTTATCATCAATTAATAAAATTTCCCCATGGACCACACTTGAAAATTGGACGTTATGCCGCTAACACTTAGCTTTCGTCAACAACTCAGAGGCAGAAGTCAGAGCTCCACGCAACGCAAACAATGTTCCGGGTGGAACACGGTGCGCTAAATAATAAAACATAAATTAACGAAGCTTCGAGGCAGGTAAATTTTCGTCGAGGATTTAAATAATCGAGGTACTCGAATCATTCGAGGAATCGTTTCGGCCCTAGTTTCAATTTTATATTTTAATTTTTTTTGTTTTGAGCAAACTTTATGACCCCAATTTAGCTCCATACATGTCTATCTATTTTGAGCTGTTTTATGGCGTTCTGTCACTTTAAATCCAAACAAGCTGCAGCTGGCCACGCCCCCAAGTCAACATTTACACAAACATGTGAAAATGGCTACAAACAGATGCATAATTATACAACTGCAGCTAAAAATATATATATATTTATGTTTATTATTGTGTTCTAGAAATGATTTTCGACGTGACGTCAAACTGCAAAACCACCGATCCAACCGCTAACTTCTGTAAAGTTTGTCATAAAGCCTTGCAGAATATGACTTTTATTTAGTTTATGTCACAGTAAAACTGGTGGCTTGTTGCTGCACGGTCGGCTGAACACACGAGGATGGAAAGCAAACTTGTCATTTTATTGTTGAAAGTAGAAATTAGCCGTCCATCTTTTTTAGCAATGACCTCTACGCGACTGCAGGAAAAGATTAATTTAATCTAATTTACTTTCGCCAAGTCAGACTACATGTCATGATTCAGACGGTTTCATAACGAACGTCTCATATTATCGGTGAAACTCGGTGTGGAAATGTTTCTTCTGATGTAACGCTACGGTTAGCCAACGCTTGTAAAACACGTCTGACCTCCAGTGAGCTCATTCTCTCAGTTAAAAAACAAACGATAAGGAAAAGGTTTTAGGTAAAATATAAAAGTTCCCAGACTCAGAAAAGCTGCAGCTGGTTTTTTAGGATTGCTGGGGGGGAAATGTTGCAACCCCAGGTTGTCGTGTTGGTCGCAGCCTCTCAGGAACGCTTCCTAATCCTGACATCTTCCCCCAAACCCCCTCTGTGTCTGAACTATACCCTTTTTATATCCGCACAGCAGGGGGCTGCTTGAGGAAAAGAAGAGGAGAAACAGAAGAAAATTCAATCTGAGTGCAAGCAAACTTCAGGCTGAGCATTTTCTCTGGCCTTTGGCTCCGTTTTCCTGCCAAACTGGATTTCTGGTGGAACAACCAGAACAGGACGGTGGATTCGGACTTTTATTTTGGTCACAATAAGATCAGATGGAAAAACAAACAAACTTTTGTTGTCACAAGCTAATCATCTGCCACTAAAACTCTGTTTCATCGTCTTTCAGAGTCAGAAAACCTTTGGAAAGTGTAAAACTGAAATTTTGATCTGTTTATATTTTTCAAAGCAGAGAAATAATTTCCCACTTTCTAAGGAAAAGCTTTTTAAGATACCTCCTTCAAAACAGGATGCTCTCTTCAAAACATTAGCAATACTGTAGACCACAACAACCGGACTCAGAGTAAACGATGGTCTGATTATATGGAAAAAAGTGAGGCTCACATAAAAGGTTTTCTACTGAGACAGATGTTTAGAGAACTGGGAGCGTTTATGCTGGCGAAGCCACAACTGGAGCAGAAGTTACAGCGCCGACCAAAATGCTGCCAGGATTTTTGTTTTTTAAATTCTGAGAACTTTCAAATTCCCAGTTTAGGGTGCCGGTTTGGTAGATCTCCAAGCTATTGCGCTCTGAGACAATGTTTTACGCTTCCTTCCCCTTTCTGACTGGATAAGCCACCATGAAAATCTGTACGTCCCTGAAGACTATTGCAAAAATAATTACATAAGTCATTTAAAAGGATCAACGATTAGTCATATTAGATTTTATTCAAGAAACATTTATTTCAGATGTAAAAGCAACACGGTAAAAATACTGTAAATTGTTTATGCCGAAATGCATCCTGGGTAGATGATGTATGCTAGGTACAGCACTAGTTAGCTCCGTCCAGCTAGAATGGTCATTTTTGCATACTGAGTAACAATCAGCCCTTTTTATTTAAGCTCCAGCTAATAGTGTTATCTCTAGCTAATGGTGGTAGCTCTAGCTAATGATGGTAGTGATAGCTAATGGTGCTATATCTAGCTAATGGTGTTAGTTCTAGCTAACGATGGTAGCTCTAGCTAATGATGGTAGTGCTAGCTAATGGTGCTATATCTAGCTAATGGTGTTAGTTGTAGCTAATGATGGTAGCTCTGGCTAATGATGGTAGCTCTAGCTAATGGTGGTAGTTGTAGCTAATGATGGTAGCTCTAGCTAATGGTGGTAGTTGTAGCTAATGATGGTAGCTCTAGCTAATGGTGGTAGCTGTAGCTAATATGGTAAACAGTAGATCACAAGGTGGTCACGTTAGCTTGTTTCAACTGATTTCTCATGTCTACTGATGCATGAAAACTCTGAGGTAGTTTGTCGTAACACTGGAAGTACGTTTTTGTGAAACTCCACAGCCTTGACTTCTTATGTTTCGTTTACAGACTAGTCCACTGTTATCTACCCACATCATCGGCCCATCATGCATTGCGCTGGTAAAAAAACAAAAAACAAAAAAACCAATGGTGACCTCTGTAGGTGAAAAGTAACATTAAGATATAGAGTTTTTGAAGCACTTATGAGTTTTTACACAGCATCACATTGCATCTTGGTTTGCTTTAAGTCTGCTGGTCATAACAACTTAACCATTTTCTAAAAACATTTTTACTTTTACTTTAATTTCATATCCAGTCAGAGAGAAACTAATTCAATCTAAACTGGAAATCATGTCTAAGGCCAACCAAAGCCAGCTGTGTGGTTTCCTGATCTCCCTGCCTGACGCTTATTGTTGCCTTTCTGCTGCCGCGGCCTCAGAGGAAGCGGCTGGTACCAGAGCACCGAACACATGTGAGCGGGTCAGCGGTCGCCATGACACCCCGCCACGAAGAGTCAGCATGGCCGCCAACATGTCAGGTGCTGACAGCTCATTTCAGACATCTTTAGAAACTGCTTTGCTGTGATTTCTACTTCTAAATTCAGGCTCTTCCCTGTTTTACAGATTTTTTCTTTCTATTTTTCTGTCAGCGCAATTAAAGTTTAAAAAACCCATCAAAAAGCATCTTTCATGTAGCTTTTGTCTGCCGTTTGTTGCTTGGTATTTCCTTTACGGTTAAAGAAATGCGTTTCTCTTCTGCTTTCTGTTGAGTTTTCTGCTCTAACATCTGGACTTGATTTTACAGGGAAAGCTGGACTTGCTGCACTTTGATGGAGAGGCAGAGATGAAGAGAAAAGTCTCTGGTGAGAGATTAAGACCTTGAACACGGAAACCATACTTTGCCTGTGGATAGTCAGCAGAGTTTAAATGAAATTCATATTGAAAATAAGGAAAAAGGACATTAATGGTTGAATCTTACCTTAATCTGTGAAACTGGAAAATATTTTGCAGGTTTACTGAAATAATGACTGGATAAATACAGCCAAAACAAACGAGCTAGCTCAGCGCTAGCAAGAGAAATTGATTTCCAAAGACAAAAGAGAAATCCTACAACCGCAAAAATCTGACGCCACTCCATTTTTATTTACATTTTGTGAAGAAGGAAGTTGCTCTCAGTGTCTTTTCCAGAGGGTTAAGTGTTGTTTCCTTCAGTGATTCTTGGTGCAGCGCCCCCACAGGCGAGGAGGGGAACAGGTTGCTGGCTAAAAATGCACCAAACGTTGGTCAATCGAACCGAGTCTATTGGACTATCAGGTGAGAAAACTACGACAGCGTGTTAGAGCAGTTGTTGACAGAAAAGAAGGTGGACTAAATTTTCACCAATAAACGCAAAAATGTAGAGATTGATCTAAGAGAAACAATAAAATTTCTGAGCTCAAATAGTCAAAAATTTATGAGAAAAACAAGAAAAATTTTAGATTTATCCAAGAAATTTTCTAGAAAGAAAACTTGGAAATTTCTGAGATTGAAAAGTGGAAAATTTGCTAGAAAAACAAAGAAATTTTGAGAGACATTTCTGAACATTTCTAGAAAAACTCAGAGATTTATGAACTCCAAATATTTGCTCCAAATAAATTATATTTTGAGATTAATCTCAGAAATTTGCTAGAACAAAGACACTTCAGAGTTGCAAAAATTTGCAAGAAAAAACTCAGAAATTTTATAGACAAACCTTGGAAATGTCTAAGCTGCAAACGTCAAAAATGTGTGAATTTTCAGAGTTTCAAAAGTGGCATTAAATGGCTTATTAAAATCATTGGTTTGGCAGTTTAGCAGCAAATACTGTGATGCAATAATTCAAATAACATAATAGGGAATAGAGAAAACTGAACTGATTCTAAACTGATCATAAAGGTTTCTATGCAGAACCAGGAGAAACTAAATAAAAATTCTTTGCTCTTCTAGAGACTCCTGATATGTAACAAAATGTATTTAAGAGCTAAAAAGTGGCTATGTCCTGCTCAAGCTGCTCCATGTCTTTATTTCTTTATTTGTGAGTATTTTTTCATGCCGGACTCGATCACACCCAGCAACCATTCGCTCCGCTCCGTCCAAGTTGTGGCTCCAGGGAACATGCAGTCCGCCTGCTGACACCTCCAAAGATTTATCTCAACTTTCTGATTAAACGGGGGAGAAACCTGGGTGTGGATTCACACATTCAGGCTGATTCTAGGAAATTAATCTGGCAGCCTGCAGGGCGGCTCGGCCTGAACTGTTTTTAGTTTTTCCTAAATGCGTGAAAAGAGCTGAAAGCATGAAGGTGGCAGCGCTGATAAGAGCTGGTTGTTTTTAATGCTTTAATCTCTTTGATATTAATCGGTTCATTTATGAATTATTCAGCCCATCAGACACAAGAAATGTGAATATTTTCCTCCCAGTTGTTTGTTTCCTCCATTTCTTGACCTCGGTTCTTTCTATCATGAAGTTTATAAAACTCATAACACATGACTTATTTATTTCTGATTTCTTCTTCTCCACCCATGACCTTCCATTAAAGCCTCTGTCATCAGTCTTCACCTTCCCTTTTTTATTTTAGCATGCATTAACATGAACAAAGTGGGTTTTTGTTTTCTCTGTCTTGGAAGTAAAAACACGAGTCTGGTGAACCTTTTGCAATCCCACAGAAAAATCTGCGTCCGTTTCCTTCCTTTCCTCTTCGGTTTCCTGCATTCTCCAGAGATTGGGTCTTCAGCCCACCCTGAACCCAGTTTCCCAACGTTGAGACGCGCTCACGCCCCGGCGGGCGGCCTCACACACTCCCTCACTCAGGGAGAAAACAACAGAAAACAGGAACTTCAGCTTTAAACAGTTTCATTTGCTATTGTTCTGCCCTGTTTTTCGCTCCGGTCACTTTGGGTCAG
The DNA here is from genome assembly GCF_002775205.1 of Xiphophorus maculatus. NCBI lineage: Eukaryota > Metazoa > Chordata > Actinopteri > Cyprinodontiformes > Poeciliidae > Xiphophorus > Xiphophorus maculatus. The sequence continues at coordinate 29,931,852 of NC_036449.1, forward strand.
GACTGATTATTCATAAAGCAAACCTCACCCAGCACTGCTCTCACTCTGAGGGGTCAAAGTTCATCTCAGAATGAATAAACTATACGGCAGGGTTGTCCATAGTGCAGCCCGGGGGCCTTTTGTGGCCCTTGGACTGATTTAAGAATCACACAGGTTTGTTTATTTTAATCAGGATAAAATTATTACCAACAATTTTTATTATTTTTTTCTTCAAAGAGTTTTTGCGGTGGTAGTGGCTCGTATTGTTTGAGACAGTAGGCAGACAGGAAGGAGGGCAAGACATGCGGCAAAGGTCGCCGGGACCGGGAGTCGAACCCGCGACGAGGACTAAGGCCTCCAAACGCGGGTCGTGCTAACCCCCTGCGCCGCCACAATGTGATGTACAATGTAAAATGTTTGTGTTTATATTCTAAGCTTTTGCAACACATACTTAAATTTAAGATCTTTTAAGACATGTTAGGACCATTGTAAATTAAATTTAAGACCTCAATCTTCACATAAATTAGCAGTTATCCGTTATAAACAAAAAGCCAGCTAGCTCGTAGATAGTTAGCGGTAGATTCAACTGTCTCAAGTCACAGAACGCAATAAATTTTATGAATTTAAGATATTTTCAGGTCCATATGCTCCTATCGCAAACAATCATGTCTTTTCTCCCTCTCTCACAGACAAAACTTTTGTGATTTGGTCAAACCTTGGCATTCAGACCTTTAGGGATTTATTTATTGATGGTGTCTTTGCTACCTTTCAACAACTCTCTGCCAAATTTACTCTTCCATCTCGAGACTTTTTCAGATTTTTACAGGTGCGCAGCTTTGTTCATAGTAATTTTCCCACTTTTCCTAGGCTGCCTGAGGACTCTGACCTTGACTCCTTGCTTTTGCCCATTCCTAGGCTGAAAGGATCTATTTCAATTCTTTATACCCGCATAGCTTCGATCCGCTCTGAGTCTTTAGGCTCAATCAAAGCCCTCTGGGAGGAGGATATAGGAGAGGCTATCCCTGACGAGCTTTGGTCACGTATCTTAATACGGGTACATAAGTCTTCTATATGTACTTCTATAAGCTTGCACTGTCTTATTCAATGCAAGCTTGTGCACCGCGTTTACTATACCAGGGCTCATCTGCCTAAATTTTATAGCACCCAGTTTGTGATAGGTGCCAACAGTCTCCTGCAAACCTTATACACATGTTTTGGTTGTGCCCCCAGCTGAAGAGTTTTTGGACAGAGATATTTGTTGTTATATCAGACGTGGTTGGCAGAAAAATTGATCCGAACCCCCAGAGTGTTTTGTTTGGGGTGTTTTCGGGGCCATCTCCTTTGTCCTCTTCCCAAGAAACTTCTTTGTCCTTTATGACCATTATTGCAAGGAGGATAATTCTTCTTAAATGGAAATCACCACAACCTCCTTCTTTCATACTCTGGTTGAGGGATATTGTTTACTTTCTTAAACTTGAAAAAATTAGGATGTCACTGCGGGGTTCCTCTGACAAATTTGCAGAAATCTGGCAGCCATTGCTACGATTGGTTGGTCAAGTTAATTTCCATTCTGTCCCAGTTTAGTCCTTCTTGTCTGTATTTGTCTGCTCATCCTGTGTCCTTTTTCTCGGATTTTCCTTTTCTTATGGTTCCATATTTACTTTCCTGGGCACAAACTGTACTTTCTTTAGGTGTGGCAGAATGCATCTTAATTTTTATTTATTTCAAAACATTTTTTTTTTTTTTGTCTTGTGTGTGTCCTTGTTCTTATGACTTTTTCTTATTGCCTGGGAGTGATTGGAGGTCGTTTTGTTGTGTTTTTTTATAACTTAAGGGAATTGTATGGTTTGTTTTATATGTATCACATTGTAAATGTATGGCTATGCAATTCCTGTTAAAAACCAAATAAACAAAGTTTGAAAAAAAAAGATATTTTCAGGTCTTAGTTTAGATACATTAATTTAAGACCTTAAAAAGACATTTTAAGACCATCATAAATGGAATTTAAGACTTCAGAGATTATCCCTAAACGTTGTCCAGCCAACTGGCATTAAATGACCATTAAATGACCATTAAATGACCATTAAGTGACCATTTAATGGCCATTTAATGGCCATAATTATCAGCAGCGCCTTCTGTCTCGAGTCACAGAACGCAGTGAAGATGAATGTGTGTGACCAAAACTTTTGACTGAAAGAAAAGTCCTGCAAAAACAAAAAATACATAAAATCCATCCATCAATCCAAGATGGATGGATGTGCCAAGAGCGCCGTTTATTTTCTCTGGAGCTGATTGGCTGGACATAAGAAACCTGTAGGTACTAACTAGCCTGTGGCGGCGCCAGGACGGTTTCCACTGTGTGCGTTAACATATGATAAACTGTAATTAGCTGTTAAAATAATCAGTTAAAATCATTTCCATTGGTAGTATAAAACAGCTCAAAGTGCTGATTCTGATGGAAAGGAGTCACAGCGAGTTATGGGGCTTTAGAGCTGCTAGTTTCCATGGAAACGACCCGTTTTCTTGGACTAACTCACTGATTGTGAAGTTCTGCTGTAAGCTGATCTGAATACTTCCAGGTTTCATCTAATGGAGCCAAACTCGGTGCTTTAACTAGGACGGGTTGTAACCGAGCCGGAGTTATGACTTCCTCCGCTTGCTGCCAAGTTTCCCTTTTGGACAGAGAGAATATTTCAGGACTTCCCATTTCTGCTCCAATCCTCCCACCGACGGCGGTTCTGCTGGATGCACCTGTTCCTGCAGCTCCAACTGCTGACCGCTGGAATAAAACACGGACTTCCTGGATCGCAGTGAATTCATCACTTCAGCCAAAAATTAAAATGGGCGCCATTAGTAAAGCTACACGTTCATTTAAATGCTAGAAACTTTCATCAATAATAAACTTTTCTGAGGAGCTGGTGACTCCAGATGATTCAGAAAGTCTCCACAGCAGCTCCCGTCTTTTATTTCCACCGCTCTGCTTCTCTGCTGCAGCAGAATCGCATGAACATTTTCCCGTCTGACTCTGCAACGTTTTGGTTTCCTCCGGCCTCCGGTCGATGTGCGAGCCATCAGCACTCGGAGGTCCGTCCCTGAAACTGTTCCTGAGTGCTTCAAGCTGTGTGGGTTGGCTTTTTTTCCCTTTATTTCATAATGCGACATTATGAAAGCCGACTATGATCAGAGAGTGAAGTGTCACTTGAAGGGAGCTGGCGGTCATGTTGTGTTAGTCATTGTTTTGATGAGTCATTCATGCACCAGAAGAAGAGAGTTCTGCGTCAGACAGGAAACACACTGAGCTGTTTCCATGTCATCGTTAACAAGATCCAGCGGCTCGCTCCCCTACTCCAGCCTGACAAGGAGCACAAGAAACTTCTCATCATGATTTACGTCTATAATTCTAATTCTGTTTATGTTTCAGCAAATTAAGATGATTTCCTGTGCGCAACAATCATTAGTGGATAAAAACACAAAACCTGAACAGTACTTACCCAGGAGTTGGAAAGGAGGCAGCAAAACCATCAAGCAGCAAAAGCAAATGAAGTGGATTAGCAGAGCTGGACATGTTACTGTGGAATATCGTCCACTCATGACGGCAGCATAATGGAGCAGCTCTGTTATTTTAGCTCTGATTTTTCTTTTTTCTACACTTTTAACAGTTGTTATGATGTGTAACCGTGGTTACAAGGTATTGCTTTTACAACTGGCAGCAGCTAATTAGCATCTGGAAAGCTCAAATAATACCTGAACTTTAACCCCAAATCCCAGAGGAGTTGAACAGGAAGCTTCGTGGAAGAGAGAAGGACCCTGGCGTCCCTCGTGATGAACGAGGATCTTCTCCCCTACTCCAGCATCTCTCTAACCGTACGCACTAATACATTTAAATAGCAAAAACAAATTGTTGAATAACGTCTCTTCTGCCTGGAAAATGACTTGCTAGCATGTTAGCCTGAGGCTGTTATACAACACAGTCTTCAGTCAGAGGCCTCTCCAGATTAGTTGCGAGACTGACTGCTACTGGAGCTCCTTCCTATGTACAGCATCACCACCAACAACAATGGATCTGAAGATACTTCAACATTTATCTTAATTTTGGGATGAATTAAGTATTTTTATTGAGTTTGGTTGAATTATTTAGTCAGTTGTTTTTATGTTTTGCATTTGGTCTGAACATCTTGAATCGCCTCCTCCGCTCGGTGTGTGTCTCGTCCTTGTTGTTCAGTGCATGAATATAAATTGATGCTTGAGTTTTCTTTTTTCTCATTTGAGGTTTAAACGCAGCAATAAAACGTTCCCTTTCCCTTCCTGCTGTCTGACACAGAAGCCCGGCGGCACTCCCACACCGAAGCGGAGCTGAATTCAATATCGTTTCCTTAATTATGTTCAAGTATGAGCGAAGGGCGAAAGAGGGCCGAGGATTTCAGTAAACAACCTCTGACTGTTTACACAGACGTCTTATCTGAGGGATGAAACACGAAGAAGATTACTGCTGCTGCAACAAGCTGAGGACAATCTGTGCATCTTAGTGACGAATAGCGATAATAATCAGAAAAGGGACAAAATAAAGTCTGAGGACATTAAGACGCTCCTTTTCTGACTGATGTTCGTTATTTCTACAGCTTAGATACTTTTCCTCATTACATTATTTACCATGCATCATTTTCCTTCCACTTCACTTTAATTCTTCACTAGCATTTTGTTGTAAGATTACAGAAAATCCCCGTAAAATACCCAAAATACTGAATTTGTGTTTCTAACATGACAAAATATTACAAATTAAACACGGTGAACATTTCTGCAAAGCAATGTAATCACATTTTCTAAATTAATTTGATTAAACTCCGTCTGAACGCGAGCCAAAAACACATTTAAATCCTCTTCATTATTGGGGTGTACCACAGGGCAGTATTATTGGACCTCTGCTTTTTTTCACTCTCCCTGCTTTGACTAGGACATCTCTTTTTATGTAGATGATATTCAGTTAAACTTCCCTTTGAAAAACGTAAAACTCTGTTAACCAACATTAGAAACTGTTTGCTGATCATTTTTCAGAACAGATTTTCAGATTTGGGCCAAACAGCATCAGTAGAAAAACCAAATATCAACTTTTCAAAATATTTGGCATCACATGAAGAAACCCTGGCAGTGGGAGCTGCTAGCTAAAAATGTACTTATGTTAACCAAACTAATGGTTGTTGTTTTGGAGGAGCTTAAAAAATAAATTCAATTGATTTGATTTTTCACATCAAACTGAAATTTTCTTTTGAGTCAAAGTCAAGTTTTTGATTTCAATATGGAATTAGGAATATTTGGAAAAGCTGCTTTTGGGTTCATTGTTTTCGCCTTTAATGGGATAATTCAGACCATCAGTCATTTTCCCCGGAGCCGGACTCCAACAGCGGACAGGATGTTTATCTGTTTGACCTCAGGATCTGTTTCCTGAGGATTCAACCTTCAGCAGGCTGCAAGTTTCTGTTTGCTTCCTGTTAAAATACACAATAGCAGTGATTTTACTCTTTAATCTCACATGATAATTTACTGGAGACGCTTAAAAAGAGAAAATTTTGTAAAATTCTAGGTATTTGCAGTTGATTGTAATTTAGTAAAAGGGAAAGAAATTACCAAACCGAAAGTCTGTTTCTACAGAATAAATTTGCACCAAAATTCTTTTCTAGAAAAAATGATGACATTTCTGAGCTCCAAAAGTAAAATAATTGCTTGAAATTATTTTGGGATTAATCCCAGAAAATTTCTAAAATAATATATGGAAAAGTCCAAATTTTTAAACTTTTGAAACTCAGAAATTTCCATGTTTTTTCTAGAAATTTTCTGAGGTTAGTAAAAAAAAAAAAAAATCAGACTATTTTTTTCTAGTAAATTTTAACTTCTTAAACTCTTGAAAAGTTCTGTGACGAGTTTCTGGAGCATCATGGTTTCAGGTTGTTTATTTTAACGTTTTTCCTGTTTTCTATGTTTTCTCTTTAAGCGCAGAGTTTCTGCACAATCGCAGGAAGACTCTGGGTCCAGTCAGCGGCTCAGACGAACCTTTCCCTGTGTGGCTGAGGCTCGTCTTGATGGGAGACGTCCTGGACGCCTCGTCTGTCCGGTACCAGAGCCGGGAGGAAGCGGCTGGATCCATATACATTCCAGTCTGAGCAGCTGAGTGATGGACTGGACCGGACCGGACTGGACCGGAAAACCATGCTGGGTCTTCATATGGCAGCAGCAACAAACCGTCACAGTAAAATGAGAAAATCTTCATGAGAAGTTCTTATTTTAGATGTTGTTAGCTAGCTTGAATTGTCAAAATTCAAGCTAGCTAAAAGTCTTAAAATTCTTTCAATTTTAAGACTTGAACTCTTAAAATTGAAAATTTCTTGTTGAGCGGTTTTGCAAAGAAATGTCCCTAATTTAATATATTAGATGAAGTTGAAGAAGTTGAACGTTTTTAAAAAAAATTTAAAATAAAAAATTATTTCATTCTGAATTTTTATGTTTACTTGCTCAGTAATAAAGTAAACATACAATATTTTAATAAAACAAAGTAGAGAGGAACAACAGCGCCGATGACATTTTTGCATACACCTCAGAAAGTTTGCAGAATTTAACTCACCATCTGGAGAAAGCCATGCTGAAAATGTCCCCTCTGAGCTTCCGTAGGGTCGTAAAACGTTCTGTTTTATGGTTGAGACTGAAGCTTGTTGTGAGATCCAGTGGGACCGGCTCCAGCTGAATGTTGGGACTCATCCAGCGTCGCTGACAGATTTAGCACGGAGCTAAATCCCTGAACCGCTGGTGTCAAATCCAAGGGTAAAGGAAGTCCGGCTGTCGCAGCGGTGCTGTTTACGTTGCCATGGATACGCAGCCTGCAGAGCTGCAGCGTGTTTAGCGGCACTGCTGTCTGCAGCGCAGAAACCTTAAACATGCAAACTATTGACGGCTGACGCTGTGTCGCTACAGGACAGACAGACAGCGACAGCCTCGGTCTCCTCTGTCCTCAACCCGAGCCGCCAAACGGCCTTCAGGGCGAAGAGCTGCAGGCTGAATTTAGACCGAATGAGTGAGGCAGAAAGCTGCTGACGGAGGATTTTACCTGTTAGGAAACAAAATGGCGTCCCAGAGCCGGAAGGAAACGTTTAGCTTCAGATTTGATCAATTAACTCACTTTGTTTCGGAACTTTTTTCAGACACAAAAACACAAAATCTTACCAATAAATTTGGTTTAGCTTTTAGTGAAAATATCTTAGTGCACTTTAAATAAGACAAACTAACTTCAGCAAGATGTAGAAGCTTGTTTTAAATCGTTATTGGCGGATTATTTTACATTTTTCTCATTTTATAAGTAAAACAATCTTTTAAACTTATTCAATAAATATTGACTTTAAAAACCTCTAATATTACTGTTAGCTTTGTCTTATTTCAAATGGACTAAAAGATATTTGCACTAGAATATGGACACAAATATTTGGTAAGATTTTGGGTTTTTGCTGTTTTCCCACCTGATGGTTTTCATGTTAGTCTCTTTTCTCCTCAGCAACGTTTCCACATCCTGTCAGGACAAACTGTTAGCTTCATGCTAACTGACTCCTGTCTGCAGAAGCGAGGCTCTAGTGTAAGAGAAACGGCTGCATTAATTAAAGTAACCTGAACTGTTTGTATTTAATCCTCAGTGACTCTGGAGAAACATGTTGGGTTAAAATGTCACAGTAAATCCCTCCTGGTGTTTCCCAGGAATCTGAAGACTTGGACAGAGTCCAGCAGAGGCAACAGATTCTCAGATATCTGCACCTGTCAGAGCAGAGCGGAGGTATAAAGGCTGGAGTGGGGGTGAAAACAGAGGGCTGGGGTATAAATAAATAAAGCAGTTACTGTTTTAGATGGTACTCAGATGGTGTGGATAGACCCAGGATAAGAATAAAAATAATAATTAGGAGAATAAAGTCGTAAAACAATGAAGTCGTAATAATACGAGAAAGAATTTGCAGTATTACTAGAATAAAATGAAAATAACCCGACAATAAAGTCAAACAACAGTCAAAATATGAGAATAGGCACAATAATATGTAAAATAAAGTTGCAATAATTCAAGAAAAAGTGATATTAGCAAAATAAATATGTAATAATACAATAAAGTCATAACACGAGAAAAAAACTTATATAACAAAGTTGTAATATTAAAAGAATAAAGTTGTGAAAGTACTAGAAAAAAGTCACCTGAAGATAAATTCGTAAAATTAACTGAATAAATTTGTAATTTTTAAATTCTTACACAAAAAAAATAAAATAAAATAAGGAATGTTGGGGATCTGGTGAAGTTATACGTTGGTGTAAGTTTTACAGACAAGAAAATATTTCATCTTTTAACACATCATCATCAAAGTTTTCATTCTTTTAAATATTCTTATTTGTTTCAAAGTTCTGCAATATTTAAAAGAAAGACTGAGACGGATCTGGTCACGTCAGGTTTATACCCAGAAGCTTTTCTCTCACTAAAATGTTTTCTTTTCTCATAAAATGCACATAAACTTAACAGATATAATGAAAACTTGTTGCTTTATTGTTAAATAAGAATCAAATTGTTTCATATTTAAGGAGGAGACCGTTTTCTCTGACTGGAAATTATTCATCCCAGAATAATTCCTCCTCTGACTGGACGGCAGCATTTTAATCTGACAGAAAATCTGGAAACTGAAACAATTTAGTTTCCAAATCCTCTGGATCATGAAGGGAGAGCAGGAATAACGAAGACTGAAAGCGGGAGACTACAGCGGCGTATCAGGACCACTGAACAAAAGAGTCAATTTACACTAAAAAAATCTAGAATTTTCTAGAAAAAAGACAAGAAAACTTCTGAGCTCAAGAAATGTGCGAGAACATTTTCACAAATGTTGAGATTAAGCTGAAGAATTCTGTAGAAAGTTTATTTTTAATTTCTGAGCTACAAAAGTAAAAAAAATTGCAAGTAAAAAACTGAAATGTTGATTTCACTATCAGAGACTTTCTAGTAAAAACTTGCAAATTTACTAGCTTCAAAAGTTGAAAAAAAAAAAAACTAGGAAATTTCTCAGTTTGAAAAGCTGAAAATTTGCACCAAAAAAATTGAGATTAAGAGTTTCAAAAGTAAAAAAAAAAAATCCACTTTTGAAACTCAAATTTCAAAAGTGAATTAATCTCAAAATTTCTGATTTTTCTTGCCAATATTCAACTTTTCAAACTAAAAAAATCCTTGGTGTTTTCCAGAAAATCTGAAAATGTTTTTTGGCTGAGATTTCCTCCTTTTTTCTGTCAGACACGAGGAAACGGCTGCAGAGAAAAGAAACTTTCATTTTTTGTCTCCACTCCTCACAGCGTGCTGATGAACTCCTGAACTCATTAGTTCTCTAATGACATTATGAACGCATTCCTGTTGGGAGAAACGGCTCAGAAACTAAAAGTAGCAGCTTTACTGTCGATTATTCCTTCTGACTAAATAAACTAAATGCAGCCGAATGCTTTAATTCACCTTTAATTCAATTCTAAATCGCTTTATTGATCCCAAACGGGAAGTTAAATGTTGCAGAAACTCATTATTTAAGGTTCTTTAAAGAGTTGCCCTAGATGCAGATGGCTGCAGGATTTCCTGTAGCCGTCAGTATCACAGCGGCCCTGAAGAAGCCTCTGACTTGTGCTAAAATAAATTAAATCTTTGTATAAGTGAACATTTAGTTATACAAAGAGTTAATTAAACATCTATTGGGTCAAATTACAGAGTAAAGTGGGGTTATATGGAGCAGTGTTGTGCTGTCAGTATCGTCTCGCCATCAGTAATCTGACTACAGATTACTGATTCATCCTTCAAAAACTAATTTAGTTACTTTAGTTACTGCTTGATTTCAAAAGTGACTCAATATGACAATCTGTTCTGCTGACTCTCACTTTACTCAAAGTTCATTTTTGACAATATTTCTTCAGGTTTTAATTCAAAAATGTTTCCTGAAAAAACTTATAAACTAAAATAAAAACACATATTGTCTTAATAAAGCAATAAAAACCTTTAAACTTAAACACAAACTTCAGGACAGGACAGAGCGGCACAAATCGGTGCTTAAATGTTGAAGGAAAATTTACGTTTTTCAACATTTATCAACAAAGAAGTGATACATAAAGAGATTCTGAGTTGGATTTACTTTGACTAAGCCATTTGTAAAATATGTGAGAACACTGGGTTTTTTCTGTTGATTTGGTGTTTTTGCCATGAGCTTTTCCTGAGTGACTCACCACAGAAGATCCCGTTTGTTCTTCCTAATAAACGCAGTCGGCTCTGTTTCCGGTTGCAGCAGCTCGGCTCAACTCGACGCCCGCTGCTCTGCAGACGCTCACAACAACGACGACGTCACAGTCAGCAGCAGCAGCTGCAGATTTACGGGCAGTTTGGCAACAAACATGCACAGAAAAGTGATTTTGTGTTTAAAATCAGACAAAGATATCCAGGGTAAATTCATGAAACAGATGGTTATTTCTTGTATTAAAGGACAAAATATACACTAACAAAAAAACTCAAACATGGATTAACTGCATTTCATCACATTTCCTGGCTGAATCAAGCAGCAGGAATCACCTCCCCAATTTAAAAACCTGTCAGTTCAGCAGATGTTTGTCAGATCCTTCTGTTTTTGCAACCAGCTGGTTGTTTCCTTGTGTGTCAAGCATTTAGCTTATTGTGCTTATCCGTTTCTAAAGTAAGTCAAAATTTAACAGCAATAATTTGGGTTATTTAGTCATAGAAAAAAATGGAAGTTAATTTTTCAAAGTTGTGATTTTACCACATCATTCATTCATTTATAAATGTCAGTTTCAAATAAAAAAGTTTAGTTTTGAGGTATATGTATCTAAATATTTAGCCTGCTAACATTTTTAGTTGGAGCTAGATATTTAGTTTGCAAAATAAATATTCAACTCAAAATTCATTAAGCATAAAGGTAAATATTTAGCTTTCTAACAATATGAAGGTTTAAACTTCAGCTTGATATTTAAGTTGTAAACTGAATATTTACCTCAAAACTAATTATTTAGCCTTATGCCAAATAATCACTTAGGTTTAAACTAAATAATTCATTTGCTAATTATTTAGTTTGAACCTGTGAAATTTTATAACTTAATGCTTAAGATAAAAAAACCTCTAAATTTCTCTTACCAGTTTAAATAATCAACTTTTTTGCTGTTAATGTTTTATGGTGTAACTTTGCAGACAGAATCTGTATTAGCATAACATGCTATGTGCTAATCTGCATAGCAGGTCAAATTATTCAGGTTGCTAGTGAAATTATTCAGGTTGCTAGTGAAATTATTCAGGTTGCTAGTGAAATTATTCAGGTTGCTAGTGAGTCACTTGGTTAAATAAAAGTGTTTTATTAGGCTTTGCTTCCTCAGTGTGTAATGATTGTCTTGTTGTGTCTTTGTGTCATCTGCAGATATTTAGCATCATTTTTCTGAGGAAACGTAAATCACACAACACTCGTTTGGGTTTATTTAATGTCTGCAGCCTCTTTAAAGTCGTCTCCCATCTAAAAGAAACTTCCTGACTGAGCCGCCGCTCCAGGTGCCAGAAGCTCATTGTCTTTTCAGGAAATGCCAATAAAAAAAACAACAAACTCAAGGCTGTGCTGCGCTATACTGTTTTAGTATGCAGATACACACAAGATAACAACATTGTCTAGTTCACCGACATATTAAAAAGGGCAACATTGATATGTAAATATAGATATATGTATATATATATATATATATATATATTTATATATATGCATGTTCTTCACATCCAAGGAATAAAAACAAAACATTCAAACAGCAGTGTGGAGTCAATGAGACTATCAGAGTTAGATACAGTACGAACTACAGACGTCGTCCTCAATGGTTTTGTCGTCGTTTACGAGCGAAGAGTCACTGGGGACTTCACGAACTCTTTGGAGAGTCAAATGAAAACGATTCACATAAATACAGGAAAACTTACAACACGTTGCCAAAAGCTTTGGCTTCACCACAGTTCAGATGAGTTTACTACAGAGACCAACACATTCCAACTCAAACAGAACCGTCAGCGCTCAGAGATCATGTTTATATAAAAATACAGATCACGGTCGTGGAGAAAAGAAAGTACACCCTCCTTCAACTCTCTGGTTTTACATTAACAGCCAACTTCAGCTTAGACACTGAAAAAACACAAAATCTTGCCTGTTTTTTTAGTTTTAGTTTTTTTTACACAATTAGCAGGAGCTAACAACATTAATGAGCGCTAACAGTGTTAGCTAGACATAACTCCGTTAGATCTAGCTAAAGGTGTTAGTTACATCACCATTAGCACCATCTTGTTAATGCTAACACCATTAACATTAACACCTGCTAATGGTGTTGACAGTAGTTAACACTATTAGAAGGAGCTAACACTGTTAGCTAGAGCTAACAACATTAACAGGAGCTAACACCATTAGCAGGAGTTAACACGATTGGCAGGAGCGAATGCCATTAGCTAGAGCTAACAATATTAGCTGTAGCTAACAAAACTTTAAAAGGATTTTGCATGTTTGCCTGTTTAAAAGAAAGGCATCAAAGTTGAGAATATTTTTTGGTCCTTGTTTGCAGAAAAAACTGAAAAAATTTTAATCTCAGTTATAAAAACAGGATTTGAGTCACTTTTTGATCACATTTGGTGTATTCAGCCCAGCTACATGAGAAAATGTTCATTTTTGAGTAAATGTCACTCAGAAGATGTGAAAGTAATGAAAATTTAATGCAATTAAAAGATGGATACTTTCTGTTACATCAGATGTTTTCCATTCTAAGATTTTGTCATAATTTTGCAATAATTAAAAACAAACCAAATTTTTTACCATTTTTTGAATTGTAGTTGGGGGTCACAGAGAATCAGTAGAAAGGGCCACATACGGCCCACGCGCCACACGTTGGACCTCCCTGAATTAGACCAAAAAATACTGGGTAAGATTTTGTGTTTTTGTAAGAAAGGGAAAAAACACATGCAAGACAGATCCTAGACTGTTTTTATTCCATGAAACAAGAATTTAAAAAAGTAAGTGCACCCTTCACCGTCACCATAAAGAAGCTCATCAGCACATAAATAACTTTAGAACCTCCTAAAGACCAGGTCGGGTTCCTTAACTGTAAAACTGCAGAATTAAATGAGGGTGTACTTTCTTTTCTTTTGTGACAAACAAAACAAAACATTTCCTAATGAGTCAAAGTATTTCTATTGCTGGGTTTCAGACACGTGACCCGGATGACCCTTAGAATTCAGATGGAGGTCAGGAAGTGGATTTCTCCAGCTCAAAACAAAGCAAAATGGATCACAGCGAGTAGCTAATGCCCTAAATAGGCTGGAACAAACAAGGCATCTCAAAAAATCACACGTATATTTAGGATATGATCCGTATTAACTCCGTAAAAAAGACTTCTCTAATAATCCTGAGGACTTCCTCGGTGTCGAGACGATCCACATAACTAACTATCCGGAGCTGCAGAGTTCATATCATACGACGAGCCAGAAGAAAGTTTTCAAAAGCCTGAAGTATAAAATCATTTAGTTTCAGGTTGGGTCAAACATTTAGGACCAGAAGAAGCAATAAATGGCTGTCGACTTGGTTCTGCCGGGTGAACAGTGAGTTGTGCTATTTTAACTGATTATGATAACGATGCTATCGCTAACAACGAACTAACCCTTGTTGTTTCTCTGAGCTTGGATCTACCGGTAAATAATTTATTTAGTTTCTGTAAACCCAAATCCATGCTAGAGTTGTATGTTAATGTGGAGATGTGGTAGGACGCTGGATTCAGGTCCAGTGTAGGTCAACCATTCGCCCCGATCTACAGAAACCTCCATGTTGGTGTCAGACATGAACCATGTCAGGGAACAGTCACAGCTCACTGTGACTGTATGGCTGGGAAGGTAATATTTAATTTATTTACCTTTTTTTTAAGCATTAAAGTCCCACTGAATAAACATCATCTTCTCTGTCCGTGACTCGGCACTGAGCTAGCTGCTAACAACGTTACCACCTGTTTTTAGCTGTAGATTGTTGATCCACGTTTCTCTTTTTTGGTAAAAGATTTAAAATTAACTCCCTTGTGACCAACTACCCTCGAAACACGAAAATAACGTTTATCTTTCTATTAGAACAGTTGGAACAACCGTACAGGACACAGACTTTAGACATTTTGATGCTGGATCAACAGAAATAAACGGGCTGCATTTACTTCCTGCCCTCCATCTGCATTGGGTGACGTCGGCGCTTCGTCATCTGAAACCCAGCAGTGAATCTGCGAGTCCTCACAGCCGAATCAAAGACGGGAAGCAGAGACATTCGATGAACAAACAACCGGCGGCGGCGGCGGCTCTGTTGAAAGGTGAGAGCTTTACGCTCTCTAGCAGGCACAATGGAGAGGCGGCGGCCATGTTGATAGGTCCGAGCGGCGGGCGGAGACAGGCAGCGCCCTCCAGCTCTGTGCCTCTGGATTTACAGAAATATGGCCTAGACAAATCATGCAGGCATTTTCTGGTATGTTCGCTTGGAAAACTCGCTGGATGTACAAAATTATTTACAGCAGCTGAAACGTTCCCAGCGTTACGGATCCGATGGAGTCCAGCAGAAAGCGCGCCGTTGAGGGAGAAGTGCAATCTTCATCATCTTCAACCGAACACTGAAAACGTCTGATCTACACTCAAAAACACAAGCTAAAGGAGATTAAATAAATCAAAAATATACTTTAAAATAATGGTTATTCTCAGATGGAACAAATATTAAAAATAGAGTTTGTGCATGTTTAATATTTCTTCTCTTTGGTGTGATTAAATCTGTAATTTTATCAAACTTTTCCAAATTGTGTTTTCATTCTGTCTTCAGAGAAATACTAAAAACTATATATTTCTGCTATAATAATTAATCCATGCTGGCCTTAAAATAACATTTTTAACAAAAGAAGCTGTGCAGACACATACAGTTAGCCCTATAGCAAATGTTTTCTGCACATTTATTGAGTTTTTTATTTATTCTGGGGCCATTTTGACACCTAAACTGAAATATTTGCTGCAAAAAATCAATAAAATGTTTGCTGCTCTAAAAGATGCTGAAGCTTTCTGGTCGTTTACATTCCATTCACCATTTTGTAATTTTGGTCTTTTTGTTCACAATGGTCTTCAATGATGTATGGAGCAAAATTTGAGCCATAAAATTATTTTTAATTGAAAAAAAAAAAAGGTTTGAAACTGAAAAATAATAAATAAAAAAATTTAAACTGAAATTCTTAGACTAAAAAAACATTACTGAAAAATTAGAAAAAAGATTTAGAACTGAAAAATATTTTTAATAAAACGCTATTTGAAACTGAACAATTAATTTTAACTTGAAATAATTTGAATTCCAAATTTCACAACAACAAAAAATAAAACAGTTACTGCAAAAAGAAACAGTGACATTGAAGAGAAACTTAAAGTTTACAAGGTGTCTCTGCACCGTTTTAGCTCCATAGTTTTTAACTTTATTTGGTCTCAAATCTTTTTTTACAGTAAAAAAAATAGTTTTCAGTTTTAGATCTTCTTTCCAGTTTCAAAACAATTTTTCAGCTTCAACATTTTTTATTTCCCATTAAAACTTTATGCCTCACATTTTAGCTCCATAGAAAGCATCTGCATTATTTTAGTTCCATAGTTTTTACTTTTTTTGTACAGTCTCAAATCTTTTTTTCAATATTCTTTTTCCAATTAAAAGCTTGAAAAAAAATTTTTTTTTCCAAGTTTACAAATTTTTTTGGCCCCAATTTAACTCCATAAAAAAGTTGCGCAATTCCAAATGACCATGAATTAGCTTATATACTAACACATTTTGAACCTGCTTTGAAAACCCATGTGTTTACAAGAGGTTCTGATATTAAATCAAGGGGTGTACTTAGTTTCTCCCTCTCAGCCTGTACATTTCATTCAACATTGTGGACATTGTTATGCGTTTTGCACTCCTGAGATTAAATTTACAGATCTTTAGACTTTGACAGAGGAAAATGTTTCCATAATTTCACTTTTCCAGCCAGACGTCAACAATCTGAAGCTTCAACCCGAAACGGCGTCGATCTTCGCTCAGTCCGAGCCGCGAAGCCGAGAAAAGGGAATGTGACTTTTACTCCCGGTCATGGAGGCAGAATCCGTAATAAATACTGCGTCGTATCATGAGAAGCGAATCAGGGCCAACAAAGATAGAAAATAAAGGAGTGCATGTCTGAAAAAAACCTCAAACTCTGAGATGAATCTCAGAAATTTTCTAGAAAAATCGTGGAAATTCTCTGAGCTACAAAAGTCGTAAATTTGAGAGAAAAACAAAAATGTAGAGATTAATTTCAGCAGATTTCTAAGAAAATCATAAAAATTTCTGAGCTTGAAAAGTCGACATGTTGAGAAAAAACATCTCAAATTTTGAGATTAACCTGGAAATTTTCTGAGCTTGTAAAATTGAAAATGTTAAACTTTTTAAGCTCAGGGAATTTTCTTATTTCTTCCAAAAAATCTTCCACATTAGTCTCAAAATGTTAGTTTTTTTTTCTTTTTCAGAAATGTATTCCTTTCTTGTATCAGTAGCGGTCCTAACACGTTGTTTGATGGCGTAGCTTCGTTGGATTGTGATCTCTGTATCTCCAGTCCTTGGAGACGACGAACGGAGAGTTGGATTTGGCACAGTTTGCGTTTTCTTACAGTGAAACCAAACGGCTTCTGTCCACAACGAGACGCCAAAGTAATGAAGCAGCAGGCGCTAAGAATGGCTAGAATGTGATGGCGTCCAATCGGAACCCGTCAACAGAGCGGAGGACGGAGGAGTGGCGCCGCGCCGCGCTCACCTCGCCCGGACGAGCGAGCGTTTCCGTAGCCGGTCGGGATCCGCTCCTCGGCGCCGGGCGTCAGGCGAAGGTGCTGTCCGACTTCAGGACGGAGACGTCCGTGTCGTGGAAGCTCTTCCCGTTCATGTGCTCCGTGTGGCCGTCGATGGAGTAGCAGCCCTGCACCTCGATGATGGAGGAGGCCGTGTAGGAGGCCGAGCGCAGGGCGTCCGAGTGGTTCCCGATGCTGCTGCCGAACTGGATGTGGTGCTGGTTCCAGTGTCGCCTCAGAACCGCCTGGACCTGAAAACGGGTCAGACGTTTTAGAGGCAGAGTTCGTGGCTACTCATTAAACGTTTTTATCAACATGTCAAAAATGCAAAACTGAAGCCAGAAAACAATGTCGAAAATATGGAAAGAATTGATCCTTTAACTAGGAAAACAATAAAGCTGCACGTTTATCCAGCCTGGCGAGGAGTTACGCACATTTGTCTGATTCTTCAGAAAACACCAACAAAGAAAAATTATGGAAATTTTAACGTTTAGAGATGCAAATCTTTCATTGTTTAAGGATTTGATATTGATTCAGAAACCAACTTTTCTAATCAGTCCAGAGATTCTGTTTAAATGACTGACCAGAGGAAAAGACAATGTAAACAAGTAAACAATACATAGTTCTCACGTGACGTCACCAGAAATTTGTAGCTGGCAGCCATCTTGGTAGGTAATGTGACCCAAGATACTAATTAAATCAACTACTTCACTGTCTTTCCACTGATTATCTCCATTGAAAATGTTAGCTTCTGCTAGCTTTAGCCGCGGCTCGTGGTCTTTACCAAAAACAAAAGAGAAATCCTCCAACCACTAAAATCTGATGCTGCTCCATTTTATTTACTTTTCAAAACAAACAACCTGCTGCTCATATTAAAGCTAGCAGCTAATCAGGGTCATCTAATCGCTAACAGGGGTCTAGCTAACAGCTACGTGCTGTTAGCTACGTGCTAGTTGCTCGTGAAGCAGGAAGTTGCCCTCAGTGTCTTCAAAGGTTTTCGTGTCGTTTCCTTCAGCTGTTCTTGGTGCAGCGCCCCCACAGGCCAGGAGAGGAACATATTTTTCACATGGTTTTCTTTTGGTTCCCAAATCGAACCAAGCCTTCCAGACCATCTGGGTTTTGGGTCAGATCTCTGATCTGAGTTAATATGCTATTGTACCTATTAGCTGAAGCTAAAGGTAGAGTTGCTAAGTACTTACTTCGCCGTTGAAGAAGCAGAAGATGGTTGCCACAAGCAGACCCTGGAATGAGAAAAACTCTTCGTAAGGCAACAGTTCAAGCTGCTGAAAGTAGAGAACATCAGGATTTGAGACAGATGCATTCTGGGAGGGAGGGATTCGCTCTTCCTATTGAGAGAGATATTTTCCTGCTGGGAGAAGCGATCAGATAACGCCTCGTCAACATCCAACTGCTTTCAGATAATTCACTCCTTCCTTCCTGCTGTTCCTCCCTGGGATACAACGTAAACAAACCTCTTAAAGGGGAAGCTGCCAGGACCACACCAACAGATGCTTTTATTTTGGCCTGAAATTACGATTATAAGGTTATAATATTAGCAGAATAGGGAAACAAAAATACCTGAAAAAAATAGCAAATTACCTGAAAAAAGTTGTTTTAATGAGACTTTGATAGTTGTTCTCAAATTAGACTCAATCGTTTCAACGTCCTGCTACTGATAATAATTTGATTTGTTGGCAGGTGAAGAATTTTTTAATTTGTAAAACTGATAAAGTGTAACGTCACATGATGCTCAACATTTCTCACTTTGATTTCTTTTTGTGAGGGCTTTATACAAAAATACCACTTCATAATATTACAATTTATTCTGGCCTCATTCCCACTTTTTTCTCATGTTCATTTTTGTCATACATATATTCTCAAATGTTTTATCGTATCATTATGACTTTTTTCTTGCATTTTTATGAGTTTATTTTCAGAATATATCTTTTTGTTGTACAGTTTTCTCATATTAAGACGTTATTCTACGAAAATCTTCTCACATTATTATTATTACTTCTATTATTTTTGTATCATTATGAGGTTTTTCTCATAATAGGAATTTTTCTCACACAACTTTATTTTCATATTATGACTTTTTCTCGTATTATTGTGACTATTTTCAATATAACTTTTTGCCGTACGACTATTATTGTTTTATTTTGAGATATTATATTATGACTTTATACTCGTACGATTTCTCTCATTTTTATTGACTTTTTTTCTCGTATTATTACAAATTTATTCTCATGAATTTTTGTCGTACGACTTTTTTCTCATATTTTGACTATTCTGTCATTACAACTTTACACGCATATTATGAAATGTTCTCATATTTTTTAGACTATTTTCAATAGCTTGACTTTTTGTCGTATTATTTTGACTCAATTCTTGAAGTCTTCTTTTTTTCTCATAATATTGACGTTTTTATTGTTACAATTAATTTTTTTTCTTAGTTTTGTCCTAATTCTCCTTTGTAGGAATAGACAGGAAGCAACACCTTATTTTGGTGAAACAATAATAATGATCCTATTTTAGGACAGGAAAGGGAGACAACTCTTTTATTTTAGTTTTATTTAGTAATAAATCAGATGAAACCCTGAACGTCTCACCTGGTAGTGCATCAGTATGTGCATAATGTAGTCGTATATTTCGGAGGAGACGCGTCCTTCGGGTTTGTAGGGCAGCAGGACGAACTCGATCCCCAGCAGAGGAACCAGGATGAGCGTGGCTCTGACCGCCTTCATGTACAGACTGGACTCGGCCTGGTGCGTCACCTTCAGCTTGGTGATCAGAACCCGGACGATGTTCAGCAGAAAGAACAGGTTCACCTGCAGGACCAACCAAAACACAGAAATACTCAGGCTGCAGCTCGTTAGCTTTGTGTTTTCAGGTTAGGTTGACCTAAATGTGTTCGCTGCAGCCGGAAGGACAGAACAGAAACAAGTTCAGAGTGTTTTATAAAGTACGCTGTCTCTTTAAAAGTTGCTCAATAAAAACTCGTTTTATTGTCCAAACCGCCTGCACCGAAGTTTAACCGAGGCCAAATCTTTATCGTTTCCCCCAATTAAATAAATATTTTAAAATATTGTGAATTATTTCTTTTACCTACACAACAATAAATAAAAGATGTAATATTTTACTTTTATTATTGTTTTCCATTTTTTATTATTAGCTTATTCCCAGAAACAAAAATACAAATTTTCTTCTACAAACGTTTCTGTTTCTGGCCAAATATAATGAATGGGTGTGACCAAGTTTGATTTTGTTTTGAGTAAAAACTTTTTTAAATGTTTGTGATATTACTTATTAGGAGATTTAAAAAAAGGCTAAGTAGAGAAAAAAAAATCTTTGTGTCGTACTTAACATCTTCTGTTAAAGAAGTTTTAATGTTTCCATGGAAAATCTCATCCTAAAATATTATAAAAAGTGTCAAAGGGCCAAATTTGGGCCTCACAAAACCATCCCAGGGACCAGAAATGGCCCGCGGGCCGCACTTTGGATACCCCTGGTTTAGATGGGATTACTTCCTCCCTGCATCCAAATTCCCAGATCTAAACAATAACAACATAGTTTAGATTTACTGCTTGTTGTTTTTTTTTCAGAAAAACAAGCAGAAAAAGTTTCAGAGTTAAAAAATAAAATCAGAGATCTGAAGGAGTGAAGAGAAAAACTGGAACAAGTCCCGTTGCTCTGATAGATTCTTACAAAACAGAACAAGCCTGGGAGGGCAGATGAATCGATTTCACAAGACAAACACAATTAACCCCCCTAAACACAGCAGAGGCCAGAACCAGAACCAGAACCAGAACCATTGTGCAATAGAAACCCGGAGCGGATCAGCCGACACGCTGACTTCATCTCACCAGCAGAGCTGCACATATGGGGCCGTGGATGATGTAGAGCAGTGACGTTTTGGAGCTGATCCAGCAGCTGCAGCGAGCGAACAGAGGAGAAGTTTAGGCAACAAGATCCGGAACAAAAACACGACAGAACATTTAATATCTGAGGCTCACTTATCGTTGTAGTAGTAACTCCGAGCGATGGCGTGGATGGACGCTGGGATCAGAGGAAAGCCTAAAAAAATTAAATTACGCTTCAGTTGCTGTTATTCTGCAACTAATAGTTACATTTACTTAAACTTTTTTTTTTTTTTAATGTACTTGTAGGGTTTTTTCACAGCTGATGGTTTAATTATGGACCAAAATTACAAACTTTGTAACATGTTCAGCTGCGGCGGTTCTCTTCAAACGATTAAAACTGACTCAAGAACCGCCGCAGACGACACTGAACGCCACTTCCTTCCTACAAAATACAAACAACAATGGAGTACCGTCAGATTTTAGCGGTTGTATTATTTCTCCATCAATTATTTACTGGTTTGAATATCGCCTGTCAGCCGGGTTGGAAATGTTAGTTTAATTATGCTCGTTTTAATGATGATTAACTTTAGCGCATGTTGAAACATCCTGATTGTTTTGAGTCGGCCTCATGGATTTAGACTCATGGTTTAATAAATATATAACTTAATCAGTAAAAGTTTTTCTTAGATATAATGATCCCAACTTGATTAAAATCAGTAGTTTTTTATATTAGATCACATTCTTAAGAGTGTAGAAGTTATATATTCATTTGAAAATGTTTTAGTTCATTATAACCAGAGGAGTTAGAAACTAATCAGAAAACATTGAATGTAAAAGATGTTTTGGTATTGAAACTGCTCATGTCTGTTTTATAAGAGTTTGAAGATATTATATGAAACCTGCTAATTTTTATAATCAAAATCTGCTGTTTGATGTCCTGCGTCAGAGGTCAGAGGTCAGGAGAGCTCTGTGGGTTCAGGAAGCAGTTTGAAGCAGTTTGAAATGAGAAACACAGATAGCTGATAAACTTTGGTCCCGTTTTCTTGAGTAAAATGTTTCTGTAAGAAATGAACACATCTATTGTTTGTATGCTGGGAAAGAGGAGGGAGGATCAGCCAGCGGATGGATTCATCTTGGCCTTGGTACCAGCTGCCTGGCCTCTGGCTGCAAACAGCAACACGTCATTACGGCTGTTTGAGTCCAAACGCTACTTTAGACACATCAGTCAGTAGAAACACGCCTTGGTATAAAATAATTGATCTATAACAGCCAATCAGATCACTGGGTGGATCTGTCTCCGAAGGCGCGTCTTCATATTTTTGTATTTTTCTAAGGTAATTAATTTCTTCCTGTGGTTTTGGTTTCTGATGATTATGATGAGCCGTTGATGTGATTTTACACAGTTGATTGTTTGAATAAATTCTGGATGGTTGTGAAGTTGAGCAGTGACTGTTGTCTCTGTGGTTTCACTTTTACAGACGACATTAACGGACCTGGAGAGACGAGAAAACAACCAGCAACAGGTAGCATCTATATCTCGTTTCTCAACAGCGGCTAACGCTAGCGTCGCTCTGCAGCCGCCATTACTGCGAGTCGCCGAGTCATGTCCGCAAAACCAGAATGTTGAACCGCAGGACGAGCAGGAATCTGTCACTAAAACGATCTTATTTCTTACCTGATTTCTATAAAATACGGCTTAAACTAGAGCCAAGAAAATGGCCGATGCTTTGAGTGTAAAATACGTATATAAATTAATACACAGTTTCTGTCAAGCTGAAAAACAGGACTAGGCAAATGTATGTTTTATATTGATCAGTAATCGATCATTTATTTAAAAATGACAGCGAAAATAAACTGGTAAACAAGGTGAAGAACAACTTTAAACCACTTATATTCTGCTTGTCCTCGCCCAGCTTTACGCTACACTCAGTTGCCACGGCGACAGAGCAGCGCCTTATTTAATATATTACCCAGAATGCCCTGCGCTGTAGTCCACTTCCTGCTTTTGGAGCGGTCTCTGGTCTGCTTGGTGTTCATATGCATTCTGACCGAGTCCATTTCAACCGAACCGATTCCGAGTCTTTTTAGGACCAGAGTTTTTGTCTTGTTTGTTTTTTTGGTTAAATTATGAATTTTGATTTTCACAACAGACAGACAGACAGACTGGAGTTTGATTAAATCAATGGTGCAATTAAATCTAGACTATTTTTACTATGATTTATTTTTACTTTTACTGAAGTAACTTTATCATGAAGTATTTCTACTCTTACTTGAGTAAAATTTATATATTTTCTACCCACTGAATGAAAAACAAAGATCCACCAGAGACACACCTGCAGTTTCTGTTAACGTTTCACACGTTTTTTATTGAAAGAAACTGATTTGGGAAACTTTTCTGTTGCCTGATTTTTTAATTTTATTTTTGTTATTTATATGAATTATTGTCATTTCAGTCCCTAAAATGCCAAAACTTCCTCTTAACTTAATATTTTGGACAGTCTGATGATGTAATTTTTAAATATTAAATGATTGATAATTTGATCAGTTATTTAGCACTTCAGTAGACTTTTTACTAAACATTTTTTACTTTTATATGAGTGGTATTTTTGGGAACTGTGCGCTGCCCTGGTGAGTTTTAGTGGATTTTTGCCCCACTTACCCCAGCCCAGCAGATAATACCACATGAGGTGCTGCTTCTCGGCGAACACGGCCACCACGATGAGCGTGTGAAGGTAAATCCCCTCACACAGCATCCAGAAGTAATTACAGCCAAACAGGTAAAGGTGGATAAACTGGGACACTTTACAGCTCATCTACAGAAACACAAAGTAATAATGTAAAAATATCAGACATGATGGGCGCAGAAAAACATACCAGCAGTTTCTTTACTAAGTCACACATGTTAAAAACAGAAAATAATCAGCTGCTACTCTGCTCAGAAAGGAAAAAACATGTATAATTGTGAATGTTTAATGGAAAAGTATAATTGCCAGAGACTGGAAATAAATTCAGTTTCTTGTTTTAACAGGAAACTTTCTTGTTAAAATGAGAATTAGATTAGTTTTATGTCACATAAAACTAATCTAATTTTATGATTTCTAATTTCTCGTTTTAATGTTTTAACCAGATAAAACAAATATAAAATTTATTTTAGTTTAAAGAGATTCATTTTATGTTTTCATTGTTTCCAGAACTGTTTCATAAATCGAGTAAAGCATATTGAACATATTCAGCACAGCTAGGATTTAGGTTTGTTTAGCTAGGATGCTTAGCAATATTAGTATAGTTAGCATATCTGGAACAGTTAGCATGATTAATGCAGTTAGCACTGTAAGTAGTTGAAGCAATTAGCATCAATTTTTAGTATAAATAGGAAACCCAACATGTTTGATGCAGTTAGCATATTAAACGACATTAGCATGGTTAGCAGAGCTAGCATAGACACCATGCTTAGAGCTGTCAGCAGTTAGCGTTGTGAACTGGGTTAATTTGGGAGATTTTGACAGCAGTCTGTGTAGTTCCTGAAATTCTTTCAGCTGTTTGCAGTAGTTCAAACTGAAACTCCAGAAATAAACTGGATGGATTTGAAGAAACAATGAACTTACTGGATTTCTTTGCACCAGCTCCCGGTTGTTAGCCACTGCAGTTAGCCAAATGATAGTGATGACAGAGTTCAGAACAAAAGAAAAGAAAAGGTTCTTGTGAAGAGTAATCCTCTGGCAACTCAGACTTCTGCAAGAAAAGCCAGATGTTTTCATCCACTCAGATAAGAATCGATGAATAAAACCTAAACTTGGAGCAGGCTGATGTTAGGAACTTACTTGAAATGGAAGAAAATAGCCAGTGAGATGAAGAGGGAGACCAGAGAGAGTCCATGTCCAATAAGGGTCAAGTAGAAATGATTCATTGCCGTCTGGAAAGAAGCAGAAAACAAATTTGGTCAAAAACTCCCCATGAGGTGCAACTTCATAAATTCAAACTTCCTTGTTCATCCCACCAACCAGCCAAGGTGCAATTTGGAGGTGTGTGCACACTTCTCTTTTTATTGAGGCTCCTATTTACTGATTTTTTTGCTACTTGGTGAAATCTTTTTGCTGCAGCAGTTGCAGGACACACCATGTAGCAGCTTTGGATGTTTTCACACCTGATAGTCAAATAGACTCGGTTCAATTGGAACCAAAACTTCATCATCTGCTCCACCTCCAGCTGCTGTGATTCTCTTTCTCTCTGCTGTGAGTCAAACCAACCTGTTCCCCTCCTGGCCTATGGGGGCGCTGCACCAAGAATCACCAAAGGAAACGACACAGAAACCTCTGAAGACACTGAGTGCAACTTCCTTCTTCTCAAAACAGAAACAAAAAATAAAGTGGTGTAGGATTTTAGCTGTTGGAGGATTTCTCTTTAGTCTTTGGTTAAAGACCATGAGCCGTTTCTCCCACTAGCGCTACGCTAGCACGTTTGTTTTGGTTGTATTTACCCAGCATTCCCTGCGCTGTAGTCCTCCTCTGCCTTCGGAGCGGTCTCCAATCCGCTTGGTTTTCACATATTTATTCAAACCACTAAAGAGTTCACTTCAACCGAACCCAGACTGAAGTTTGTATCGGACCAGAGTTCAATTAGCGCTCACAACTCACCAAACAAACCGAATTTTCTACACAAGCAAACTTGAGTTTGATCAAAGCGACTAAACACGGCTGGTGAACCTACTGGAGGCCCGGCAGGGTTTTCTCAAAGCTAGCTAGCAAAGTGTCAACTAAAGATAGTGACATAATCGAGTTGCTATAGTGATGGCATTGAGAAACCACAGCTGGTTAGATTAGACCTGGACAGCTGCAAACCTCCCTGATACTCTGTCAGAGAAATGTTTGGAAAAATATTCAGAGCGCTGAAGTCAGTGGGCGTCAGAGTAACAACGCCGGTCTGAACTGGAACAGAAATGACATGTATGTGAATTCAGTCAGAATGAGTTTAAATTACAGTTTTTGACGTTAGCACTCCTTGCTAATACAGACCAGGCTTTCCACGGCTTTGTACTTGCAGTTTGTTAAAAAGTTTTTTATGTTTTTTTACATGTTTTTAAAAATTTTAACATGGAAATATTGTGAGCTACAAGCCACAATAATGTTGCTCTGTCTGAATTTGTGACCTTTTCAGCATCATTTTGTCATTCCTTTCTGGTAAAGTCATGTACCACCATTCCTTCGTTCGTGTGTTCGTTGCAGCGCGTGTAGTTGGTCCATGTCCGGTTGCTGTCAGGATGAACAAACCACTGACCGTTGTTGGTGCAAATCTTTGTCACCATTTCTGAAAGACAAAAAACATTTAAAAAACATGTTTTTTCCCGTTAAAAGAGAAGGATTACTTCCCACTGTCACCACATGACAAAGGAAACTGACAGAAATGTTTAGTGTTTGTTGTTTTCCTCACCAGAAGGATCAAAATCCTGGAAATAGTCCGGGCAGTGCTGCTCCGACGTGACTCCGGGTTGAGTGTCATCCCAGCACAGCCATCCATCCCAGGTCCGATTACACATGGGCTCTAAAACCACAGAGATGCTTTAATGGGCGAGATTTTAAAGTACAATCCACCAATCAGACATAAAATTATCACCTTTTGCAGCCAAAGCAGCCCTGACCCAACAAGACTTGACCTCCAAGATGTTAGCAGTAGATACGTTAAGGGTGACCTATTACACTTTCTATGACAGGTGAGGATTTGTCTATGGCCTACACAAATCGTTCATTACATCTTCTGCACACAATTAAAATTTTAATCTGCTCAGTTCTGCCTAATTTGAGCTTTTTTAGGACCTCTTGTCACTTTAGATCTAAATAAGCTACTGCTGGCCACGCCCCTTCCAACTCAACGTTTACAATTATACAACCGTACATGTTTGAAAGGCATTAGTAGAGCCTCCTGCACAAAAAACGAGTATACAGCAAGTGTTTTCTGGATGGTAAGTCAACAACTAAAATCTTTTCTTGTCTTTTCCAGCAGCCATTGTACAGTTGTAAAACCAGCTGACCAAACGTGTTGGAGCTCTGCTTCGGTTGCTAGGTAAGGGGAAATCTGAAGGCTACCATGTCTGCCGTTTGTGTTGTCCTTCATGATCCTCTGGTAGCACTCGAACTGCGCTGTGACGATCTTGTTCCTGGTGATCCCAAAGTCGTGGTAGACGTTGTTGGGATGCTGCTGCTGGCTTTCATTCACTTCCATGCTGGCCCTCACCAGGAACTGAAAACACAAGGTTATGAGCAAAACAAATAATCCACACAGTGTCAAAACTGGAGAGTTTAGAGCGTCTGAGTGGACCAAACTCTGTTAGCCACTAGTTACTGATGGCTGAGTGCAGATGGAAGTCGCTCTCTGGTCGGTAACAGAAACCTACTCTTCAGCACTCAGTGTGTTGGACAACATTTAGCTGGAATGTCAAAGTTCAAAAACCCAGTGAAGATCCAACATGGAGAACTGTTGCATGATAGCTGCATGCTAACGTTAGCTTGATAGTTACAATAGTATATAAGCACATTTTGATATGATAGCTAAATTTAACTGAAATGGAGTCAGTCTATGTTATTTAATTTTCTGAGCATGTTTGAAGTTGTTAGTATTATTTTATGTTAGTTAGCATAATAGCATATAAGCTAATGTTAGCTTAATAGGTAGAATTAGCCTTCCAACTATTTTTTGTTTATACACTGCTGTTGACAAACTGAGTTATTCTGTTTGTCAACATGCTAGTGATAGCCCGCATGCTAGCAACAGCCCGCAAACTAGTGTTAGCTTGATAGATACAATAGCATTTAACCATTTTGTATACAAAAGCTAAGTTTAACATACAGAATTGAGTTAATCTATGTTAGTTAATTTTGTTTGCATAATACATATGCTAGTTAGTGCTAGTATATGTTAGCATGGTGCCCCATTCAACCATGATACCAGCTGACATTAGCTTAATTTGGAGAATTAGTCTGTTAGCTAATTTTTGCTTATATATTGATGTTTGCATGCTGAATAGTTATTCTATGTTAGCCAACATGCTAGTGATAGACTAACATGCTAACATGAGCTTGATAGCTACTACAGCATTTAGCTAATTTTGATATGAATGATGAAGTTAACATAAACCAAATGAATACAGTTATGTTAGCATGACAGATATTATCATGTTAGTTGTTTTAGTTTATGTTAACTAACATGATTCCCCACAAGCTAATGTTAGCTTCATCGCTAAAATTAGACTTTTAGCCAATTTTTACTTGCTCACTGTTGTTTTGCCTAATTAATGGAGTACGTTGTTGTCCATCAGCATGCTAGCGATAGCCCTCATGCTAACTTTACACCAACTTTGGTTAATATGCCACATATGGTCTAATTTTTCTGGTCAAACTAGACAGCTGTCTGAGCTGATCATTGTCATGGCGAGAATGATCCCAAACAAAACCAAACTGGTTTTGGGGTTGATAAAGCAGGAAAACATCTCATTGCTAGATCATGTTTGTGTTGTCTTACTGTTGTTAGGTTGCACAGAAGAATGAGTGCGACCTTCCAGCTCCATCTGAAGCCGTCTAATTTCCTCTCCGCCATGTCAGGTAACGATGTTTCACCAGCTTCGGGTCTGAAACAGGAAACAACAAACAATGAAAACCAGCTCAGAAAAGCTGCTTTACTGATCTTCTACCTAGACTAAACTTAAATATATGTAACTTTAGCCAGGAGGAATACAAATGTCAAAAAACATAAACAACGTAAATCAAAATTTACATGATCAAAAACAAAAAAGAAAACATGTCATAATTGAAAGAAGAGGCACATTCATACAGTGTAATCTGAGGAAACTAAGCGTCAGACTGTTGGATAATAACTGCAGGCATCGTGTGGGTCACTCAAAATAAGAAGCTCCTGCAGCAAATTGGGTTGAGAAATCAAAGGGACACCAGGGAGGAAGAAACAACAACGGATACTTCCTGAAAACGGCTCATATTTTTGGCCACTCTGCTGCTTTTTAAAAAGCCACACATCATTAGCTTTCAGTCGCCAAACCTGAAACAAGGCAGGCGCTGTAAATCATGAGTGTTTACGGCCTTCACTTCTAAAGGCTGAGCTCTGGAGGGTTGGCTGGACCAACTGGGGCTCCAAGGCTGAAACACAGCAGAGAATCCAAACAGAAACACCTACTTTACAGGCTAGTCTGTGTAAATTCAACTAAATACAACCAAAAGCAGGAAAAAGCATCAAGGTAACGTAAAGCTAACACATAAATGCAGACATACTGTTGCTACTGAGACAAACTACCAGGGACTTGTAGTAAATATTCAGGCATAAGCTAACAGCTAATCAAGTAAAGCTAGCAGCTTAACAGAGAGAAGTTAACAGCTAATTATAGTCAAGCTAGCAGCTCCTCAGGGACAGGCTAGCAGCGATTTAGAGACAAGTTAAGCTCATTGAAGATTAGCTAATCAGAAACAAGCTAACAGCTAATCAGGGTTAAGCTAATAGTAAGTCATGAACAAACTAAGAGCAACTCAATGACAAGCTAACAGCTTTTTAGACTCAAGAAAACAGCTACTCAGAGCGAGAATACACTAATTCAGAACCAAGCTACTAGCTAATCAATCAATCAAAGCTATTAGCTTGACTCTATGTAGAGTCAAGCTACACAAAAATAAACTAATATCCATTAATTGGCAAGCTAACAGCTAATCAGAGACAAGCTAATAAATGTTCAGAATGAAGGGGAAACAATTTCCTCATTCTGAAAAAATAATAAAAACTTTAAAAGCAATGTAAGCAAATCAAATAATAAACATTTTAACACTTTTAAATTGCAGAGTATTAGCTCTCACACTCTGCAGACAAAAAACAAAATGGTGGAAAATCTGCATCCTGAGTGCATATCTGTAGTTTAAGACAAAAGAGAAATCCTGCTAAAATCTGACTCCAGTTTTGTTTGCATTTTGTGAAGTAGGAAGTTGCACTCAGTCTTCTCTAGAGTTTTTTGTTCTATTTGCTTCAGTGACGTTTGTTGAACGTTTGCTGAAACTGAATAAAATATACAATTAATACAACTTTTTTCTCCAACAATATTGCATAAACATATAAACCTCCTGAAGAGCAGAGATGAGTACTTTGCTGATATTGTTTGGTGTTAGCTGTTGCTATCTTAACACGGTGACCTGATGAACATCTGCTGCTGGGTTTTATGAGCGAGGCCTTGTTCACTCACTCACCATATCATGTTCAGTGTATAGAGGGGCCAAGCATGGACGTGATGGTCGCCAGCTGGTTTTCATTTCAAACGACTCCAGACTGTCAACGACTATCTGCTGCTACATCCCCACATAACAACAGTTTCTACTGAAACCAACAACACAACCCAACCAGAGATTCCTGAACCTTTAATTCTTGGCAGCAAGCAACCTTCAATTTGCATTGTTTGGTTAACAAATCTAAATTCTCTGGCTGCGGCAGGGCGAACGCAGAAGAATAAACGCGAGGCCAGCGGGGGGTTATTAGTCCAACAATGCATCGCAGATGGATCTGACCTCCAGGTCGCTGCGCGGCGTTACAAGAGCCTTTCTTCGGCAGGGAGGGACGGAGGGACGGAGGCTGTAAAGCATAGATGTGATCTGCAAATTGGAAACAGCCATTAGAAGATCAGCTGCTCCGTCACGCATGAATGGAAATACACTACAAAAATGTTCACAAACACACAGCGCCCGCTCTGCCAAGTTCCCCAGCTGTTTCTTGGCCAATCCTGGTTTGAGTCCCGTCTAGCAGACGTCAAAAGAAGGCAACGCAAGCGCTGCGGATCGGTTCTTCTAATTGGCCTAATGTCAATTTATTTAATAAAATTAGATCCGTTTTTCAAAACAGTTATTTTCTCATGCAGCTCAGTTTCATTTTCTGTTGGTTAAACCAGTCAGGATGAAGCCAGAGTCTCTGGTGACTCCATGAACAGACGTTCGCTTTCCGTCACAGATAAACTAGAAAGTCTTTAACACTAGAAAGTCTTTAATTTTTAAAAAAAAATATGCATTGTCTTATATTCAACCTCGCTGAACATAAGCTTTGAACATTTATTTGAATTTTGTTAAAGAGTAAAGCTAAGTTAAGCAGAGCTTAGCTAAAAGCTACTAACTGCTTACAACTCATAGTAAAACTAGCGGCTAATAAAAGTCGCTAACTACTTGCTAATTAGAAGCTACAAAATACAAGCATAGCTGTTAGCTGCTTCTCATAGTAAATCTAGCAGCTAATCAGAGTCCAGCTAGTGGCTATTAGGGGTCAAAATAACTAACTGTTTGTTGCTGGTGAAGAAGGAAGTTGTGCTCAGTGTCTTCTTAAGAGGTTTTTGTGTCGTTTCCTTCGGTGGTTCTTGGTCCAGCGCCCCCCCCCCCCAGGCCAGGAAGGGAACAACAGCTGAAAATAGAACAAATGTTGCAATTTTGGTCAATCAAATCAAGTCTCCCGGACAGTGAGGTGTGTAAACCCTCTTAAATTAATTTAAATAGTCAGCCTTACATATGTTAATCACAGGTCTTAAATATTGATGTTTCAGGACTATTAATCTGTTTTGTTGTTGTTGTTGTGGGACTTTTCTATCAGGTAAAAGTTTGTGTCGTGTACAAACATCTTCATTGCGTTCTGTAACTCGAGGCGGTTGAAGCTACTGTTCAGTAGCTGCTAACATGCTAGCTAGCAGCATAAATTAGCAGCTACTTCTATATTTATATTCGCTAGACCCATAGTTTTTAAGTCTTAAATTTCATTCAGCGTTGCATTAAAAATGTCTTAAAATGTCTCTGTGGTGAGTTCAGGGTACGATGTTTGTTTTGCTCCACGTAGGTTTTGGTACGGAGGGCAAAAAGTACAACAATGGTCTCATCTGAGCAGAACATCTTTATTTTATTCCACTATGTCAAACTTTTTCTTCCCCAGCCGCAACTGAAAGATGAAAGTCTGACCTCCACTGAAGAACAACAACTCCATCATTGATCTGCGAGAGCCGCGTGAACTGTGGGTGGCCCGTTTTATCTGGAGTTGCTCAGAGTTTCACCTGGGTGGTTAGCCATGTAGACTAGACACAGGAGATGACATCACCCATTACATCTGCTCGCATGCACAGCGTTGTCCAAGGCCTGTACAACATCTGCCGTCTTCTCACCTGCTGCCAGATCCCTGCCATCCTTATCGTTATCCCACCATTACTAGCTAGCAGCTGCAAAGCTAGCAGCTACTCCCACAGGAGGCAACCAGCAACCGTCTCTGGATGGAGAAAGGAATCCAAGTTCTGCCTATTTCCATGAAGTTTACAGTATTATTGATTTAACTTTGTGAATACAGTTATCACTTAGGGTAAGGGGACAAGAAATTAAAAAAAACATAATAATATTGCGACAGCTTCCATTTGGTCCCAATAGAAAAAACAACAGAAAAAATGTTCAGTCATATAAATAAGGCTGAAGCTAATAGCTACTAAAACACAAATTGCTCATTGTAAAGCTAGCAGCTAATCAGAGTCAAGCTAATATCTATGAAGAGTCTAACAGCAACTCAAAGTAAAGCTAACAACCAATCAGTCAGGCTAAAAGCTAATCAGTCAAGCTAATAGAAAGACTAGCAGGTAATGTGAGTCATGCTAACAGCTACTCAGGGATATGCTAATTTTTACGACTTTATCCTCATTTTTTCAACTTTATTCCAGTAATATCGTAACTTCTCACATTATTATTACTTTATTATCGTATTATTTCGACTTTACTCTTGTAATTAAAAAAAAATCTAGCTAATTCTTTGTCTTACATATAAAGTGGAATTTACGAGATAAAATATGTTTGTTAAACCAACGGAGGCAGTCAGTTTTTACAGTGCACCCATCACTCTGCTGTTAAACTACTAACGGCTGACTATGGGCTCTACTGGAGCAGACAGCCTGACTCACTGACCAGCTTCAGGAAAGAGCAGAACTCTAAAAATGTAATCCTGCATTTATCAGGTATTTAGTCTGAATTTCTGCCTCAGTTTAGGCATCAATATCTAAATCAAATCAGCAACAGAAGGAAAAACGATGAAATCACTTGTAGCTAAAATGTTTCATTTGCTAAACTGAGCTTTAGATGCTGTAGCAACTCTTTGTGTTTTGTTTTTCACAAACCAACACAATGGAAATGTGTTTCTGTTGCCTGGAAGGAAGGAATGAAGGAAGGAAGGGAGGGAGGGAGGAAGGAAGGGAGGGAGGGAGGGAGGAAGGGAGGGAGGGAGGGAGGGAGGGAGGGAGGGAGGGAGGGAGGGAGGAAGGAAGGAAGGAAGGAAGGAAGGAAGGAAGGAAGGAAGGAAGGAAGGAAGGAAGGAAGGAAGGAAGGAAGGAAGGAAGGAAGGAAGGAAGGAAGGAAGGAAGGAAGGAAGGAAGGAAGGAAGGAAGGAAGGAAGGAAGGAAGGAAGGAAGGAAGGAAGGAAGGAAGGAAGGAAGGAAGGAAGGAAGGAAGGAAGGAAGGAGTTCCTGTCCGCTGAGCTTCCTGCTCCAGCCTGTAAACACGGATCCAATGGAGACTCCCACCATCAGTACGGAGGCCCGGGTCGGATCATGCCGGTCCTGAGAGCACATTTCCCATAACATAAGTTCACATTCCTTCAGTTTCTGTTACAAACTGCAGTGCAGCGTCGCAGTGGATGGAGCGAGTCCAGGGCATGGGAGACGACCGACAGGGCAGCAACGGACAGCTGGGAGCAGAAAATGGAATAATGTGGTGATTCTGTGGGAAAACGCAACAAGAACCCGATTCTCCCCAACAAACGCAGCAGAGGGAGGCGACTGTTTTCCAGCTTTAAAGGCAGACAATAAAAAGATACCAAAGTATTCAAGTCATCAGACCCACACCCTGCGCAGCGTGCCAGCGTCCTGAGGGCCGCACATGGATCCGCTTACTGACCCGATCCCACACAGGATCCGCTTACTGACCCGATCCCACACAGGATCCGCTTACTGACCCGATCCCACACAGGATCCGCTTACTAGTAGAACATTTCTATTACTCTCAAATTGTTAGGCAGAAATGTGCTTCTTCTTCTTCTTTTCTACAAAAACCCCAACATGTCGTAGCAGATTTAACATGTTTGCTGTACTAAAAGAAAATCATCTAGTTTTCAGTTCCTTTTAAAATTTATTTCCAGTAATCAGAACAGGATTTTGGTCACTTCGATTCAAAATGTTTGTTATATTTAGCCGAGTTTAATAAAAAATAAATAAAAGCTGATTTTGGAGCAGCAAAGTTGGCTTTCAGTAAAAGTTTCTCCAAATTTTTCCCCTGATTACAAATTAAAATTCTCCTTCTGCATGTACTGGAAAAATTTGTATCTTCTTTGAATTGCAGCTGGGGGACCGCAGAAAATCAGTCCAAGGGCCACAAATGGCCCCTGTGCCGCACTTTGGACAGCTCTGCTCCTGATGTTCACTTCAGAACCAGACGGCCGGAGGAAGAAACAGGAATCCAGAACGATATGAATATTGGAAGAACCTGTCACTGTGAATTTGTTCCGGTGGCCATGTTCCGGGTCAGAACCGCCTCGGTCCGTTTTTACTCCAAGCTAAGATTAAACGTTGATGAGCAGGAAGGCAGAAGGAAACACTGTAGACCTGCAGAACTTCTCCTCACGATTTCAATCTGCAACGTGTTTTTAACGTTTTCCAGCACCAAACATTACAATCCCAGCTGCATCAAAGTAGGTTTTATTACAAGATAGCTGAAGTTTAAATATTAATTCTGATTAAAAACTTGAAATTTAATTATTTGTTTAAACTTTGAGCGAAAATAAAGGAGTTATGAAGGAATGACTTGCTAATTTGGATTTGAGCTAAAAATTAGCTGTGCTAATTTTGATTTATTCAAAAGCACTAATCATAAATGTTAAATACGCTAATGCTAAAGTGCTACATGAACACAGTATGGGGCGGAAGCTAATCCTATAGTGCTAACTTCACTACCAATTATATCTTCCACTGGTGGGCAAAACTAGCTAAAAGGTTAGCAGCGCTATCCTAAAAGCACAAATCATAAACATTGGTTCCCCTACCACTAAAGTGCTACACAACAACAAGCTACTTAGCATAAGCTAATGCTAAAGTGGAACTGCTACATAAACATACTTGATGTATGCTACATACTATATCCATGCTCTTCAAAATAAGAGCATGGATATAAACTCCAACTATTTCAAGAATTCTTAAGTCGAATTCTCCCCAACGGGAAGCTAACTGTGCTAAACGTTTTCAAAGTTAGCATAAGCGCTAAATAAAAAATTTGTTGTTATAGTCCACAGTACCATGCCCTGAATGAATCCATTAGCTGTTAGCTAGCTCTGCTGCTCTTTTGCTTTAGCCGCTCCTCTTTCCGTCTTTATCTGGATTAGAAATCGTGGCTGAGAGACGCTGGTGAAGGTTTGCGTTTCCTCCTTCTCTCTCTGCCGTTTGAAACGACAGAGAAAGTCCAGTTGGCTTATTGAAGCATCATGCTGTCTCCACTCGGCTACTGGCAGTCCCAGCGAAAATACAAAACCACAAGGCAACTGGTGGAGGTCAAAGGTGCTCTGAGTTATGACTAGCAGAGAAATATCGTTCCCAGCTGGATGGATAAATTAAGACTGGACTCATTTGTATTAAAGTGAAACATAAACAAGAGTTCCTGACTCATCCGTCCTGTGGACTGATTTCAAGTGGACCTCAGAGGTTCTCACCGGGCTCCCGGCGTTTCACACAAATACTCCACAGATGTGTAGCTTAATCTGACTGGAGTATCCATGAGATTCATTGCTGGCATTTTTTTCATAAGGGAAAAGATGATTAATTATCAAGCTAACTATTTAGTTGGCAAGTTAAACATTTAGCTCAAAACCAAATATTTAGTTAGCAAGCTTAAAAAAAGCTATTAAGCTAGCAAGTGAAATATTTAGTTTGAATATATTTAGCTAAATATTTAGCTGCGTGCTGCATAATCATGTAGCTATTCCAGAGCTAAACATTTAGCTAGCAAGCTAACTATACAGCTACATATATTTAGCTCAAATATAGCTAAATATTTAGTTGGCTCTGATCTAGATAATTATTCCATTTGTAAACAAAACATTTAGCTTCAATCCAAATAATTAGTCTGGAGCTAATTGTTAAGTTTGTATTTGAATGGCTCCAAATATCAGATTTAAATCTGGAACTCAGAGATAATCCAGATTATTAAGGTGCAGTTTGAGGTGTTGACTGAAGCTGGAGAACAGGACGGTTGTCCTGAGGTCACAACAGGGTCTTCCCAGAAAGATGACTCTCTGCTCTGCGCAAAGGAAAAAATAGCACAAATACTTAGATAAAAATATCCAGGTTAAAAATAAAACCACGTCCTGCAGGTGCAGAGCGGATTCAGCAGTTCGAACTGGTGGAGAAAATCCAGATCAGCTCTGAAATATTCCAACATGGCTCCATTTTCACTCCTTCATAACTCTTTCAGCAGCTGAACCCGGTCAGCTGCGGACGCCCCGATTCCCTTCGGATAATGCGAGGACGAAAATAACTCTGGACAAACCGGCCGACAGGAAGCCCGATATCCGACTGAGAGCCCGAGACACTGCAAAAACAAAATCGTAGAAATTACACCGGCTAATAAAAGCTTTGATGTAGGAGGACAGAGGGGGAGGATCTGTTTCACCAGGTTCAGTGATCTATCAAAGACATCCACATAGATGGAGCTAAAATGGGAAAATTCTCAAACTGTTCAACATTTTCATGAATTTCTTTTTAACGTCAGAAGAATTTTGATTCATCGTGACGACATGTTTACAGTCCCCAAAGCTAAAGCTAAAGCTAACTGTTGCTTTTACCTTAGAGAGCAGAAACCAGAGGTGGGCACACTTCCGCTATTAGGCTAATTTCGCAAATAGGGAAGCTAATTTCTCGTTTAGCACTTTAGCTAATTATAAAAACATTACTTCCAGTGTTGGGCACGCTTAATTGATTTTCACTGAAGTGTGTAAACAAAAAAAATGTCTCAAACGCACCAGCTATTACTCTGTGCAGCATTTCTCCATTAATGATTTATTCATTTATTCCTTATTAATATTCTGAAGTGTGAATATTTTCTCTGATCTTCTCAAACTGAAAAAGCTTCAGATCTGCTGAACAGAAACCAGATGTCGTCTTTTAGTCGCAGCTCATGAGTCCATCATTTAACTCAACAGGTGAAGATTCATTTACTGTCAGTTCACTGATGAATTATTGATTCAAACGAAGAAAGAAAGAAATATGAAAAACGGGAACGACGACACAGATCAATGAAACAACATCTGGAAAACACAATAATCTGGACCAATAATCTGCCTTCAGTTCTGAGTTTCAGTAGAAACCGGGACAAAGAAAATAAATTATTTCTAGGTTTAAAGAACCATCTACGGAGCCACTTTGGTGGAAAAACTCAAAGTTACGCAATGAAACTCAAAAAAAGAAACAAAGTTAATCACTGGATGATTGTTCCTGATATCTCCAACTTTGACTGGATTTTTTAAAACAATGAGAAAAATCTGAAGAAAACCGTCATTTTGACGGATTGCAATTCACACCACCGACCACTTGATGGAGACATTTTTAACTTTATGCAGAGAGAAACTCCCAGAGGAAACAAAATTTTGTTCATATTTTAAGTGGAATCATTTAATTTCATTATCAGGCCTGAAATCTGGGAGTAGTGATGAACTTTGACCTGAACTTTCAGAACTACATAGAGACGGTTACAAAGTCGGCCTTTTATCACCTGAAGAACATTTCCAGGATTAAAGGAAGATCTGCTACAGCATGATGGGATTCTTTTTGTCAAAATAATGAAAAAGTTCAACATGACCTCCAACATTCAAAAATTCGTTATTTTGGAAATTTTAGGTTTTTCATTTTAAAATTAGCTGATTTCTTTCATGCCTGTACAACAGTCAGGTTTTACTCTCAGATCTGTAACAGAGATGATCGGATAATGACTGAGGCAGAATTTGGAAACTTTAGGATCATTTTCTCTGCATAATTGTTGATTATTAGCAGTTTAAGAAATTTTAAACACTAATTTAAAACCTTGTGGTTCAAATGAGAATTAAAATCACATTTTTATCATTTACCGTAAAAAGCAAAAATACAGATTAAATGTAAAACCTAAGGTGTGCTGCAGAAAATCATAGAGTATTTTTGGTCTAGTTTCTAGTGCAAATCTCTCAGTGCATTTGAAATAAGACAAAACAAACTTACAACTAACTTTCAGCAAGAAATTGTTTTAAACTATTTAAATGGAAAAGTTCTAATTTCACTGGCAGATTATTTCACTTGTAACATGTAAAAATGTTCCAAGTGAAATAATCTGCTAACAACATCCGACTGAAAACGCTGCAACATAAACCTTCAAGCTTCCTGTTAAAATTCCCCAAAGACGGTAAAAACACTCAGACTCATCTGTTTGAAGATAAAAAACTAAATTATCTTCAAAGTGTTCCCTGAACCCAGAACCAGGACGACGTCGACCACATCAGAACCAGAACCGGGTCGGTGGGAACCATCCTTTGTTCTTTATTATGCATGAGAGGAATAAAACATTTCAAAAGGTTTCACATCCATGAAACTGAATCCAGAGCCGACCGCAGGCCAGGAGGCAGATGATACACGATAACGTCACCATGAGGTCAACGGAGAGACGCAACAGGATGCAGCGCAAAATACAGGATGCAGCACAAAATACAGTATGGAAAATATTTTAACTTTAAAGCAAAA
The DNA here is from genome assembly GCF_002775205.1 of Xiphophorus maculatus. Lineage (NCBI taxonomy): Eukaryota > Metazoa > Chordata > Actinopteri > Cyprinodontiformes > Poeciliidae > Xiphophorus > Xiphophorus maculatus. The sequence continues at coordinate 29,970,376 of NC_036449.1, forward strand.
CCAGAAACTAAAGGCACATTTAGGCCTTTTTTAGAAAAATATATTATTTAAAAGTGTTACGTCACTGTTTGGATAAAGAGTTGACTAGACCTTTCCATGTCCTTTTCTTACTTTTATTCACTATTAGGTGATTATTATTACTATTACTTTAGCATAAATGCTAACTCCTACTTTCTGATTTCATTCAGCCATTTAGATTTTTTACAGATGTGTGAGAACAGCTGCTGAACGCGTCTCTGTCTGTTTTCTGCTTCCTAGCTATGATAGCTATGATAGCTTTGCTAGTTATGATAGCTATGCTAGCTATGATAGCTATTATAACTATGCTAACTATGATAGCTATGCTAGTTATGATAGCTTTGCTAACTATGATAGCTATGCTAGTTATGATAGCTATGATAAATTGACTGGCAGTCAATCAAAAATATGAGAATAGGAAGTAACATTCCAATAAATTATTTTTAAAGTACATTTTATAATAATTATTGACAAGAAATGTTAGATATAATACAAACATTTTAATTAAAAATGTACAATAAAAAAATTATATATATTTTGCATTTTTTTGGAGTAGATTTGGTAAAAGTTTTCATATCCTTTATGTACATTTGATTGCAGTTATTTTATTTTATTAAACAATGAACCTTCAGTGTTTATGAGGGACAGCAAATAACTTTCACCAAAACCTAAAATAAATGTTAGAATAAAACATTACTATGTTACTATAAAATATTACTATGCACTTTGAACTGCCGTGTTGCTGAAAATGTGCTGCACAAATAAACTTAATTTATTGACTGAAATACCAAAGATTCCACCTAAAAGTATTTGTGAATGCATATCTTAATATTCAAACACCAAATATACTTTAAAATGCATCAATACAAACGTCTTAGCTCAACCACAGAAGCTATCATCTACAGTTTATCTCAGATTTCAGCCAATCGGTGCCAAGGAAGGTAAATGGAGCTTCCTGATTGGCTGCTTTCCAAACAGTTTGTGTTTGTAGTTCAACTTTTCCTCTTATAAATTCTGCAACCCGTCGGGTTTTTTGAATCATTTGAATCCTGAACTGTTGTTGCTGATCTTTAGCGTGTCGCTGCGTTTTCCACAATTCTGAGAATCTGATGTTTTATAAAATAAAAGATCAAAGGATCAAATAAACCATGTTTCAAAACAAACATGGATGTGACGAATACAAAACAGCGTTTTTTACAGCGTAAACAAGGAAGCGCTCAGCAGCAGCCATGTTTAAATGTTGCTGAACTTCTTCTCTAGCGATTAGCGGTGGCGACTGTCGGTTGCTATGGTTACAGGGTTTTTCTCTGCTCCATCAGTTTCAGTCTGTTGTTTTTATCTTTCAATACCTAAACAGTCCTCCGTGCCGCTTTTACACTCAGATTATTTAACCAAAATTAATGAAATTATTAAATAAACCAAAAGAACGAAGCTCTGATGATAAAACAATGCAGCAGCTTGATAATTAATATTATTATTAATCAGCAGTTTTTCATTAAAATGCTGATTAATCATCTTTTCGGTTGATTTGCACCAGTTTACTTCCTACTGGTTTTATTCTACATCCGTTAAAATCTACTTTTCAAAACAGCAAAGGTGGATTAATCTGGATTATTTGGTGAAGGTGAAGCATCATTTTGGAAAATAGAAACAACGGATTTGAGAAAACAATAAACATTGAGCAGCAAAAGTTCAGATTTATCACCTGCGTACGATCAAAGATGGCAGATATTTAGGAAACATGGCCGCCGCCATCAGGCCCTCATTCACCAGCCGCTTTGTCAACACTGGATGTAAAACATCAGCCACGCTCTGGGCTTAAAGGTCACAGATTATAAAAATCCAGGAAGCATCGGCTCCAGATTATCACTGGAGTCTTAAAAAATCCGCCATGAAAAACTAAGAGCATAATCTGGGTTATTTATAGATTTATAAGAGAAATAAAACTCATATTTTCACCAAGTTCTTTCATTTAGAAACAACTTAACTACTAAAAATGTAGACAGATTTAAATATTTAGCTTCTAAGCTAACATATTTAGTTAAAAAGCTAAATATTTTGTTTCCTAACTAAATATTTATCTCATGAACATCTTTAGCTGGGAGTTAAATATTTAGCTTTTGAACTAAATATTTAAGGCAGAAGCTAAATTTTTGTTTGGATTTTAATTTTCAGCTCTGAGCAAAAATATTTATAAATTAAAACATTTATTTGTGTAAATATTTAACTCCAAATTAAAACCTTAGCTCAGATATAAATATTTAGTTTATAAACTAAACTTTAGCTGTTTAACCGCCATTTTGGAACATTTATGGTGAAAATCGGTTTTATTTAACAGGATCAATAATTTGAAACATTTCTCTTGGTTTTTTACTCCTCATCTTTAACCTGTTTGGTTTTTCAGCGGTTCTGACATCCGGACCAGAACCAGACCGCAGGTCCAGTTTAACCAGAACCTCCACCATAACATCATCATCATCATTTGCTCCTCTTCATCACCCAGGCAGTAGGTCCGGCTCTGGATGGTTATGTAACTAACCGGACCGGGAGGTTCTGGACTCGCTCGGTCGGGTTCGGCGGTTCTGCTGACTCAGCACCAGCAGACAATCAATGGAAGGTTTTCGAAAATTCGCGCTTCAATCCGCGGATTTTCTCCTGACTGCAGAATCAGAACCAGGACGGATCCAGGTCCAGAATAAAAGCCCGAACCTTTTCCTGTTCGTATCAGCAGAACTGGAGGTCCAAACGGACTGGTACCGCCGCCAGCAGGGGATCAAACCCCAACAAAGCCCGACCCATTCCAGCTTCCTTACCGGACACGGCGATCCCGCAGCAGGTTCGGATCCGATCACGCTCCTCCGGTCCGGTCCGATCCGGTCCGGCTCGGTTCGGATCAGCGGTGGCTCTGCGCGCAGCTCCGGCGGCTTCAGCTTGAGGTTGGAAGTCAGCCCACTGCTTCCTGTTACATCACCGTGGAGTGGAGTGGAGTGGAGTGGAGTGGAGTGGAGTGGAGTGGAGAGCCCACAGCTGAGTGGACTCCCACCCACCCAGCCGCCCACTCCCACGCTGCGCAGCGGGCGGGCGGGTCGGTTCTGGGCGGATTCTAACCCGCAATAACTGCGGTTCCTCTGCCAATGTGCGCAAATCTTTGTCCACATCGTAATTTCCCAGTTGCGCTGTTTCCATTAAACCATAAACTGGGTTAAAATCAAACAATAAGTCATGAAAATGGAAGCTGCGCTTTCAGCAACGGGGAACTGCGCAAACTGAAATGACGCAAATAAATTAATGGAAACTTGAAAGAAGAAAAACTCAAGTTTTTATATCAAAGGGGTGAGGTGTTTCCCCCCCAGTCATATAGAAACTGATGTATTTCGGAAACACGTCTTTCTGTCACACGAATCACGTGATCAACACCCGGATGTTACTCTGGCGGAAACGACGAAGAAGGCGACAGGAAGTAGTCTTCTTCGTGGTTTGTAGTTTTCTTTTTAGATGAGATCCTTTACTACAAATGATCAAGTGTGGATTTTAGGCAATAAAATGTTTATTTTCTTATTCAAAAAATGAATTTAATTATTTATCAGCATTTTTCAATAAGTTTCTAAAATTGTATATCTGAAGGTTCAATGCAATATCTGCAGAATATGACACATTTTTTATTCATTTATCATCAAAATAATCAATTACTAAAATAATCATTAGTTGCAGCCCTAATATCTAATACATATATCTATTGATCAGTTGTTCTGCAGGTTTTCTATGTATTTAATGAATTTTTCACTCGTTGTAAACCAGTTTTATCTCCTGACTTTAATATTTCATAGTCAATCCATAAAAAACTGTAGGAAAAAAGAGACATGATTTCTTAAAGTAAAGGCAGGAGCTGCAGGGATCTCAAAACCTCAAAATAAATATTAAAAAATACATTAAATATGGAAAAGGCCTTGAAGGAAATCTTATAATTATTCCAAATCCAGTTTCTAAAGTATTTTACGCTGGTGATGGTTGAAAAAGCAGCATCCAGATGTTTCATGCATTCGATGGAAATGATAGTAACAGATGTTGATTTTTACTCCATCAAGTGATTAATTAATACTTTTATTAATTGTTTCATGTCTTATTATTGGACACACAGAGGAAAATGCTCCAGATCACGTTAGCAGCAAAACGCTTTATCGTCATGAGGAAGAAGAAAAATGGCTCTTAGTTCGTTGAATATTTTCCAGTCTGGCGGCTCTGAATGCAGCATTTAATGCAACGGCGCCCCCTGGTGTTCACTCCGCTGCGGTGACAGAGGATAATGACTAAAAACAGTTTCTGGGGTTCGTTTAATCAATAAATGAATCCATTTACAGTGATCAATAACTGCAGACACAAACAGCTGATATTCTGAGACCGAAATATGAAGCAAAGGAAAATATTTCAACAAATAAAAGAACAAAATCAGCAGCTTTAAAGCTTCGTACCAAACCACAAAAACTCAAACTAAATTAATATTTCATGCAAAATGAAGGCATAACTGGAATGTTTTCTTATACAGACTTAATATTTATCAGCATAAATGTGCAAAAAATATGTTTTCTTTAGGATTTTTACACATTGTTACAACTTTGTGGTGAGTCGTCTCAGTTTCTTATATTATTTTTGCACAACTCCTTTTGGTTGCAGCTGAATGTTTTCACAATTTAGAACTCATATTTATACTGGAACTGTTTAAAATCTCTTTATATTATTGTATGTTTTTATAAAAACTTTAATATTATTGCAGATAAAAACGAGAACAGTAAGATCTTTGCATGAGTAGGGTTTAAATATTTCCCATCAGTCTTTGCTGTTTCCACACTGTAATGACATTCTGGGTCTTTATTTAACAGATTTATAAACTTATTTTACTTTATAATTTTAAACTTTTCAGAGCCGATATTGAAAACTCTAAGTTTAGAAATAAAAAAAGAAATGTGTTACTGTCACATCAGATCAGAATCTGAACTAAAGTGTCTGAAATGTTTCAGTTTGGGGTGAAAATAAAGAAGCTCTGCTGATAAAAACAGAAACATGAAGCCACAGGAAGTTTAAAGTTCAAAATAACCTCAGAGTTACTTTAATTTTCTATTTTGCTTCTGTGCTAAAGTTTTAAACCGCCTCTTGTTTCCTGCTCTGAGGATCTGAGGAATGACTCAAGACTTTTGCACAGAATTGTCCATCATAATGAATCCAAAATAAACAGCTCACTATTAAACAAGAGATTTTCTGAAGAAAAAAGACTTGAAGCTATAATACAGAGATAAATACATATATAGATGAGGAGCGGCGTCCCGCAGGGCGCGGTGTTCAGTCCCCGCGGTTCACGATGCTGTGGAGGTTTTTCTTCTTTATTCGGATCATCCCCCTCCTGTAGCCTGAAACAGAACCAAGCCATGAAGATGAGGAGCAGCAGCGGCAGCGGGCTTCGTCTCTGTGTGTTTGGGGTCTTTACCCTTCTGGCCTCTGATGCATTTGTGGTAGCAATGTTTGCGGAGCAGGAAGTTGTTCTGGTTCCCGCCGCAGCCGCTGAAGGTGAACGACTGGCAGCGCTTGGTTTCCGGGTTGAAGGCGAACCGCCTGGAGGCGCCGCTGCAGCTGCCGCCGTCGATGGGACTGAAGCAGATCTCTGAGGCGCTGAAGTCTGGCAGACAGGCAGACAGTCAGAGAAACAGCGCCTCCACTGGCAGCAGCATGAAGGTGCAGCCATGTGTTAAAGTCAGATTATCGGAAATAATTTGGGTTATAAAAGGAAGTAAAAAGAGGATTAATTTGTAAATATCATTGTTTCAAACTAAATATAAAATTGACAAACTAAATATGTTGTTGAAGCAAAAAATACAAACTAAATATTTAACTTGCTAACAGAATAAATATATGGACAAATCAGTTAGCTAAGAGGCTAAATATTTAGCAAACAAACTAAATATTTAACAAACTAAAACACATTATAAAAATTAGCTTCAAACTAAAACAGTTTGAAGCTAATTTTTTAGTTTACTAATTAAATATTAGTTTGAAGAGAAATATTTAGTTAGCCTGCTAAATTAAGCACTTAGCTTGCAAACTAAAAATGCGGCTTCAAACTAAAAGTTTTTAGCCTAGTAAATAAATATCTAGTTTGGATCTAAATATTTAGTTTAAAGCAAAAATTTGAGTTTGAGGCTAAATATCTAACAGGCTAATAACATATTCATCTAGTAAGTTAAATATTTAGTTATTTTGTTTGGATTATGAACAAAATATTTATAGATATAGATATTTTGGTATACTAACTCAATGTTTAGTTTGGAGCTAAATTTTCAGTAAGCAAACTAAATATTCACTTTCAATCTGAATATTTGCTTCCAGACTAAATGCATAGAAAGTGAGCTAAATATTTAGTTTGAAACACAATATTTGGTTTTCAAATTTAAGCTTTATTTTTAAATATTCAGTTTCAACACGGTGAAAATACGACTTTGAAAAATTAACCCTGTTTTTGTCTCTTCTGACAGATTAAATAATCCAAATTATTGCTGTTAACTTTTACAATAATCAGTTTCAGTTATTGGTTTCCCTAAAAACACGGATAGAATAAATGTTAATTAAAACCCTTTATTCATTAAACTTAACCTTTAACATCTAAAGCAAAAAGTGACATAAATCTCACAGCAGAAGAATTATTTTCTGTTTCAAAGGGATGCAGGTTGTGATCAATCGAAGTCTGATCGATTTTAACTCCACCGGCGTTTTTCTGCTCCAGCCTGACAGGAACAGATTTCTGTCTCGGTTCTCAGATTTGAACAGCGGCGTGGTTTCCCACGCGGCGGTGAGCTGCCACCTCTGACCAGCAGGAAAGAAATTAACCAGACGAGAAAAATATCCAACAGAACGACGGCGCGCCGCCGCCGCTAACGTCTCCCTGTGAGGCAGAGAGCTAATGTCGCTCAAATAATATCTATAACTGATAGAACTAATCAAACATTTTAAACATCAATTAAACTTTTCAATTAATCAGCTAGACATTAAAAATGATGTAAAATTCATAAATGAATGCTACATTCCAAAAAACAATAAACAGACTATACAATCTTTCTGAGCTTAAACCATCTGCTTTTCTAACTTTCAGTTGGTGATAGCTGTGCTACACTGATATCACTGGCTTGTCTGTAAATATATGCTCTTCTAAAACAGCATGCAGATTTTGCGAAAACTTTTAAAATGAAAAAATGTGAGACTTTTCAAGAATCATTTTTATGTTTGTTAGAGAAAATAACCCTGGAGAAGCTAATAAAAAATATTGAACTTTTGTTGCCTGATTTAAAGCGGAGAAAACGCTCAGACGTGCTGCCATTAGTGTTTTATATATATCTTTACACGTCAACAGAAACTTTTCTAATTATCACCAAGAAATTAAAAACAACATAACACTCACTGCAATAACTGTCTTCCTAAATTACAGCTACATGCCATAAAACAACAAACAGACCATAATATATCATCTTCCTGAACTTAAACAGCTGCTTTTCTAGCTTCCTGTTGCTGCTAGCTGTCTAACTGACAGGATTAGCACCACTAGCTTTGTTTCAATCAAAATGTCATGCGACTTTCTGAGCAAACTTTAAAATGGAAAAGAAAAAGCAACATATGTTTCCATCTATAAATCTGAGATTTACCAGGAGTTGGTTTTAAGTTTTTGTTAGTAAAAACTACATTGGGAAGCTGGTTGGGTTAAGAACTGCTAGAAATGAAAGTTAATAAAAGAATCCTGTGCATGAAAATGTTTGTTGCATGAAAATCCTCCCAAGATGGCCGCTGCCTCAGGTCTTCCCATGTTGTCTCATGTTGTTTCTTTAGGCTGAACTGAAAATATATATATTTTTTGTGCTTGTTTATTGACAGCAAAAACTTTCTGATCTGATGTCGGCTGATTTAATGCCATCAGGACGTTTTTTGTTTACATATCAGAGTGTTTTAAACCACGGCAGCCATTTTGAAATTTCAGGTTGACTTGGTGAGAGAAACAACTCCTGATCTCAGAGCAGCATCTCAAAGTCCAACGACCTGGGAGCAGGTAGCAAAAAATATACATACATCTGAAAATATAACATTTTAATTTCAAAACTGAATAATAACAATAATAAAAATAGTAATAATACAAAACTGAAATTTGTGCACAACTGTCTTTTTTTCCTTTTTGTTAAATAATTAACTGACACTAAAACTGGGACTTTATTCAACATCACTTCTATTATTTACTTCATAATTATCAAAAACAAAAATATGTGAATATATTAATTTTGTCTATCAGTAAAAATAACTTTCTGTAACTGAACTAGCAAAGTCACGTTTGTGTTTTATTTCCTTAATGCTACAACACAGATATTCAAAAAGCAGTTTCTCTAGAGTCACTTTGATTATTGTTTTAATAATAAATCGGACAAACTGCTCTTATTGTACAATCATATACAGAATTCCAGTGGATTTATTTTTGTATCAAGTAACTGTAAGTCTCATCTCAGGCAGTTTCTACCTGCAGCTAAAGTTCTGGCTGTTAATCTTTCCTTCTCTTTGCCTCTTTGTTCCCTCGCTGATTGATCTTCCTTCCACTCAACTATAAGTCTCGGTTCCTGCTAGTCTGCGCTGGCAGCTCTGTTGTGGTAAAATAAATCTGCTCTGCTCTTTGGGATGAAGAGTTTTTATATAGTTTATCACCACTGCATTGACTGTATTTCTGCACAGGATTATCTATGACCTTTCTGGAGAGCTGCCTGTTCTCTGTTGCTCTTCTTTTAAGGCTTTATGTATTAAGTGGCTCGTTTTGTTCCTGAAAAAGCAGAAAATATTGATTCAAAGCATCGAAGGAAAGAAGTGTTCCTTCGATGCTTTGTTTCTATCTCTGTTTCTTTTTAGTAGATTCTTTAAAAGAGAAGACTAAATTACATCCATCTATCTATTGGTTTTATCTAAAACTATTCCTCCATTTAGCCACAAGGTGTCACTGTTACGCCTCTGGTTGTCACTAACTTGTCTGTACCGTCCTGTTTATGTTTCAATCTTTGTGGCTTGAAATTTAAAGCTTACAGACATGGAATACTATTTACCAATAATTTTGTTATTGAGTAAAATATTGGATATAAATTATAAAACTTCTAGGGAATCTGAAAGAGGTCAAAGTGCGTCCAGAATCAGGGGTTTGTTGCTGAGTTTCATCCTGCAGCATCAGAGCCTGAATGGCTTAAAACAAAAGATAGTTTGTGTTTGTTTTTGCTCCATAATGTCCAGAATTAGCCAAAATGCTAAGGTTAGCTACAAGGATGTCAATAGCTTTTAAATCAAAGTTAGCTAAAATGCAAGTGTTAGCTTAGTTGCTACCATCACTAGCAAGTTGACTAACATTAACTTACTTCATTAAGTATGAAAATATTAGTGTATGAGCACAAAGACCTACAATGCTAAGATTAGCAGCAATGTACAAGCTAAAATGCTAATGCTACATTAATGACAGAGATAGCTCTATGGCTGTTACTGTCATGCTAACATTGACTCACTCCATTCAGTATGCTAAGATTAGCTGTTATACCAAAATGAGCTAAAATGCTAATTTTAAACTGAATGGGGCTATTTGTATGGTGGTTATTTCTAACATGTTGACAAACATCAAGTTCATCCATTTAGCATGTAAAGTTTAGCTTTTAAGTCTAAATAAGATAAAATGCTAATATTAGCTTAACTTCTTCATTACGACAATCATCACTGTGGATTATTACTAACATGCTGACTAACACTGACTTACTAAATATGAAAACATTAGCATTTTAGCTACATTTAGCTAAAATGCTAAGGTGAAAACTCTTATTTTGTGCAGCCTTTGATTAAAAGTACTTTAAATATTGATTAGTTCTGATCTGTTTTGCAACTTTTCATTGACTGTCTTTGTTTAGATGCATTGTAAGGCTCATTGTGTTTTAACACCGTAAACTGCCTGGCAGATAAACTCGACTCGACTTAATAACCAGGAGCTGAAACTGTGGAAACTGGATCCACCCGAATCTTTTCCTCACTATTTTTCTCTGACAAGAGCGAAATTGATTTTTTGGAGCAATAACTCTCTGAGTTAGAGGAGCCAGAGTCGGTTTCCCCTGCGCTCTGCAGCCGCAACACCAAACAGCCAGGAAATGTGAAATATGCTCCCTCATAACTAATATCCAGTGAGGTCACTGATACACTCTGGTTCTGACCTTTGACCCCCAGTCCAACCAGCTGTCAACCATGTGCCATCGGTTTTTCACCGTTTAAACGTAAAACCGTATTAATTACTTATTTTAAAAAGCAAAAGTTATCTGCATGTTTCAGAGTTTAAACTCAGCAGCAGATTTAGAGTCAAGCATCAGCTAATTGTTCCCAACCTTTAACCTTTAATGATGAAATAATTACAACATGACGAGTTTTAACACGTTAAATATGAAATATTATTATTCTGTTGAAATAACAAAACCGTTTTTTACCTCTTTGAGAGTCGGAGGCGTTCAGCTGCACCTGCGGTTCGCTCACAGTCAGCTCCGCTGCAAAACAAACATTTATTAAAGCATCTTCTCTACTGGCTGCTATGAAAACACTTATAAGGACATAATGTGACAGGAAGATAACCTGTTTATACGTTTATGTTTAACAGAAATGTATTTTTCTGAAAGTTAAAAGTGTAAATCAGCTCCTAAATGGTGCAAAAACCACAGTGTTGGAAATATATTTATAGAAACTTCAGATTTAAAATTCAGGAAATGAAGTTTTTTAATTAATCAGTTGGCTCACTGACATGCAAATGAAGCCATAATTTGCCTCCTTAAAATGCACGTCTGAGCCGATATTGTTCGACGATGCTGTAAACGTTGCCTCAGGAGGCCGGCGTTAAAAAGTTGCAGAAAAAGGAGATTTATGTGAACAGGTGGAGAAATTCAGGGCGGGAGAAAACGTCAATGTTTAAACGCTGAAACAGCTGACAATAAATCAGACGCAGCAGGAAAAACACAAGAACTGCTGACAACAGGTTACCAGAAAACACCATAAAACTCTGAGATTTCATTTTACCTCCATGTATTTAATAATTCGTCCTACTTAAAGTTCAGCCGCAGCGTTAATCAGTCCACAAAGCTTTGCTCTTTACAAATGACAAACTTCAATATGTTTGTTTTCCAGCTGCATGAATTCACTTGGAGGGTCAGAAATAAATTAAAAAACACATTGTGAGACGATAACTCTTGAATAAAAGGAACATCTGAACAACTTTTGGAAAGAGCAAAATGAAAACAAACAAAGTTCATAAACCCGTTTGGAAAAATCTCCTGGAATGTTAACAGGAAAGTTGCAGGGAAATATTTCTGATTCGTAACTAAATGATAATAAGTCCATTTACACTGAACAAGGCTAATATGTAAGCTATATGTATTGATAAAATAAGTGCTAAACTAAGTGAAGAAAGTAGCTACAGTAAAAGCTAAGCCAAGCAATTTGTTAAAATATTTTTGATTTGAAACTAAATGCTAATTTGTCTCTTTCAACTAAACAAGTTATTTTTTCCTTTAAATAATTGCTAAATGAAGCTAACCCTCAAGCTGAGCCCTGAGCTAAAGAAGTAGCTACAGTAAAAGCTAAGCTAAGTTAAGCTAAGCGTCTCAATAAAATGTCTCCTTGTTTGTGTCTGTGTGACAGTTTGGTTGCTGGAGCTGCTTTTGCTGCATCTGTAGACGAAACGTTTTTGTTTTATACTTTGGTTCTTGCTGCTTATTTACCTCTTTAGGAAGAAGAAAGTTGAACTAAAGGAAGTTAGCTTCTACCATCCCTCCAGTTATGCTAAGCTAAGCATGGTTGTTCATCTCAGATGTTGTGAATGAACCTATCAGAAGCTTACAGTAGCATGACATCATCATCTAGGAAGTGGAAGACCAACATCCGCTAATTTACAAATATGCTCATTTTAAATTTATGCAATATATAAGTTCTCCTTCTAAATAAGTAACACAGTACCATTTTTTGCTAACTTTGAAACTATTTAGCACATATTTTTTCCTTCCACTCAACTTCCTGTGTATTTGCTATAATGTTTTGCTACATTCTTAAGCACATAATAATCTACATAATATATGCATTTTTTTCCTAAAACGAGTAACAATTTAGCGTTTCTGCTAACTTTGACAACATTTAGCACACACTTTTTCCTTCCACTTAACTTTCTATGAACATGCTACACCTGTTTGAAATATTTATCTCTGTGTCATAAATTTATATGATGTATAGTTGTAACACGAGAAACATTAGGATTTTTACAAACTTTTAACACTTTTTAAAAACCGCGTCAGCAGTAAAAACCAGATATAATTTAGACGGAGCTGCAAGTAGAAAATGATGTTTATAAAAACGCTGGTTTGTACATGTGGCGACGGTTGGACCGGCCATGGCGGGTTTCCTCACATGGACTTCTGTCGCAGCCGTTGGTTCGTCTATAAAACCAAAACAAAAAGCAAAAAGGAAAGGAAATAATTTTTATCATTAAAGTTTATCATCTTATAACAGCCAAAATGTTTAAGACTAATAGATTTTTCTACACATCGCAGAGTGAAATAGTTGCTTCTTCTCTTATTTCCTGACAATGTCAGCTTCCAATTTACTTCTGGCTATAAGTTGAGTGTGATTTGAGTCGCTCCGGTCAGTTAAAACCGTTTAAATCAAAGTGAAAAGTGATTTCATGCTCAGCTGAAAATTCATCACAAAGTTAATTATCTGAGGTTGAGCCGTTTTGATTACGCCGCTTCTCTGAAATGCTGTCGATGCTTCGAGGTAAAGGACAGAAACAACGTTCCTCATTTACATTCTACAGATCACAAACCAATGCTTTGACTAGGACGTAGCGACGCTGACCCGTGTTGAGGCATCTCTGCTGGCAGTCGGCCATGCTCCTGAAGTTGTTGGCGTTGCCGAAGCAGCCGCCGTAGTAGAAATGTCTGCACTGCTGAGTCTGGCTGTCGAAGAAGAAGCGCTTCAAAAAACCTCGGCAGGGGCCCGGGGCCTCCGGCAGGTGACACGGGTTCTTATCGTCTGACAAAAACACAACAGAGACGTCGCTAACAGCAGCAGGAAACACAACATGGTGACACAGCAGATGATCTCTGAGGTTCAACTGAACCAATCAGAAACTTACAAAACCATGACATCATCATGTAGTTCAATGCAGTCCAAACCTTTTGGTGGTCCAGCAGCCGGCGGGTCACAACATTTATAGTGTTTTAATTATAATCGCAAAAACTATTCTTTTTAGTTATTAAACCCCCCAGCAAATCTAGAGCAGCTAACGGTTTAGTTAACAGCTCCTTCTATTTAATGCTGAGTTTAGCATTAGCTTGGCTAAATACTATGTTGGTGCAGCCATTAGCAGAGCTAATGGCTGTGATCAGTTCTTTAGGGTTAGCACAGCTAATATTTGAGCTAGCTGTGCCTTTTCCTCAAAATGGTTGAACCTAGCACTTTAGCATTAGCTTTTGCTAAATATCATGGTAATACAGTGCTTTAGCATTAGCAGAGCTAATGTTTATGATTAGTGTTTTAAGGTTAGGGAAGCCGTGTCTACTACTCCAAATGGTTGTACGTAGCATTTAGCATTAGATTTTACTACATACTATGGTGGTACAGTGCTTACGTTTTAATTAATGGTATCCACTACTCAAAATGGGTGAATGTAGCACTTTAGCATTAGCTAAATGTTGGCATAGCATTAGCAGAGCTAATGATTATGATTAGTGTTTTAGGATCAGCACAGGTAACGTTTTTGCTAATGGTTCCATTCACGGCGCTTTGCCAAAGAGTTTAAAGACAGAAATGTCAGAGCAACAGAGGTGTTGATGAATTTGAAGTAAATATTCGGTTGGACCTCCAGTAGCTCGTTGTTGTTTTAGGCTCTCTGGACCGCAGAGTGTTAGTCATCAATCAAGACGGCAGAAGAAGAATTCACCTTCTGCCAAACTGAAGTCTCTGTGAGCCAAACGTCCATGAATGCATCACATCTGCACACCTTCTGTTTGCTAATCTGTTTAACAGCCGCCCTCCGCCGAGGGCCGGCCGCCATTAAAACGCCGTGGCTGTAAAATCAAAATGCATTTCATGAGGTGACTTTGGCTCAAACAGATGTGTGAGAAGACTGCAGCATTGTGCTGTTTCTCCAGAGCAACGCGCTGATGAATAATTCAGAAAATGTTATTATCTGTCTAAACTGTGGAGGAATTATCTGTCAGCTCGGCGCTAACGCTCCGCTGAAACGACAGCAGCAGCAGGAAGCGGCTCACCAGAGAAAACCTCCGTCTGACAGCCAATCAGCGCCGAGGAGTCCAGATTATTCCATGATGACAGAAAACAATCCGTTTAATCTGAATACTGGGATTGTTTTGGCCATTTTGATCTGCAGAAAAAATAGGACAGCTAAAGCTCTTCACCTGATGCTTCACGTGATTTACTCCTTTGAAAGGATTTTATTTACATCTGGCAACAAAAAATAAATGAAGTTAGGGTGTGAGATTAACAGCGGCCACTAGGGGGCGAAATGTCTACTCTAATACAGTGGTTCTCAAACTTTTTTCAGTGATGTACCCCCTTAAAAATATATTTTTAGTCAAGTACCCCCTGACACGGGCAAAACATTTTTGGAATAAAAAAGAGGTACAGTGCTGTCTTTTTCACTTTATCTGTACTTTCAGCAGCATTGCTGCTACGCTTTAGCCACGTCTCCATAGTTACAGTGTAATCATGATAACGACAGGTCGTTGACGAGTGCCCTGGGTCCGTGGGTCAAACTAACTTGGTGGGGGGGTCCGTTTTATTTTAAAGGATATTGAAACTAAATACTGAATATAAAATTCAGTGCATGAACACACATTTATATTTTATCAAACTTTTTACTAAATAATTTTTCCCAAGACTTATTATGAGGAGCCTACTGATTTTTTAAAGATATTTTGAAAAGCTTCACGTACCCCCTGCAGTACTTCCACGTACCCCCAGGGGTACGCGTACCCCCATTTGAGAACCACTGCTCTAATAAACCATTTCTCTGACTCTCTTCATTTTTTCCATAAATTTCATTTGAAAGTCAAATATCCTGAACGTTTTCTGAGTAGTATATGGTCTGTACATGAATAAACTTCACATATAAAAAAAACTATAGATTTTGCCATAAAAAAGACATTAAAAGTGAGAATATTCCTCTTATTTTTAGATAAAAATATTAATTTTCAGGCTCCATTCTCTGCACTTCTGGAGCGAAAATCTGTTATGTTCTTGTTGTTTTATCAAGTCGAAGGTTTGTTGAGTTTTATGTGGAATCAATTCACCCTCTCACCCTTTGGTTGCCTAGCAACAACCTGCTGGGTAAGAAGCAGTTTCAATTTCCCTCCAACTTCGGTTACATTTCCCTTTTTGTCCTTTCTTTTTCCGACATTTCAAAAGTTAAATTTGCTAACATTTGGACTGGATGGAAACGTAGCTACTGTTTACGTCCAGATTTACAGCGTCTGTCTTCTTCTGGTGCCGAATTACGGCGCATCAACGTCGTAATTCAGGCTAAACAGGAACGTCAACGACATGAGAGTCGGATAAAATGCGACACTTTGACAATGATCACATCCAACTGAGTTCCACATATAAAAGTGGCAAAAATTTATGAAAAGATGGGAATTGTTCACACTGCTGAAAAAAGTTGGATTTGTGTCGGATTCGCCTGCTGGGTGAACGTAGCAGTCAGAACTGCTATTTTATTTACATCTTCTCTGTAAAATGGATTCTCGTTTGTTTAAATGGTTTGGTTTTATTACTTGAATTTGTCAGAATTGCTAAAGTTAATATTAAAACTTTGTTTTGTAAAAATGTTTGTGAACTGAATAAAAATGATTTAAAGGTTCTGAAGTTATTTTGTTTCTCCCCTTTTTTCTCAAAGCAGCAGGTTAGTCTCAACTTTTGCAGCTCTGACTTTCTGTGCTGCAGTTTTATTACAATGTATGTTAATAATTTAGAGCTCAAAGCAGAGCTGACATTTAGAAACATTTTGGCTGTTATTGTGTCAAAGCTGCACTTTGCTGAACTCAGCCTGATTTCACCAACTGAGTGCAGAAAATCCAGCAAATTTCTGGATTCGTTTATATTTATTTACTCATAAATACGACTAAAAGATTCTCTCATTTCTTTACACTTTCCTCCCAGACATCTTATTTACCAGCTCTCTGGTCTTTCTGCAAAGTAAAACTTTTAAAGTGTTGAAAGCTACTGTTTCTTTTTTGACTCTGTGCTAACAAGCTAGCATAAAAATCAGTGGGACGCGAGGTGGAAAACAGGTGGATCTGACAAATCAAGAGTAAATGCACTGAAAGGTGATTACAGGTAGATGAGTAAAGAAATAAAACTCAACAAAACAATGTGCAGAAAATTGAAAATAAACACAAAGTTGTTGAGAAGTGTGAAGCATATTGCAGTTTTTCCCCGTGACGTCAGATTTCCGTGTTTCCTCCTGGAGAAAGTGTTGAAATGGAGCGGGATCTTTTGTTGTGGCCTTGCTGTACCCATGAAGCTCAGTCATGCCATGCAGGCCAAAGAAACTCTGAGATATCTCAGGTGCGTGCTCCAACTTGTGGCTTTCAGCATGAATGGGAGGAGAACCGGTGAGTAAAACTTTCCATCCGGGACTCAAACAGCAGAACCAGAACAAACCGCTGCCTCCTTCCTCCAACCTTCAAGAACCAGCAGGCTGCTTGTTTTTCCTGATGAAGCAACAAGTCATGACTGACTGACATTTAGACTCTTTATAACATGAAAGAGGCTGAAAACACAGCTGAGCTGCTAAAGGTTTGGTGGTGGCAGCATCATACTGTGTGTTTTTTAATTTATTTCTGACCCTCCAAGTGAATTCATGCAGCTGGAAAACAAGGAAGGGAAGGGATTTACTTCCGTTTGTTGTTTAAAATTAAATTAATTAATGCACTAATGTAATAATAATAGAGCTAATATTCATTTAGCATTTTTCTAACTGGACATTTTTAGCACCGATAGCATCCTCTAGTTAGTTCTAAACCACTAATTTGTTTGGCTGTTTTGTAAACTTTCAGTTGAATAAAGTTTGACATGCTAACGTTTTAGTTAAGAATTCTTCAAGTAGTGAGAAGTTTATACTCGTGCTCTTATTTTGAAGGGGGTAAAGTTCTGTCTCCTGTCCTCTTGTTCTGCACCCGTGATGCGGTGCAGTAAATGATGTTCGTTTTGTATTAGCTCAAGTACCCAGAATGCATCACTTCAGTTTAAAATCTACTGAAGTTCTGCTAAATGAGCTGCAAAGTTAGAAAATTCAGCAACTGCAAAATTGAAACGTTGAGTGAAAAGTTTTTCACTTCCTGAAGAGAAAAACGTAAAGGAAGATGTGTAGCAACAAACTTTAACCAGTGGAGGGTGATATAACACACACTGGCTGAAATCTGAGCTTTAGCATTAGCGCTAGCTAATTATCATGTTGCTATAGCATTTTAGCAGAACTAATATTTGTGATTAGCGCATTAGGGTAATGTTTATGATTAGGGTTTCAGGACTAGTACAGCTAACCCTTCAGTTAGCGATGTCCACTTCTCAAAATGGTTCAATATAGTCCTTTAGCTGCTGCTAATAAACATGTTGATGTAGCAAGTCAACATTCATGGAGCTAATGTTTATGATTCGTTTAGGATTAGCACAGCTAGCTTTTAAGTTAGTGGTAGCTACTACTGTAAATAGTTAAATTTAATACTTAAGGATTAAGTATTCTGTTGAAAACCATGTTGATTTAGCGCTTTAGCTTTAGCAGAGCTAATGTTTATGGTTTCTACTTTAAGGTTAGCAGAGCCAACATTTTAGTTAGCAATGCCCATTATTCAATTTGGGTGAATTTAGCACTTTAGCTTGAGCTTTTATTAAAAACCACGTTGATTTAGCACTTTAGCAAAGCTAATGTGAATTATTACTGTTTCAGGATTAGTGCTGCTAACGTTTTGGTTAGCAGTGCCCACACTGTTTAAATTTAATAAATGTTTATCAGGCTTCTTTCAGTCAAACATGAGCAGGACGGAGCGTTCAAGCACCGTCGTAAATTATGATTAAATCATCTTTTATTTATCTCTGTTTTAGAGTCAAGTATCAGCGAACTGCTTTCAATAGAAGTTAAAGCCTCCAGCAAAACTGTTGAGAAATCAGAGCTGGCAGTGATCTGTGTTCGCTGCACGTTATAAAACAACTTTTCCTGCCCAAGGTGAGAAACGATACTATCATAAAAACATCACATTTCTGATGACGGGACCAACACGCAGGAGGTTGGTGGTGAAAGGTGAAAACAAATGAACAAAACTCAACAACAGCAAAAAGGGGAATGAGCTAATTACAGGTGAGTGGATGCAGCTGGGGAAGGAGCAGGAGGTAAAACAAACAAACGTTGTTTAAACCTGAGAGGTTTTTGTAATTTTGTCCCACCTGAGACGACGCACGCCTCCTCACATTCCTCCAACGTCTCGAAGTTGTTGCTGTTTCCGCTGCAGCCGCCGTATTCGAAGCGCTCGCAGCTCCCAGAGTTAACGTTGAAGAAGTAGCGCTCCTTGATGGCCTTGCACGGCCCCGACTCGTCTTTCATGGCGCAGAACTCGTTAAAGATGATGGGGCTATGATGGCCGCCATGACCTGCCCAAGAGGAAGAAACAACAAACTTTAAAAAATAGTTTAACTTTAGCGGTTAGCATTAGCTTTTAACTTTGGTTTAGGCTAGCGAACGACAAACTGACCACAATTTTAGGTTATTTGCTGTAATTTCAATTGTTTCTGTTTTTCACTTGTTCCACAGAAACAAAATGGACGTTTCTCCCAACTAAACATTGAAATAAACGACTTTTCTGTTGTTTTTAAGTCAATAACAAACTCCAGTCGCCTTTAAAAGGTCATTTTTTCACTGTTGAGACATTTTCTGCTTATCAAAATAAAAGCACATCCTGTTCTTAGCATTGGGAATATTTTTAACTGGTTGCCCACTGTCGCTGTGTGCTTGACTCCATACAATCTATGAATGAGAGCAAAGGGCACCAAAATAAAATGATCAAAACTCAAACATTTTCAAACAATAAAAAGAGAAAAACAAAAACATCCAAAGGAAAAATAGAAAACATGCCACAGAAATGAACTGAATTTAATTTAAATCAAAGCATTTTCATGTGTATGATCACAATTTTAGATCACAACTTTATGAGCTTTAATCATTAAAAAAAACTAAATCTCGATCATCACAAACAACAACAAACAGAGTAAAACTGAATAAATGTGTTTGTTTTTATCTTTTCTAATCTTTTTTATGTTTTCGCTCTTTAAAGCTTCAGGCTGTAACTTTTATAAAAGGTTTTTTTTAATTATTACATTGTGACAGTTTGTTACAATGAGACAGATAATCTGTGAATCACTGATTTCCTGAAGAAATGCAGAAAAAACAACCAATCAGAGCCAGGAGGCGGGGCTTAGTGCTGTCAATCAACTTTGTGTATGCGCAGGCAGAGAACCAATAGGAAAACCGTTTATCCGCCTTCATGAGTGAATATGCTAACTAGCATTAGCATTCAGAAACAGAAGGTGATTGGCGGCACTAAGACCCGCCTCCCGGCTCTGATTGGTTGTTACCAGTGGGAGAAGAAAGTTTGCCTCATGTTGTCTGTCTCATGCCAAACTGTCACAGCTTCAATAAATATTTCCTATAAAAGTTGCTGTAGCTTTAAAAAGTTTAATAATAATTTCTGCAGAGGAAGAAATCAGGTCACAGCGTCAGAACCTGAGGCTGTGAGACGAGGAGAAGCTGCATGGAAACGACTCCAGCTTTCTGTTCTCCTGCAGAGCTGCAGTGACCTTTGCCTGCAGTTGTTGGTTTATTTACTTTGTTTAGACCAGAGCTGGAAGTACAAATCCTTGTAGCCTGCAGAGACACGTTGAGCTGCAGCGAATCGGTTTCTCTCCACACAGGCTGATAATCAGGCTGATATGAAACCCGGTTTGATCTCTGGGGCTGGATCCGATCCGATCAGCTGGCCGTTATCTGTCCTGAAAGCAGCTTCATCACGTGCTGCTCATCGCCACCGTTTAAAAACACGCCTCTATGTTTAGCGGTGCAGAAAATGTTTCCCAACATGTTTAAGTCAAAACACGCAGAATGGAAACGTTTGGAAGAGAAACTTTGAAATAATCTGTCAGAAACTGAGGCATCAAGTTTCCCCAGGTTGAAAAGTTGTGGATTTAACAGGGTGTGTGAGTCATAAAAGGAAAAAAACTGTTAATTTTAATTTCACCATCTTAGTCATTTAGAAATGTCTCAGTTTGAGGTAAAATATTAACTTAGCCACTTTATAAAACCAACCAGACCCTTTGAAAAAAAGTTCTCCTCCTGGCCTGTGGGGGCGCTGCACCAAGAACCACCGAAGGAAGCGACACAAAACCTCTGAAGACACTGAGCGCTGCTTCCTGCTTCACCAAATGGAAACAAAATGGAGGCGTCAGATTTTAGCGGTTGGAGGATTTCTCTTTAGTCTTTGGCTAAAGACCAGGAGCCATTTCTGCTGCTAGCGCTAGGCTAGCATATTTGTTTTGATTGTATTTACCCAGAATGCCCTGCGCTGTAGTCCACTTCCTGCTTTTGGAGCGGTCTCCGGTCCGTTTGGCGTTCACTCCAACTGAACGGACGGAGGTTTGGAGGACCACAGTTAGCTTAGCGTTCAAACCTCACCAAACAAAGCAGACTTTCTAGGCTAAATTGCTAAAGCGCTAAGCAAAAAATTAGCATCTCTATATCTGCATTAGCATTAGCAGATGTGTCCCCACAGTTGCCAACACTCAAACCACTGCTAATATCGATACTAAATAAAAATATTACAGTAGAAACTTGGTTACACTGAGTTCTTATTCATTGTAAAAGCTAAAGTTAGCATTTTGCAGTCATGTGTCGGTTAAAAACTATTTTTTTTGACACCCAGTAGAGTCGTGACCCCAAACATCTGGGAATGTCTCCGTCGGTCCGAGGTCACGAACTGGACCGACCCAGTAACAGAAACAGAGCCAACATGTCTGCCAGGAACAGAGGCTCCATTATCTGCAGGAATGAGGCCATGTTGAATCCTCTAAATGAAAAATTGATAACAATAATTGGCTTAAACACGACAGCGGGGCCAATTTTCTGATTAAAATCTCATTTCACACCATTTTATTGCAGAAACACATGATTCAGTGGAACATGCCGAGGTAAACAGGGTTGCGTAACGGTTTATAAACGATCCACGGCTTCATTACTGCTGGTCGCCTCACATGTTGCTTGGTTTTGCTGCATTTATGCCTTTATGAGGCGTCAGAGCCGAACCCTCGGCGAACAAAGAGCTGCAGCTGAATCAGAGCCGATCCCAGCATTT
This sequence comes from Xiphophorus maculatus, assembly GCF_002775205.1. Taxonomy (NCBI): domain Eukaryota; kingdom Metazoa; phylum Chordata; class Actinopteri; order Cyprinodontiformes; family Poeciliidae; genus Xiphophorus; species Xiphophorus maculatus. The sequence continues at coordinate 29,991,876 of NC_036449.1, forward strand.
TACTGCTGAACTCCCTCAGGGCGTAACCCGACACTGGGGTCAAAAGGTCAAACCACGACGTTTCCTTCTGCAGGGGAGGGAAGCTCAAAGGAGCAGAAATGAAACTTTCTGCCAGAGGAGCATGAAGTCATCCTGAACGAGGCCTCAGAGTGACCTTCCCTTCAAAAACAGGAAGAAACAGAAAAACTCTGAAGGTTCTGGTGTTTTCTGCAACACGTTTGTTAATTTCAAAACTAAATTAAATATTCAAGCTAAAATGTAGCTTTGTAAGTAAAAATTTGGTTTAAGTTAAACATTTAACATCATATTTGAAGTTAAATATTTAGCTTGCTAATGTAAATATTTAGTTAGCAAGCTAAATATTTTGTTTCCAAATTATAATTTAGCTTATCCATAAATATTTAGTCAGCCAGTTAACTATTTAGCTCCCAGCTAATCAATTAATTTGCTGATAATTGTAAATATTTAGCTTGATTACTAAATATTTAACTTTAAACGTTCAATATTTATTTTGAAGCTAAATGCTTAGCTTGCTAACCAAAATATTTAACTCTGCACTAGCTAGCTGTAGCTAACACAGAAATATTTACTTAAATATCTAATTATTTATCTTTAAACTAAATATTTAGTGTTCGACACAGACAGCGTATTCTTAGGAATGAGGAAAGTGTGACATGAAGGGCTAAAACAAGGACAGGAAAAATCAGCTGAGAAAGAAAAATCTGAAGAATGAAGTTTGACTCAAGATGAAGAATTAGCCTAAAAACAGACGGATGGATTTAGAGATTGTTCCTGACCGGATCAGAACCAGCATCCAGCAGGTTCTGGAGCGTTCAGGAAAACAATCAGAGCTTTGGAAACGCGGCTCTGGGCGTTTGGGAGATGGGGCGTGGGCCGCCAGGGGACGCCCGGGTCGGCGGTTCGGTCAGGAGAAACGGACTCCAGACCGGACCGCCCTGAGCCCAGTTATCCGGTGCTGCTGCGGGGAAAAGAGGAGCGAGGCGTCCATTTTGAATGAGCGGCTGTCGGTGAGGCAGGTGGTCGGGAGGAAAAGCTAAACCAGCTAATTAATTGTTTCTCCACTTGAGCAGAAACCAAACTGCCATCAGTATTCATCCCAGCGTCGCCGTTCAGCCCACAGACACGACCTAAAAACTAAACTTTCTGTTTGGTCTCACTATTTCACCTTTGGATAGGTGTTGCGATCCGTAACCGTGGTAACGAGGTGTTTTATTTTAACGGATTAGCATCTGAAAGGATGCAGAGCGACAAAGAGGAAGTTCAGTTTTTTCCCCGACTCCAACATTAAAAAGAGGAGCTGCTAAAGCAAAGGGGGTGGATTAGCATAGCTAGCTACCAGTTCATGATGTCATCAGGAACATCGTTAGGCCTCTTGCTATAAACAGTAAATCATTTTCAGTTTGTTGCTTTGGTCTCAACTAGCCGTTTTTTAAAGACAGTTTTGTTTGCAGAGATCCATAATTGATTTTATTTGTTTCTGTTGTTTTGTTTATTTTGGATATCTAATATGTCTCCCAGTTCCAGTGTTGAATGTTCATTAGAATTAGCGTTATATTACTTGAAAATGGTCTCAAAACAACATTTTTATTTATCGCAGTAACTTCTCTGTTGCCCAGATATTTAGCTGTTAGCCTGTCATCAGAGGCCTTTCAGAATCGCTGTAAGACTGACTGCTACTGGAAATCTTTTAAGATACCTGGAGTGTGAAGCAGAGCTCAGTGATTCAACAGAGTCTCTGCTCTGGTGAGTCAATCAGCCGGTTAGTTTCAGACTCAGCCGTTCTTAACGGGTGACCAGCAAAACCAGTCTGGTCATTCACAGGTAATTTTCCAGGGTTGGATCGTCTGAAATCAATCCTACAGGCTCAGATATATTCACACATTACCACTGATATAATGCTGCTAACAGGCTGCTAACAGCAGAGCTAATCTTTTGTTTTTGCTAACTTTGAAAATTAGCTTCCCCTAAATTCATTTTTGGGTTTTCGACTGCTAAAAATTATTCGAGTGCTGAAACATTTATATTCATGCTCTTATTTTGAAGTGAGTAAAAGACATTGTACTCACAATGCATCGTTAAATAGCATGTTAGTATAGCATTATAGCATTAGCAAAGCTAATATTTTTGATTAGTGCTTTAGGACTAGCTAACTTCTTAGCTAGCAGTTAGTACCTTGTTGGTACAAAGCTTCAGCATTAGCTTCCATTAAATACTGTGTTAGCATAATGATTTAGCATTAGCTTTGTTAGCATAGTGCTTTAACTGAGCTAATATTTTTGATTAGTGCTTTAGGATTCGCTCTTCCATCTTGACCTGAGCAGAAGGAAAGAATCTCCAAACTGAACTGAAACCTGCAGCCGTCCAACAGTCAGACGCTTTCTGGAGAAACGGATGATGACCCAGTTTTGTTTTTTAAATTCTCTCAGTTACGTTGCATAATTATTCAGTCAAAATATTCCTCTGACCCCTTTAACTTGACAGACGTCGCCTGCTTCTCTGCCCAGAAGCAGAAATGGAAAACAGGGATGTGGACATACGTTTGCCTGCAGCTCTGCGTGGCGTCATGGGGAGAAAGTAGAACGGCTCCATCTGCCAAAACCAGCAAGTCTTCCATACAAATAAACACAAAAAGACTGTAAAAACTTTGATTAAACCAAAGAAAACCATAAAAAATAAAAGGAAAACACCAACGTTTAGGTGGATAAACTGTTCATGTGGAGCCAAAGCTCTGGACTTTAAAGTAAATCCAAACATAAAAAGATTTCTGAACATTTTACAGAATCAGAATCTGGACAAAAATAACACCAGTCCAGCTTTCTGTCAGCTGCTGAAACTAACTCCAACTGTATGGAGGCCCAGAAGGGACAAAATTAAATCAATACATACATATATAAATAATTAATGAAAAAGAAACCATCAAACTCAAGCTGTGTTTGATGCAAAACCAGTTCAGGTTTCTAAGGCCCGCCCTGACGGGTCGGCAACGATTTAGTTCACACAGCTGCAACTTTTCACCTTCCACTAAACTTTCCAAGGCCAAACCTTCAGAGGGAGAAGAGGAAGCAGTTCACTGTTCAGTTTAGTGTCTGCTGTGCTTTGGCTGCTGGTGGTTAAGATGCAGATCAATAGGTCAAAGGTCATCCTGCTCTCTGTTGGCGGATCGTTGCTGCAGCCTGAGCAGGTGATCGTTGAGGAAAACGTTTCCTCCGCTGGGAGATTCAGCCGTTAATCCGTCTGAGCGACAGAGGAGATTTAAAACCGCTAACAGCTAATTCAGATTACTGCTGGGCTAACGTCTCAGTTTGACTTTAAAAAAAATCTAATTTGTAAAATAATTTTACACAGAAACTCCATCAGAGTAAAGGTCTGAACCAGGATCCTTATGAGATTAATTGTGATTAGTTGATTATTGACATAATAACTGGATAATCGTCAGCTGGAGTAGAGACTCTAAAAAAGTCCAATTGCTGAAAGAACATAATCAGAGCAATAATTAATCAAATCTCTGTTACATTTAAGATAAAAGAAAAACCGTTATGTATATAAATTACCCAGAATTCCTCAAGTTGCAGCTTTAGCTTCACTTGGTTCAAATACAGACACTTAAAACCCGGTTAGCATAGCGCCTTAGCATTTAATATAGTACTATTTATTCATAGAATTGATCAGATTCAGAAATTCCCTAAATGTTAACTAATTAATTAATTTGACTTTAATTATGTTTTAATGGGATTTTTATGACATATTTCTTGCAGAACTGAACTTTATCTGTAGTTTTGTTCAGTTTTTCTCTGATTCCTCCGACTTTAGTGTCATGTTGAATTTATTTTCTGTTTGGTTCTTAAGGAAATAAACAGTTTCAGAAAGTTGTTTTAATGAAACAGGAGAGCAAGTAAAGCCTGAGACGGGAGGCCTGCGCTGTAAAGCAGACGAGGAGGACCTGAAACATGCAGCGTGTTTTAGCAGAGCATCTTATCGCCGCTGTTCTCTGTAATCTGTCAGACTCAGGACTTCCTGTCTTCTCCTCCTCAACTTCCTGCAGCGACTCAGAAACCTTCAGAAGAGCCTCTCTTCCTCTGCAGACATTTTCTGTGTTTTAACTGAAGTAAATAGGCGTTGAGCTGGAGGATTAGCCCGAATCAGAGTGTCGAGTTGGTGCCGGAGCAGAGAGCCAATCAGGTGACACCAAACAGGAAATGAAAGCTGCTGGAGGATTCAGCAGAACGAAGCTGCAGCAACGAAAGAGCTGCAGCAACGAAACGCGTCAAAATCAAACACGCACGGGGGAGGAAAACGCCCGTTACCACGCCAACCACATCGACTCATTAGCTTCAAATGAACTGGAACAAGAAGTGGTTCAGTAACAAACAGGAAGTGGTTCAGTAACTGAACAGGAAGTGGTTCAATAACAAACAGGAACAGAAAGTGGTTCAGTTAGTGACCAGAGTGATGCACAGATTAACTTCCATAAATACCAACGAGTTACTGAAGGAAAAACAATGAACGGCTGAATTTATTTAATAGAAATAAATTGTGATACATTTAGGAAGACACTTTCCAATTTAGCAAGAAGCTAATGTTAGCTTAAATGCTACAACTGGCGTGTTGGATTACGCTAACATGCTGAGTAGCATGTATTGAGAAATACTAAATATTTATACAAAATAAATATATTTACTGGTCAAAATGTGTATGTGGGTAACAAAGGGCCCCATAAGTGATGGCTAACAGTTCAAGCTAACACTGTCATAATGTGCAGATAACTGGGAACTGTATGAGTTTTATCCCAAAATGGAGACTTTTTAGCCCAAATTCATACATTAACAGAACCCACATGATGCAACACAGAGGTCAGAGTTCATCCTAATTAATGGTTAAAATCTGTAAACTAAAACCTACAAACTGTATTGAAGACATAAAGTTTGGTGTTGGTGTCCATGTTACAGTTTCAGTTTTTTTTTCCACATAGGAGCGTTCTACAGGCTGGACTGTCCTTATGGGTCCCATTTCCAGGACATTCATCTCTCACATCATTCTTAGCTGCGTTGTCGTCTCTGTTCTGAGGTCGGCAGCTTCCTGCAAGTGATAATTAAGACACTTCAAAGTTTTCTTCTTCGTCTGTGGCCCGGAGGCTCACAAAACAAGGACCACTTCAAACGCAGAGTAATTAAATTTCTCTACAAATTAATGAGCGCCGCTGTTTACGCCTCCATGAGACAATCACCGCGGCAACAAGCAACGCGCTCTAGACTCAGGAGACAGCAGATTAATGAAACGCAAACAGCAGAGGCGAGCAGTCGCCTCTTCACAAAACCTCCATCATATTATAATCTGACAAAAACAGCTGATCCGAGCCGCCTGCGGCTCCATGTCTGATGGATTAAAAACATTATTTGCTGTTGGAAATCTTTATTATTCCCCCCATTGGGAATGTCGTGGTTTTCCCAGAGTAAACCTATTAAGTATTTAGTGTATTTATCTGCACGAGGGACCTGCCGTCTGCAGACGCATCAATAAGTTCCAGGTTATAGTGAAATTAAAACTCCAACAAAAACAACGGAGACATCGTAAAAAAACAGCGAGAAAACAAATGGAAACACGTTCAGCTCCCGACAACGAGCCTTAAAGGGGCGGTCACAAATTATCAGCAATAATTTGGGTTAATTAGCCGGTCATACAAAACACAGAGACATGGGTTAACTTTTTAAAGTAATACTTTTAAATGTCACAGTTTCAAACTAAGTACTCAGCAAACTGTTTACAAACTCAATATTTAGAGAGAAAGCTATCCGTTTGCGTCAAAGCTAAATATTTCACTCTGACCCAGCTAAATATTTAGTTTACAAACAAAATATTTAGCTGGGTCAGAGTTTTAAGCTAACTGGATTTTTTGAAAGAGCTTCAAACAAATATTCAAACTAAACTTAATCAAGCAAAAATATTTAATATACAAACTAAATCTTTAGTTACTAAACTAAATATCTACTTGCCAACTAAATATTTATCTCCAAACTAAATTTTTAGCTTTAGTAAGTATTTAGCACTAAGCTAAATATTAAATTTGGTGATAAATATATTTTTAAAATACTTCTTAATACAATATTTAGTTTTAAACTGTGTAATTTATAAAATAATAAATAACTAACTTCACAAAGCCCATATAGGTTTGCTTCTGAGCTAGAGCTGAATATTGTTTGAAGTTAGCTTTTATTTAGTATTATTATATTTGGAGTTTAAGCACCTGCTATCAGTCTCTTCGTGTCAGGAAACAAAACAAAAACTGAGGAATGAGCAAATTACAGAATCGCTCTACGAACATAAAAAACGAATCTGAGTTATTTAAAAACACTCCAGAAATCACAGAGGCTGAAAATCAATCGGCCAACCGTCGGCTGTAAGGACAGGAGCCGTTTTTAATCTCTGGAGCTCGACTCTCCATCACATGTTGGATAAACGACTCGCATCAGAACACGATGTAGAGAAAAACGAGCTCTGCAACATCAACGTCTGTCTTTATCTTCAAGAAAAGATTAAAGTTTGATGGTTTGCACCGGAACAGTTTGTGCCCGAATGTTCATGAAGCAGCGCAAAAATCTGAGTAGAGAAGAAGAAAGGAGCTGAATTCAGCTCACAGTGTGCTAAAGACGATTAAATGTTTTCATTTGTTGCATTTAACAGGTTTGGATTTGATACAATTTTGCACTTTATTCCGCGTTAGCGTTAGCCTCCACTAGTTATTATGTTGGTGTAGTGCTTTGGCATTAGCGCAACTAATGGTTCCTACCCAGTGACGTGCGGTGAGGTTCATAGCTGGTGAGGCACTGACGTCATCAGAATCAGATTTGCAAATAGATGCATAGATTGACAGCAGTTTACAGGTTATGTTTCACTTCTGCATCCTTACACATACAAACTGTAGCTCACAAAACACACATTTCCTTAAAAAACAAAACAAAATAAATGTTATTACTGTTTTACCTGCTTCGATTGAAAGTCCACTTGAGAAAACTTTTTTAGTGTTGTAATGTAGTCATCCATGTCGAAAGTCGGGATAAGCGAGAGGAAAAAAATCACTATCTCTATTATAATCTATCGCTGCACTTGACTTGCTTCCCGAATCGTTTAGCCTAGCTCGCTGTCACTTACTCGGCAGTTGAGGAGTGAACAAGACGAACGTCTGGGATCTTGAGCGCCCCCTGCCATGAGGCAAGAGAACTGCCTGCCTCACCTCGAACCTGTTCTCTGCCGTTTATAATCGCTCATTACACGAAACACGTTACACAAACACAGTTGGTGACAAAAAGCACTGTACATTATATACATAAGCTAAATTATTGGAAATAAGTTCACATATTAAATTTGTTTAAACCATTTTATTGACGCCGTACAGCAACATGCTCTCTCCGCTTAGCAGCCAGCGCAGAGCCAGGGGTTGCGCAATCCAAGGTGAGGCAGAGCTCGCTGCTGCCTCACCGGCATCGCTTCCAAGCATTTGAATGGGAAAATAAGAAAATTCAGCCATTTTGAACAAATAAAAATCGAAATTGGTGAAGCTACATGAAAAATAAATATTTTTTAGTACAAACCACCGGATGAATATAACAATTTAAATTACTTTATGATTATATATTTTCTTTCTTTCCATGATGGCTGGTGAGGCACTGCCTCACCTGCCTCCCCTGACCGCACGTCACTGTTCCTACCGCTGTTAAGTTAATACAACTATTCATTAATTGTGTTATTGTTAGTAATATTTACATTTCCTCAGAATAATTGGATGTAAACAAAATGCTAATAATCATGGTGGGGGGCCCACAGTAACATCAGCTCAAGGCCCTAAATGGGTTAAATACGGCCCTGGTTTAGCTGCATATTCATATTTATAACCCTTCTTATTGATTAATCTGATGCTATTTGAATAGAAATATTTTAAATAAAATGTTTATTTTCATTTTTAGATTCAGATTTTGTTTTATTTATCATCTGGAAAAATGTTGCAAGATTGTGAGCCTGAAAATGTTCCGTCCGCCTCAGAGAAAAGATGCAGGCAGCCGCTGAATGTCAGATAAGAGGAGCAGGCAGTGGCATTCAGGAGACCCCGCACGACCAGAACCAGAACCGAACCGATCTGCTTCCTGGCTTAAAAAAAAAAAAGGAAAAATAAACTTTAAAAAAATCTCATTTTAAGCTCTGTAAGCAGAAATGCTGGATCGCCGGAGGAGGCGGTTCGGGTGTCGGTTTGGACTTTGACCGGCACTTAGATTCTGCTGTCACCGAACCGGACAAAATAAGAGACAAACTACCAAACTACAGAAACTCTTTAAATGATTTGCCTTAATTACATCTGACTCAAATTCAACGTAACCAAACTTTAAAAACCACCAGAACCGAGCCGACCACGGAACCAAAACACAGCAGCTCGTGGAGTGAGTCCACAGCTGCGCGCGCTCCTCTCTCCACGCTGATCCACTTTGACGCGCAGAAACTTTCTCTACTCACCAACAAGTCAGGGAAAGAATGCAAACCTCAGCTAAAACTAACAACACACACACACACACACACACCCACACACACACCCCCATCTCTCACACACACGTTACCTCTGCCGCGTCTGCAGGCGGCCGCGCCGAGCAGGCAGCTGAGCCAGACGGCGCTCAGGATCCAGGACGGAGAGCCAGACATGCTGCTGCCGCTGCTGATCCAGTCGACTGGAAAGTTAGCAGGAAAACTTCAACTTTTACAGCGCAACTGCGTGTGTGTGTGTGTGTGTGTGTGTGTGTGTGTGTGTGTGTGTGTGTGTGTGTGTGTGTGTGTGTGTGTGTGTGAAAGGGTGTGTACTTCCGTTTTGATAAGAACGTCACACTAAATAAAATTCCCAACAATTTCCTTAAAGCTTTGCTTCCAAGAAAAACAATTCCAGCTGACATTAAGATTAATACATAATAAATCCATAAAGTTCATACTTTGCGGTCCAAATAGGCTCAGAGGGCAGCTGGCTGGTGTTGCCATGGTGATTAAACCGGCATCGGTACTTTCTGACAGTGTGGATCAGAACCGGCTGCGTTTCCTTACAAATGTGCTCAAAATTTTGTCGATGTTCCGCTAATGTCGAAAAAACAAAACTTCACATTTGCAGTAAATAAAATTAATAAATTTAAATAAAATCCCACAGAGATAACTTTGTTCACGCGATAAGTCATTAAAAAACACATGGCGCCATCATCCCCTAACTACTTCCTGTTGTCTGGTTTAGAGAGAAGGATGCAGCAAACAGGAAGGGGCGGGACTGACCACTGTCAGTCTCATACCTTATTTGGAAATGGGACCATTACACTCTGGAAGTGAAGGGGGCGCTATTTCCTATATTATCCGCGGTCTCCCGTTTTTATTTTCTTTTTAAATCTGTGATATAGCTTCATCTTTGGGAAGGAATTTCACTCTCAGCATGTATTTGAACTTCTCTCTTATTTACGTAAGCGCGCCTCAGCTTTCTGTGTACTTCTAAATCTACTCCTTAGTCACATCTTTTCGGGCCTGCTGCTGCCTCTAGCGGCGTGGGGGTGGTAACACAACTAATATTATTACATTATTAAATCAGAATACCACAAAGTCTTTATTATTTATTATTAATGCTGGCATTACTGGAACCGTAAAAGATAAAGTCCCGTTTTCCTAGACATAAGACTCTACCAATAAAAAGTCTCAGAATAAGATGGCACAGTAAAATAAAAATGTGAATTATTGAACGCTAAAGTGCGAAATAAAAACTTTGCTCCGCTGGGAGATTAGCGGAAGTGTACCCACCACTTCTATCTCCAAGCTTGATTTTCCCATAGATTCGGTCAAGAATCAGGTTTTCTACAGTTAGCCATCCAAGCTAACAACCCTGCAGTTTTTTAATTCTGTCCTTTCAAACACTGTACGACAGTAACTTCCTGCTGCACACTGAATCAGAAACAACTAGAAGCACTGTGGTTATTAAACAACAGACACCTAAATGTTTTTCAGATCTACTTTGGTGGAAAACTTTCAACTTTCCTGCCTGAAATTCTGACTGAAAATGCAACAAACTGCATCATTTCATCAAATGAAGAACATTACGGATGAACCTGAGCATCCTCTTCATCATAATGTTATATTAATACAAAAACTGAGTGTCTTCAGTCAGAAGCTTCGTCATTGCACTGTAATACAGGCCTCTACAGGAGATTCTTCCTGCTCACAGCCATTAGCATCTACAGCAACTCTTTAAAGAAACCTGAAAATGAGTTACATTTAATTTAGCGTTGAGATTACCAAAGTGTTTTTGAATAGTATTGTAAATAAATGATAAATAACAAAAACAATACAAATCTGACTAAAGCAATGTGATATCTGAGCGAAATGTTGCTGTATTTCATGTTTTTCACAATAAAAAATATTAAATTAATCTGAGTATTTATCCGTCTTTTTGTAAGTATGAAGTCACCAAACGTGGGAACTCCCGTCTAGATGTTGATTCACTCTGAAAATCCTGATTCTCTGCTTTTCATGAAGCGATTCAGGGCAGGAATCAGTGTTTTGTTTGCTTTTTCCCTCTCTGATAGAGACGGAGGGTCCAGGCTGACCGAGGAAAATATTATATTAGCTTTTTCTCCCCCAGGAAACGCCGAGATCTGAAGCTGGTAAATAAAAGCTAAGGTCAGGTTCATGAGGACATCGGACAGTAAAACCAGAAGAAAGACAAAACAGGAAGTGATGTGTCTGAATATGGATGAAATGACCGAGGGTGAGGATAAAATGAGTCAGTTTAGATGACGTCAACACACCCTGTGTAAACTATGACGCTTCGATTTCACAGGTCAATGTCTGATTCCTGCATTGTGAGCTGCTTCTCTGGGTCAGTGGCTGAAACAGCAGAGAAATCATTTCCAATCTGTTCTTATTCAGGCTGATTGACGTCTCCTAACAGCAACCTGAAGTCTTTTATCTCTGCTAAACACTAAAAACACAACAAAAATCAGCTTTAATTCTCTGAAATTCACACCTACAGTTCATTAAAAAAAAGATTATTTCACAGTTTGTTGGCTAAAGTTGGCACTAAAACAGAAAGCTTTAGAGTGAGGCTAGTTAGCTTAGCTTTAGCAGATCTATTCCAGACAGTTGATAAATTTCATTTTCCAGCTAAACATTAATAAATAGTTGAATTTTCTCCCTATTAGGTTTCATTTGTCTCAAATTTCTGTTAATCCTATAATAGCAAAGCAAATTTTTCACTTAGCTTTTTGCTAACTTTGAAAACGTCCAGTACACTAAAAGCTAATTTTAGCATTCCACTAAATGCTGTTTTTAAATTTCAGTTGAATAAAGTTCAACATCTGTGTTAAAGTTTTGGTTATCAAATGTTAAGGATTCTTTAATTAGTTCAACATTTATATTCATGCTCTTATTTTGAAGTGGGTAAAGATCAGGAAGTGGACTACAGTGCAAGGCATTCTGGGTAAATACAACCAAAACCAACAGGTGCATTTACACTACCAGGAGAAACGACTTGTGGATTTTAGCCAAAGACAAAAGAGAAATCCTACAATCGCTAAAACTGTCGTCTCCATTTTTGTTTCCATTTCATGAGGAAGGAAGTTGTGCTGAGTGTCTTCTTGTGTTGTTTCCTTCAGTGGTTATTGGAGCAGCGCCCCCACAGGCGAGGAGGGGAACAGGTTGCTCAAAGGTTGCATAAGAGAACCAAAAAAATGTAACAAATGTTGCAATTTTGGTCCCAAATCGAACCAATTCTACCAGACTATCAGGTGTGAAAATGCACCTGGTTTCCCAAAGCCTAAGGACAGCGAACATTTTGATTTTGGTTTAGAGTGTAACCGCTGTGAAAGCTTTAAGTCTGCAGAACAGATCAGGATGTAATCTTTTCTGTTTATATTGAAGTCTTTATCTGTGAAATACTATACATATAAAACTTGCTTCAGCTTTTATGGTGACTTTATCAAAGTTTTAGAGTGTAATCTCTATAACAGAATCATTAAGCTAAACTATTTTCAGTTTGGAGCAACAATAAAGGAATTCACTTTGCTGTTTGGCTCAAATGTTTGGTATGATATAAAAAAGAGGCTCTTCTTGAAGCTGTAATGACTTTTCGCCCAATTCTGGAAGTTGCCAAGGAGTTCCACTCCAGTAAGTTCACTGACTGGATTTTACAGCTCCAGGAACATTTTTATTATTTGCTCTCTTCTCTAATTAACTTGTCTGCGTATTGCAAACATCCAGAGTTTTACAAGGGACTCCCTCACAAGCGTACAGCTGATAAAACCTGCAGCAGCTGATAATCTGAGGTTTTCTTATCAGATGAGACCGAAACAAAAACTAAACTAAATGAATATTTGACTCTTAAGACTGAAACTTCACATTAAAAGAAACTCCTGTTTTAAAAATGTAGAAAAGGCGACAATGATGCCGGTTTAAACAAGAGGCAGTGAGTGTTTGGTGGAGGTGATGAGGTTTGGCTTCAGGGCAGGAATTAGAGAAGCAAACGCTCCAGGGAGCAAAGCGAGGTGAGACTGATTGGTGTTGCTGTGGGCTTTGTCTAATCAATCTCCCTCTGTTTTCATACGCAGCGGTGTGCTGAGGACTTTGGGACCGTCTGGATCCCGGCCAGCGCCGGATCATTCAGAGCGTCTGCTCCAGTTGTTGCATGAATGATGCAGAGCTACAACAAAAACTCTCTGATCTTCCTTTATTTTCACACAAACTTCTCATACAATAACTTATTAACTTTTAATGAATGACCAATATAGTTACATAGGAAATATATAATATAATCAGAACTATAAGTTTAACTGAGTCGACTCATAAACCCAAAATGCAGAAATAGCAACAATAGATACGTGATAATCAGCTTGTCGCAACGGCTGAGCCTGTTTAAATTAAAACAATAAATTACACTGAAGATCCAGTGAAAGTGAAAAAAATGCTGAATATTAGCATGCTAGTGTAAAATGATTGCAATTAGCATGCTAATCAATGCCAGCTAGCTGATGCGCACTCATTAGCTTGTAGGCTTACAAATAACAACATAAATGGACAAACAGGAATTTCAGCCTGGCTGCAGATTCAGGCCGTAGCCACACAAAATTAATGAATAATCCGAACACAAAAATGTTTATCGTAGTGAAATTGTAATTTATTTGATCACAAATGACACCATAAAGTGTCTTTAAACTTTATTTTATTAGAATTTCTGTCACTCACACTTTGTCACTGCTGTCAATTTAAAATATTCAGTTTGTAGACTTTGAATTTGCAGAACAGTCGCAGAACTAAAGCCAAATATTCTGGCTCCTGTTGAGATGGTAACGTCTGCTTTTTGTGTTTCCAGAACAAACAAAAGCCAAACACAGCTGGCTTCTCCATGAAGCAGACTTTCTTTCCCCTTGTTTTAAAAAAATGAGCCTTGGAGGCAGAAATGAGGATGATTCATTTGTGGTAACATCAGACCGCAGTGTTGGCAACGCGTTTCTTAGTGAGTGCGCTTTTTTCTGTGTGAGCTTTTGTTCAAGATGTCAGCCGACAAGAATGTGCCTGTCTGAGTCTAATGCTGCAGAGAAATTACTCACACTGTTCAGGGAAACGGAGCCGCTCTGTGTGGCGAGTTAAAGAAGACAAGAAAGACAAGCAAAAGTCGAACTTTCCGATCTGCAGAAAAGCTCTGAAGGAATTTCCTGTGTGCAAATTTCCCCAAAATGTCTTGACCTCAATATGTTGAAAGTGTGGAGATCTGTGACTCTGCAGCTGGCAGATAAAGGGAGACGCTGCTTGTTTTTCAGGAACTTTCTTCTGTCTGACACTGAAGATTGGTTTCCATTTTATGTATCAACACTAAAGAAATATTCTGACTATTTTTACTGCTAGATATTTATTAATAAAATAATAAACAAGAACATAAGATGGAAAAATCAAACATAGTTCTTCCAATTAGATTTTATTCTTGTTGAAATATATGTTTAATGCAAAATATGTGTATCAAACTTTGAAATTAACGTGGTTTTTAACATGAATTAAAAAATTTTGTAAAGTGATTATGGGAAGTTATGAACACCAAATGTTTTCAAAATTTGCTAAATTTTGTCAATATTCCACAAATGTTTGAAAAAGCACAATTTCACAACTACTGTGTTTTGTTTAAATAAGAAATTAAACTGAAATCAAATGCAAATAAGTTTGCTAATGTGATATTGTATATAATAGAATATAATTACCAAATTGGAATTTTAAATTCTCTTAATGGAAAATTGCCCATTTAAAGACAAAATTTATGCTTTTTGATAAAACGTTTTTGTTCTAGGATGAGGAGTTTTTTTCAGCCGTAGTTTATTTTGCAAACCTGCAATGGAAAAAAGGACTCAGGATTTTCATATCCTGAGTCACATCACCAATAACTGCAAGTTACTGCTGGCGGAAACCACAAAGAAGACGACAGGAAGTGGTTGGAGGATGACGATTTTTAATGTCTTATTGCCTGAACAAACTTATACTCGTGTGATTTTTAATTTAATTTCTTATTTAACTGAAACACTGCAATGGCAAAATTATATGTTTTAGACTTTAGCAGAATATTGATAAGGTTTTGTGAATATTTGTGCTGAAAACGCAGCTACTTCCTGTTCCTAGAAACCATCATTCCTCTGGACCTGAGAGGGTCCAGCAGAGACTGGACCCTAAACGGAACCAATCCCCACTAAAACAAACATCATCGAGACTGAACTCCCCTCCATCCAGGACCTACTGAGGTCAAAGGTCAGGAAAAGGGCATATAGCATCTCTGCAGACCACACACATGCTGGACATGAACTATTTAAAGTTTAACTTCAGGGCGGCGCCACAGAGACAGTTTGAGTCTGGAGCGTTTCCTTCCAATTATGCAAATTTTGACCAAACTTTTAAAATGTCGGGGAAAAAAAGAAAAGAATGTGATTTTGGCTCGTTTCCATCTACAAGCACGATTTCATCACATGCTGACATTACACCTGGCTGTCATAAACAGGAAGTGGAAGTTGAAAACTAGTCTAACCCACACATTTAGGAAAAAATATAGTTTGGTGCCTCTGGTAAGGTACAGACCCACCAGGGGATGGGAGTGTTTTGTACGTCAGAACTTATTTGTTTTCAGAGGCAGCTTGTCCACATCGTGTTTCCATCCTCCGTCTCATACGGGTCGATCCCGACAGCAGCCATTTATCTTGAACAATGGTCCATAGTGTCCATATATTTTCTCTTTGTTGGTTTGGAAGCCGTGGTTCATCTCTGTTTGCCTACCAAGATGGCGGATCAGCGTAGCGGATCATTTCCAGTTCAGACTTGTGGAAACGATGTATTGATTAATTGGTTTTTGCAACAGGCTTTGTTTCCATCTCCCCTTTTGTACAGTAACCATTTCTCAAAAAACCACCTCAAGCAAACGTAGGAATTATTTAGAGTTTTGACGTTCCATCGGTCTTTTCTTCAAAATAAAGATGATAATAAGCATTGAAGGAAACCCATCTATTGACTGTAAACTCCTGTTTTCTAGAGTAAAACGTGAGCTGATCCATCCAACAGCTGAAGAAAATGAAACCAGATCTGCAACAGATCAGCTGAGAAAGAGAAGAATCAAAGTGATGCAATGGCTGCCAGAGCTTCGTCTTGACAGGAAAGGGGATTTTTGAGCTGAAAGGAAAGTTTTCCATCTCCATCTCTGCAGCAGCAGCAGCAGCAGCAGCTTCACCTGGTTTTATTTTTAGAACAATAGAAGCTCTTCTTCCCCCTGAAATGACGCAGAGCGGCTCCGACATCAGAGCGCCTGCTGTAATCAGATGTAAACTCTAATGTACACGTAAGTTCGTCTGTCTGCCTCCAAAAACAAAGTACTTCAGGGATGTTGAGCGACTTTGTCTACCTGCCACCCATCTGTCAGAGGACAGCAGAAATAACTTCCTCAGAGATGAGAATAACCTGAGGCAGATTCCAGGCGGCCTGCAGGTGTTGCATCTGTGACTCACCTCCTCTGAATTAATTTACCTCTGACCACATAAATCCCCAGAGGATGTGCATGCTCCCAGGAAAGCACCAGAACTTCTTTCATTTAGGGATAATTGGCTCTGACTCACTGTGTTAACCCCTGATATTAGCTTAATAGCTGCGTTTTTTTCCACCAGCCTGTGTGAACCTGCCATGCAGAGATGAATCTTTTATAAATCCTCAGATTTTACGGCCCTCATCGACATTTTATGGGCATTTCTGCAAGTCCTTCTGTGATTGGCTGAGTCCTGTGGGACGGTGAGCATCTGCCTCCGGAGTGACCCAGATGTGCAGAGACACACCTGTACCTGCACCAGGTATTGGCCCGATGCAATCACCACAGAATCAGAGTTTCTGTAATTAAACGACGAGATGGAAACAATTTGCTGCTTTCTGTCCTTCTCTGTTTAACTCTTCAGACTGTTTTAGTAATCGTTCCATAAACAATTAAATGCAACATTACAGATGCCTGACACAAAACAATTCAGACTTTAATATCAAAATGCTGAATTTGTTCCCAGAATTCAGACTTTTTTTTCCTCCGAATTTTAACTCCCCTCTCAAAAAAGTCAAAATGGGATTAAAATCAGAATCTGTTTTTTCTTCCAGTGGCCCTAATTCTCTTCCGTATTAATATTATGACGCATTTATACATGAAATATTTTCCAAATAACATTTACTATCCAATCTTTAATTTAGCAGAACTAACATATTACACATCATTTGAACTTAATATACAGGGAGAGTTTTATATACAGTTTGGAAAACTCTAAACACAAACCAGCAAGTCTAAGCACAATAAATCTACCTTCATGTGGATGGGTATACAACCGTTAATATAGAATATGGCAAAGATTCTAGCCATATTCTAGAACATGACTAGCATACACTAGTTAGCTGCTAAGCTAGCGGGGCAGTTAGCATGCTAGCGCCAAAATGAGAACACAATACAACGTAATTTCCTTGTCAAAACAGAATCTATACAAGACTGGTAAACTTTCTAAAAAATGGTTTTTGATGAAAACGTATGATAATCACATTTGTGGCGCCTGATAGATTTTACTAGCCTGGAATGGACCTTACCAAGCTCCGCCCACAACCCACCCACCTGACCGCAAGTCTCACAAACAAAGCCTGGTTGTTTCTCTGTAAACATGACTGATTAGTGCATCATTTCTAGCAGATTTTCACAATAAATCAGCTACTAAATGGACAGAGGAACTAACAAGTTCATGTCATCAACTGGGAGGAGGTTACTGGTTTCTCAGTCACAAGCTGGTTGCAAACCTGAGGCCAGCAGGTGTCAGTCAGTTATGGTAGATCTGAACTTTGACCTCAATATGAGAAGCTACAGTCTGATAGGAGGAACCAAAGAGTTCTGTAAAGGTAAAGGCAAATCTTCTGAAGTTGGGATATAATTAATTTAATTTCACATAATTACCGCGGTAGAAGCCATTTGTTTGTTAAAATTTTATGAAATATATTTGTTCTGTTTGATGTTTGTTGTGAATGATGTAAACTCACAAACAACGAGGTAATTAGTCCAACGTTTAGAAACTACAGCGGCTGTAATGCGCCACAGCAAAGGGAAACAAAGGTAAAATAACCTGAACAGGTGATCAACTCAAAACCACTCCTACCTTTTTACTCTCTCTCTTTGTAGTTTAAGCACACCTATTACCGTGGCAACCGCCTGCTCCCCGCAAGACGAGCAACGATTAGTTAAAAACATAACATTCAGTCCGTTACGATATCAAGTTTCCAGGCTTGATATTTATTTATCGATTATTAATCAGCGCTTCCCTGAACACAGCGATGGTTGACTGACTAGCTGTACTTGGTGCTAACGTGGCTAACACCAGTAACAGTTTAGTCCAAAGCCTTTTCTGCTAAAATAAAATCTTTAGTGTATGTCAGATACAGACACATTGCATATTGATCTGTTTAGCTAACGTCAGACTGTAGCAGACAGGCTTCAGGGTGTAGAAGTTGTATCAGTTCTGCTATTATGCTGCACTTAGCTAACGGGAAGCTAAGCGTGTTTGTGAGACGGCCACGTAGAATGGGCATCAGCCAATGAAACGCGGCCCCTCTGGCAAGGTCCATTAAACAAGAACTGGACCCCTTGTGTAACTCTTCGACTGGCCTAAGCAGAGAAAGAGATTTACCAACCCGTCTCAAGGGAAGCACCGCCACCCTGTGGTGTACCGCGGTACAACAGCCAAACTTTGCATTCCCTTATCTTAATTCTACTAAATTACTATTAATTTAGTAGAACTGTGATCACAGCTTAATGAGTATCACATAAGCTCTAGAGAAGCTAACTGACTCAAACTCACTGGCTCTAAATGCATGAAGGTTTGTCTTCATGTGTCCTGAAGGGCCCCTAATTAACACCTTCCTGGGCCCTGCAGTCCTGATTATCTATCTGTGGTTTCTCTCTGCACACTGCTGCTAAAATGATCAGGTTCAGAGAAGGACACACTCCCCATGTAACAAAACATGTTTCTGTGTCACATTACATCACCACAATAACGCAGAACTCCTCTGGAACGCAATTAAAATGGTTTTACGTTCCCAGCTGAAGTCAAATAAAAGGAGCTTGAGGGGATTTTCAGCTCACTCCATTACTTCCTACAGATCCAGCTTCGCTGTGCACTCATAGTTTAGTTCAAACCCTGAGCTACAGAAATCTGGAAATGGTTTTAGGGCAAAAGTAACAATAGGTTTCTAGAAATCAAATCTGACAGCAGAAAATCCTAAAACTATGTGCGAATAATTACCTCCTGATAACCCAGAGCGAAGATGTCAGAACTTTAAAGCAAGAGATTGAGATTCGGGATTTAAAGATGTTTAAATACAGTTACAGACTTTTCATTAGCCACAACAAATCCTCATGAAAGCCTACCCATTGAGCACAAACACAAAGCAAAGGTTGCTAAAGGTTATTAGTCCTTTCTTGGAGTTTGATCAATGTTGTTGTGATCCTTTGAGAGCCAGTATTAGTCAGTAAGCCTGTTAACGCCTCTGCTCCTGACAGTCCAGTCCATAGAACCGGTTCTGTTGGTTGAGCAGCTCTTTCCTAATGCCTGCTTCACACGGCAACATTTTCATTCCGATTATTGTCAAAAATCGAATTATCTTGATGGCTCTGAATATAATCTAAAGGAATCTTCCTGCCATGTGTGAAGAGTGATCTGGTCTCCTCGGAAGGACACCAGGTCCACTCGGGGATATTTAACATTTTGGACTGTCTTGGTGTGTGAAGACAGTCCAAACGAGAACGCAGTCTGATGAGACGAAATGATGGAAACACGGAGGGAAATACAAAATACAAAACAACTGCCACGAAGCCCGGTGGACCTTGTATCGGTTCATATCGGTTCTTTTTTCTCTGTTAAATATCATCCACAAACTATTGCCGTTGCTTCTTCCCAGTCGGCCATGTTTGTTTACTGTGAATTCGCATTTGTTCTCAAGAGGTTTTGCGGGATTTCCCGTGTTGGTGAGTGAAATTGGTTTGTCACACTGTAAGACCAAAACCTGTTATACCTAAGATTTTTCCTCATCCCGTGCGATCGCTCAAGTTTTGAAAATCGGCAGACGATTTCAAATCTTGCCTTGAGGAGCAGAGGACAAATGTTGACACTCATAACTAGCAACAGAGATTCATGCACACTGTTCAGTGTCATGAAATCCTCAGAAAATGATGTTTGTAGTTACATCCACTCCTGGATGGGGTTGTAACCGAGGATGTTCTTCACCGAGAAGCTCCGGACTGATGGGGTTGGCATGATACGTCGATGTGACACAGAGGACTGAACGACACTGGGCAAGTGGTAAACTGGGCTGGAGGTCCCAGTTTTTGTAGAAAGGTGCAAGAAGCAGCCTTCAAACTTTTGAGGGATATTTCTCAGCCTTCCTGGTAAAGTTTCCTCAAAGGTTCTTTGAGGATCTCTGGATGCTTCCTGGATGTCTTGGAAGCAACCGGGCTACAAGACACCTGGATCAAATGTTTGAATTGAAAGGATTGTACCTCTGGGAGTCTGGTCTCTGGGGAAAGGATGCGTCAACCGATTGTTGAATTTCTGATTCAAAAGGAGAATATGCTGCTCATCCTGGAACAGTGTAGTAGATCTTTATCCATTTTCAGCAAAGCATTGAGCCTCTTCTCAGTCTAAAATGGACCAGACCTTGGGGTCTCATTGGTGCTGATTATGCCATACGGTGGTATGGCTCTGTAGAGGGATGCCTGTGACTTTACCAACCTGTCAACTAGCTCCTATTGAGATGCTCCAGTTGAAAGGAATCCCAATGTAATGGAAACTTAACTGGCACAGGGAACATGCGCTCCTTCTGGACCTGTTCACTGGCGATGTCCTCCATCCAATGATAATAACTTTACACCCAGATTCCTAAAACATCATCATCTAAAACGGCATAGTTAAAGTTAATTTTTAGACCAAGAATCATCTTCAACCTGACTTAGTAAAGATGTGAAATGTCTGTTTGTTGCAACAGTTTTAAAGCTATGGCCGCAGAGTTTTGACAATCTTTGAGAGGAAATCAAGATGGTGGATTTCTCCGTTTCTTAGAATAGAAGCTCTTCTGCCTTCAGATCGATTTAACGTCAGAGAAAGATTTCCACAGGATGTCAGACAAAAAGTTGTGGGCTTTCCAGTCAGACAGCCCAGAGATTTTAGCTTCTTCACTCATCCTCTGTGTGTATATAAACTTGTTGGAGACTGCAGCACCTCAGGGGAATAACCAGCCTTTAACTCACTGCTGCAGACATCCTGACAGCTCATCTCTGGACAATGTTTCACATCAAGCTGACTGAGCTGCTACTGCAGATTTTAGACAGGAGGGTTTAAGCAGAAAGACGTTGGGAACGCGTGTAACTGATTTAATGATTAGTAAAACATTAGACCGCCGAGGCCCTGACTGAATTTGACCTTCCTCACAGTCTCCATGAGTCTCTGGTTTTGGCCTGGTTGTAGGATGCCTACAACGTCATTGGCGAGGATTTGGACCCAAACCCGCCGAAGCTATGACCTTCAACTGATCAACTGACTCTGAATCATCTTTTAGAATATGGTAGATCCCCACCTATTTACAGATTTCATGACACTGATTGGTTGCGGAGATAAGAGCCTTCCTTTTCTCCAAAGACATTAGCTTCTGTCGTAGTGCTAACACAGTTTCCACTGTGCATATTAATGCAAACTGAAGTATATTTGGTGTTAAAACTACTATAATGGGCAATTATTAGCGTTTTAGAGTGGGTCTCAAGTATTAGTGGGCGGTTGAGGTTGACGAATACGACTTCCTATCATTTCCTTAATGGTGGGCACAGCTAACTAAAAAGCTAGCTATGCTAACCCTAAAGCTCTAATCATAAACATTAGTTTTGCTAATGCTAAAGTGCTATATCAACATGGAATTTAGTGGAAGCTAATGCTAAAGTGCTAACGTCAATCCAAATTATAAAGACTACAACCTTGAGCACCAATTAAATTTCATAACTGACATGTTCTATAAAACCCTAACATATTTACGTTTACATCTCGTTCTCTGCTGTCAGTGATTTATTTTTGCCCGTATGTTTCCTGTTTTAAATAAAACTTATTGAGAATAAAAGAGGGAATCTGAAAGGAAACAGAACTGCTGTGTAAAGAGACTTCAAAATAAGAGCATGAATATAAACGTCAAGCTACTTGACGAATTCTTAACAGAAGAAACTAAAACTTCATGTCAAACTTTATTCAACTGAAAGTTAAATTAGCACATTATAATTTAGTCCAGAAATGTTAATTTAGGAAAAGATGAGTGAGCTAAATATTTTCAGAAACACTAAATGAAATAACAGCTCAGTTACTAGCGCCCCCCAGTGGATTGGCTTATTAGATGTTTGAATATATCTCAGTTGTTTAGAGGTGAGTGTGAGAGAATAATAGAAGTGATAAACTTGCTGTAAATATTTAATTTGGTGATTTTTCTCCCCTCCGGATTGAAAATCACCATGATCACGTTGCTTTCAGAGCCATTGTTTTCTACCACAGCATTTTCTCGTCCCAGTGATGATTTAACGTGGGGATCAGAAAACGGTGTTTATAGTTGAACTGCAGTCGGTGTTTAGCGAGTTGAATGCCGTGGACCTTCCTGAGCTGCAGCAGCTGCCCTCTGCGCCCCCATCACTGTTTGTGGTTTATTAACCTCCTTCTTGTTTACAGACTCCAACAAATCGCTGGAAACACTCAGGCGAAGCGCTGCTCTCAGGTCAGCGCCTGTTTGTTGGTTTCTCTCTGTTAGCGCTGCTTGTCCTCCCCTGCTGCTCCGCTTTCGCTCCACTCTTCACCGACTTTGTTACATTAAATTTGGGGCTTTTAGTGATTTATTTGAGACATTTTTTTAACCAGCATGGGATAATTATGATGCAAGAAGCAGCAATGATTTTTAAAGAAAAGCTTTGCGCAATTTATGTAGAATTTTCTCTAATTCACACAGGAGGAAAACTGTGCATAAGAGGTCAAAAATTAAACACATTTATGTCTTGGAGAAGCAATTTTACAGTTTATTTTACACAAATAGTGTTTGACACTTCATTGACCTTTTAGACAGGATTGATGCATGGTACCACGATGTAGCAAAAAAGTTCATTTACAGCTTCAGGCCCTGATATTTTGTTGGTACTCAAGATTTAACAGATTATGAACTGGTGAAAAACCAGTAAAATAAATTGTTCAGATCTCACTGCAACCAATCAAACTACAACCCAACAGACGGCCCATGGAACCGTGTCTTTGCCTTCATCAATGAGTGCAAATCTGTTTATTTATTAGCCATATTTTGGCAAACATGTGCAATGTTTGTAACTATTACAAGTTATAGTCTCACTTGGCAAACTATTCCTGGTCATGACAAAACAGAAGGTAGTTTATTGAAAGCATTCCTACATTTTGAGAGGAACCACGCTGAACTCTGGTGGGCATTACTCCCTCTGGTGACGTTAAGCTCACTAAGTTGGACGATAATGACCCCTGACCCTCAAACTGGTCCTTCAGAGTCCAGGCTGCCTCCTGTTTGGTCGGTGTCCGTTTGCGATGTGGCTCCGTTGGAAGGGCCCCGTCCCCTGCGTCTGACCCTGTGCCTCTTTAAGGGCTCAACATCGGGATGCGATGTTGCTCCTTTTCCATTCATCTCTTATGAACTTTGTGTAAAGCGTCTATTGTTTGCCCTTCTGCAGCCAAGCAACCGGTCAAATTTGTTGATGTGAAATTTCAAGTTTGTAAACATTGACATGTACATAAGAAAGTTAAAAAATGTTCAACTTGCTGCTGTGGTTATCACGTTCTGTGTGTTGGATCAGCCTCATTGGTGGGAAACTGTTGCTTTTCACCGACATTTGTTGCTCCCGGTGTATGAACCCCATTAGCCTCAGGGCCCCTGCTGACCCTCTATCTGTACGATTGTGTCACAAATAATACAGCAGAGATTCACTGACTTTGTAAAGTAACTACTGCTGTAGCTCAGCAGTTTATGTTGTCATCTGTTAAATTGTCTGTTTTAATTCCAACAAAATCGCCGATGTTTCTCCTCACCTGTCAGGGATCCTAATTTCATGCCTGATTTAAAGGTGTGTAATCACGTTGCGGTAAAACTAATTACATGCTGTTCACAGTGACTTTGAGTCGTGCATAATTGAGCCTCAGGAAACAAGCAGCTTGCATTGAATCCATGAGGCGAGTCGAATAATTCTCATTTGGTTTGCACTTTTGCTTCATCACGTTCTGTTAAACCGGGGGAGAGACTTTAGACGGCGTGTTTTTGTTCGTGTTCTCAGTCTCACGCATGTCGGCGACACCTCTGACCAGACTCTGATGAGTCCCATCACACAGATCACAGCGCCTCTGATCTGGAATATTCTGGCTCATATTCAGAAGAAACTGTAATTATTACTGACAGATTGCTCTTCTCAGTGATGAAGCATGAACAGTTCTCATTACAAAGCTTTATTCAACACACCACTGCCCAGAATAAAACAGCTAATGCATGTTGCCGCTAGCTTACATGCTAAATATGCTAACAGCTTGGATGCATATAAGCAATCAACTGAAAATATGAACCATTTCTGCCAACAAAGTTAGTTGGATGCTGTATATATACTGCTATGTTAAATAATTCTGTTTTACCAACTTGCAGGCTCTGATCTGCCTAAAGAAAAGCTGCAAACGATCTATAGTAGCACATCGCTAACAGGAAGTGCTAATATCGCAACTTCCGGTTTCCCAATTTTCTAAATGAAACTGAATAAACAACGTAAAATACACTAAAAGATTGTCAGACTGAACAATCAATGGTGATTGAGGAGCCAAAATAAAACCTAGAATAGTTCTCAGTACTTAGCAAATGCGTATTGATGCTAGCTTAAATATGCTAACAGCTCAGAGGCAACATTTCCATCAACTGAAAATATCATGAACTATTTCTGCCAATAAACTTAGTTGGACAATGTAGATAAATGCTACCAGATGTGTAATAATCAATTTTACAAACTTACCAGCCACCTTAAAAAAAGCTGCAAACAATCGTGGAAGCTAACATCGCTAACAGGAAGTATGAATTCCACAACTCCAGATTTTTAAAATTAAACTGAATAAAAAGGTAGAATACACTAAAAATAGTGTCACACTGAACAAACAATGCCAGTAGAGGAGCCAGAAATCGAACCTGCAACTGTCTTTATACCCTTGAGATAAATTTCCTCATTTATAAAGAAAAGCTGGTGGCAAAATATGAACCTCACAATAAAAGTTTGCATTTTAATATTTAAACACTGAAGCACTTCTATTCTGTTTGCTTCACTTTGTAGTAATTCCTCTTTAGTTTCCTATTTTTGCACAGTACTGAATAAAAACAAACAGAACAAAAGAAAGAAAGGCGTTTTCTGCTGGGAAAAATCGACACATTGCTCTACGTAGCATAATGTTAATATTTGCAGCAGTGAAATTTTCCCCTGAAAAAGTGAATTGAATCTGCGAAGCTCTTGAGAAAAACTTGCCGTTTTGGGAATCCTACGGCTCCAGGAATAATTTACAGCGGAAACGTCATTCAAAGCTTAAACAGCTCGCAGGGAAATGCAGATTTTCTGGCTGAAGTGGCTTTTTGATGCCTTTTAGTTATTTTCAGTTCATCCTTATTAAACTGTGGAAAACTGCAGCTTTGAGCTGTTTGTAACAATATTCATGACTCAGGCTGCGGCCAGATTCCTCCAGATGACCAAATATGGGCGATCATGAGTGGGCATTTTATTTTTAGGATTCAAAATAAAAATAAACATAAAAGAAAATGGATAAAAATAAACAGATGCCACACTAATATCAAGATCTAAAAATATATTACTGGTTCCTGTAGGGTCATTCTTTGTGGAAATTCAATGCAAATATTTCAGAAAAAAATAGAAAAACTGTTAAAAAAAACTGAATTTGTTACTAGATCTTTATTTAAAAACGTTAAATGGCTCCATATAGCCAAATTGTTCAGAGCAGTTGTGAAAATTAAATGAAAGTGTCCCGAGAACAAACCCTTGAGGATCTCCACAATCCATATTCACCAATTCAATTCAAATTTAAATGTCATTGATCCGAAATGAAAATGAAATGTTGTTGTGTATCAGATTACCTAAACATTTTTCAGAGTTATTGTGATAGCTGTTGGCAGGAAAGATCTCCTGTGGCAGTCTGTGTTACAGTGAATCTGAAGAAGCTTCTGACTAAAGACCCTCACTGAAACACAAAGTATTTTTTGTTTTGTTAAATCAGATCTGAACTAGTTTAGCAGAAACTGGTTTGTGTCCGAAGCCTCCTTTAGATCGACTCAAACTAAAACCGAAGTTTTAGCTGCATTGCCGTTAGCATCCATTTAGCTTAACGTTCTACCAACGTCTCAGAACTGTGCTGCACTCTAAAGATACAATGTGTGTGAAATTTTGTTTAGCAAATGTACTCTTCATTGCTTTCCAGTCAGGATTTAGAGTCCAGCTGCTGGTGCCAGTCTGTAGTCTCTGAAACAGGCCTTTAAATTAACCGCCCAGAAACATTCAGAATGCTAACCAGATGCTCAGCGTATGCTAACAATAAAAAGCAGCTGGAAACAAGGTAAGAATGGTGTCTCATGTGGTAGAAGAGCAGATGCATAATTCCTCAGGGAGCTGTTAGAGTCTTCAAGTGCTCTCCATTTAATATGTTGTCATATATATTAATTACCCCCTACCCAGAATGCCCTGACCCCCCGTGCCCCAGCGACTCATTGATAGCGTCGGGCTGTTAGCGGCGCGATCCGGGAGTGGCGGCGGTGTGAGGAGGTTAACGCAGATCCACAGGCTGTGCATTAATCACTGAAAGGTCAGGCAGGGAAAGGCCGCTGCAGCAAATTAGTTCTGGGCGACGGCAGGTGATCTGAATGCACAAGAAACGCAGAAAGTTAAAGCAAAATCAATGGATCAGACGACACGACTCCCTGCATTCATCAGGCTGCTCAGGCAGACGTGACCAGCGGAGGATTGTTATGTCAACTGAACTCGATCGACAGCTGTCGTTAAATGAATTCGTCATTTCCTGTGGAAAAAACCCAAGCGTTTCTGCTTCTGAAGGGAGCCAACCTGCAGACTCTGGGACGATTTTCCTCATTTTACCGCGGATGGAAAAGGATAATGAAACAGCCGGAGGATAACTCCTCTGGGCTGAAACGTCTCCACAACAATCAGCAGACACAAATGGAAACATTCACTTTGACAGGAGGGGGATGAGACCTTAAAGGGAAACTGTCATACTTCCATGAACAAGCTAGCATCGCTTTATGGGCTACAGAAAACAGGATCTTCACACTTTTTAACCAAAATCGTCCTTGGGAAATCAGATTTCACCGCCTCAGTTCTGCTTCTCTTGAGCTCCTCTCAGCATGAGCTAATTTAGGGTTCTGTCACTTTTATGTAAATGAGCTGCTGAAGGCCACGCCCCCTACATCAGCGTTCATACTTTATGAAGCACGGAGGAAAAAGAACAATTAATTCAATCAAAAATCATTCTGTGATTTTCTTAATTTAATTTTCATCAAGAAATTATTATTTAAACTAAATCTTTGTTTAGTTTATTTTATTCATGCATCCGTATCCTGTGATGTCACTTCCTCCTTCACCAGACTGCTCATGGCTGTAATGGAGGAAGGTTAGTTTCTCACTGAGCTTTTGTTGACTTACAGTCTAAAATATTTAAATGTTTAGCATTGGGGTAAATATTTAGCTACAAACTAGGTATTTAGTTAGCAAGCTAAGTATAGCTAGCTAAAATTTAGCAACCAAATATGGCTTGCTAAACAAGCCATATTTACCAGTCTAGTTTGGAGTTATTTAATCTCCAAGTTATTGTAGCTAAATATTTGTCTCCAAACTACATATTTAGTTAGCAAGCTAATTATTTAGTTTAATAAAAGCAAAATATTTAGCTTACTAATTTGCTTGATGCTCGACAATTATGACTTAATCATTATACAGATTTAAACATTTAGTAGTTGCCAAAAAATGGCTGAATGGTTTTTATTGTTTCCAGAATCAGTAGAAACAAAAATGAAAGCATAAAAATGTGAAAACAGTGATTTTTTTAATACTATTTCCCTTTTAAAAAACGGGTTTTCTGATGCAGCGATTGCTCTCCTTCTGTTTTCTTCCAAGAGTTTCTGACTGGAAACAGAACCAGACATAATTTCTCCTGTAAACTTTCCGTCCACTGCAGCAGCCGGCAGGTTTGTGTCTGATGTTATCGCTCAGCTTCTTGTTGTTTGTGTCTGTTCTGCTGTAGTTGTGTTTCGGTCTTTGTCTCCAGTGTTTTGCTCTGATAGAGAAAAACTCCTGGATTTAAACCGACTCTTATCGCTAAGAAGACATTAAACGAGAGGCTCAGATGTCCGAAGTGACATCCCACTCTGGGAGATGAATGGATCTCCGCTGCAGAGCGTTCCCATTATGGAATCACCGAGAGGCTCAAGGACAAATCTGGGAGAGAAAAGTATGAGCATTTTATTAGATTATTGCTGCGTTAAAGCATTCGGTTACTCTGCAAACACGCTGTATGCCTGGATGTAGTTTAGGTGAAGTAATGAAACCTTGTGAATGCTTTATGTTGGTGCTCAGAAATGAGTTTCCTCAAGATTTAAAATCATATTGGTTGTTTCTGCTGCGACCTCCATTATCCAGGACATAAAAGCCCCCCTCTGAAGTTAAATGAAAATGTTTGTCATCATAAAATGAAACTGAAAAAAGAAAAAACAGAACGTTTTTCTTTTTAAGTGCTCAGTCCTGACAGTTTAAGCCAGCAGCGTGGTGGGCCTGGTTGCCGTTCGGTGTCAGATGGTGCAGCAGGTTGGTTAAGATTCAGGACGCAGATTATCACAAAGAGACAAACGAGAAAAAACAAAAATAAAACAGATTTCCTTGTTAAACATGTAAACTTTCTTAATAAATCAGGGAATGGTATGTACTGTATATTAAGGTTTAAATCAGGAAAGTTTAATTAAATTTACCAAATCTAAATGAAAATCTCTCAAGTTCCACAAAAATGTCTGTAAATTACGCAAAATGCTTTTTTTCTCAATTCTGTTGTGATATTAAAGTGATAACATTTTAAAAAATGTATTTTTGTTTTTTTAGGAGCCATTTTGGAAGCCTGGGTCTGATGTGGAGCCGCTTGTAAAGTTAGTCAGAAATTAACAGCAATAATTTTATCTTGTCATAAGAGGAAATAAAACAAAGGTTAAATTTTCAAAGACATATTTTCAGCATTTTATTGATTTACTTATAAATAAGATAAATAATTAGGTTGCTATTCAGATCAATGTTAAATACTTAGTTTTCAAAGTAAAAATTAGTTTACTAACTAAATATTTATTTTGGAGCTAAATATGTAGCTTATAAAAACATATTTACTTACTAAATTAAATTAAGTTGATTAACTTCACTCTGTGGAGAATCCAACCACAGAACTTGTAAATGAATGATTTAGTTTGATGTTAAATATTTAGTTTGCTAATTAAACATCCAGGTTGGAGTTACATATTTCCCCTCAAGCTAAACATTTAGCTTGCTAACCTCAGAGTGGTGCATTCAAAGACACTCCTTTACTGTTGGCTGGATTTGGTCCGTCTGTTGAACTTTGAATTGAAGTTTCTTTTGTTTGGTGTCAGACATTTTGTTTTTAAAGGTTATGCGTACAAAGCGTCCAGCGCTGACCTTTAGCTCCCGGCGTTCTGTCAGACTCCTTTCAGGCCTCGCTGTGTTTGTTTCCACATCACAAACTTTCCTATGGAGCTGTGGAAGTTGCTCTGATTAAACATTCAGTCTCCATCTCACACCAGGCTAATCCAGTGATGTTTATGAGCGCTCCATGTAATCATTTGCACCGTCTCGTTCCACCTCCAGGTGTGATGAGCAGCAGCTCGTCACCTCCTGACACCGCCGGACTCGGCGCTGCCGATAGAAAGCCTGAAATTGATTCCCCAGCTCCAGGCGGGATTCAGTCGTCGGCTGTAATTGTGTTACAGGCGAACGCATCAGCAGCAACACATGAGCTGCTGGGTTTATTGGAGATGAAGCCTTCCTCCGCTTCGCCGATGACGAGCAGAGAGGAACCTGTCAGCCAGATAAGGTCAGCAGTGGGAGAAAGCTTCATTACATTAATTATCTCTCTGCAAACTCTTCTTTTATTTACTATAACTGGCTATGTTGTTATTTTTAGCAAAGGAAAATGGAGACATTCCTTTTACAGATAGCGTACATGATTCTGGTTTCTCTCGAGTCATAGCAAGTTGTTTCTTGAAACTTACGGTGCATTTCCCAACAGCTCAGTTCAGTCCGTTTTATTCCAACTCCAGTCCATTTGCCTGGAGAGTCCGGTTCATTTGGGGAGGAGTGAACGCTAAGCGAACCAAAAACCAAACTCTGGTCCGCCTGAAAACCTCGATCTTGGTTCGGTTGAAGTGGACTCTGGTTCGGTTCGAATGCATAAGGACCACTCCAACAGCAGGAAGTGGACTACAGCACAGGGCATTCTGGGTAAATACAACCAAAACAAACGTGCTAGCCTAACGCTAGCAGCAGAAATGGCTCCTGGTCTTTAGTCAAAGACAAGAGAGAAATCCTCCGACCGCTAAAATCTGACGCCTCCATCTTGTTTCCACCTGGTGAAGAAGGAAGTTGCTCTCAGTGTCTTCAGAGGTTTTTGTATCGTTTCCTTCAGTGGTTCTTGGTTCAGCGCCCCCACAGGCCAGGAGGGGAACAGGTTGGTTTGACTCAGAGCAGAGAGCAAGAGAACCACAGCAGCTGGAGCAGATGAAGTTCTGATTTCAATAAAACCGAATTGACCAAACTTCCTTTTACACAAAATGTAGACAGAAATGGAGGCGTCAGACTTCAGTAGTTGTAGGATTTCTATTTGGTTTTGACTAAAACCACACACCATTTCTCCTGCCAGCACCAAGCTATCATGTTTGTTTTGGTTGTATTTACCCAGAATGCCCTGCACTATAGTCTGCTTCCTGCTTCCGGTCCGCTTTGCGTTCACATATGCATTCAAACCAAACCAGAATTTCCTTCAACCGAACCCAGACCGAGGTTTCCAGGCGGACCAGAGTTTGGTTCGTTCACACCTCCACAAAGTAAACTGGACCTTCTAGGCAAACCAACTGGAGTTGGATTAAAGCAGATTAAACGGGACTGGTGTGAATGCAGCCTGGTGGTTTTCTTGAAGAGGACTTCCAGGTGTTGATGGTCCAAAGATTTGATCAAGAGGAAGAACCACACAAAATCGTTCAGCAGAACTCATCAGGGAAATGCAGAGCACTCAGGTTTTACCATAAGACTGAACTCTCACCTGCTGAGTTCCACCCTAAAGGTACTGACCCAATGGCGCCCTCTGGTGGAGAACTGAACCACAGAACTCAACACCCAGATCTACTTACAGGAACTAGTAGGTTTCCTCTTAGGAACTTAAAGTTTACCTTAGGACAACTTTCATGTTGCTTCCTGGAATCTACAGATTAATTTTGACACCAACTACATTTAGAAAACCTCTTATGTTATTTGCATAAGGACTCATAATAATTTTAAAAAACTGAGGCAAAATGCAGGAATATGCACCTTGAAGATCTGCTGGCATAAGCATTTAAACCCTGGTGTGCATTTTTTATTACTGCAGCTTTTCTACTTTATTTTCGCTGTCTTTAATGTTCTGCAGAGCACTTTGTTCAACAGTAATTTGTTTAGATGGCCTCCATAAATAAACCCAATTTCATTTCATTTGGGTTTTCATCATCTTCCTACGCCGGCGCTCACGTCTTGCTGGTGCTCAGGAAGATTAACTCACAGCTGCTGGTATGGATGTTTAGTTTAACTGATTATTTTCACTCTTAAAGCTGTGAAAGTTTTTAAAATGACGTTGAAATCAAAATGAAACGCGACACATTGGTGCCCTGATAGGAGCTGCTTACTGAGGAGGCTAAGCAGGATGGGAGATATTTTTGGTTTTATGGAAGGTCAGATCATTTCAGATTTGCTCATGCTGCATTAGAAAAACTGCATTTAATATGAAGGAATGTATTCGTCTCTGCAGGGCGGCTCTCTGTGCTGATGCTCCTTGATGAGGCTTGGCAGAAGCATCGAGGAAACATAAGCTCAAAATAGATCACAGAACGGTGGAGCATCCTCTCATCTTGTTAAAAGGACATGAGAGGGGAGGCAGGGAGGAAGCTTAAAGCAGGAGGGCTGAGATTTAAATATTTACTCCATTAGTCATGTTGTTGAAGCCTTTGACAGGAAGTCAGGAAGATATGGGGCGCAGCATCAAGAGCCGAGTCACTGAAAACAAAATATGGAGGCACTAATGACTGAGAAACGTATCAGAACATCAGGGGCTTGTTGACCCTACAAGCTAGCGTCAGCTAGCTAGTTAGAAAGGTTTCCACTGGTTGTCTAACCCAAACACCACTGGACTGTACTCAGCATTTCACTGTAATTTCATTTAATTTGAATCTTATATTTGGCTGTTACTTTGCTGCTACATCAAAATTACAAGGGATATTTCAATGGTGGACACCGCTAGCTAAAAAGTTAGCTGCACAAGTAGTAAACGTAATTTACGCTAATGCAATACACAAATAAGGTAGTTAGCAGAAGCTAAAGCGCTACACCAACATGATATTCAGAGGAAGCTAACGCTAAACAGTACGCCAACATGACAGAACATGACATATTTGAACGCCAACCGGAGACTGCTCCAAAAGCAGGAAGTGGACTACAGAGCATGGCATTCTGGGTAAATACAACCAAAACAAATGTGCTAGCCTAGCTCATGATTTTTAGCCAAAGACAAAAGAGAAATCCTCTTTTCTTGGAGGCTAAAATCTGACGCCTCCATTTCTGTTTCCATTTGGTGAAGAAGAAAGTAGCTCTCAGTGTCTTCAGAGGTGTCGTTTCCTTCAGTGGTTCTTTTGCAGCGCCCCCACAGGCCAGGAGGGGAACAGGTTGGTTTGACTCAGAGCAGAGAGAAAGAGAACCACAGCAGCTGGAGGTGGAGCAGATGATGGAGTTTCAGTCCCAATAGAACCGATCCCAGACTATACTAAAGCCTTAAAGTTAAATGAAAAACAGAAACTTCTTCTGGTGTTTTTATCATCTTGTTGATCTCCTGTTGTTCTTTCCTGACTTGTGTTTATTTGTCCTTTCCGTCTGTCTGTGCCGACTCCGGCAGCAGGGAACAGCAAATATTATTTGTAGCTTATCAGAGATGACTCGGTGCTGCCTTGTTGGGAATACTGGGCGACTCGTTTGATTTAATAAAAAACTCCACAGTTCTGACAAGGTTCACGTCTCTGAGCGTGGACGCCTCTTCAGAAAAGCCATGTTGTTATATCACTTAATCCTCCTCTCTCTCTGTGAAATATCACATTTCTTTTTCTTCTCTCTCACTGATGCCAGGATAAAAGTGTTTATTTTCAGTTTTCAGTCCAGATGTGCAACCCAGTGAAACCCAGTCTCATTCTAAAAGGATTTATTAATATGGTATAAAGGAGCAGCAGCAGCAGTGACAGATAATTTTAAGAGGATTAAGAGAAAAGCCAACCCACACAGACACGTTTTAATCTCATCTTTAGAAAAAAATAGTTGCCTTTTTTTAAAAAAGGCAATGCCCCCATGGAGGAGCAGAATCTCAGGGAAATACTGAAACCTGAAAGTAAGATTGCAGAAACATGGCTCACAGTCTGGTGGTGGAAGGAGCCAGGAGGATAAACAAAAACAGTGATGGAGAAGAATCAGCCGCTCGATGTGGCTGCAGGATCCGGCCAAAACAAACTCCAGAGATCCAGGAACAAACCGGCGTTCACACAGCTCTCCATTTAGCTCCGTCGTTTTGTTCCTTCTGATCTGCACCGGATTTACAAGGGAGCAGCGGTGGGCACACTTACGCTAATCTGCTAATAACTTTATAAATGTTTAGAGTTTCCATCAAATAAATCCAAACTGTTATTTCCTTCGATGTTTTGTAAACTTTCAGTTGAATAAAGTTCAACATCTGTGTTGAAGTTTTGGTTATCGACTCTAAAATAATCTTCAAGTAGTTAGACACATATATTTATGCTCTTATTTTGAAGGGCATGAACACTGTTTACGCAGCAGTTCCACTTCCTCTCTTCACGTTCTTTACCCAGAATGCATCACAGTTTAAAAACTAATGAAAAGTACTGGTTCCACCAGCAGATTATTTTGTTAACATGTAAAAAATTTTGTTATAAGTGAAATAATCTGTCTGTGGAACTAATACTTTTTTTAGTCAATTAAAAAAGCTTATTTTAATTATTGACTAAAATAAGCTCCTATATGTTGTTAAAAAGTTTTCTTTTAAGTTAGTTTTGTCTTATTAAGATATTTGCACTGGAAATTAGACCATAAATACTTGTTAATGTTTTGTGTTTTTCAGTTATTTTCAGAAGCAGATCAGATGATATTTGTTGAATTTACCTCCAACTTTCAGTAAAAGCAAGTGGTGAATATTTAACACAATCTGGGAATCACAAACATCGCTGGTCTTTGAGAATATAACGCTCTCTGCCTGGACTTTGACATACATGATTCTTTCCCCTAAATACTTAATACTGCTAGATATGAGTAAACTGCACCAGTATCGACAGAAACACTACTTTGGGAGCAGATTTAGTTTCATGTGGCTGCAGAAACTCTGGTTTATAAAACGCTCTGTGCGTTTTCCCCGGAGTTTGGAGTTTATGATTCAGACCAACTGGATTCAGTTTCTGACTGTTTCCATCAACACAGAGCAAGAGCATGCAGTAAGGATGTTTGCAGAAACACACTATGGACGTTTCTGCAAACATCCTTACTGCATGTATCCTTGGTATACTTAAATCAGAAACGAGAATGAAAAGACTTTTTCTCCTCCGTAGTCAAAGAAATGATACTATTCAGTGTAATAAACAAGAAAATCAGTCTCTCTGACATTATTTCCATTAGTTTTAATTAAAACTCACGGCTCTTTCACCAGAAATGAAACATATCTTATATCTAAAACATCTGAGATAAAGTCTCCATATTCATAATATGAAGTCGAAGAAAAGCTGAAATGAGACTCTTCTGTTGACGACTTGCTCTGGTTCATAATTTTACAGTTATTTTTGAGACAATCTTTGGTTATTTTGTCAGATTAAAGGTTTTGACTGTTTCATATTTCTCTAAGCTAAATGTGTCTGAATTTCAGTAAGTGGCAATAAATGTTTGGTGTCAGTGAGTTCCTGATGTAAAATGTGGAGGAAACAGTAAACATGACGATGTAATTTAATTTCTGCTCCTGCTTTGAGTCCAAGCAGATGAGAATTAGTCAGATTAATGAGGACAGATTAGAGTGATGGGATTAGATTAAGGGAAACCTTTCTGGTCATATTTATCCTGGTGGTCCGATTATTTCACTTCAGTGTCAGCAGGCCTGAAAACTGGCTGCCTGGTTGTTTTATGACTAAATTCTGGAGTTGATCATTTACAAGCATTTTACTTCTTATACTGTATACTGTAATAATTGACATAAAAGTAAATCTAATTATTATTTAATAAATAATCCAATATCTTCTACAGGTTATATTATGGGCCTTTCAATATATAAATCACTATTAAAGGGAAATATTTTGCCAATAGTTGTTCCATCGTGGAACAAGTTAAATTAATCATACACAAGATGCTGAGACACTTTATATTCTGGCCTCGTTAAATAATCATGTCCTTTATAATTATTTAAGGAAATCATGTAGATATTAAATAAAAGTAGCATGAGAATTTACCCATAATTCATTTCTGCTTGCTGAGATTTAAGATTGCCAAATGACTCAAACTTATTTCACTGTGGGTGAGACTGTTTATGCTGCAGTTTCAATTTCTCTCCTCCCTGGTGCTTATTCTGTACCCAGAATGCATCACTGTTCTACAGTAAACTGTTTAAAATCTATTGAAGTCCTTCATGCTATCCGGCTGAAGCTCTGCTGTGGTCAATTAGGCTAAATCAGCAACAGAGCAACACAAACGACCGTACAGCCAGGTCTGTTCCAAAGAAAAACCTCCTGAAGCGCAAACTGTACCTTATGTTGGTGTTGAAGTTAATGTTTATGGTTAATGGTTTAAGTTAGTGCAGCTAATGTTTCAGTTAGCAGTGCTAACTACTTAAAATGGTTGAATTTAGGGTGTTAGCTTCTGCTAACTTCCATGTTGGTGTATAGATTTAGGTTTAGCAGGGCTAAAGTTTTATTTACCATTGCCCAATAAAAATAGTTTAATTTAGCACTTTAGCGTTTGCTAACTTCCATGTTCATACAGTGCCTTAGCAAAGCTAATGTTTATTACTAGTGCTTTGGGGTTAGCAGAGCCAAATTTGTAGTTAGCATTTCCCTCTACTCAACATAGTCTGATTTAGCACTTTAGCATTAGCTTCTGCTAATGTCCATGTTGGTAAGGCGTTGCTAATGTTTATGATTAGTGCTATGCCTCAGTTTTCAGAGCCATGCAGGCTTTAAGTGTCAGTGATAGTTTAACTGTATTGAAAGTGAATAGAAAGCAGCTGATTCTTTAAAAAACCAAGGTGGATAAAAATGTGTGGAAGTTTCTCCAGAATCAGAGCGTGAAAGATTTCTCCTCAGTATGTAAATGAAAACCTTTCTGATGCATCAGCATGAAGCAACTTCTCACTCACATTGATTCCCCACATCTGCTGGGTCTGAGGGAGGAACATCATCTATATGCAGGGAAACACTGTTCCATATGGATGACTGGACTCCGGAGGGGCAACATTTAAATATCTATTAATCTTTAAAATACCATCTCACTTATCTGCTGAAGAGTATGTTTTTGGGTTCCGGCGTTGTGGCTTTTTATGGAAGGAAACGTAAATTTGACCAGAAGTAACTCCAGTTACACTGAAGAGTCACCAGGATAACCGCCTCTGCCTGGAACTGATGTTTTCTCTAAAGCTTTGTGAGCGTTGATGAACACCTGAGTCCCAGAGGCCAACGCGGCTGTCAGCGTTTTTCCAGCTTTGTTTTTATTCCACCTC
This sequence comes from Xiphophorus maculatus, assembly GCF_002775205.1. Lineage (NCBI taxonomy): Eukaryota > Metazoa > Chordata > Actinopteri > Cyprinodontiformes > Poeciliidae > Xiphophorus > Xiphophorus maculatus. The sequence goes on from NC_036449.1 coordinate 30,028,592, forward strand.
TTTCCTACTGTGAAGAATTTGCATTCAAACGTCAATCCACCGTTGAAATAAAACATATATGCTCTGGATGTGATAAAGATGCAACCAAAGCAGGATTAGAAGCATGTCAAAATATTACAAACAGCTTTGAAAATACACAGTATTCACCCACATGTGTGTTTAGGTTCGGTTAGATTCACTGAGAAAAGAATTGAGCAAATTTAATCATTTACTGCTAAAATCAGCTAACTTAAAAAAAATAAGTATTTTTGTTCTCAAACAGCTTCCAGATGAAGCAGAGATTGTAATTTTGAAAACAACATATAATATCCACATACATTTAGCTTTAGAATGCAAACTGTTTGGTTCTATTTGAAGGAGTCAACGATTTAAAACCAGTTGGTTAAATAGAGTCAATTTAAAATCTGAATCTGCCTGAACAATGAAAGTGGAAAACAAAGCATCGTCTTCATGTTAAAGCTGAGTTCAACATCAATTGAATGAGACGTATGGGAATCTATCAATATTTCCAAAGCCAAGAGGCCGGCTGTGACGAATGAATCTCTCTGAGTTAATAACAGGAGTGAAGAATCTTTCACATGAGGTTCACGCCTTCAACGACTCGGCAGGCAGGTACAACAAGACGCCTCCTTTCCTGAGCCGGCGGCCGCCGTCAGCGCTGACAGATGACGTCTGGGTGCGAAGTGAGTGGTTCCCAAGGTCGAAGCACTACAAGCCAGACGTCCGCACCGTCAGAACGGGAGGGAAACAAATGAGACGGAAGCAGCCGGCTCGGAAACGTGGTGATAAGGCAAACTGAGATGAAGAACAACAGGCGGGATCCATCGCTAAGCTCCACCGCACCACAGTGAGCTCAATCCACGAAGAAGAGTTAGTGCTCTGGGTTTGATCTGGGGACCGGGAATCAGTGGGATTGTTGAAATAATACATTACAGTCCAGTATGGGGCTCCATTTGTAAAAATACAGACAACAATAATCAGCAATAATGTGGGTTATTTAGCCTCTAATAGCAGAAAGAAAAAAATTGGGATTAATTTTTAAAGTTGTATTTGTACAATGTTATTCGTTTATGTATAAATGTCACAGTTTAAAGCTAAATATTTGGCTCCAAATTCAATATTTTGTTAGGAAATATATAGCTAAACATACAGCTCTAAGCTGAATGTTTAGCTAGCAAGCTAAATATAGAGCTGTAAGCTAAATTTAATTTAACTTAAGCTGAAATACTGAACATGTTGAGTAGAAAAGAAACGATGATTAGAAACAATTAAATTGAAACACCAGCAGTTTATCTAAAGCTTTCCAAGACCCAGCTTTTATTTTGGTAGTCCACTTCCGGTTCTCAGCCAGAGGATTAGCATATCAGCTAAACAGTTAGCTCAAGCTAAGTAGCTAGCTGGTTGGTACATCCTTCTTGTATCCCAGAGTAACGATGCATTTTTTAGACTGTTTCTGTCTTTTCTCTTTTAATTATTTCTGATCGAGGCACCTTTAATCTTTCAATAGAAAGTTTTTATTTTACTAATGTTGATCTCTAATCTTGTAATTTGGTAGTTGATTTGATAAATTGTTTTTCCTTTCTTGCCTTCTATCCAGATTTTACCACAAGGGGGCACCAGAATGGAGAATTTTCAAAAATTTTCCAAATTCATCCACAAATGTTTGAATTATTCAGAAAACTCTTCCTGCCTTTTATTTATTGGACATGTTATAGTTTGGGCTTTGACTAGGCTGGCTATAGTATCTGAAGACATATGTATGGAGCTAAATTGGTGCCCGAAAGTTTGTTTAAAAAATTGGAAAATGAAAGAAAAAAATGAAACTGAATAGAAAAGTTCAAATCTACTTTTCAGATTAAAGGGTTTCTCCAGTTATTCTTTACATTTCAAAATTATTTTTCAGTTTTAAAATAATTTTTCAGCTTCAAATAAATTTCAGTTTCAAACAGTTTTTTTTAAAGCTTAAACATCTTTTTTGAACAACCTAATTTATCTAAATATGAATGATTTCCATTAATGTTTCCCTTGAGAACTCTGTTTCCTGTTTTATTTTGAAAGTATTTGTTTTTATATATAATCTATATAAGATTATGTCTTTATATCCTCCGCTCTTCTCATCGTCTTCAGTGTTTCCACTTCTGTCTGTCAGAATTGTTTTTGTATATTTTTATCTCGATGTTTCATTTAATATTTACGTTAAACAGATGATTTGATCTTCCCGTGTTCCGGATCATTCTTTCCTCTTTTTCAGACTCCGTCCCGCCAAGCAGGAAAATGCCTGATGATTTACATCGTGTGATTAGAGAAGGTCGATAAATAATCTTCCCGTCTTCCGAGGAGATCCGAACATGAATGTGTGTTTGCTTCACACACCGTCGATAATTACTGGAGGCATCCAGAGTCTCTGAGGGTTGATTATAAAACCCTCGTGGGTTGAAGCTCATTTACCATAAAAATATCTCATTTCATTTTCTGTTTGAATTCATATAAAATCAAAGGGGGAATAATTAAGATCTCTCCAGATCAGGCGGGATCTTTCTCTGAAGTTCAGTTAGCAGTGACGCTCAGTGCTGCTTTCTGATGCTACTGCAGTCATTAGCTTTGTTTCCCCATAGAAAGGAGTCCTGGTCTCTTTCCAGGACGGACCCATCGTCCGTCTGCTACCATTAATAGGAAAGACATTCTTGTATTTTTGTGCACCTTTGTATTTGGTTTGGTTTTTTCGCAGCCCAAGGATTCAGTGCTTATCATACTTGTCTTTCTGTCCATTTAAAACCCAGATGGTCATGGCAGCACCAGTTTTCTACTGGTTCTTCCAAAACCAAGACTGGATCGACCAAGATCGGACAAACCATGACCAGACCTTTCAAGACCACAACCGAGACTGGACCCTCCAAGTCCAAGTCCTTCCAAGACAAAGAAGGACTTTGTCTTGAACTCAAATAATTAGAGTACAACTAATATTTTAAAAATGCAATTGTACACCATAAAATGTAAAAATTAATAAAATCTACTTCCTGGTGTCAAACTAATAATTATCACAATACACTAATGTTTCAGTTATTAAATGCTACACAATCTCTAAACTGAATTCATCAGCACAACAGTTTTATATTAAATTAACACGAAGACAGTAAGACTAATAAAAGTTTCCTTCCTGTTAAAGAGAGTGGTTCCTCTCCACTGTCGCCACATGCAGGTAGCTGTGATTTCATTGGTCTACAGGTGTTTCATTGGAACATTCACTGTATTTGGATGAAGCAGCTTCTGTGTATTTCAGCTATTATTCCTATAAACTAAACTGAATGTGGCTCGTACCTGTGACAATAATCCTCAGTGAATCATCAGTATTCTCCGTTTTCCAGGGAACATTTCACTTCTGTCTCTGACAGGAACCCGGTGGGGAGCGATGGAGGTCGTCACAGCTCACGCGCCGAGAGTTTCCTGCCGAGCGCCGTCGTACCTGCTGCCTGGGGCGACACGGCGGAGCCTCAGGGGCAAAACCTCAGCAGCTGCTGCAGCTGCTGCAGCATGCGTCACGCCGCAGATCCCACAGGAGGACATCTGCTCCGGAGAGGCAGGGCTGAAACAGAACCGCTGCAGTTATTCTGCTGCTGCTCGTCGTTTCCCTCTGTTCTCACCTGAGTCAAGTCGCTCCCCGCCTTCTCAAATCTAACAAAACTGCTGTCAAACATTTGTGCTACGTTTGTGCAGCAAAGATTTTTGTTTGTGTCACTATCATTTTAAGATATTAATAAATATGTAATAAAAATTTTGACACCAATTTGTTAGATTTGGATAATGTGGGAGGGAGCTGGTTGACCTTTTAACCTCTAAACTTTCATTAATATTTTCAAAGCAAAAGCAGCACAAACACGTTGTTTTGCTGCACAAAAATTGCCGAGTTTATTGACACCAAATTAGTTTAATTTTGGTTGGCTGGCTGACCTCTATGACCTCTGTAAACACTGATTAATATCTAATATCTTAATAAGTGTAAACACTTAATATCTTTAAAATGGTTGCAGCGCAAACAAAAAATTTTGCTGCACAAACGTTTAACACCAATTGAATAAGGTGGAGGGAGAAACTTCACTCAGGTTTTATTCTCTCATCAGATCAAATCATAAAGAGTTAAATTGAAATAAAACAGTTTTTATATTTAGTTCTCTAAATAATGTAATTTTCTTTTAATAAGATGAATAAAAAATAAACCTCTGCAGTAGGAGGCGCCGTTTCTTTTTTCTGCCTTCACTGGAGCAAACTGTTTCATAAAAAATGTTCAAAATATCATCAGAACATTTCGGCAGACATGTTGATTTTGTCCATTTATTGAAGCATCATTTACAATCAGCATCCCAGATCCTGTTGCCAGGCAACGCAAATGGCTGCAGAGCATCACATTGAGGCTCAACAAGCAGAGACATTCAGGTAAAGAGAGGAAACAGGTTGATGTTTCTGTGTTGAACTGGTCAAAGAAAAACATGAACCAAACTGCTGGTATAACGAAAAATAAAAAATAAAAAATCATCTCAGTTTGACAAAATGATGAAAAAATACAAAAACCAACCAGAGAAAATCAAACACTGCTTTAGAAATGTGGCTCAACAGAATAAAAAACAATCTGAACTCCTGCTGCTCTGGTTTATGCTGCATAAGAGAAAAGATGCTTCAATTTCAATTTAGTTTGAATGAAACTATCAGCTTGTTGTCACTTCAGGTTCTCATGAAAAATCCAATTATTTTACAGCAACCTGGAGCTTTTATTTCAGTGGTTGACAGAAAAACAAGAGATCAGTGTTGCTTTGGTTTCGAGTCATTTTAATAAAAATAAAATCTTCAGTGAATCTTTGCGGCCCCCCTCCCTCTGACATCATTTCCTGCCTGATGTCTCCCTCTGCAGCTGCCTCAAAACCTCACATCCTCACATCTGTCTTAGCGCCATTTATAGACGGTGACTGAAGGGTCAAAAGCAAAACTCAGGAAGCTGAGAAACAATGAGCTCCTGTTGTTCTGCAGCTAATCTGACTTTTATTAGCGGCGGCGCGCCGACGTGTTTCTGCCTCAAACTGTTTCGGTCTGAACGGATAACTAAATCAGGCGTTTCAAACTATGAGCTCACAGCGATTTAGTAGACTTTCAAGGTATGATGTAATCTGAATCTAAGCTAGCACTTCAGCATTAGCCTCCTCTTCGTTGTTGATGTAGGGCTTCAGTGTTAGCATAACCAGCTTTTTAGTTAGCGTCCATCACTGAAACATATAAATTGAATTTAATTTGGTGCTTTAGCATTAGCTTCTGCTGCTAATGCATTAGCATTAGCTTCTGCTGTGTTGGCGTATCGCTCTTGCATTAGCCGAATTCATGTTTATGATTAGTACCTCAGGGTTAGTGCAACAAATTGTTTTTAGTTAGCGGTAGCGGTAGCCAACAACAAAGGCAGATATACTTGAATTGAAAATAATTCTTTAGCAAAATACTGTGATGGTGTAGCGAGTTAGTATTTAGGTTTTGTGCAACTACCTTTTCAGCTAGCTGGGCCCACCATTGGAAAACATACTTTAAATTGAAGTTAGCACTTTTGCATTGGCTTCCATTAAATACTGTGTAAATACCATTTAGGGTTAACTTTTTAGGTAGCGCTGCCCACCACAGGTTGCTGGTTTCTCTGTCTTTTAATGGGTTTTCCTGGGTTAATGAGTTAATGGGTTTTGTTGGTACCAGTGTTGCTCCTGTCATTCGCTGAAGCAGAAAAAACACCAGTTTAGCTCTGGAACTGGTTCCACCTCGTGTGATTTCCAGTCTTGCACACTGATAATAAACACTGCGCTTCTTATTTGAGGCCTGATTGTTGCTCTCTGCTAAAAGCCTGAATGCTTCATTTATCTGAGCCTCCAGAACTGGGCCGGCCGGCGCTGCTGGTCCGTTCAGCTTCGAGGGGGAAGGAAAGCCTCAAATCATCACTCTTTTGTCTTTAGTTAGTGGGTCAGTCCGTGGAGGCCATGCTCTTCTGGTAACCCGCCAACATCCATTAAAGCCCCACTCCTCGCTCTTCCTCAGCCTCAGACATCACCAGTTTTGTTGTGGTTCAGTTTTCCCCTCTGGTTTCAGCTCAGCATGCTCTCACAGAGCAGAGGAAAGTGGAAAAGTTGCCCTCGGTGATCCCAGAAGTGAGGCAAAGAGTTAGATGGCCTTGGTGATAGCTGCCACTTAGCAGATATCACACTGGGAAGGTCTGAGCTGCTTCCCTCTGGGCTTTCCTGGCTTTAACCTCCTGATAACATCCAGAGATTTAGGAGCTGTGACTGAACCAGGAGATGATTTCCACCCAAAAAGGAATAAACCCAACACATATGTGTCTTTTTTTCTATTTTAGTGTTTAAAGCAAAGCCAAAAGCCAAAGTGGGATAAATGATTGAATAAATCTCCAAGTGGAGCTTTGTATAGCTGGAGTCCCTTTTGGGTTGTGAAGTTTTCACTCTGAAGAGCCTGGAGGTGAAAAGGATGATGATGTTTTGAAAAACAAAATCCACCCTTTCTGCTTTTGTCAGATTTAAGAGGAGAAGTCGGATCTTGCTGCTGTTGTCTCAACAAATTCCAGTTATTGACGTTTTACATGTCCATATAATTTTTGTTGTTTGTATTACTATTTTCTCCACCGTTTGTTCAATTAAAACATCAATTAATACCAATAAATTAGAGCATAAAGTGTGAAGTTTATTGATACAAATCACACTTCTTTCTGCGACTGGTCTCCTAAAAAGAGCTTTACAAATAGGAATGCTTTTCAAGAGCGGTATTTGTGTTTGTGGGGCTTTAATTGCTGTGACACCAAAGTTGCAGAACTTTGTTGATATATGTAAAAAATAAATAAATAAATAAATTTTGCAATTGCGGTATTTTTGTCAAATAAGAAACGCAATTAAAATCACACATGAATAAGTTTGTTCATGGAATAACACACCCGCCATGATACTTCAACCACTTCCTGTTGTCGTCTTCTTTGTTGTTTCCCGCAGTAGTAACTTCCTGTTATTGATCATGTGACCCGTGTGGTGTGAAAGAAAAAAGCATTTCCATTTCAGTTTTGCAAAAAAACAACAACACTAATTTCGATAAAGCTAGGGAAAAAAACTAAAATCTTACCATTAATTTTTATCTAGAGTCTAGTAAAGTAACTCTTATTTTAAGTCAATAATTCTTGACTATAGAATTATAATTATAGACACAGACTTTGTAATAATTTTCAGCCATCGTTTATGTCCAGACTTAACGGGCGTAACCTGGTGCAGAATTATGATTCATGTTTCACATAATTTAAAGGTAAAAGTTGGTTTAAATGCGACACGACCGTCCAGACTGAAGAGGCTTTGAAAACGATCAAATATGGTTTAGTTTTGCACATTAAATCTCAGTTTTTTTGGGAGTGAAACGATCATAAAAAAGCCCAAATGGGTAAAAATAATTACAATGGAAAGGCAGCTGGCGATTGGACCAAAGTCGTCCAAAAAACTGAGTCCATTAGCAGAACAACGATTCAAAGCCCAACAGAAGATCTACAGCAAAATGGCTGAAAAATGGCCTAGTCAAAGTCCAGACTGAAAACTGTTTGGTTGTTGGTTTTATGTCCTATAGTTGCATTGCGGATGAATTGATGTTTTCTTCCAGGAGGAGCGTCCATGACGTTGTCACAGTAACGGCGCTGCGGCCGACCGGCTCGTTGTGCTGCAACATTCAGCGGAGAAAAGAAGATGGAGGTGTGTTTTCTTTTTCTCCTCCTGGGAGGAAATCTCCAGTAATTAATTACGGCGGTGGCGCTCGTTGACCTGAATAAATATGCATTAAACAAGCATTTTAGCTGCTTCATCACATTTAATAAACCGGGTGACGGGCAGGAAGTGAGATTTTTACGAGGCTGATTTACTCAGCAGCTCCTGGACGGCGAGGCAGCTGGATCTGGTGGCGGCGAAGCCTTTCACGCCCTGATCGCTCCCAATGAGGCGAACGGCGGCGCCTCGATGCAAAAGAAAAAAGATCACACTCTTGGTGAGGAGAAATGTCATCCAACATGGCCTCTCACCTGTTCCCCACAGGAGTCCGGATGGTTGGAAACGCTGTGAAGTGTTTTACACCGTCCTGGTTGTAGGTGAGGAAGAAAAGTCAGGAAGGTTTGAGAGGAAGTGGAGAGCGGAGGCTGAAATGTCCCTGAGGTTTTCTGGGAGGATGGTGATGCCGTCAGGAGGCAGGCAGAGGAAATCGATGGCGACCCGCCGTAGTGACTGACTGCTGGCAGCTGGTCGACACGGCGGGAAACAAGGAGCGCCGCGTTCAGGGCCCGAAAACGGTTTAACCTCAGAGAGGCACAACTCACCCCTTAGATATCGCCATGACAACCCAAAACCTGATTTAGCTCAGGGTGAACGGATCTGTTACTGCGAGACGCAGAAGACAAATATTTAGCTTCCTAACTAAATATCTACTTAGAAAGCTAAATATTTAGTTTGAAATATTAAATTAGCTAACTAAATTTTAGCTTTTCAGCTAATATTTAATTAGCAAACAAAATAATTAAAAACTAAATATTTAGAGTGCCAACTAAATATTTCATTTGCTAACTAAACATTGAGCTTGGTACCTAAATATTTAGTTCTATTCCAAATATTTAAACTGAAGCTAAATATTTAGCTTGTTGACTAAATATTTAGTTTTCTAACTAAATATTTGGCTCAGAAGACAAATACTTAATTACCAAGCAACATATTTTGTTAGCAAACTAAATATTTAGCATACCAACAAAGTATTTAGCTTCTTAATAAACATTTATTTTGTGGACTAAATATTTCGCTCAGCAATTAATATTGAGTTGGCAAGCAAAAATATTAGTTAGGAAGTTAAATATTTAGGTTGCAGAACTAAATATTTTGTTTGCCAACTAAATATTTAGCTTTAAACAAAGTCCCCCAGATTCTGTGTTGTGGACCATTTTATCATGAGTCGTCATTCACCCTTCACATGTCGCCGTCGTCATGACAACCTGCCTACACGGCGCGGTCCCCCCGGCGGCCTACAACCTCGTTGAGCTCAGGACAAATTAACTGGTGTTGCAGGGAGACGCGTCGTTTCCCCTGCAGTTAGAAAAGTTTCTCAACTGTCAGGATTAACGGCTCGTTTCTGCTGACACCAGCATGTCGTCTGGGTTTTTAAAGAAGCAGAAGAAGAAGGAAGTTCGACTTCCTGCGTCACTGTGACTCATCCAGCTGAACGACGGCTCCTCGTCTCATACAGACTGGAGTTAAGGTCCGTCTGATGGATTCAGATTTAAACCGTTTCCTGCTCTCACACCCACCTGCTGCAGCTACAGTCAATAATTAACTCCAATAATTTGAGTTATTCTGATTTGAGGTAGCCATTTAGCAAGGTATTAGTTCTGAACTAAATATTTAATGTGAAGCTAAATGTCTAAATATTTATTATCTCCAAGCTAAAGGTTTAGCTTGATAACTAAAATATTTAGTTAGTTTAGAGCTAAATATTTATATTGTAATCTTACCATTTAGCTTGCCAACTAAATATTTAACTCACACTTTCTATTGAGTTTACAAGCTACATATTTAGTTCATTTATATACCCAAATATTTAACTTGATAACTAACATATTCACCGTGTTAATTAAATATTTAAACTGACATAAAAGTGAATTCAAAACATTGTGAAAAATGAACCTCCATGTTTGTCTCTTAGAGCAGCACAAATAACCCAAATTATTGCTATCAATTTTAGACTGTAACTTTACAAACAAAGCTCTAGCTGCAGAAATGGCTCCGTTTCATTCATTCAGGTTTTTCTGTCAATCTGAAACGTTTGCAAACCTCTGACTCTGTTCTCTGCAGGGGAATATTATTTCCAACAGCCATCTGTGATTTAAGCATTGACACATCCAGAGCTATAACCCTCTGGCTGCTTTGCCAAGTCTATGATGTGCAGAGATTGTTTTCCATCATCATAATTGTTCCAAACAAAAAGTCTCAGCTGCTCCATCAGGGCCAAAAAACACTTAGAGTCATAAATCACTGCGGACGGATCTCAGCTCCTCCGTTTGGGTTTCAGAGGGTCTGATGAGACGCTGCAGCTGGTTGTTATGCAGGTTTCATCAGGTGGAAGTTTCTTAACACCAAATCTTTATAAATAATGCATAAATAATTCAGCATTTTGTCCTCTTGCAGGTAAAACTCTAATGACCATCAATCATCTGAGCTGCAGCTTTTCCTGCTGCAGTTTGTTGCTGCTGTCTCGTCTCGGCGCTAAATGGAAATCTGGGTGTGAAATTAGGAATCACTTGGAGCGCTGTGCACTAGTCTGCCTTATCAGCAGCGCCGTTTGCTAATGGGATTTCCAGTTGCACGGGTTCTGAGCCTGGCGGCGCCGTCCTGTGTGGGGGGACATGTTCGGCCAGAGAGGAAGGGAGAGATGCAAGTTTATTTTAGTTTTCTGCTTTTAAAAGATGGAAGGTCAGAACAAGGAGTTTTATTTTCATTTATTTTTTTAATTATTCTTGATTTGTAGATGGTTTCTTTCATTTACAGCAACAGAGTAAGAAAAACAGTAGTGCTGTTAATCAAGTAGCGCTCCAACCAATTAAAATGCCAGAAATTATCAACAGGAACTAAGGGAAACTTACTCCTATAAACATTCATACTATTAGTAGGAAACTCGTTCAGGAGAAAACTGACAGGTAAATAATGTATATTTTATTTTCTAGCTCTGTGGTGCTCCGCCCCCTTTCTGATGAAGCCCTGGGCAACTGCACACAAAACTCGTAACTGTATAAAAGTTTTAATAAATGTTTTATCGTCTCAAAAAAAACAAGATTCTCAGTTTTCCAGGTTTTTACATTTTACACATTCTCAAAGATGAATAAACTTTAAATTCTAATAAATATTTAACATTGGAACTGGAAGACATTTTAAATATCCAAAATAAATAAAAAAACAAAACAACAAATACAATTAATTATGAAGTCTCTGTAAACTAAAATGTCCTTCAAAATAAAGGGCTAAATGAGACCAAAGCAGCAGACTGGAGACTTTTATCATCCAGTTTTTGGTAGAAAGAGAAAAACGATAAACTATTCAAAGGTTTGCAAAATTCAATATTCTGCTAAGGTAAAAAAAAACCACAATTTTGCGATATTTCCATTAAATAAGAAACACAATTAAAAATCACATGTAAATAAGTTCACGCAATAAGTGTGCTATAATACTTTAACTACTTCCTGTCATCTTCTTCTTTGTCGTTTCCACCAGTAATAACTTCCTGTTGTTGTCTATGTGACCCGCACCTTCGATTTAGACCCACATTTGGAAGTGGATCAAATCAGATTTTTATTTTTTTTTTGTAAAACGATTAGAATCGGGCCGATCATATCGCTGTGAAAAAGTGAAACGGAAGTAGCCTGACACCAGGATTCAGAGAGTTGCTTCTGTCACTCAAGCCGAGCATTTACCTGGAGCTAAAAGGAGAAACGTTTGGATCTCAATCAGCTGCAGTGTGGCTGGAGAAGACGGTCAGAAAAATAAATAATTTGGTTGAAATCATCAGAGAAAATGAATGAATCTATTAACAGCAGAACCCACAAATGTCTGCAGGTCTAATGGAGTCTGAAACAGCTTCATGTTTGTTGCTAGTTTCATCTTCAGAGCATTTCTGCAGGTACTGACCATCTGATCCAGATGAAAGGTCGTCTGGATCAGACGTGGCGGCTGTAAATAATGCATCTCAAAGTGGATTCATTTCACAGGCAGGGGTTTATTACGTAGAGAACAAAGAGTCTGAGTTAAAACTGTCTGGGCTCCAGACGTGGTTCAGTTCATGCAGAAACACAGGATGAACATTTCAGCTCAGACACTTCAGAGTTTAAAAGCACAAAAAGCCTGAGCTGTCATTGCTCTCCAGAGATCCTCGTCCCGTCACACGAACACAACGTCTCACAACAGACAAGGAGACAGGGGAACTGTAAAAATAGTTCCAGGCTGCAAACCACTTGTTATATAATATCATATAATGTTAGACGTTTAAGCATTGCACACTGAGGTCAGTGGAGAAAACAAAAAAAGCAAAGGAAAATGCAACCTGCGGCTCTTCGGGTGTTTAACAAAATATTTGCATTGAATGTGAACAACAGAATGACTGAAACGACAGAATTCTGTTTGCAATTAACGGCAATAATTTGGGTTATTAACGTGAAGTAAGAGAAAAAATGGAGGCAAATGTTTTCAAAGTCATATTTTAATATATTATTTGGTAGTGTACAAATATCACATATTTAATTAGCCAGCAAAATATTTAGCTAGCTAATTAAGTAAATACTTAGCTAAGCTTGCTAAGCTAACACAATAGTTAGCTACTAAATACTAAATACTTAGCTAGCTAGATAAACACTTAGTTTGGAGCTAAATATTTAGCTCCAAACATATATTAGGTATTGTACAAATGTCACATATTATGTTGCAGTTTTCATCCAAGAGTTTTTAGCTATTTCACATTGTTTGAAGGTACTTAGTGAATAATAATAAAATTACATGACTCCTCATATTCATGTTGCCTCTGCGGATACAAAGACCAGCGGACTAGTTGATGCTAAATACCAACATCACTGTCCAAGGGAATTTCCGCATAAAACATGGCAACAAACTTCCGACCAATCACAACAGGCCTCAGCATAGGCTATGACGTACCTTGACTCCGCTGTAGCTTAGCTCGGCTCGTTAGCGGCGCTTCCGACGTGATGAATCTTCATTTTGCGAACTTTGCGCCCAGTAAAGCTCACGTCCAGCTCGGTATTCCAGGCAATAAGGTAAAAAAATTAAATAAACAGAAACAAAATGAGTTTAAATGTTTGTATTCGACGAAGACGGTCGACTGAATCCACCTCTCCGTGTTTTCCTCGTTGTTTTAGTGCTTTCCTCCCATGCCTACGTTCCAGCACCGTCTACGTTGTGACGTCACAACGTCCCGGGTAGTTTCAAAATGGAGGACGGCATGGTCTGTTTATTTCTTTTTTCCCCAGTAGTTTGGTTCATTTTATGTCAAGTCAGAATCGTAGTAAGTGAGAATCGTAATTCTTTTGTGAATCGATTGTTCATCACTGCCTCTACTTTAGGATTTAAAAACCAGAGAAGAGGACGGAAGCGAATATGCATTTGACAAGTTTATCAGTAAGTAGTATTATTGTTATAATTATGTGTTTTTTTTTCTATCCTTGCACCGTGTGGCTCTGAAGACGAGTTTCTTGTTCAGCTTTTTTTTTCTGCCTGTCGTCACGGTTCGGTGCTTTAATTCTGGACTTGTACGTTACTTTGGTGCAGAGATTTAAAGCTGTTGCTCCTGCTGAGATCAAGAGCCGAACCTGAAGCTAAACGGCGGTGAGCTGGTCTAATCCGGCCGGCGGCTTTTAGCGGAGGCGCACGGCTCGCCGGAACACCTGATTCAGCAGGAGCAGCGGCCAAATGGGCCACACCTTCAGCGTTACAACGGCAGCGACATCCTGTCATTATAATGTGATGATAAAAGAGAAGCTGGGGCCGCTGCATTCACTGACAGCTTGTCTGTGCCACTTTTGGATCGAATAAAAGGAGCTAAAATACTGGCTCCTTCGCATATTTCTTATGTTTTGTAACCTGAATAAATTATAAAAGCAGTTCCAAATGATGATTTGCTTATTGAAGGGGGGGATGAAAGCTAAAACCAACTGAATCGGTTATGTTATCAATAAAGATCTTTTCCGGAAGCACCCTCGTACCATTTGCGCATGCGCTGCGCTGAAGTTAGCGCTTACTTCTGCATTATAATAAATTAGACTATTTAGATTAATCAAACTACTTTTTAATAATTCTCCTAATGAATGATAATTGTCATGATTTATTTCAAAGATTATACTCATGGAACTGTTAGCTAGTAGCTAGCGTCAATGCGCCCTATGGTGGACTCATCATTCTCCAATATTTATTATAATTTTACATCTTTATGGCCTAAATATTATGTTGCTGTTTTGTTTAGCTTCCTGTCAGCAATAACTCGATGTAATGAAAGGCGGAGGCTCACAGGTTGTAATTCCTGCATCGTCAGGCTGCTGGGTTGGGAATTCGTCGGCGTCGCTCCGGGGATCCTCAGGCCTGCAGGTCCTCCGATAACAGCAGCAGAAATTGGTCGTTTCTTTTAAGACAGTCCATTAATATTACACAAATGAGGTTTTAAATCATTCCCCTGTGCAATCTGTTATCTGAAGGGCAGAGCGTTTCCTTGTCACAGCGAGTGGGAAAGCATAATCAGAAGTTATATTTTGGAATATTAAAGCATTCAAATCATTTTAGATTTTTCTCCTGTAACTTTGTCGATTTATAAAGTCTGAAATGAGCCTCAAACCTCCAGCTTGTTCTCTTTTGTGCACAGTAACGAGGGTAATAACATCTCCAGCACACAAGCTCTTCAGCTCAGTAATGGAGATTTGATTTACTCAGATCTGCCCTCTGGGTCCGTGTTGCCTGAGGCCAGTGTTACAATGGCTTCTCATCTCTCTTTTTCTTTTTTTCTGCCTCATTTTCCAGAGCTGCACAATTCTTTCATCTCAACAAGAAAAAAAGAAGCACGGGATTTTTTTTCCCCACGAAATTACAATTCAAGTATTCAGTGGGTCATTAAGAAGGAAAGCGAACTGGCTTGGCTAACATGGCAACCTTAACCCAGATTTTGGCTAAAACGTCACTCTGAGATAAACGTGAGCAGAGATGGAGAACAGCCTTTCATCTCTCACAGAGATTTCTCCCACATTTGACAGAGAAACTGTAGGAACTGAATTTTAAAGTGTCTTTAAAATGACAAAAACACCACAGCATTACAATATTTATGCAACATCTGCAGCAGGAACAGAAAGCAGCATAACTTTCCTGTCATGTTTGAAGCTTCCAGTCCCTCAAAACAATGTATTCACTGTATAAACTCTGTATTTTTGTAACTGCCTGGATTATTTTCAGACATATTTCAGATTATAGTTTGTTTATAGGTACAGTCCAACAGCAGAACTGGGGAGCTAAATCTGGGGTGACTGCATGAAAACACCTTTTTATAGCATAACTGCTTGTTTCCATATGCTAATTGTTATATATATTCAACTAGTGATAACACCACTTGAACAGGGACTACAATACATTAATCAAAACTACATATGCAACATTTTCAATTCAGAAAGCATCTTTGTTGATAAATTATTGAATAAAATGAGAATTCAGCTCAACAACAAAGATGATTATTATTATTTTGTTCTTCTACCATCAGATTGGTCCAAAAACCTCCCATTAATGTAACTTTTTAAGAAAAACTTCTTCATGGAGCTTCTTTATGGGACTGTGGATGCTGACATTAGCATTAGCATTTGTGCTACTGCAATGTTTTAGCATTGATGCTATTTTAGCTTAAAGAGTTTTGCTGATAGGCTAACTCCTTTCAGCACAACTAAAAACTAAAAGTGCTAAAAGGACAATGGTCTTTTCCAGCGTCCAATCAGATCGATTTGAAGTAAACATGAACCCAGAGGGAAGCTGCATCGTCGTCTGTTGTTGTTAGCGGATGTAGTTTGTGCGTCAGATTTACAGACGGAACAGAAACACAATACGAAGGTTCCAGCTTGGGATTCTTGTATGTTAAAAAAAAGTGATAATTTGTGTTAAAAAATTTAACGTGTTTGGATTTAAACGTTCATCACCACAAGTTATTGTTTGTTTACAGGTAAATACGCTCACAGCAGTTTCACTGCACACTCAGGTTGTTGGCACAAGGACAACAACACAGAAGTGCAGTTTTTGAGTTTGTTTTTAAAGTTTGACCTAAAGTAACTTGTCTGAGTCATACAAAAAAAAAAGAAAAACAGAAGTGAAAGCAGCTGGGAGTGGCGGTGATTTACCCTCATGAGGCTTTGCATCACCAACAAACTAGTTTATGAAATTATGGATCTGAGAAGACCCCCGGCTGAATGAAGCTTTACGATGTTGTTTATCCTGATGGTGGCGCTCACCAGGTCTCTTCTGTCACGTCTCCTAAGTACTCTATTATGGTGCTGCCACTGTGTTGTAACTCTCCATTCCGCGGTGATTCATGAGAGGCCATTTTCCATGCCGAGTGAAGCTATTAAGATGTTGCCACCGGGCCTGGCATGTAGGCTGCACCTGTCTCCTCTTCTAGAAGGAGAATAACGTTTCCTTCTCTGGGTTTATTAACTCTGATCAGCAGCTTTATAACGCAGACAGACTAATCAACTCGTCCAGCAAAGACAATGCTTTGAACTCAAAGTAGAAACAAGAAGGCAAGTTATGATAATCACACAAAGAAGGAACTGACTTCCCAAACTATTTCCTGGTATTACATCAATCCAGCCATCAGCAGATGCTGCAGAATCTTAAATATTTTGCAGAAAGAAGCTGATACAAATGAAATAATGAGTATTTTTAATGCATTTTAATGGATTTCCATTATTTATACAGGATAATTAAGAAAGATGCACATTTCCAGAGAATATTGCATGTAGAAACGTTTAAAGCATGCTAATTTACCAGAACCCAGCAGAAGTAGCTGATATCAGCCAAGTTCACATTTCATTTTCACATTCTCCTCCTGAAACAGACAGAGCAACATTTCCTTATCATCTCTGCTTGCTGAGGAGCGTGAAGAAAGAAACGCTTTTCCACCTTCAGTCAATAACTGCTCTGCTGATGGATAAGTGGGCCAGTCCTAATGTAGAACCTTATCTCTTCAATTACAAACACGGGAATTCATCTCGCTGATGATAACATATATTTTAACGGAACGCTGCGCTGTGCATTGAGAATTGGATTCCTCTTAATAAGCAGAGACGGCAGCATGAAGCACAGACCGTCACAGGAAACGGTTCGGGTTAGCGTGGAACAGCTGGACACCGAAATGTGGCAGGCAAAAATAAAATCAACAAAATACGAGGAAAAAAGTTTGAATTATGAAAAGAGTTGAAATTTAAAAGAGAAGTCTGAATTCTGAGAAAAAAAGTCTGAATCTAAAAAAAGTAGAAATTTTAAAGTATAGTCTGAATTCTGAGAAAAATATGTCAAAATTCTGGTAAATTTCTGAAAAACAAAATTCCAAAAAATCATAAAAATTTAGGAAAAAGTGAAAATTCTGAGGAAAAAAAATCAGCTTTGATCAGATAACATTTGAGTTTTAAACTTTGAGATTTTTTTACTTAAAGAGTAAAAGTTTGTGGATCAATTAAATGTAAAACTCAAGAGTTTTACAGTGTACATGTGCAGTGAAACACCAGGAAGTTTAAACGTGTTCGGTTAACGCGACTCATCGTGGAAATGTTATTCATCTATTATGTGAGAATGCCAAGAAAAACAACTGCTGGAGTTAAAATTGGGCAACATTTTAAAACATTGCTCAACTCTTTCTTTAGCAACAATAAATGACAATTTGGCAAAATACAGAAGCCCAATAAATTACAATATAATAGAGAAGTCCATTTATTTCAGGAACTTTATCACAACTCATTATAAAAACTTATATTTCTGTTAATTATAATGTTTTCCACTTACAGCTAATGATGACATTTACATAATAAATTAATACAGAAATATTGTTTAACGAAAAATCTGTTTAGCACCTGCTTAAAGGTCGTCAATTTCCAAATCATACTTTTAACCTGACAGCTGAGCCGAAATATGAAAAACATCAGGATGTTTATTGTAACTTACTGAATATGACAGTATTTATGTTTATTAGAGTTGTGGTGCAGAAAGTCGTCAGATTTACGGCAGAGAAGTTGAGCCCAGCAGGAGCGCTGCGTGTGGAGTCAGAGGTGATCCATCTTGGTATTTTTAGCTGTCGTGAACTTGTTAAAGCGGCCATATTGGAACACGGCGCCCGTCTTTAACTGAAACCTGGAGGCTCATAATTTATCTGCGGTGTCATCAGAACGGTCCCTGGAGTCGCCCGGCCTATAAATACGGAGACGGCACCCGAGGTGAGCCTCCTCTGATGCCCGCACTTTTTCACCTCAAACTTTGAGGCGCAGAAGGTCATTAGAAGGAAACTGTCAAGCGGCCAGCTTTCATAAAACACGTTTTTAATCCCTCGGTGTAATATCCACACATCCAGGCTGCTGGGGGCAAAAACAAAATATTCCATTGATTGCTTTGAAGGAGACTTGTCAACCTGACATAATGGTCACATTCAGTGACTTTCTTTTGTTTTCTTTGAGTCTTTGAAGGATTTCCGATATTAAATATGATCATTTTAATTGAAATAACAAATTAAATTACCTCCTGGTTGATTAGTAAAAAAATCAAAATGCTTTAAAATGTCTTATAAGCTTCATTCGTTATTTAAATATGATTATTATTGTGGGTACATGTTGCTAAGAATATTAAATATTTGGGCATATCTGTATCTGTTGCCTTTGCACTTAAAAACTGTTTTATGTTTGTCAAAACTTTCTGAAACATCTAAAAGGTTCTTTATCCAGAATGAAAGCAGCCAAAGGGTTGCTACTAGCATAAAAAATATGTAATATAGTTAAAACATTGCTAAAAATGAATTTTGAAGCAATGGTTTATAAACGCATCATAATGTTAGTTTTCTAACTTCCTGTAATGGTTAGCTGTGCTGCTCAGGCTACTGTAGCTTGTAGAGTCCAGGTGAAGTCTGTTCTCTTGAATTGATTTATTTATTTTTCCGATTATCTGTCCGACACCATGACTAGTGACATCTTCAACAAATGTGTAAAAATATAGATTTTATAAAAGTTGAAAAATGAGCTCATTAAATATATTTTTCTACTATTTATTTTTCATTAATAATTTGTTTAATTTTGAATGAAATGACTCCCCGTAATCAATGTAAATAAATAATAGTATAGCAACCCTAACCACAAATTAAATATTAAAGCCAGAGAAAAAAACAAAAAAATGAATCACTTCTTTAAAACCTCTAAATATTTGTGTGCAGGGCTGAGGCCCCCCTGTTCCCAGTCCTTAGCTTCGCCCCTGCTGTTGAGCTTTCCAGATGATTTTCAGTGAAATGCTCCTGCGGTTTCTGCGCAGGCATGATACAGGCTTCATGTTGTTTTTTCAGCGGGGCCATTGTGTTGAATGAGCGGCTCTGATGTGGCCCCCGCCCCCCTGATTGTTTCCGGGCGTCTTCCTCCCCCGTCCCTCCTCTTCCTCGCATTATTCCCGTTTGGAGCGGAGCGCTGACGTCAGTGAACGTCCAGCAGCTGTGGAGGAGAGCTGAGGAAGAGGAGGAGATGAGAGCGCTGGATGTGGAGCTTTCTGGGTTTCTCCGGACCTCCGCGGGTTTCTCTGTGAGTACAGCTGGTTTTGTTTTATTTTATTATTTTATTTTCCATCCGAACCCGGTCCGGTTCTGACGCTCTCTGGTCGGGTTTGGAGTTCGTGGCCGAACCTAACGGGAAACTTTTGTTGCTCAAGTCGCTGCAAAGTGCAGCTCGGAGTGGCTCCGCTGAAATGTCGAGTCTTGGCTCGGTTTCGGTCCAAAAATCTTTTATTTTTTCCGTTTGAAATGTGCGGATCTGCGCAGAATGCGCTCTCAGGTGGCGCTGAATGCCGCTGTCTGTTTTTGGCGCAGAATGTTTGGATATTTCTCAAAGTGCCACGCAGGTTGTTGCTGTAAATGCCAGCATGTGGAACATGAAGTCGACTTTATTCGAATAATAATCGGCTTAGATGGAGAGAAATGGGACGCATTCCTTCATGTGCAGCGGGTCGGAACCGCTGGAGCGGGTTCGGAAATGTTTCAGGGACTTCTGTTTTTTGTTTTGCGCCTGAACCATTGGATCCGGTTGTGCAATGAGTTCGGTTCGGGTTGATTTTAAACCCAGATTTCTCTGGTAAATGATTATAAAGTCTATCTGAACTTCTTGCTGGACTGTCGCAGGTTTTCAGGGGAAAATCGACGCAGTGGGAATGAAGGTTTTGCAGATTTTCCGCATTGTTGCCTGGAAAAATTGAAGCAAATGCAATTAAATTTAAATATCCTAAATATCTGCAGGTTCAAACTGCAAATAAACATAATCACTGATACTTCCTGACGTAGCATACATGCCTTTCTGCTTTCTTCAGACTGTATGCATGTGGTGATGTAACAGCATGAAAACTGAACATTATGATTATAGCTTGCTCGTTTATTCTGATTGTTTTATTAAAATGTGTTAAATATCCAGTAATTTGTACAGTAGATTGCAGACCGGTGTGTCAATGCTACTTATTGTTAATATACTCATTAATTGTAATGAATAATTTTACAGATTTTAACAGATCAATTGCATTTTTAGTTCCGACGAGAACCTTTGTTTCCTCTTGTTTCTGATATGGCAGTAAATCTGGCGCACAAGTGACATCCGCTAAGCTAACTACATCTCAGTCCAACGGTAATAACAGCATCATGGAGGAGCATTGTTGTGATGCTGAATGTAGGAGCTTCTTAAAGAGACAGAGACCCATTTTCAAGACGTTAAATTATAAAGTCAGATTTCATTTAAGTCATTTTTTTAATCAACTGAAAGTAACATAGTTGTTTTACCTTATTTAACTAAAGCGCAAAAAATTACATTTACTTCTTTGTATTTAACTTTTTTCAAGACTCTTTAGTTGTTTATTTAAGTATTGCCAATAATGTTGTCGAATAATAAAATTACAGTCATATTTTCAAACTTCCTGTCACCTTTTAACATTTTGGAGGTAAAAACAAGCTGAACCATTGAAATCAGCTCTAATGTATTCAGAATTCAGAGCTTCGTATTTGTGCTTCACGCTCTTATTTTGAAAGAACTGGAGATGGGCAGTTGTTGCATCCTTTATAATTTTTGGTACAATATCAACCTGCCAATGGGACTAGAGATGGAAATTAGCCACATGGCTATAGTTTCCTGTATTTACAATCATGAATACGTACTGTCCCATTTTAAAAAATAAACCTGAACTTGAAATTAGAATTGAGATACTGGATAATAATAAACTCTGATGATGTTTGCAAAGCCATAAAAGCAAAAGTTTGCTCCAAACCACAACCAGGACAAGGTTTTTACCACAAAGTGGAAACTCTTTGCTGCCACCTAGTGGTCGGAGGTATTCCAAAAAAATTGTATCTAAAATGACTAAACTACATTCTAAATGTATATGCATCCTATAATTTGTATTCAAATTAACCTTCTACTTAATTAAGATGTCAAAAACAGATGATGTAATTTTGAAATGGTTTTAAGTGAATTCAGATCAGGACAGAAGGAAACATGAAGCTAAAACAATCTGCAACATGTGGTAATCTACATTTATTCATGTTTAGACCCAGTTAAACAACAGAAATGGGCAGAAAGAGATGCCTGAATGCCTGGATGTCAGAGCTGGAAGGAGATAACGCAGGCGGTGCTGTGATTTGGCCTGACGAGGTTCTGATTGGACCAAGTTTGAGCCAAAGAAGCAGCAGGAATGTTTTCGGTGGAAATGATTCATTCTGTGTTTTAGACGACGTGCAGAGAAACCCCTGACAGACAAAGTGGTTTGAAGGTGCAGCTGGCTCCCTGCTGGGCTCAACCAGACAGAAGCTTCCGGATCAAAGGATTGTTTAAACCTTTAATGTGTTCGTTTTACTGTTTAATGATCCAACATCTCTGCTTGGTCCAGCAATCAAACCGTCCCACAGCAGCTTGTTAAAGTTGCATAATTTACTTTGTAGAAATTACAGTAATGCTATGTTATTATTCATTATTATGACAATGAACAATATATTCAAAGTAGAAAATTTAAATTTTAAAAGCATTATTACTGTCATTTCTAATTTAACCTTTAATTTCAATAAAAGCTAAGTATTTGTTATTCTGAAACAGTACACTAGAGTAATCAATTATGTAATCTAAAAACTGATTAAATCTTTTAAATTATTAAAATATGTTGAATATGTATGCATATTTAAAATTTAGTATTTTTTTAGTTGGGAAAATATTTAATTTCTGTTATAACAAAATGTTGACTGTATTAAGAATATAGTTAAAAAACATATCTAATGATAACTTTCTACATATAATTTAGAATAATTTTGTGGTAAATTAATAATTCTATTAAATATTTTAAATTCATAAAAAGAATAATCATTTATTAATTAAATACAAATATTGGGTTGAGACTTTAAATAGAGCTAAATTGATGTCTAAACATGGGCGTAGGTTTGGGTATGGACGGTCGTGACATGTCACGACCAATATTCAAGGGATATAAAATAGTCCCGACCAATTTTTGCCATATTAATAAAAAACAAACAAACATGTATTTTTTAACAAAAACAAAATAAATAAACAAAAATCTACATTGATTAGTTTAATATTTCAATATACTACACAGTGGTAGCATTCATTTTAAAATTCGCTGTTATGAACTATGACGACCCGCTATTGGCTCACAGAACGTGGATCTACGTTCTTTGATTGGCTGCACCAGGCGGCGGCCAGCTGGCCACACGCGGAACGGAAGCTTGGTCCACGATGCTGACAGTGAACGGGTCTCCTTCTGAGTTTCACATTTATTATGAGTCTCCATGTCGCCACCAAAAAGAAAAGGACGACAGACATTAGAAGTTATTTCGCTACCTCGGCTGTAAGTACAGTGAGGGGACCCATAAGTTAGATATCTATCATGCAACGCATTTGTTGTAAAGTCCGGTGTTTAGTAAGGTCAGCACTGAATGTGAGGTAGAATAGGTCTGTTAATTATGTAATACTTTTTCACATAGGATGCTCAGACAGCAGAGCAAGAAATTTTATGAATCTTTTTTCCTCTTAAATGCATAATATCTCAACAATTGGATCTTTTTCCTGAAGTGCAAGAAGTCATTTTTTGTTCTTATCTGCAATTGTGTTTGTTGTATAATCAGTAGATCCAGAGGATATTTCTTTTGATCTTACTTGTAATGTTTGCTGAATTTTGAAAAGGAAAAAGTAAAATGTTCTTGAGCTGATCTGCTCAGTATGACTGTATCTGGTTGTATACACAAGATGTATGATCTGGTTATGGTTGGGGGGAGGGGGCTATAAGCCAATGTGGTGCCCCCCCCCCCCCCCCCCACAGATTCACCCCCCTCCCCACTGGTCAAAAATGGTCGGGGGGTCAGTAAGTTGTAAGGTCCCACCAAAACTTAGACCAAACCTACGCCCTTGTGTCTAAGTAATTGTACTTTTTGTTATATTGACACAATATTTACTGGAAGCTAATGCTAAGGAATTTATAGACGCAGAAAATAAATCCCCAAAAAATATTTTGAAAAATTATTTGAAGTATGCTAAACATTTTCAAAGTTAGCAAAACCGCCAAAGCAGTAAGCTAAAACTAGCTCTTCTGTTGGCGCGGTAGCCATTAGCTCCAAAGCAGCTAAGTTGTAGCACTTTGCTCCAATCTGATGGTTGAATAACAGATTAAAACTATAAATATATTTGCTGTCGAGCTCATATGTTTATTTATTAATTAATTTAGCAGCAAAAGTGAAAATGTTGCATTTACACACAATGAAATTAATGTGATTTAAACATTTTTAACCAATCCCACCACAAGTTAAGTGTATATAAATGTGTGCATCGATAAGCTGATGATATATGAACTGAATGTTTTTAGCAGAGTTTTTTATGTTCTGTCTCTGAGTGTTGCTCAGCTCTGGTTGCTGTTTGGGAGTCGGTTCCTCTGAGTTTTCAGATAACAGATATTGTTCCTCCTGCTTGACGTCCAGCAGCGCCGCAGCCTGAAGGAGCCCTGTGTTCGGTTAACAGACACCTTAATTAGTGCCGGTTCTGGTTTCTGTCCTCTCGTCTCGCGTCTTTGTCTCAATTTCTCTTTGCTTTTGATGAGCCGCCTATTGTTTTTTCTAACTGGAGCCTCTCTCTCCGCTGTTAATGGAGCTTCTTTGTTCTCCAAATGAGAGAATATTAAGACCTACAAAGAGACTAAATAAATAAATAAGAGCAGCTTAAACCCCGTTAGTAATGAAAGTTTATATTTAGTGCTTTGATGTCTGAATACAATGCCAGAGAGAGACAACGTGCTGCAGCTTCATACAGATATCTGCTTTCCTGGAACAGAAACAGGCCCACAGCATCACAGATCCTCCACCGTATCAAACAGATAAACGTCCTTTTGTTTCGTATTAAATCCTTCTGGAGTGCTAGTCGCTGAAAAGCTGACCAAAGCTCCACATGTTGATGTTTGTGATGGTAGGACAGAAATCCTCCTATGCTTCCAAAATTATGAATTAATAGGAGCTACAACAACATTTAGTTTCTGTTTGGGATCCATAAGGTATTTCTGAATTTAGTTTTTTGACCTTTGCTGTCCTCCGTACTTTAAAAGT
The DNA here is from genome assembly GCF_002775205.1 of Xiphophorus maculatus. Classification (NCBI taxonomy): domain Eukaryota; kingdom Metazoa; phylum Chordata; class Actinopteri; order Cyprinodontiformes; family Poeciliidae; genus Xiphophorus; species Xiphophorus maculatus. The sequence goes on from NC_036449.1 coordinate 30,053,018, forward strand.
TTGGATTCCAGTTGTTTCGATTTACAGTTGAACTCTGCCGTTATGACCGAAGTCCACAAATACCCGGTCAGGCCTGTCATTGTAAATAATTTTGTCGGACGATAACACAAGAACACATTCTCAAATATCAATAAACTAATTAAACATTGGAACTTCAGTAAACCCCTTCACATAAAGCGATACCAAATAAAAAAACAAGAACAGATAGAAAGGATTATCAGGCCTCCTCTGGAAGACTGGCCCTTCAAAATAAATCATCAAAAACTAACCTGAAACCTGGGAATAGTCACGTACCTTCAGAACCTTCTGAACATCCAGAGTCACATAAAGTCAGTAACAAAGTCGGCCTTCCATCACCTGAAGAACATTTCCAGGATTAGAGGACTGATGTCTCAGCGAGACGATAACTCAGAGAATAGACTTTAAAATCCGGTTTTAGTTTATAAATCACTAAACGGTTTAAACATTAAAGATCTGCTCTGTTGTATCGACCTTCCAGAGCTGTGTACTAACTAGATTCATTTACTTCAGTAATTTTACTATGAAGTATTTCTACTTGAGTAAAATTTCTGGATTTTCTACCCACTGAATGAAACACAGACACACACCTGCAGTTTCTGTTAAAGTTTCTGAAGTTTGTTATTCAAAGAAACTGATTTGGAGAAATTTTCTTTTGCCTGACTTATTTTTTGTAAATTATAAAAATTATTGTAATTTTGGTCCTTACAATAGCAACATTTCCACATAACTTTATATTTTGATCCGTCTGATGATTATTAATGATTTTTAATTATTAAATGATTCATAATTCGACCAGCTACTTTTTACCAAATACTTTTTTAATATTATGCGAGTATAATTTTTGGGTTCTCTGCCGGCCTCTGCAGACCTCTCAGGTCTTCTGGTTCTGGTCGGCATCAGAACCAGAACCAGAACCAAACATGGAGAATCAGCATTCAGCTTCCGAGCGCCACAAATCTAGAACAAACTTCCAGAAAACTGCAAAACAGCTGAAACACTGAGTTCCTTTAAACCAGGGCTAAAAGCCCAAATGTTCAGAGTTGATTTGATTCATAATAAGTTGAATATTCACCAACATATTTGATGATAAACTGAAATGTTTGTTACTTTTTTCATATTTTATTGTCTTTTCATCATGTGAAGCAGTTTGAATTGCCTTTTTGCTGAGATATTTGTTTTACCAATAAACTTGACTTTTTGTTCACTAACTCATTAATACGGTGAAGTTTGGTCGCGACCTGAGCAGGAAGGAGGTGAAGCTCAGGTTGGATGACATCATCGTTTAATTAATGAGCGTTCAAACACGCCAACAGCGCGGTTTAATGAAACGATTGTTTCTTTGCTTGGAGGTCGAGTTTTGGCGGCGCGCTGTGATTCAGAGGCAGGTCTTCATGGTGCCGTTATCGGAGAATTGATGTGCAGGTAACGTAAAGTCGCTGATGCAGCAGAAACAGACGACCTCTGCAGCAGGACGAGGAAGAGTTTAACTGAATAAAATCTACGTTTTGAAGCTAAATGTTGAAAATGCTTTGGATTCGGAAGTGTGTGAAGTCAGAAAACCTGTAAAAAAAACAAAAACACGGCTGCTTCCTGGACTCCTTCTGTCTGGACAGAAAGTTTAATGAGCTGAAGGTAAATAACTCTCCATAATTAGCGATCGGAACCAGGAGTTGGTCCTAATGAAAACTTTCAGCGTGATGGATGGACCTCCTCGCTGGACGCCACGTCTGCTTCCTGTTCCTGTCTGAGCTGGTCAGGGTTTGCAGTTTCTGCTGCGCTGCGACGCGTTTCAGAGTTAAACTAACACACTGGCTCCTCTCTGCTAGCATCGGTTTCCCTCCAGTAGGCGACTCTTTTAAAGGTCAGCTGCAGAGAAAGCAGGATCCTTGACTTTGCTGCATGAGGAACTGAAGCCCTTAAATTTATAGAGCATTTAAACTGAAGAAGAAAAGAGAGAGATGTTTCTAGAGGCTTTGTGTGAACCGTCAGACGTTAAAAAACACTGATAAAACGGTTGGCTGAGTACAGTTAAAAATAAAATAGGAACTTGCTGGGGTAATTATTTTTGTTTCACCTTTTACTGTTCATGATTCAAAGAAATTTCTGTAATCATAGAATTTCTTGTAATGTAGTTCTTGATGAAATGCTTATAAAAAACCTAAAAACCAGAACATTTCTGATCAGCAGCAGTCGGCATCTCTAACTGAAAACTTAATTATGCTAATCATTAGTTCCACTAATGTCAGAGTTTACCAAGATGGTGCATAGCAGGAGCTAATGCTAAAGCGCTACAGCAACAGCACTTTAGCTGTAGCTATGATAACCTTACATTGCAAACATTTGCTAATGCCGAAGCGCTTTACCAACATGGTATGTCAGGGATGCTAATTCTGAAGTATCGGTACCAGCGTTCAATTTCATACAAGCTAATGCTAAAGTGCTATAGCAATATTTCATTTAGCGGAAGCTAATCCTAAAGCCCGAAACCAACAATGTATTTATTGCAAGCTAATGCTAAAGTGCTATAGCAATATTTCATTTAGCGGAAGCTAATCCTAAAGCCCGAAACCAACAATGTATTTATTGCAAGCTAATGCTAAAGTGCTATAGCAATATTTCATTTAGCGGAAGCTAATCCTAAAGCCCGAAACCAACAATGTATTTATTGCAAGCTAATGCTAAAGCGCTGTACAAATGCATTTAATGGAGGCTAATGCTAAAACAATATACCAACATTGTATGATAAAACAAACTGTTGTGTGAACAGTCTTCACTCCTTTCAAAATAAGAGCACAACTATAAACATCTAACCATCTGATGAATTTTTTAACAGTCGGTAACCAAATCAAACCTTATTCAATTCAAAGTTTACAAAACATTTAAGTAACTTAGAATGTATCTAGAAAAATTAGTAACTAAGTGCGCTAACTGATCTCAGAGTTAGCTATGCTAATTTTTTGTTTAGCTCTTTATCGTTTTTGCTAGTTAAGATCTTTTCTAGGAGTCAGTTAAATCTATTATTAAGGTCAGCTTCTGTATGTGGTGAAATAAATACAATCATAATTGTTCTTGTGTATTTATGATAAATAGAATTAAATTCTGGATGCAGGAAGGGATAATTTGGCATCAGCAGTGTGTTTTTAGAGCAACTCAAGGGAAAATCAGGAAAATCAAGCTGCAGAACTCTAAACTGGTTTTAAAACACGTTAGAAACTCTGAATAAACTTGCAGCCTCCAGGTTTTGGTAACAATCCGGTCGTCTCTCCTGCCATCCATCCTCCATGTTCCTCTCTGACACCAAGCAGCTGGAGTTATTTGTTTGAGACGAGGAGCGGCTCCAAACGGGCCGCACTTCAGGTCCGCAGCAGAACCCTTCAGGCGGAGAGGGCAGCAGTGTGTTTGAGCAGTAAGATGGATGCATTTCAATCTACTTCAGAGAAATTTATCAGTACTCTCAGGTAGATTGAGGCTGAAGTTCAGACTTGACGATCGCCATGACAACTGAGCAAACTCAATCTGCGGCTGAAGGTCAGCAGCAGCGATGGAGATGAATGTATTTCCCACGTTTTCTGATGTTTGACCTGGAAAAAACAGTTAAAATAATGATACAAATAATGTTATTAATAAAGCCTGGAGAATTAATAAAATGTACATTTTTGCAGTACTTTTACCCAGTAACAGGTTTTCTCTCTGATTGGCTAAACTTTCAGCAGTAACGTTGGTCAGAAAATGAGAAATTAAATGAAAATTTAAGCGAGAGAAAATGAGATCAGATTCTGATTCTTCTTTAATATCTATAAAGAACTGAATATATAAGTTTTTTGATCATTTTAAAATTAAGGTGTCTTAACAAAGCTACACAGTAAAATAAAACTTTGAATAAAACATATTTTTTTATTGTTACTTTTTAAACTTAATACCCAGATTGAGCTGCAGGATGTAAGATCTCAGAGCGTTACATTGTCGATTTGCTGGTTTTTATTCTTAGAAGATGAAATATTTGGACTCAATGCTACTTCACAAACTATTGGCTGCTTACTGCAAATGTTAGTTTCTGCAGTAACAACAAGACAGTTTCCACTGTGCCCATTAATGCATATTAAGGTTTTATTTGGTGTTTTCAATTATAAAATTATACAGTTATTATTGTTTTTAGAGGGAGTCTCAAGTATTTTCAGATTTTAGTTCCCGTACCAAACAGACCTTTTCGATTCAATTGGACACGAAAACTACAACATTTGCTCCATTTTCTGTCAAACCAACCAAACCCTTTGAGTAACCTGTTCCCCTCCTCACCTGTGGGGGCGCTGCACCAAGAACCACTGATGTCGTTTCATGTCATTTAAAGAAGACGCAGGTCTTCTTCATAGGTGAACTTTCTTCAAACAAAAATGGAGGTGTCAGATTTTAGCGGTTATTTGTCTTTAGTTAAAGACCACAAGCCATTTCTGCCGCTAGCGCTAGGCTAACACATTTGTTTTGGTTGTATTTACCCAGAATGCCCTGCGCTGTAGTCCACTTCCTGTTTCTGGTCTGCTTGGTGTTCACATTTGCATTTGAACTGCACCAGAGTTCACTTCAACCAAACTGAGGCCGAGATTCGTAGGCGGACCAGAGTTTGCTTTTTTTTGTCAATTACGCGTTCATCCTTCCCCAGCCGAACCTGATATTCCAGAACCACGGACTGGAGTTAAATTAAACCAGACTAAACCAAACTAAACAGGACTGGAGGGAATAAACCCTTAGTAAGTTGAATGTAGAAAATGGAAAATACTCCTCAATCTGAACGGCGTAAATGTTGTTCTCCTGGTTATCTTAGACTATCATTGTATCATTTTGAAACCTTCATCTTTGCTTTCCCTTTTATTAAAAGTCCAGTTCAAAGCAGGAGATTCTTTAAAGGTTTAGAGTGAGTGAATCTCTTTGAACCCAGAAATATGTTCTGTATTCAGAACCGTCTGTCGGCGATTGACATTTAAAGCTCAGTGTGCGAGGTCGTCGAGCTAACAACGATTACGACCAAACACTTCCTCTGATCAGAACCAAATAAGACGCCTGATTGGACCTGATGTGTTCCTGTTTTTATCTCTGGTTTTAACCCTTTCAAGGTCTTCCTACTCCTGAATGTCACAAAGACCCCTTTCACAGTTAAGGTTCTCCGTTTTGATTAATTGACGTCTCTGCAAGGCAATTTCCTGATGAATTGGAGAGAGATAAGCTAATGGGATGAGAAACGGTTAGCACTACACCTATCAAGTTTTAATCACAGCTGCAGCCATAAATAGAGTGAGCGCACATCTGGGCTGAATGATAAATCAGCTGGAAGCCTGTTTTATTCGATATTGTTTGCTTGGAAACAACTGGAAGTGGGTTCATGTTTTCTCTGATCCTCCCTTCGGTCTGTTTGGGGTCACGACCTCGCCGTTGATGCAGTCTGCTTTCAGAAGCCGGCGGCTGCATCTCCACTCAAACACGAGCCTCTCCTCCATCCCTAATAAGAGCCAGACACTTAGAAATGAAATTACAGCCGAGGGAAAGCTCTGAAACCAAATGAGCTACTGGGGTTTAGCCGGGTTAAGAAATAGAAAACAATATCCTACAACTGAAACGCAGCAGCGTGAAAAAGTGTTTGCCCCCTCCTGATATCCTATTTTTTTGCATCTTTGTTACACTTCAGTGTTTCAGAACAGTAAATATTAGTTAAAGACAACACAAGTAACACAACATGCTCCAGACATTAGAATAGAATAGAATAGAATTCAACTTTATTGTCATTGCACTGTCACAAGTACAAGCAACGAGATGTAGTTTGCATCTATCCAGAAGTGCTCTACGATATATAAATATTTATTTACAGATGTACAAGACTATGTATGTATGGACTATAAGGGGTTTTAGCAAGAGATCTAGATATTGTGTATAAATATAAATACGGGAGCTGTAGATCTCCAAAGAAATTCAGGAACAAATCAAAGCCATTTCTAAATCTTTGGGACTCCAGAGAACCGCAGGAGCCGCTTTTCAAAAAAAAAAAAAAATCACTTTTTCTTAGCTTCAAAACTTTTTATACAAAAATAAGTTATTTTCAGAATAGTTATTTTCATGTTTCCATTAAATAAAAAACGGAATTAAAATCGCACATGTAGAAAACAAGGCATTTAAAAACGTCATCCTCTGGCCACTTCCTGTCGTCTTCTTTGTCGTTTCTGCCAGTAGTAACATCCTGTTGCTGATCATGTGACTCGTTTGATGCAGAAAAAATGTTTCCATTGCAGTTTTAGGAAATAAATCAATTAAAATACAGCCGAAAAAAAGAAATGCTTCATCCTGGCGCCAAATCTTTTATCAAAAATGTGAGTTTGTTTTATCTTCATAATTGTCGTTTCATGACATGAATTAATTTTTGTACTTTTCACAATTTTATGGTTAATGGAAACGCAGCTAATTCTGTTTGGAATCATTGGATTTTCGTCCCTTTTGGTTAAATTTGAATAATTTTAGAACCTGGCGTATTTACTTTCTACTCTTTCTTCCTTTGAGTTGGCAAAAACTTTACTTTCAATCTAAAATAATTCTGTGACGGACGTTAAATTATGACCAGGATGTAACTTTGGGTGGAGAAACACTCCAGCATGAAGACAGTGAAGCAAAGCAAAATGGCTCCCTCTGTATTTGTTTCACAGCAGGAGTTTACTGCTGATGCTCTGGTTCTGACCGGGTTCTGCATACAGAACAAAGACTTTCCTGTTTAATTTCAGCGAAGCAGGAAGACTGCTGACTCTGCTCACCTTTAATACTCTGAAGCTTTGCTCCCTTACAGTGTTTCTATCCACACCTTCATCTAAAAACAGACAGTTTCTATGATGACAAACAGCAGGGGGCGCTATAAGTGTCAGGATTTTGCTGTGGAAATAAGCTTGACAATTTTAAACAACATTTTTATTCAGTTTGTTTGTTGTCCAAAAGAATCAAAAAACTTTTATTTTTCTTTTTAGTTCATGTGACAGAATTTTGTTTTTATTGGGGAACAAAATTTATTTCAGGATGTTTGGTGAAATTATCCAAGCTAATATTTTTTTACTTAAACCATCACAAAAACACAGTTTTAAAATATAACTGCATGGCTGGTTGAATTTCAATGATTTGTTAGTTTTAAATTAGTATTTATTTGGAATAAACCTTTAATTATGGAATTCTGGTTTAATATTATTAGATTATTGTTTATTTTCTTATTTCTTTTTTTATTTATTTAAAATGAGTGGAATAATATTAATAATGGATATTTCGAGGTCATTTTGCGAAGTTTGTGAAATAATGAATAAAATTAGTGAAACAGAAAGTTTGTGAGTTTTATCGCTCAGCTTTGCAGCGTGTGATAGTCTGAATGCTTCCTGGTCAGAAGATGAAGAGGAGCACATCTGGCATGATGAAGAGCCCTGGTTGATGGGCGTAAAATTCATTTAAAGGGAACATTAGACGGAGACATTTCTGTTTTATTCATGAGATTTGGCGTACATTTAACATCAGCGGCGTGCAAAACTCCCGTCCTGTCCATTAATTTCCCCCCGAGCCGCTGAGAACGGCTCGGCGCTTTACGGCTCTTTTATTCCTTGATGAGCGCCATTAATTTCTCAGCAAGGAACGTTTTCCTTTATCCAACATGGCTGCACTGGGAAGCAAACTGGCAGCACTTCTGTGGGTTTCTTGGTGTTTCTCAGACGATGATTTCTTCTCTCGCTCCAATTTTCAGGCTGCATTATCTCCGACTCGCAGGCAGAGCTGCAGAGTAAACACCTCGTTTTATTCTTTCCTTCTTTTACTATCAGTCGGAAAGCCTCTCTCATAAAGATCACTCACATTCAGACTAATTGGATTTATTTAGACTCATTACATTCATTCTGTTTGGGTTTGAAGCAGCTTTTTGTTTCTGATGCTTCGTTTTGGACCACAGTGTCGGTTTGTTGGTTTTCCTTAAGAAGCATAAGATTTATTAACTCTTACGGCTCAGAATCAGATCAAGGTTGGGAATATGTTTCTAATATTTTTCTTTAGATGGTTTACAGCAGGATGGTCCACCAGCCAAAATGCAGCTTTTGGGTCATTTTTAGCCCCTGAACTGATTTATTAAAATCCACTCTGACATGTTTGACGGCTCTCTGAACCTGAAGCTGTCGGTTATTTTCTGTCATAAAGTCGTAATATGCTGATTAAATCGCACTGATACGAGAATAGTGGTCATATTACGAGAATAAAGTGGGAATAATACTAGATTAGTCGTAACAGTTGGAACAGTACAAGAAAGTCAGAGTAATAATAGAAATACTAGAAAGTCGAGATATATGAGAATAAAGTCGTAATGTGTGGATAATCGTAATAATACAAAAGTCATTATATTAAAAAATAAAGTAAAATATGAGAATAAATTAATAAAACATGAAAATAAGTTGTAATTTTATCAGAACTCCTTCACAATGTTGTGTTAAAATTAGGAAAGTTGAGCATCTTATTTGTACCAAATTTCTGCTTCAGTACAAATAAGGAAATTCTTCATTTTTTTACACATCGGCATCAAATGATCGGCAGGTTAGATCGGTTTCTCTCTTAAGTATCGGCTAATCTCCAAAAATGAAGGGAATGAAATGATTTATGGATTTTCCGCTGATCTTCGCGTCTGTAAACGCCTGAATTTTGAAGAAAATCCTTAGAAATAGAAATACTTGAAATATCCTGTGTATCTTTCAGATGAAAAACGAGATCGATGCTCAGCAGGGACGATGTTTACAGCTTCCCTGCAGGATCGCTTTTCTGTGTAAGGCTTCAGTTTGGGTTGATGCTCCTGGCAGGGATCGGGATCAGGCTGAGGTTCGCGCCTCGGGATCAGGCTGAGGTTCGCGCCTCGGGATCAGGCTGAGGTTCGCATGTCGGGATCAGACTGAGGTTCGCGTGTCGGGATCAGGCTGAGGTTCGCGCGTCGGGATCAGGCTGAGGTTCGCGTGTCGGGATCAGGCTGAGGTTCGCGCGTCGGGATCAGGCTGAGGTTCGCGCCTTGGGATCAGGCTGAGGTTCGCGCGTCGGGATCAGGCTGAGGTTTGCGCGTCGGGATCAGGCTGAGGTTCACGCATTGGGATCAGGCTGAGGTTCGCGTGTCGGGATCAGACTGAGGTTTGCGCGTCGGGATCAGGCTGAGGTTCGCGCGTCGGGATCAGGCTGAGGTTCGCGCCTCGGGATCAGGCTGAGGTTCACGCATCGGGATCAGGCTGAGGTTCACGCATCGGGATCAGGCTGAGGTTCGCGCCTCGGGATCAGGCTGAGATTTGCGCCTCGGGATCAGGCTGAGGTTCGCGCGTCGTCCCAGAGCGTTTCCCAGAGCGGCATAAATAAAACAATTTGATTTCTGTAACGCTCTGAGGCGTCCATTCATCTCCAGTTACTTACGCTGTTTCTTTCTGTACATGTTTGCAGAATATATATGTATATATAGTTATTTATTTCTCTTAGAGTGAATTTATTCAAAGGAACAAATGCAGCTCTTTGGATCTTCATAATGAAATGAATCAGAAATGGCAGACGCTTCACTTTCCCTTCAGCCGTTTCTAAAGAGCGCTGAAACCAAAGGGAAAAGCACAGTTTGAAGTTTTATGGAATATTTTCTGTAAATCTGGATGTTTTGCTGACAAAATGTTTTAACAAACATGTTCATTTAATGTGTTTACTGATGAATCATCACCAGGTTTCACACAAATGAACCTACAGCATCACCTTTCTTTATTTTTGCTGCTCTGGAGCTACTGGCTAATATGCTAACAAAGGAGCTAATTTTAGCTTACTGCTTTAGCGGTTTTGCTAACGTTAAAAATATTTACCTTCCCCTAAATAAATTTTTTCAGATACATTCTGTTATTTTCTGCATCTATAAGTTCTTTAGCATTAGCTTCCACTAAACATTATGTGTTCATAGCGCTTTAGCGTTAGCAGAACTCATGTTTACCATTAGTTGTTTACGGTTAGCACAGTTAGCTTTTTAGCTAGCAGTGGCCACCACTTCAAGCAGGCGCCTGTTAACTAGTGGTGGACGTATTTAAAACTTTTAATTGAGTTGATTTTAGGGTCTTTAATGAATTAATTGCAAGTTATGAACCAACAAAATGAGCAACATTTTCAATTCAAAAATAAGTTTTGCTAATATTAAAAACATTTAGCACCCTTTGCTTCCCCTAATTTAAGAGTGTTTTAACTAATGGTTTGAAAACGATTTACCAACGAAATAAGAAAGAAAACCTTTTTGATGCTAAATGATTGAATAAATAGAAATATGAGCTCATCAACAAAGATATTTACTGTTTTTAAATCAGTTTTTAGGTTTTCCAACCATCAGACTGGAGCAAAGTGTTTCCAGTGTTTAATGGAGTTTCTTTAGAAATGTACACTTAGCATCTGTGCTACATTTTTAGCATTGAGATGCTACTTTAGGCTAGCATAGCTTTGCTGATAGGCTAGTCCTGTTAGCACAACTTAAACACAACAACAATCTTTTCCAGATTCCAATCAGAAGCAGATTTTAACTCCCTGTTGGCCGAGAGATGCGGCTTTGTCGTCCATTGTTGTTGTTACAGATGCTGTTTGTGCGTCAGATTTATGGGTGTACCAGAAACAACGTGAATACAAAGGTTCCAGGGTGGTTTTGGCACCTTACAGCTATTAAATGACCTTTGACCTTTCTATTTCAGATTCACTATTATTTATTAAGCAGTAGTAGTTGGAAATCCTGTATTGTTTTTGCACAGCTGAGGTAAATTTAGATATTTTCAGATCCTTTAACTATAATTAATTGTGCTTTCCTTCGTATTGTGACTGACTTTTTCCTCCGATGTGGGAGTTCAAACCTCCGCCCGTTGCTCTGAGATATTCATGAACTGTTCACAAAATGCTGAGAAATGAGCCAATTAACATCTTCAGACGGCGGCAGAAGTTCCCAGCATCGATCCGTTTGGGTCCTGAAAGCATTTATCTACCGGGCCAACAGGAAGGTTCTGCTCCCAGGAGAACACGGAGCGAGTTTGGATGATAACTTCAGAAAACAGCCGTCACATGTCGACTTTTTGGGTTAGCTTTAGAGCCATGGGTAGCTGACCGAGCAGCTTCAGTTTGTCAGACAGAAACTAAGAAATGCTTTTAATATGGAAGAAATTCCTGCCTTAAATCACACAGAGTGGCTCAGTTTGATGGAAAATCTGGGTGATCTTCACTGATAGAGGGAGGATTGTCTTCAAATCCATGTTCTGGAGAACGGTTCCTCCTTGGACATGAGAACTTTCCAGCATATTTTTAGCTCTGAATTCCTCTTATTGTTCCCGACAAAAAGCATGGAGGCAAATCAGGACCAGATTTTACTCCGTTTGGCACCAAATAAATCTATAAAGAACAAGGTTTTACTGTAAAATCTGTGGTGTCGATCCAGAGGAGTCTGTTGGTCTTCTGGCTCATAGTGATAACTTAGAAAGTCAAAATATGACTTTTATTTTCCAAAATTTGAGTTTCTGTTTGGCTTTTATTTTTTATTTTATGGCAGAAATGTGCTTCCATAGTTTAGAAAATAAAAATAAACACCCACAAATTGAGGTGGGTGATATGGATTTGGACTTTTATTGTGATATTTTGTGGTGCTGCTATTGTGATAACGATATAAATTATGTTAAAAAAATTATTACAACTTGGCATCACAAACACAAATATTGTTCTTGAAAAAGTTTCTCATTTGAAACAGGATTCTTCAGGACGTCGGTTACTTAACGAGTCGCTTTGCATCAACTAACTGCACATAGTAACTGTGTTTGATTCACATTCACTTACAGAAATCTTTTCTCAAAAAAGTGAGCAGCAACAAATCTAAACGTTTTTCAAAAAAGCGACAACTCTAGCAACGTTCAATAACTTCTGCAGTTTCACTTTGGGGATGTGAACAACCGTTCACACAGAAGTCTGATTTCATTTAGTTGTAGCATGAACAATAAGGTAACAATCATCGGTTTTCAGCACAGAGTTGAGCATCAAGCCTCAGAAAACACTAAGGAGAAAAGATCCAGGATTCAAACACACCTGTAGATGAAAGATTTATGTCTTGCTCAGATTTGAGATTATTTCGGTCATCTGGACTCGATGAAAGCAGTTCCCAGTTCGATCAGCTGCAGATTCTGCATCGTTTTTGGTTATTATCGCCTTTTTCTGCCTCTTGTCTTCATAATTAGCAACAGACGGCACTGCAGGTCGTTTTTCAGTTTAAATTCAGCCCAAACCTCAGAGACGACCTGCTAAATCAAGATGAAGCTGGCAGGAGCCTGAAGATGCCAGCTTAGTTACCCTCAAGGCTGTTTGCTGTCACAGTTTGCTGACAGAGACGGATCGACCTGGCAGATGGTTCTGGCCCGTGGCCCGTTTAAGCGCCGGACTCTGAAATTGCCAGGAGATTTGTCTTAAAAGACGAAGCTGGAAGAGGTTTCACTCTTCAGGAGAAAGACGGCTTGAGAGACACTTTAGCTCTGCAACGGGGGAATAAAACCTGTAAATGTGATGTGAAATCTGGCAGATTTTTCTAAAAATGTGACTAGCAACAAATGAAGCAACTTTTTGTCCAAACATTGACCAGCTGCAAATCTGGCAACTTTTTTCAGTAAAGCAACCCATGAAAAATCTTGCAACTTTCACTAAAGCGATTAGCAACAAATTTGCTATTTTTTAAATTAAAAAATAGAAATAAATCTAAGCTTTTTTTCAGTAGAGTGACTGACGACAAATTAGCATTTTTTAAAAAAAAAACAAACAACAAATCTTATCAACTTTTTTTAAAAAATTGACTAAAAATTCAGCAACTTAAAAAAAAACAAATCTGTTGACTTTTTGTAGAAAAAATGAGCAACTGGCAGCAGATCTAGTGACTTTTTTTAAAAAAAGCAACAAATGTTGTGACTTTGTTGACATAGGAAGCCGTTGATATTTGCCTGCAGTTGCTTCTGGAAACATTTGTTCCCGTTTTCTCCTTCAGCTGCTAAACGTTTCCAGGACGCCTTGACCTCCTGACCGGATGGCTGCCGGTTCATTCTGCTCCGGTTTATTTGTTTTCCTGATCAGTCGGGGAAACGTTGAGTTCTCCTGGTGTGCCGCTGATGTTTTATCAATAATCCAAATCCCGCGTTGCCTCTGCTTGTCAGGCAACGTTCCCGCCCGCCTGCAGCGGCAGAGAAATCCGATTAATTCCCCGTCGGTCCGGAGCGGCGCGGCCGACACGGACCAGCGGTTAATGGTTGAACTGGGTCAGGAGAGGAGCGGAAAAACGGCTGGAAAGGTTCCTCTGAGACGCAGAAAGTTACGTAATGATAACAACTCGGTTTGCAGCTTCCATTTACTCTCCTCCTTTCACACGTCGGCTTTTTATTCATCACAAACTAAACTCAATTTTCTCCAGAATTTCTTCCTTTTTCGCCTCGACAAAAGAAAACTCGTCCTCAGACTCACAGATATGAACATTTCATTCTGTTTTCTGTTAATAATAATAATAATAATGTATTTCAGGACGCATGCTGGGGCACAGTGTATGTGTTTATGAATAGCTGCGTGCGTTTTCACTTTCCTCGCTCTGCTTGGAGATAATTTCTGCATGCTGGGACTCAGATGAGAAATGCAGCGTATTTTCTGCTGGGTGAATAAATCTCAGAAGGTTTTCTGCTTCTAATTGCTTCAGAGGAAAGTTGATTTATTTTAGAAAACACAAGAATCTGCATCGTGTTCTGGTAATAAATGAATATATTCTGTCCTGTTTGGTTGGCAGGTTTACTTTATTTAATTTCTCATGGAAAGAAAATTTCTGTTGTTAGGAAATTAATGTGAAATTTTATGGTATCATCAGTCAGGATGTTGGTGAAATGAAACAGCAGCTCCTCTGTTTTGGAAGATTCATCATCATTTTGGTTCTGCAAACAGTTTCAAATCACTTCAGGGTTTTTTCTGCTTTCTAGTTCATTTGTGATCTGAAAAGCTGGTAAAACAGCAGATCTTTCATTTATTTTGGTGCTAAACTAACTGAAGTATTTTAAAGTTGATTTTTTGAGCTTTTACATTGCTGAGTCCTTTAGTCCTGTTAATGTTCTTCAGGTGACAGAAGGCCGACTTTGTAACCGTTTTTATGTGGCTCTGAAGGTTCAGGTCCAGATTTTGGGCCTGTTCTCTTATGTCCAGCTGGAGTAACTGACTCTACATCGTTCCTCTTCAGTAGCTTCAGCTTCTGCTCAGCTGAAGAAAGTTTTGGCACCCTACGTATTGACCTAACCTAGCCCTTCGTTAGCGTGTAGCGCTGCTGAAGCTGTTGCTAACTGCCTAGTTGCTGAGCAGCAGGATGTGGGCAGCTGCGCTCAGGCTGGAGGAGGAAGATAAGGCGCTCCGGCTGGCTCTGCTTCCTGAGGGTCAGCGCTCTGCCTGCGCCCGGCAGATGTCGAGGGTTTTGTGGAGAAGTCGGCGTGCCGCGGCGTGCATCTTAACGCCCGCAGCGCTCAGAATCAGGACGCATCAGCTTTCAGGGCGGCGGTGGGAAGAAGCTGGCGGACTGGGTGTCTGAATCCTTCATGGTGTGTTAGCGCTCGCTGCTTTAGATGGCAGCAGGAAGGCAAGGAATTCACATTTTATATTCACACTCCAACCACTGATAATTGCAACTAGCAATTATTTTAAAAGTCGATTAATCAATTAATCTGATTTAAAAATGACTAAATCTACAGATTCCTTTTTTTACCTCTTAAGCTGTTTTTATACTAGAAATATTTTAAATAAACAAATCAATTCCTCTTTAAGTTGAGAAAATAAACATTTTATTGCCAAAATGCAGAATTTCTTTAGTAAATCAGAATCAGGTGAAGCTAAAACTTTTCCACCAGTTTCACAGACAAAAATGTTTCTTTATCTTAAATGCAAAATGCTTATATGTTTATACAATTTTGACTTGATTACTTTAAAATATTTTTAACAAACACCTTATTTTGAGTCTGTGTATACTCCAGTTACCGATTAATCACGATTAATCGTTACTTTCTCGTTTATTTATGTTTTAGCCTTTCTGTCGTTACTTTTTTGATCCGTCTTTTCTTAGTATAAATTTTTTGCGCTTCATTACTGAACCAACTGTGTTGTTCCTTCAGCAAGTTGCCTGTTTTTAGCGATTAATTGATTACTAAAGTAGTTGACAATTATTTCAGTAATCAATTAATCACGATTAATCAGATTAATCGAGCTCCCAGTATTTAACTTGCTTTGTGATTTCCTTGTTTCATTATTTTCATTACATTTTTCAGTCTGAAATGCATCTTGGATCCAATCATCACCAGAAACTGACATTATCTCTCCTAAATATATTATTTATCCATAACTTTTCTGAAGTATTTTTGTTGCTGCAGAGAAATCGATAGTTTTTGTTGTCGTTTTGTTCACTCGGCAGGCGGGAGCCGAGTTCATGCAGAACCCTCCGAGTCATTCCTGGAAGAGTCGACTTTCTGCCTCGCTGCACAAATGCGCCACAAACTTTTGCTTCAGCAGAATTTCCTGCAAACATCCTGAAGGACTTCAGTTGATCAGTTTTTACCAAACAGGACGCAGATGCTGAACTGATAAAATCATCTTTCGGTTTAATTCGCAAACATCAGAATTTTACTCATTGGAGGCTGAAAAATCTGTTTCTTGAGTTATGAAAAATATTAGAAACAAAATGTTTATATTTTTATTCTGTCTTGACTCTGAACATGTTTTTTTCAGTAAATTGTCTTTTTAAAGTTTGTTTGCTCCAGTTAACGATTAATCAATTACCAATTAGTTGAGGATTATTTCAGTAATCACGATTAATCATTACTTTCTTGTTTATTTATGTTTCTGTCTTTACTTTTGATCAATGTTTGCTTAGTAGTTGTGTTTTAGATTCGGTTTTTGTTTTTCTCTCTTCTTGCTTTCGGTTTGATTTCCAAACATCAGAATCGATTGGATTTAATTTTTCTCAGCGGAGCCTGAAAAATCATTTTCCTGAGTTATGAAACCGAAGCTGAGGCTTCAGTAGGAGTGACCGTTGTTTGCTTTTCCCCTCTGCTCTGTTGTTGGGAAAAGAAAATCCATCTGCAGAAACGTTTTCACGTCGGGTCTCAGGTTTGTTTGTGCTGAAAACAGAAACTTAAAGCCAGAACTCTGATTTCTGATTCCTCGCCTCGTCACGTTCTGCTTCTCAGCATTTTCTTGTTTTTGCTTTTAGAATATTAATGAGTGCAAACCAAGCATGAATTTGCAGAATCTTCTACATTTAAAGTTCCTCTGAACTCTTTTCTGCACTTTTAAATTAATCTCTGCGAGGCATTTGCAGGAAAACCTTGGAAACGCTGCAGGGCTTCATGAAATAGAAAAGTTTGTCTTAACTTATTTCAAACTGTTTCGTCTCCACTGTGGGTTTTTTCTTCCCACTCAGATATTTTCTGAAGTGACGGGTTTGCTTTTGGATTCTCAGTAAAAACATAAATCATACATTTGATTTTTTATTTTGTCCACATCTGATCAATGAGTTTGTTTCTTTATTAAACACCGACGGCTCAGAAACCTCAACAAGATTAAAATTATCCGGATTAAATGAGTGAAACTTTTGATTAACAGTTTATCTGTTTTATTCTGGACACATTAAACTGAACTCTTCCTGTTTCAGGCCAGTTATGATTATCAGAATTATGTATGTTTTATTATTTATTCCTAATAATAAAGGAGAAATTTGTTTGTTTTTTTACTTTGTTGTAAATTAGAGGTTACTTAGTGGTCCATTTTACACAACAGTAAGAGTATTTATTGTTATTTATTAATATGTATTTTTATTGTACAGTTACTGCCTCTGGTGGGCTGCAGTCATGGAGTTGTTTCTTATTTATTACTTTTTTAAACTTTGACAGCGATTAGCACATTTAGCTTCCGCTAAATAAATTTTCCCACAGAAATTCTGAAGCACTAATTTACTTTGCTGTTTTGGAAATGTTCAGTTGAATAAAGTCCAACATCTGCGTTGAAGTTTTGGTTATGGAACACAGAAAAAACTAATTGTTTCTTTCAAATTAGCAGAATATTAAAAAGTTTTGCAGACATTTAATGGACTCAGTTTATCCCACCTGGTGGCTGTTGACTTGGTTGAATTTAGCGCCTTAGCATTAGCTTTGGCTACATAGTATGTTGGTATAGCCTTTTAGCATTAGCTTTAGCTACATAGTATGTTGGTATAGCCTTTTAGCATTAGCTCTGGTTAAATGGCATGTTCATGTAGCACTTTAGCATTAGCGCTACACTAATGCTAATGTTTATGATTAGTGCTTTGGGGTTAGCACAGCTAACATTTCAGTTAGCGATGTCCACCACTGGTTATTTTACGCAGTAACTGCATTTAATTTTATTTTGAAATGTTTTAATATTTATTGATGCTCTGATGGAACAAAACATGAGCTAAACTTCAAACATAATTACAACCGTTCAGGCAGTTTTTGGGGTTTCAAACATCATTAGTTGGAATTTATTGTCAAAAATCCAAATTCTTATAAGAAATCTTTCATAGTAACCATAAACAAACTGATGAATATCCATCCTTTGATGTCTCTTAGGTCACTTTTGTAACTAAATTGCTGATTTTTTTTACTCATCTGTGGAAAACCTGTGTGTTTTGAAATGTTGCCTGAATATTTCCACATTTGTTTTTTGAACCTCTGTTTCTGCAGCATGTTGACCAAATGTCCCTGTTGGGACGTTTTGTCCCATAAAATGAGACGACGTCCCACATCTTCTGCAGGACAGACGCTTTTATCGGCTTTGGCCGACGTCCAGCGACATTCAGTGGCATTAAGAAAGCCAGGCATAAACTCTAATGAGCGCTGTGTTTAAAATCAATCAAGCTGATTGACCGCCACACGATGCTTTTAGCATTTTACTCCATGTTCTGCCCATCTGTTACCGACGGAAACAACGTTTAGTGAGACCAAATCTGTCTGGATTTTACTGCTGTAGTGTAATAACTCAGAAAAATCAGAACTGGCCTGCAGATAGAAAGCAAGAATTTATTGTTATATTATGTATCTATTATTATTATAACTGAAATCTGTTTTTATTTTATCTGACTGGAAAAATGTAACTAGAACAGTTAAAAATTCCCTGCAGTCAAAATGACTCCTAATTGACCAAACAGGTAGAAATGAATGTTTGATCTGCTCTATGTTGGCTAAAAATGTACAGTTTTAGGAAAACCCTAATCTGGATTAGTTTGTTTGATTCAGAGGGATTACGTCTCAGAGAGCTGCTGTTCTAGTTGTTACTGATCAAAAGTTTTAGGCAGTTTTTAGCGTATTTGTTAGTTTTTATTGGTTATCTGTTAACTATTGTTTAGTTTTTAATCATACTTTTAGTTTTTTCATAATATGGTTCATCTTTAGGTGCAGAATTTAAAATGGTCAAAGTATTGTCGCTATGTAAACATCGATTTGGTAATAATTACTCAAAAAAGATGAAATAAAAAACTTTTCAAAAAGGTTAAATAGATTCATAAACACAAAAACGACGGATATTATATGTATAATTTCCGTATGTTTTAGTTTTATCAACACACAATGGTTCCAATTAGTTCCAGTTTTTCCACCTTAATTATTGTTTTTATTTATTTCATTTAACAAAAATGTTTTCCCAATTTCAGTTTTTGTTTTTGGTTATTTTTAGTGTTTGAAAATTGGACCTGAAAAACTGAACTTGACTTGTGATGAATTGTGCATTAGTTGTGTGAGTTTTACTCTGACGTTATGAATTAACCTATCAGAAGCTCACAGCATCATGACATCATCATCTGGGATTCCCAGGATTACTTAAAGAGACAGTAATCTTACCGTATTTAAACGTCTGACATCTTTTATGCTGTTTACCGGCTGGAAATAAGTTTTTAACTCAAATGAAAGTTTTCAGCTGTGTGAAAGTTTTTGTTTCCGTCTCTGCAGAAGGCCATGAGCGTCTCTCAGCGCGTCGATGAGTGAAGCACAAGCTGGAGTCCTGAGCATCAGCGGTCCACAGCAACAGTAAGGTATCTCCAGTCAACACTTCATCAAACCGAACTCTGATTCCTGTTCAGAACGATTCACATGGCAGTTCTGTCAGCGGACAGCAGGGGGCGTAACGGAGTCTGTCTGGATGGGGGAGTGGTGACATTTTATTTATCGGCTCTGGAGAAACAGGAATGCGTGTTGGCGACTTTTCTTCTTTCTTCTTTGAAGGATTTATTCTGCAGATAAATATCACAGCAGAAGATCCAAACTCTGCTTTGGTTTCAAACTGGTGGGGAAAGACGCTTCAGCAGGAAGGATAAGAAAATTCCTCCTGCTGTCAAATATCAATATTTTATTTAACAGAAGAAAGCCAACCAACGTTTTTGTAGAGTGTCAGTCTTTATATACATAGATATTGATGCAGAGATATTTTTAAAAATTCACATTAAAAAAATCCAAAAATCAAAAGCATGAACTATTTATCTTTTATTAACCAAATTTTAATGCTTTGATTAGAATGTTATAGTAAATAAATCACAAATGTCCAGTGATTTTTACTGGATCAGGATTTATGTTTAACTCCATTTTGACTCCTGATGCCTGCAGCTACATCTGATTTTCACATGTGGCGTTTATTGAATTTATCTGTACAAACACAGCAATACTCTTTGAAAACTAGAATCTGTTTTTATTTCACATGGCTGGAAAGATTTAACTGGAACAGCGCAAAATGCCCAGCAGTCAAAACGACTGCTGACAGAAACGACCGTATTTATTTGCCCTTTGGACGCTAAATAGAACTTCAGTTCTTATGAAAATGTAAGGTTCTAGGAAATCCCTTATCTGGATTAGTTTGTCTCATTTGGAGGGATTACATCTGATTGAGAGTTGAGGACATTGTGATCAACACTGCTGTCAGTTTTGTAAATTAGTTTGTAACTTCAAGTTATTTTTTTTCTCGTTTCTCGTTCACTGATGTCTGTTTGGTTGCAAAACTTATTTTATTATGCTGTGATAAACATTTGAAGTATGCTGACAGCTATATGCATATAGCATGCTACATGCACGGGTTACCACGGCAACCCTCAGTAGCGACTTGCATCCTGCTCCCGATACTGAGAACCTGAGATCATTTTCATGTTTCCTATTTGAAATGATTTGCAAAATCAGACTATTTCCTTTGTTTTAAGATCGTGTACTTTGTTATTTATTGAGTTTTCACATTTTTATTAAATTTAGAAAAAATTTAAATTTGCCGCCCACAGCTTCTTTTACCAACTCTGTGTGTTTTTCTGTCTGCTGGTTACAGGAAGGTGTTTATTAGGCCTCTCATGATCACAACTGAACCATAAATTTTCCCAGAAGTTACTGTGAGAAATGATAATATTGTTGTTTTGAGACCATTTTAGAGTAATATAAATATAATGGCATAAAATGCAAGAACACATTCTGAAAGATCAATAAACATTCATTACTAATAAACATTTAACACTGGAACTGGGAGACATTTTAAATGTACAGAATAAATACAACAGAAACAGCAAATAAAATGAATTATGAATATCATGTAAATAAAATTATCCTTCAAAACAGGTTTAATTGAGACCAAAGCAGCAAACTGAAAACTTTTATCATCCAGTTTTTTGTAAAAAAGAGAAAAACAATAAATCATGCAAATGGAAATTAATGAGCTTATTTTGATTTATTGGTTTATTGCGACAGCCTAGTGTTGATCTTCTTTTACTGCGTGTAGGAGAAGATAAAACCAGAGGTTTGTGTTGCTCAGGCGTCTGAATCCTGATCCGTGTCGTGTAAAGACGTTGAGTATCTGTACGGGATGCCCAGCTGGTTTAAATGGTCGGTGACACGCAGAGCCCAGCTGTAGTCAACAAACCTGCCTGTAAAGGTCAAACAAATCACATTTATATTCATTTCAAATGAACATAAGTTTCCTTAATGGCTCACCAGGATTTCTGCCATCTTGGACTGAAGATGCAGATTGAAGAAATCTTCATTTTGTTTCTGTGCCTGTTGGTCACAAAGGAAAAATATTCATGCATTGTGGTGATGAGGAAACCCAACATGACAAATATGTACATAACTTTTCCCCTAATTCTTTTTTTATTTTTATTAATTTCGTACACAGCCACTAAATATGAACGATTTGTCTCGTTTTGGCTGCGATTGGTTGATCCACGAAACAAAATAAGACAGAAAAAAAAACAAATACCCGTTCAGTGATCAGTTCATAGAAATTTACCGATGATTGAATCCAGACTGGATTAAGAGAAGAGTCATGTTGATAAAACTAAAATTGAATGAGTTGCCACAGAGCATCACAAAGCAGCGCCTGCTGCTGGCAGAGCTCTGACCATTTCACAGAGAAAATCTCTCCTGTTTCTTCTGTTAGGCCAAATTTTGAGATAGATGAGAGGCTTTATTTCGAATAAATGGAAATGTGGCTACAATCAATAAATGCACTGTTGTGATTGGTTAGAGCGTTCACTTCCTGGTTTTTGGCAGGAATGCAATGCCATACATTCTCACCTGTTAATTCTTCTTCATCTATCTCATCCTGAAATTTCTCTACACTTTGAATCTAGGTCATGTTTCTCCAAATTTCAAGAGCGTTCAGATCGATGGTTGGATTTTACCACGGATAAATGTGATTGGTTAATACACTCATTATAATTTTCTGCAGGAATGTGACGCCGTATTTGGACAGCACTTCAGAAGTTGTGATTAAAGCATCCATATTTATTTTAAAAGTCTTTACTGACAGGTAGTTAACAAGAGTTAACTATAAGCAGAGAGTTTTTTACAGGTGATTTTGAAAGAAGGAACTACGGAAGCTCATAAGGCACAAAAAAGCAAAGTGATAATAAAATCAATAAGATCAAAGCTTTGCTACTTTCTCTGGGTTTCCTGCAGCTTCATGAATTCTTAGTCTGTGCAGACAAGCCTTCTGGTGATTCCTGCTCCATTTAACAATCAGTTCCTCTGATAATTAATCGTCTCCTGATGGTATCGTCTCCCCAGATCAGTCAGCGGGTTGTTAACGCGATAAGAAAGTGAGGAAAAAGACATTTTCATTTGTCTTTTTCATCTCTTTCTATGTAACTCTGACTTCTAAGGATGTCTGAACCTTTCAGCTTCTGTTGGGTTTCCTCTTTAAAACGTAAACCTGAGCTGGAAATCCTCGTCACAATAACAGAAACAGAACGACTCGGCACTTTTACAGCAGAGTGGGAAATAATTTATCAAGCAGGATCAGGAGGAAACATTAAAAATGAACTCAGTCACATGAGTTAGATTCTTTTTGGTTCAAACTTTAATTCAAAATGTTTGATAAGGCCGTGCCGTGGTGGCGTAGCGGTGAGCGTGACCCACGTTTGGAGGCCTTGAGTCCTCGACGCGGCCGGCGCGGGTTCGACTCCCGGACCCGGTGACATTTGCCGCATGTCTTCCCCCCTCTCCTTCCCCGTTTCCTGTCAGCCTGCTGTCATATAAGGGACACTAGAGCCACAAAAAGACCCTGGAGGGGTAAAAAAAAAAAAAGTTTGATAACAAGCTGAATTTGTTATATTTTTCCAGGAAAAATCATTTTGCACATGCTGTTTATGTGTCTTAATTATTTTGGGTATTTGAAGTTGCTCAACCTTTTTTTAATCAAAATGTTTTGTAATTAGCTCTCAAATCAAGCTGTCTAAATAGTGTCTATGCTTCTGTGCACGTTTTGACATTTCTGTGTAAATTTATTGGTAACGGCAGCACTCGCATAACTGTGGCATTCATTTTACAACTGATTAGCATAATAAGAGCTCAAACAATGCCTGAACTATGACCGTCAAATCACAGAGGATAACATTGACCATAATGGGATCCCCTACTCCAGCATCGTTCCAACCAGACGGCCGTTTAAAGCAAAGGAGGTGGATCAGCAGACGTGTTACTGTGGAATATCGTCTCTGCTGCCTGGATATTTACCCGTTAGCAAGTCATCACCATCTTCAGTCAGAGGCAGATTTATTGTAACACTGACTGCTACTGGAGCTCCTTGAAGATATTTGGATGGCATTTAAGCAGAAGCAAAGTTTTTGTTCAGGAAGCAAACAGCTGCACATCACTGTAGCCATTATTTCTCTAAGATAACTAGCTTAAGTCCTCCAAAATTTAAGAAATAATCCCTGATATAAAATTGTTGCTTGTGTAGCGTAATGTTATTGGGATTATGGGGAAATGCATTTTGGATTAGCTAAAGAGAGATTAGAGTAAGACTCAGTTTAACGCTTGGAAGAGACGCCATTACTGGGAGTTTTTATCCAAGGCTTCATTCGTTGTCTCATTTGGACTGAAGTTTCAGGGGGAATCCGCTACAAAGTAAAAACAACAAATGTTGCAGAATGATGCAGATACATTTAAATCATCAGGAAGAGGAAGAATCACCATCTGGATTTAATTTGGGAGAATTTAGAACGAGCTGGAAAAGTGCTGCAGTGATGAAAATGTGTCGGCTGTAAACGAGTTATTAAAGCGTAACCGGCGTCTCATTCGGGACGGATTCAACCCGTTAGCGGTGGAGGGATCAGGAAAACCAGTTTTCACACATTTAATTGGCCACTGATGAGTCCAGAACCCGGGGCGTAATTTACTACGACCTGAAACGAGTTTCTGCAGGAGAGAAAACAAAGCAACAAATCTTTGCTTACATTAAGCCTGGCGGGCCACCAGGCTTTACTTACCCACTGCCAGGGTAATTGTTTTTTTGTTTTTTATCCACCAGTAACTGATAGCAAAGATGAATTAAAGAGAATCAAAAACATTGGCTTTGCTATTAGCAGATTCTTGTGCCCATCAATGCTTTGGTTTATTTCACAGCAGCTCACATATTGGCTGTAGGGGGCGACACTTTGTCACATCATTATCGGTCAGAGGTCTTCAACATGAGGGCCGCAACCTTTAGGGAGGCCGTGGCGGTACTGCACGAGGGTCAAGACATTATTATACACGTTTTAAATTCAAATTTGTCTTTAAAGAAGCTTTAAAATGAATCCAACAGGTTGCAAATTGATAAAAGCAGACACACACCTGAGATCAAGAGATTTATTGGATAAATCAATATCAATATCATCAACAATTCCCTTTTTAAAAGTTTTTTTTTAAAGTTGTGTGTTTGTTTCCTTGAATTAAAGCAGAAGTGGAATCAGCTGAAATTCGTCCTGCTGGGTGTAAAACTGTGACAGCAGATTGGCTCCAGTGCCGCTGCGTTTCCATTTCCCTCAGAGTTTGACAGGCAAACATTTGCTGCTCCGAGCCGCCTGGACGCCGCGCAGCAGCGTGTTGTTATTATGATGAAGCCGTCTGCGCGGCCCAGACTCAGACTGTATTTATGTCTGCAGACCTGAGACGTGTTTACTGGCCACACGTGTCACGAATGCAAGAAGCTTCTGGTCCGGGCTGATTCAGTTTCCTGGAAAAACCAAAAACATGTCATATTACTGAAGATAAAACATAAAATAGCACATTTTTACTGTAAACTTTAAATACTGTAGATACGTTTCTGTTTTATGAAATATGTGCAAAGAATTTCTGCTGCAGAAATGATCCAAAAAATAATTTCAGTCTCTTTTATGTAATTCAGCTGCTAAGTTCTCCTAAGTGGACCAGCTGTTTCTGTTTCCTTAAATAAGGAACAAACTCAGCAAAAATAAAAAATATATTTTAAACTAAAATTTAAAAAAGCCAAATAAAAATAAATGATGAAAACAACAAACTCAAGAAAATATATATTCTAAAATTTAAAATAAAATGTAACAAAAAAAAATAAACAATGAAATAAATAATAAATAAAATGTCACTAACTGTAAAAAATGTATAATATAAAGTGTACATTATATAATGTAAAATAAAATATAAAGCTTTCCAACTTATTTTTAGTAACGGCTTTTAGGTATATCAATCAATCAACCAATAAATCAATTAAGATAAATACTTTGTGTCATATTTAACATTTTTCACTGTGATAAAATTATATTGTAAATAATTTTTCCCCGATTACAAACTACGAATTAGCGACATCGCCAACCAATCACAGACCATAACTACAGTGATAAAACCTTTTAAAAATGTTTTTTTTTTTTTTTGCCTTTTTCAAGTATTGGCAATAATGTCTTCCCGTAATACATCATATGAAAAATGATAGAAGCATTTCATATCAGTCACATCGATGATTATTGATCAGGTTTTTGTTTTAAATCTCTCCTGTTCCAGTTTTCTCTCTACGACGTTATTTTTTTATTTTTAAGAAGTTTTGAGGCAAAAAGTGAAACTTTAAACTCTGCCAGTTACGCAACATTTTGTTGCTAGGCAACCAAAGTTGGGGGGCGGGAGTGGAACTGAAACGGCTTGTTACCCAGTTGGTCGTTGCTAGGCAACTGAAGAGCCAGAGAATGAGTTGATGCCACCAAGCTAGCTTAGCTAGGTGAGAGGTTGAGCAGATCAATGCTTTCCTTTGCCTACGTCTCCCAGAATGCCGTGTGGTTCTGGATCAGAGTTCAGTTGATATTCTACATATTGAATATTCTATCAGCTGAATTGTCTATTGATATTGTAATTGATTTATTGTCCAGCCCTAACACATCATTATCTTGTCTTATTGTCAAATTTCCTGCCAACTTTTAAAGTTTTTTTCTTAAGTACAAAAACAGGAAAGTTTAGAAGGTTTTCTCCAGTAGCCGTCCGTCAGGAAGTTGGGTCGTTCTGAAGTTTTCTCCTCTGCTAGCAAGGAGCGCTAATCATGTTTGGGCTTCAACTTTACATGGAAATCCTCAGAGACGCTCCTCGTTTCCAGGGAAACACTCACATCCCAGGAAGAGATTGAAATAATTGGAGTCAGGATGTGTTGAACTCGATCTGCAGAGCGATGGGGATCCGCGCTTGTTTCACCCGATCAACCCGAGATGCTTCATGGTTTTTACTTCCACCCAGTTTAGATCGCGCCTCACCCACACTGGGATAAATCTAGAAATCCAGAACCTCCCTGTTCTAAACACTCCCTCATGCAGAAACCTGCAGCCATCTTGTTTCTAAGCACCCATTCTGGTTCAGACTCATGACCTTTAACCTTTAACCTGCTAACTGATGCCTGTAGAGTCTGAGATGGAGCTCTTGGGATTTTGGTAATTTCTCTGATGTTGGGCTGAATCTGCTGGGACTGCCATTCCTGGGAAGACTTCCGGTTGTTTGGAGATGACCTTTGACCCTTCCCAGCAGTGGTGACCAATGCTAACCAAAACATTAGCTGCACTAACCCTATAGCACCAATCACAAGCATCAGTTCCAGTAACAGGGGAAGCATTGCACCAACATGGTATTTAGGGGAAGGTAACGCTACACCTACACTATACTTAGCAGAAGCTAACACCAAGTGCTAGGCTAATGTCATTATTAGCTGAACTAATGCTAATAACGCCTCCCCAGACGAACTGGAGTTGGATTAAATTAAATGTGGCTGGTGTGATCTTAGAGCCGTCCTGATAATCATAACGTCATTGAAGATTATCGGAGGAGGAAAACTGGAGTAAAATTTTCCTGTGTGAACGAAGACTTGGCACAATAAATCTGAACGCTCCGTTTAAAGTGTAGCTGGTTGGTTTAGGATGATTTATTTGTCTTTACCTCAACTTTCTTCAAGAAACATAAACAAAAACAGAGTGGCGTCAGATTTCAGCAGTTGGACGATTTCTCTTTTGTCTTCGGCTGAAGACCATGAGGCATTTCTCCCGCTAGCGCTAGGCTAGCATGTTTGTTTTGGTTGTTTTTACCCAGAATGCCCTGCGCTGTAGTCCACTTCCTGCTTGGCGTTCATTGGAACCGAACCAGAGTTCACTTCAACTGTCTGCAGGCTGACCAGAGGTCAGTTAGCATTCAGACTTTCCCAACCAAACTGGACTTTCCAGGCAAATGGACTGGAGTTGGATTGAAGCGGAGTAAACATGGCTGGTATAAATCCGAACTTGGATTATCCTTGGAGTATTAATGATAATCTGGGCATCATTCATGACTGTCAGAAGGGAAACGTCGGCATAAACGTCTCGCTGTGTGAACTGGACAGCCGGACCATAAATCTGAACTCTCCATGTGAAGCGTAGCTGCTCGGTTTAGGATGTTTGTAAGGTTTGCAGATTGTGGGGATTTTTGCTGATGAATCATTTCAGGGTTTCTTCTTCTCCAAATTCCTGCTGGAAGGCGGTCCCTTCTCCTTCCTGAAGCTCCTCCTGGCCGGAGGAAGTGGGCTTTCTGGATGTCAGCTGCTGAGTGTGAAGGCAGATCCGCCATCCTCTCCTCGGCGGCGCAGCACCATCTGGTCGGCAGCTGAAACCCGTTAGGAACTTCCTGCTCTGCGCCGCGGCTCCAGGACGGTGAGCAGCGTTTTGTCCGCCTGCTTTCCTCCGTCTCTCCGTCGTTTCGTTGATAAGACGCTTCGGGTTGGTAGAGTGAGCGCCCAGGAACTCTGGCTGACTCTGATTGACAGTTTGTAGGTAGAAAAGGAAAAATCTGTTTGTTTTTTAACACATATGGCTAAGATTAGTGAGTAAGCTTGAAGGCATTCAGCACTTTGCTTCGGCTCCATCTTTTTTTAAATAGTTTTCCAGCCGTAAAACTTCTCAGTTCACTTCCAGAAAATGTGATTTCTGGATTTCTTTATCATGTTTTCTATTAATTTTTAGACTTTGCTGAACTTTGATCCAAACATTCAAGTGTTTTCTCCAGTTTGAGAAGCCGGACTCTTGCAGCTGGTAAATACGCCAAAGCTTAGCAGCCCGGTGTTAACTGTGTGTGTGTGTGTGTGTGGGTGTGTGTGTGTGTGTGTGCGTGCGTGTGTGTGTGTGTGTGTGTGTGTGTGTGTGTGTGTGTGTGTGTGTGTGTGTGTGTGTGTGTGGGTGTGTGTGTGTGTGTGTGTGTGTGTGTGTGTGTGCGTGCGTGCGTGCGTGTGTGTGTGTGTGTGTGTGTGTGTGTGTGTGTGTGTGTGTGTGTGTGTGTGTGTGTGTGTGTGTGTGTGTGTGTGCATGTGTTGGGGGTCAGATCTCCCACTGGGATTCTGTTGAATCACCAGACAGGAAGCCATTAAAACCTGCTGTCAGTGAGAGCGGCCGATACGTTTCCACGGCGATGAGATATCTTCGATGCTCCTCTTGATTCGACCTGAAGACGGTGAAACCGTGAGAGAAGCTGATCCGAACGCAGCGGGTCTGGCGGCTCAAACCTGCGGGTTTCATTTTTGGGCTGAGATTTTGTGCCGATGCAGGAATGTCGACGTCCCGCCCTGAACGCTCTGCAGCTGATCGCAGGAAACTTCGGGCGGCGAGAAGTTTTCACACTGCTTGAACTTTTCCCGTTTCAGTTTCATGTGGCGGAGCAACAGAAAGCAGAGCAGATCTGGGAGAGGAGGGAAAACTCGCGCTTTGAAACATCTGGTTTGCATCAAAGCTACAAAAGCTTTTTTAAATGAATTAATCTCAACGTGAAGCTGAAGCTGAAATAAAGTCTTAAAACATGATTTTTTTGTCAAAACCAAACGATCGTGGTTGGATATTTCTCTACGAACCAACAAAAAGAAAACAAGGCGTAAAAGCTTTTAATGTTTCAAATTCTTCAAGTCAGAATGTTTGAAATCTGCTTAAAATAATTTTCTTTAGTTCAAAACCATTTAGAGATTTAAAGCATTTTCACACCCGGTAGTCCAGTAGACCCGGTTTGATCCAGAACCAGAACTTCATCATCTACTCCACCTCCAGCTGCTGTGGTTCTCTGAGTTAAACCAACCTGTTCCCCTCCTGGCCTGTGGGGGCGCTGCACCAAGAACCACTGAAGGAAACGACACAGAAACCTCTGAGAGCAACTTCCTTCTTCACCAGATGGAAACAAGATGGCGGCATCAGATTTTAGTGGTTATTTGTCTTTGGTTACAGACCATGAGCCATTTCTCCTGCTAGCGCTAAGCTAACACGTTTGTTTTGGTTGTATTTATCCAGAATGCAGTACACTGTAGTCCACTTCCTGTTTTTGGAGCAATCTCTGTTGCTACAAATACTTGCTAAGATTTTGTGTTTTGCAGTGCATCACTAAAAATGCAAAGCATAAAAAAAACAAATATTTTCCACATTTTCTGCTTTGGAAATTAAATTTAGCTGAAAATGTTTTGGCCAAAACATTTTTACAGTTTTTGATGAACAAAATCATTCCAAGGACCACAAATGGCCCCCGGGCCACACTTTGGACCCCCCTGCCCTAATCACCTGTTTTTCATGGCCAGTCGTGGAAAAGCGCCGCTGTGTGTGTTTCCTGCTGGGTTGGTGTGTTTTTGACAGAAGTGGAGAGTCACTCAGGACTATTGATCGTGGATCGGCGACCACTCCGGCGCTGACGGCGGTCGTTTGTCCAGATCGCCTATCGCTGGCGGGGGAAGTGATGCAGGGCGCTCGGGTCGGGGGTCACATTCACGTTTCTTCAAAGAAATGATTGTTTTTTTTTAAAGAACTACAGTATAAATATAAATTTATTTGCAACAAGGAAATTTTCCCATGTTGGAAGTAAATTTATCTGCCAACCGAACTGATACTTTTTAATCAATATTAAGAAATTATTGACTAAAAATAAACTCCTATTTCTTGATAGAAAGTTACTTGTAAGTTAGTTATCTTAAATCAATGTCATTTATTGTGTTGAAAAACTACCACTAAGTTAGTTTGACCTTGTTTTAAGTGTGTTAATATATTATAGTAGAAACTAAACCATAAATACTTGGTGATTTTCAGTTTTGCGGTTTTAATTCTGATGTTTATGTCATGAATGTTGTAAATTCCTCTAAGAAAAGTTTTGATTTTAATGAACATTTTCTGTTTCTGTAGCAGAAACTGCTGTTTTCTCACCAAGTAGCATGAAAATTTTCCACTTTCCTTCATATAAATGTAAATAAAGCCTTTTCCTGGAAGTTTCTCCTTGAGTAAACTTTACCTCATCGCTTGTTGTGATTCTTTTTGTTGATTTTAGTCTGACTCTCGTCTCCTGCTGCTTTTTCCAGGTGGAGGATCGGCCGACGCTCGTTTTCCACTATGAACCGCGCTTTCAACAGGAAGAAAGGTGAGCAGACCCGGCTCCTGGCGGGTCAGCGGGCCGCGCTGGTTCCGGTCCGGCTCCTGGCGGGTCAGCGGGCCGCGCTGGTTCCGATCCAGATCAAGGTGATAAAACGGTTTCTGTTTCAAGAAGCTTCGAATCGCTGAAGGGTTCCAGGAAAACGGACCAGCAGCTGGTGCAAAACGACTTGAATTACAAAACGACTCGTCCGTCCCGACTAGAACATCTGGACTGGAGTTTCAAACTCTGACTTGGAAAAAAAAAGATTTTAGACTGAAGTTGGACTCGGATCTAAAAATGTCGCGTATTTAATGAGAAAAGGTTTAATTTAGTGCTAGAAACTTTGACACGGAGAAAAGACTCGGTAGGATAGGACTTGATTTGCCAGATGAAGACTTCAGCTTTGACTTGGACTTGTTCCATGAAAATGTGAGACTTGACTTCGATTTGCCTTTTAAAGACTGAAATGGACTTGGAGAATTTACTTGCACTTGGAAAGATTGACTTGTGAACTCAAGCAAATCTGATTGTTTGCATTTTGCTCTCCAAGCTGCATTTGTCTTTTCTGCTCCTTTGTTTACCACACTTTTTCCTTCCACTCAACTTTCCAGTAATTTTCTTTTATATAAAAATCCAGCTTGTTTTATGTCGACCTTTTTAGGGCTTAAAGGTAAAACGGAATAATAGAAACATGAACACAGATCTTAACTGAACCTGTTTTGAATTTGCGTTTGAAATCAGAACGCGGCTCCGTTTCCTTCCTCCGCTTGTCACAGATGCATGCTGGGAGTTTGACCGCCACCAGGTAACGAGTCAGACACGGAAAAACAAAACCTTTCATCCGACCCGATCCAGACTCCTCTAGGCCGACCTCCTCCGGCCGCCGCTGCGCTTTACGCTCGTGTCAAACGGCTGCGAATCGGACAGAAGCTCTGAGACCGAAGCGGCGGCGTGAAGCGGCGGCGTGAAGCGGCGGCGTGAAGCGGCGCTCCCCGCTCCAGACCTGAGTCATGGCAGGAAGTCACCCACAGACAGGAACTAAGAAAACACGTTTCCTGCTTCCTGTCCTTCCCATCTGACTTCTTTCTTCCAGACGGCAACAAACCAGCGTAAAGCTTCTGCGTGATTTCCTGATAACGTCCGTGAATATTTCCTCTGGAGGAACAGATTTTCACATTAAATTAGCGGCGCTGAATCTGGACCCTCGCCTTGTTTTTATTTACTCTCGAAGGTTTCTGGTACCGCTTGCTCCTCTGTTCAGTCAGAACCGGTTGGGGAAAGTTCGCCTAACGAGTGTAAAACAACTCATGCAGAGAAACAATGACTTTAATGATGAGTTTTTAACCAATCAGACGGCAGAGTCACATTACCGAGTCCCCAGGTGACACCTGGTCTGGCCAAAATTTAGATCATCAAAGATTAATTTCATATTAAAAACTGGTCAATAAAATGTTCAGTTAGTCAATAATTGTTCACCAGTTGCACCAAAACAAGCAGCAGCTTAGAAATGAAGCTGGATCTGAACCAGTGAGCAGAACAAAAACAGCTTCAGCCTCAATGGAGCACAAATACAGTCCTGGTGCTTTCATTGTTTCCCTCGGTGTGTGTGTGTGTGTGTGTGTGTGTGTGTGTGCGTGTGTGTGTGTGTGTGTGTGTGTGTGTGCGTGTGTGTGTGTGTGTGTGTGTGTGTGTGTGCGTGTGTGTGTGTGTGTGTGTGTGTGTGTGTGTGTGTGATTGCTCTGAGAGGATCATCATGTGATGCAAGCCGAGAGTCCAGAGCTGTAAACAAAGAGCGAGTCATCGCCTGAGCATGTTTTTAAAAGCCCAGATGTGAGCGATCTCTGAGCCTCCGCTTCCCAAACTCCCGGTTTCCCGTGGAAACCAGGTGAGACGCTTTCATGGTTCTTCCCGACGCCGAGGGAGGAAAATTAGAAGAAAACTAACATCAATCCTGCTGCTTCACTTGAGCTTCACTTGTTCTGCAATCCAAAGAAACATTTTCCAGAAAGTCCTGGCTCAGACTTTCTACCTGCTCAATGAGGCTTTATTTCTGTCTGAATGTATTTTTATTCCCAGACAGAACCTTTATCTCCCAGTAACACCCTGCTGCCTGGATTGGTCCTGCTGGCGGCCCGCTAACGTTGTCTTCTGCATGATGGAGAGCCGTGCACAGCCAGCAAATTCATTCTGTGTCATTGATTGAGCGCTGCAGTGAATTAGTCTATTGGCTGCCACTTCATGTGGCCCACAGACATAAACAATCAAAATAAATGCAATACTGGGCGTGGCGTGGTGGCGTAGCGGTTAGCGCGACCCGTATTTGGAGGCCTTGAGTCCTCGACGCGGCCGTCGCGGGTTCAACTCCCGGACCCGACGATATTTGCCGCATGTCTTCCCCCCTCTCCTTCCCTGTTTCCTGTCAGCCTGCTATCATATAAGGGACACTAGAGCCACAAAATACCCCCTGGAGGGGTAAAAAAATAAAATGAATACAATATAGCGAGGAGTTCAAGCTGCAAGACGTGAACGCTATGCTAATATTGAACAGAGGTTTCTAGGACTGGGAGTCGAACACAAATTATAAATTATATTACCACTGGGTGGTCCAAGCTGTGGCCCAGGGCCCATTTGTGGCCCTTAAAATTATTTTGTTCGACCTCTGGTTTAAGATAAAGACTTGAAGAGTTCACAAGATTTCTTCTACAAACAGTAGCTCCTTCTAAAGTACAAATATGTGCAAAATTACAAAAATTCAGCTAATGTCAGAAAAACACGATTTCAGGTGTTTCCATTAAAGAAGAAATGCAATTGAAACCACGTGAAAAAGTTTGTTCATGCATTAAGTTCCACTTCCTGTCGTCTTCTTCATGGTTTCCACCAGTAGCAACATCCTGTTATTGATCATGTGTTGTGGAAAAACGTTTTTCATTTCAGTTTCACTAAATGAACCAATTTCAATACAGCCAAAAAAACGCCTCATCTTAGTGCCAAAAGATTTTTCTCCTAAATTGCCGTGTTTCCATTTAGCTAATTTATTTTTGGAATATCACATTGTGCAATTATTGAATAGAAAAGCAGCCATTTAAATTAAAATACTCCACATGTACTCGTTGCCATGGCAACCGACTGACAACAACTCCAACTGTCAACAGAGCAGAGATTGTGTAACTTAATCCCCTGCTCTACTGATGATCTGTCAGAGAGTTGGTGTGTCGGTCGCATGTTTTAGTGTTAAATGAACCAAAATGCATCAAATTCTGCAGCACAGCTACGTGTTAAGATGTCAGAGTCAAGCTAGCATAGCTGACCTGCTTCCCACTTTCTCCTCATTTTTTTAATCAAAACTTTTACTGACCTGTTAAGTTAGACAAAAACATATTTTAGATTCTGTCAGTGTTTGTCTCATTTTCCCGACTCAAACATGAACGAAGCTTTAGCTGCTGAATCTAACTTCCTGTTTGAGCTCATTGCCATGGTTACCAAGGAACCGACTACGAGAAAGTTTGACGTCCATCCGGTGGAAAACCTGCACTGCCTTGTGACTGAAACCAGAAAGCGGCGCAGCGTCGTCGTCTCCTCCAGACTCAGAGACGTTTTACATGCCAGCAGTGTTTACGTTTTGGGATTCCTTATTAATTTACTAATGGAAACGTTGAAAGGCAGCACCGCCGCAGCCAGGCGTGTTTTAAATTCTGTTAGCTTTGCTGTTTGGTTTTCATTAAAAGCTATAAAGTGTTTCTTTCTCCTTATGTTGCTGGTGTGGAACGGTCCGTCTACTCTGGTTAATTAGAGCAGGAACCCACAGGCGAAACGATGCAGGTGGGAGTTCTCACACTGCCAATACCTCATGTGTGACTTTCAACAAAATCCAGTTTGTACTAAACAGTTTGGAGCTGAAATAATGAGCTGGTCCGGCCTAATGGTGATTTATTACTCCTCCATTCCAACATTTCTTACTTCAGCTTTAGCTTTCTTTCTATTCATATGAAATATCTGGATGTTTTAACTTGATTAAACCCTTAAAATCTTCATTTTTCTGACTCTTCGGTTGTATTGGAAGAACTTCCGACTCTGTCGTTAGTTTCTTGTAAATGCTGGAGATTAGCCGCTGAAAGAAATCCAATTTAAGCAAATGTTGGGACCAAACGACACTAATTGACATTCAAATGAGGTTATCCACTTGGCCAACAGCGCCAGCCGATGTAAACAAGGTTATTAGCATTCCAGTGCAGCGGACGCGCTAGCATCGAGTCGCGTCATCGACGCCTCGCAGGTCTGGGCGACCCCAATCAACTTACATGGGTTCTGATGCCCTGGGGTCGCAGCCATGCAGACTCTGTCCCGAGATTCATTACAGCCGTAATCAGCAGGAAATGAGGAGTGAAGAGAAATAATGGGAGGCTTGGACTAGGCCGCCAGTGACCTGTGACGACCTCTGATTCACGGCTCAGTTTCAGTTTGTGAAAACAGTTCAATACAGCGAGCAAAATGTATTCAAAATTATAGATATTAAGAAGGTTAACAACCCAAAGAGCAGAAATTAGATGTCTGATTAACGGCTCTTGATGCAATAAAGTGAAATTAGAATGAACACGTTACACGTTACGATGCTAATGACTAGCATTTATGCTAAACAAAGTTTTTAATGTTTTTAGTGAAAATTTCACTGATAATTTCTCGAACATTAAAATAAACCATGTTAGAGTTTCATATTTGAATTTGTTAAAAATGTTTGCATGTTTGCACGTTAGCCAGTTAGCATGTTAGCATGTCAAAGTATCTGAACGTCAGTCATTTTCCGTTAAACTTTTTTCAAAGTATTTCATTAGCATGTTAATGCTAGCATGTAAAGCAGTAAACGATTAAATGTGATTAATCGTTTCAGTTTTACTTTAATTCTGTTTAGATTAAGGTTTATAAAGTTTTTTTGTTATCTAAGGAAGGTTTTGATTAATTTTAGTGAAATAATTCACTCAAATCCGTCACTGATGGAAAAACATTTTATTCTAATGTTTTAGTAATGTGGTACAAACGTTTTTTAATTATTATTTTAAATAAAATTTATATACAGAGAGTTTTGGATTAATCTCTGAATGTGTTGTTGTTTCAGCAAACTGCCTTTTTTTTGACTCCATATAGTCTAATTAATGATTAATCGATCATTCCAGTAATCGATTAATCGCGATTAATCATTTCAGTCTATAGACCTTTTCTGTTTATATTAAGGTTGATAGTTTTAGTCATGAGAAGCTTGTTTAATGATCTTAAATGACTTGAACACTTTTCTTTGCTGTTTCATGTAAACGTTATTGAGGCTAAATGAAGGAAAATCTGAATTGATTGAATATTTCTGCTTCCTCTGACGTTTTGCTGTGTTTTTTCAGACAAGTCGTGGATGCACACCCCAGAGGCTCTGGCCAAGCACTACATTCCCTACAATGCCAAGGTGAGACTGAAACACTGAGAAACATCAGGTTTCTATAAGTAAAAACATAAAAGCTAAGTTTTCTGAATGTGATTTGCTTGTTTTTATGCTGCACGCGGCTTGTGACGCCGTCCCATTAATCTCCCACAGCAGCTGTTTACCTTGGGGCTGCAAAGTTTTTGGGAAACTTTTTTATAGTTTTGACCTTGATTGTTTGGTTTTAATGAGGTCTTCAGGGGTTGTTGACGTAAAACGCCTCAAATTTCTGCCTCCACCAGCAACCTTCTGAGCAACTCCCTCTGTTACGCAACAAGTCCTCAACTTTTGAAAGAGCACACCGACTTCCCGGCTTTATTATTCTGACAAAGATTCCTCCTCTGGTGAGGCGCGGATCTCTGTGAAACTCTGAAAAGTAGCAGATTCTCAAAACTGCTGCAGCTGCTTTTCTGCAATAAAAGAGAAGCGTGGTGAACTGGCAAAAGAAACACCTTTCCTGACATCAAAGCAGGTTGTCAGCTTCCTCTGATGAGTTCCCCGTCTGCTCAGATTTGCTGAGATCTGAGTGAAAACGCGATCGCAGAGGGAGTTTCAGGCAACGTAATGAGGACGCTGCCGAACCGTTCCCTCCGGTTTTAAACACTCCGGATTTCAAAACAAGCTCGCTTAACGATTTGCTGCTGAAACCCGAATGAGTCAGGAAGATGTTTTCTGTCTTTAATCGTTCTTTTGTTCATCAAGGAAGCAGCGTCTTTGTGTTTTTTATCTTTGCTCATTTTATCTTAATGGCACAACTGAAGCGCTTGGATCGCTTCCCTCCGTTAACTCAGAGTTTCTTTTATTGCTTTGTGGAAGAAAAGCGACGTTGCGGCTGCTAATGAGAGGATCTGGGTCAGCCGTTTCACTGAAATGCTGCCCCCATTCTTAGCTAATAATGAGAAAAACATAATTGTCTGAAAAGTAAATGCTGAAAGGAGACATTTTGCTGCCTTTTGTCAAGGTGACACCATTTCTAGAGACAATCTCACTTCTACGTTTGTGATTTAATGCAGCTGATTTGAGGTGAGATTTTTGCTTTAATCTGCGTTTTCTGAGATTTTATTGTTTATTGGGTTTTAATTAGGGATGCCCCGATCCGGTTTTTTGCTGCTGATTCCGATACCGATCATTCATGAGGCCGATTTCTGCCAATCCCCTGGAATTTTTTGCTTTAGGCATATCTAAAAACTTTTTAATTTTATTTACACGCTGCAGCTTTAAGCAGACATTCGGTGACAGAGTTCACTCTCTGGTGCCACGTCTGTGAAATATTACCACCATGTCCAACAGAGCAGAACCACCGTCTCCACCTTCAGCTCGAAGACTTGAATTATTGTTCTGGTTATTTGTTTAGCTTTCTGACCGTCATGCTAGTCCAGGTGACTGTTGGTAGTCGTGCTGCGTTACCTGCTGTCTGGATCCGGATGCCATTTTTTTCCTGCGTTGAGCCTCAATGTAGCCAAACTTTGTCAAGTGATTGTTTTATAAATGCCATATTAGATTATTAGATTCGTTGTGTTGATGCATTTTGAGGCGCTTCAACCCAGAGCTAATTTTCCGCCACAACACGCAAACGTCCACATTCACTCTCAGAGCCTTAAATTTCCACCCGACAGGATTTGTTTCCGCAGGAAAGAGATCAGCTGCGGCTGCAAAGTGAGATAAATGTGATCGGCAGCCAGAGGTCGTGATCGGCGATCACCGATAATACACTTTTTCACGGAAATTGGCTGATTATGATCGGTAGCCGATCGATCAGCACACCTCTAGTTTTTGTTCATATGTTACCACAAACTACAGACACCAATCCATACTGTAAACTGAGGTAGCATTAGCACACAAAGTAGGCTAGGCTAACACTAGCTAGTGGGTCTCTTGACAGTTAGCTATGTTGGCTAACTGTGGGGCATGTGATCAGAGAAATCTAATCTGATTGGCTGAAAGCCGCTCGGCGCTGATTGGCTTGGATCAACAGAAGGTCGTTTTATTTTAAATATTTACAGCTGAGCTTTTAAAGATGAATTTCAGCAATACTGATTTTTTCAAATAAAAATTAAAATGAAAAAAGGATAAAAAGTTTGTTCTAAATTAAATGTCTAAAATAAAGTCTTGATTCCAATTAAACTACATTTGTTCCAATAAAACTAGCATCAGCTGTAAACTGAGCTAAGACTAGCAAAGTAAGCTAACTAGCACACGCAGTAAGCTAAGATAATTTAGTAATTTATAGCCATTGAAAGGGATAAGAAGCTTAAAATTCAAATAGAAATGTGTATAAATGGACTTTTGATCTTTGTTATGAATATTTCCTTCACCTGTGTGAAGTGAAATGTGAAACATTGGTCTGTAAATTCTGCTCCCTGCATTTGAACCTTTGTTGCTTCTGTTTGTAAATCTCAACGTGTTTCAGTTCCAGGCAGCAGTGAGACGATGAAGGCTTTTCTAAGTGATGGCAGATAAATTACCTTACAGGTCGTTAGCTTGTTGAAACCCAGCCTGACGGGATTTGAAACCTGATCGGAAATCGTTGCTGTTTCAGGTATTACATGCATATTTCACGCTGCATCAGGTGCATCTCATAACCTGAAGGTGTCTCATATCTCCAGCGTCTCTGTGTCCAGACATCCAGCACTGTTTTTTACGCGTCGCGGCGGCTGCAGCGCTCCGGCGTTTCTCTGTCCTGAATTGAATCTGCTTTATGCTGTTTTGATGCAGCAGCCAGAGCTGCAGTCCAGTTTGTGCCTCTCAGCTTCTGTTGGGTGTTTTTATGAAATACCGGCGCTATCGGGATTCCAGCTGCTTCAAACGGCAGCGCTTTACCAGACCAGTCCTGATGTTTGTTGGTTCCTTTCCTCCTTCTTTCACCGCTGAAGCACAAGGTTCAGCGAGTTCCCGCTGCCGTTCCTCTGAGTTTCTCAGCATGTAGAGAGAAACAGAGCTGCAGGTTGGTTGTGCTTTTCACAGAAAGACTTTCCAAAGGTCTTTTTATTTCCCAAGAACAAAACACGAGTGAAAGCCTCAGCTTACTGCCAAGCTGCAAATCCTCGTTAAAAGTTCAACAAAGGTCACTTTGAGCTGCCGGTGGTTTCAGGCTGAAGCCAAGTAATTGATTATTCAGACGATTAATCGATTATATTGACAATTATTATAATGATTGATTATTCTGTTAATTATTCTAACAATTAATCAAATATCCTGATGCTTATTCTGCCGATTAATCAATGAATCATCTGAATAACCACCAAATTAATCTGTTCTGACAATTATTCTAACCATTAATTCAAATAATAAATTTGATTAATTATTTGAATTATTTGAATAATTAATTTGAATAATTCCTCTGAGATAAACAATTTTCTGGCGATTAATCAATTAATTGGATAACAAAATTGACACATTATGGATGTTTTTCAATCACTTGAATTTATTTTATACAATATAACAAACACCTTAGAAAATGCAAATGAACAATTTAATTATTTTTTCTGAATTGGAAAACATTATTTTTTTTCAGTGAAGCTAAACTTTCTAAACAAATTTTTTCATCTAAAATCAAAATGTATAAATGTTTGTAGTTTTGTCTGAATTACGGCTCTCAGTCTGTTCGTTCAGCTGAAGCTGTTCTTATGGGTCTCTAAATCCAGTTAACGATTAATCAATTACTAAATTAGTTGCAGATTATTTCAGTAATCAATTAATCACGATTAATGGTTTGAACTCTAAATGTGGTTTTGTTTAGCTCGTTACTGTCTTGTCGTATTTTATCACTGAGGAAGACGCTCAGCAGTTGGTCAGGTGTTTTATTTCTAAAGATGTAAATAAATAAACAGAAGATTTTCTATGTTTGGTCGCATTTTCTCTGAGATAAACAGTTTTAAGCAGCAATTTGCTGTGACTGTGTGAGGATACCAGATCTGCAGCTTCAGTCTGTTAGACAAGCAAATACTTTATGTCAGTCACTAAATCCAACAGCCAGTTAGCCTCCAGCTAGTCTCCTGTTAGCATCCAGTTAGCCTCCAGCTAGCCTCTAGTTAACATCCAGTTAGCCTCCAGCTAGTCTCCTGTTAGCATCCAGTTAGCCTCCAGCTAGTCTCCTGTTAGCATCCAGTTAGCCTCCAGCTAGCCTCTAGTTAACATCCAGTTAGCCTCCAGCTAGTCTCCTGTTAGCATCCAGTTAGCCTCCAGCTAGTCTCCTGTTAGCATCCAGTTAGCCTCTAGTTAACATAAAGTTAGCCTCCAGTTAGCATCCAGTTAGCCTCCTTAAGGCAATATTCTTTAGTCACTTTGATTCCATATATTGTCCTTGTAGCTCAGACTACAGAGCATCATAGCATTGTGCATTAGCATATGCTAATGACATGCAACTATAACATGGTGGTTCTGTCTTGATCTTTGTCTCAGAAGGTTTGGTTTTGTTCTAGAAGGTCTGCTCTTCATCTTGGCCTTTAATCGTCCCGTCTTGGTCTTGAAAAACGAGGTTCAGCTCCAGAGAACCATGTTGACCCCTCAGGTCATCAGGATCTGCTGCCTCCCTTCGTTTAGGGATCCTGAGCTCACTGGCTCTGGATCCAAATGTCATTCTCTGGGATGATGAGAGGAAATATAATCTGTGTCTCACTGCTTTATGATCCTCTGCAGAAATGCAACATTCATCAGATATTTACAGGAAAAGATGTTTTAAATTCTGTCCGGTTCAGAAGTTGCTCTATTGGACCAATTAGGAACCAGGAAGTGTCTCCAGTCTCTCCAGAACAGAAGCAAGTTGTTGATCATCAAAGTCACAGTCGGAGCTTTTCGTGTTAAATTAGTCTCATTAAATGCGCTGCCCTGTAAGCGAGCCGGTCAGCTCTAACTGCAGCGGCACTCGAACTCGGCTTGAACTCGAACTCGGCTCTTCGTTGTGTCATCTGAGCGAACTCCTCGGGCCGGCCTGAGGTTGAAACGTGGACAGGAGGCCGGCTCGTTTTTCAGCCGCGTGAATCATTTGATGGATGAGCCTCGGAGCTCGATTCGCCTCCTCAAACGTCCCCAATCGCTGCCCCACAATGCAACGGTCGAGAACGCGCTCTGCTCTTTTCTATTCTGGGCCGCAGCACTCGCAGACATGACCGCCACTCTGCACAGAGTTCATTTGTCACGCCGAGGCAAAGCGCTGACACTTCTGCATAAAAGCTTCATCTGCTGTTTCCCAACTGTTCATTAGAAACAGCTTCACGTCTCAGAAACAATTTAAAATAAAACTGCTCCAGTCTGAATCAGATGCAAGATTTGCTAATTTCAGGTAAAAGTTATAAAAGAAGAGTTTATTTTTATGGAGGCAGAACACGGACAGCCTCCCCCTTGTTGCTTGGCTGCACATTGTTAGCGTCTGCAGAGGTAGACGGGGATTAACAGAGTCAGGATCGACTCAGGATGTTGAAGACAATCCACGGCTGTTTGCTCTGCTCCGATGGCCGAACTCCTTATTTTGTTTTCTACAGCCTTTAAAGGAACAATATTGATATTTATGAAGCCTGATAAGGGAGCCGGCTGCACACGTTGAGCTCAGCGGGAGGAAAATGGCCCCATCTGTTGGAGAAAAAGCACAATACAGGATTCCTACGCTTTTTATGATAAATATTTTTAACAGTAGTTATCAATCAGCGGAAAATACAATAAAAACACATTTTCCTGATCTATAGTTACATTTGATAAGTTAAATCTTTACCACAGTGTTTATTAGGAAACATCAGATACTGCAAAGCATGCGCATTTTGACCTGTTTGACTTTCCATACATTTACCATGCTGTGTTTGCAATGGTTTGCATCGCTAACTAAAACGTTAGCTATGCTAAACCTAAAGCACTAATCAGAAACATTAGTTAGCTAATGCTAACTTGCTATGCTAACACAGAATTTAGCAGAAGCTAATGCTAAAGCTGAAAGCTAAAACACTGACAGTCTTTACTTCAATGGAGACAAATGGAAGAAATGAAAACTTATTTTCTGGTGACTTTTTATAAAGAAAGTTTTTTTTAAACAGTTAAAAACAGTTTAACTGGATTGGATTGGCCAAATCCAATAAAAAATCATTTATTAAAAATAAATATTGAGGACATTTTTTAACTTATTATCTTTGTCTGATTTTAAAACTGCAGTGAAAATCTGAAAAACAGCAGAAGAAACTTTTTCTCATTTTATCCAGGATCAGATGGAAAAATTTCTGTTGCATAAGAAATGTTTTCTTCTTCTGCAGTTTCTGGGAAACACGGAGGTGGAGGCCCCGAAAGGCACCGAAGTCGTGAAGGATGCAGTGAGGAAGCTGAAGGTAACGCCCGTCGGTCAGAGCAGACCGCAGCGGCGGCGTTGGCTCAAGGTGACCTGGGAGTTTTTCAGCTCCAGGTGTCGATGCCTGGAAGTGCTGGATAAGCAGTTCGCCCAGCGCAAGAAAACTCTGCTGGATGGATTATTCATCAGCATAATCAGCCCCTTCGCTGAAACACTTTGATATTTCTGTGTAAAATACTAAAATTTACTGCGGCGGGTTCAGATCGTTAACTTCAGCTCAAATTAAATCAAACTGGGGTGAGCACCAAAATCTGGCTGGATGAGGGCCATTACTCACCAACAAAAATACATCTACTTGATTTTTAGATGTAATCTGATAAAGAAAGCCCGGAAACATTAAAGGTGATCTATTATGCTACTGTGAATCGATTAGGATCCACTTATGGCCGCTTAGTCTGATCAGTTCTGTCTTGAGCTGCGTTATGGCTGCAAACAGATGTGTGATTATACAACCGTATGTCTTTGAAAAGCAGAAGTGGAGCCTCCTGCACAACCTACAGGAATGCAGCAGGTGGTTTCAATAATAAAACACTGCAAAAACACAAAATCTTACCAAGTATTTTTGGTCTAATTTCTACTGTTAATGTCTCAGTACACTCAAAAAAAATACAAAAACTAACTAATGAGTAACTTTTCAGTGAGCAATAAAAGCTTGTGCATAGTCAATAATTTCTTAATTGATAAGTGAAATAATCTCCCAGTAGAACTAGAACTTTATTTTTTTACCCCTCCAGGGGGTCTTTTGTGGGCTCTAGTGTCCCTTATATGAAGGTAGGCTGAAAGGAAAGAGTCGAACCCGCGACGGTCGCGTCGAGGACTCAAGGCCTCCAACCACGGGTCGCGCTAACCGCTACGCCACCATGGCACGCCGCTAGAACTTTATTAATAAACGTTAAGGAATTATTGACTTGAATCAAGCTCCTGTATGTTGCCGAAAAGTTACTTTTGTCAGTTTTGTTTTATTTTAAGTGTACTAAGATATTTTCACTAGAAACTAGACCAAAATACCTGCTAAGGTTTTGTGTTTCTGCAGTGCAGCAGCCATTAAATAACTAAAACCAGCTGACCGAACGCTCTGGAACTCTGCTTGGGTTGCTAGGTAATGGGGCCGGGCTTGGCCGGGGTTGCTAGGTAATGGGTCCGGCCTGGCTGGGGTTGCTAGGTAACGGGGCAGTTTCAGTGCAATGTGACTCGACAATCTTTGAGTATTTGGTTTTTGAGACGACTCATTTTCTAGACACCAAAACACATTAAATTATTGCCAAAAATCAGCTATTCTTTTTATTGTTTTGTCTGTTTTTAGAAGCAGTTGAGACACAAATGAAACTATAAAATTGTGATAAATATGAATTCTCCCTCCTACTACACAAATTAAACTGTGTTTCCATTGACCATAAAACTGCATAATTTGACATTTTGATGATAAATTTGCTTCATGAAAACAACCAAAGAACAAAAACGCTAATTTGAGGTCTGGTTTTATTGGGGTCAAAATTGGTTTATTTTCCAAAACTGCAATAGAAAACCGTTTTTGCATCACGAGTCAAATGATCAACAACAGGATGTTACTACTGACAGAAACTACGAAGAAGACAAGAAGTAGTAGGAGGATGTTTTTTAATAACTTATGTGAACAAACTTATTCATTTTAATTGTTTCTTATTTAATAGAAACACAGAAATCATTTAAATTGTGCCGACATTAGCTGAATATTGACAAAGGTTTGCTCATTTGTAATGTAAACTGACATTTTACTGGTAAAACTGGTGGCAAACTGGTCATAAACTCTCAGATAATCTACTGTAGTTGTTCAGGATTTAAGTGCTTAGTTTCCCTGAGCTCCCCAGTGGATGACCTTTGACCTGGCCTCCTCCCAGCATACATCCCAGTCCAGGCCCGACCTTTTAAACGCCTCCTGCCAAATCCTGAGAGGCCGCCGATGGGGAGGCCTGCTCTCCCAACGCCAGGACTCCATTGTTGCAACACGTCTCATGGTGGAGACCAGGTCGCCATGGTTACCATCCCAGACACAGCCCAGCTATGCCTTCTCTGAGTTCACGTCCAGAAAAACATGCCTGAATACTTTCACAATAAAACATTCAAACACAAAGTTCAGGTTAAATTAAAAACGGATTTTATCCTGAAAGGTTGCGACACAAAACACAGCAACTGCTGCTGCCCACCAACCTGGGAAGGGTCATTCTGGCTATGGCAGGCCACTTTACCATCAAATCATCTCCAACACACTGAAATTAGTTTATGGCAAAACATATTAGTAAATTAGAATATATCTAATTACATTAAAAATACTTTTTCAAACCCAGAGGGAAGTTAAATTAATTGATGTCAGATTTACCATTAATTTGTATGAAAACTTCATGATTCATGCAGTGAACTCCTATCAGTCAGCTGCAAACACAATAAAAACACATTTTATTTCTATAATTATATTAAAAAGT
Source organism: Xiphophorus maculatus (assembly GCF_002775205.1). Classification (NCBI taxonomy): domain Eukaryota; kingdom Metazoa; phylum Chordata; class Actinopteri; order Cyprinodontiformes; family Poeciliidae; genus Xiphophorus; species Xiphophorus maculatus. Next base: position 30,097,493 of record NC_036449.1, read on the forward strand.
TTCATCTTTATCAGAGTGCTTATTAGAAAACACTGTGCAAAGTACGACAACTTTGACCTGTTTGGCTTTCCATACATCTACCATCCTGTTTTTTTGAGGTTTTTGCAACGTTGGGCATCGCTAAGTTAGCTACACTAATCCTATAGCACTAACCATGAACATTAGTTAGCTAATGCTAAATAGCTATGCTAACACATTATTTAGCCAACGCTAATGCTACACATGGAAGCTAAATGCAATATTTCCAGCAGATTCAGCCCAGCGTTGGGGCGTGAAGCAGGTCGAAGGTTAAAGGTCATGACCAAACAACTAGAAAATGTCATTTTTATTTTTGGTGTGTGACAGTTTCAGAGGCACATCAAGAAGTCGGAGGGCCAGAAGATTCCCAAAGTGGAGCTTCAGATCTCCATCTACGGAGTCAAGATCCTGGACCCCAAAACCAAGGTGAGTCCAGATGGGTTCAGTTCTCCGCAGTTTGACTGAAACTGATGGTGGAGGGGCAGAAACCTCCCATATGAAACAGCAGAGGGTAACCACGGCAACCAAAAAGGTTTCACGTTTCGATGTAGATCTGCTCCATATTCAGATTTCATCACGATGTGAAAGTGGTTTCCCTCCAGAAGGGATCCGGTGGATCCAGTCTGAATAACAGAGGATTTGTGTCGCAGGATGTGCAGCATAACTGTCAGCTGCACCGGATATCCTTCTGCGCCGACGACAAGACGGACAAACGGATATTCACCTTCATCTGCAAAGACTCGGAGTCCAACAAACACCTCTGCTACGTGTTCGACAGTGAAAAATGTGTACGTGTTTTTAGTTTTTTGTTCCCAAACTCTGGAGGCAGCGAGACGTTTCAGGTGAATCGTGTCTTTCAGGCGGAGGAGATCACCCTCACCATCGGCCAGGCCTTCGACTTGGCCTACAAGAAGTTTCTGGAGTCTGGAGGGAAAGACGTGGAGACGAGGAAGCAGATCGGCGGGCTGCAGAAGAGAGTACGACGTTGAGACGCTGCATTGATGTTTTTATTAATTAATGCTGAGCTTGTGTCTATCGATTGTTTTAAATCCGTCAACCTGCTCGATTCATCAGCGCAGAGCGAGTCAACTGATGAATATTAATGCCACGAGCTGCAGACTGAGATTAGATTTCTGCTGGAAACTCGGCGACCCTCTGGTTTGTTTACCGAGTTATTACGACTGAACACCTGGACGGACTGGATGGTTACCTGGTGGTTCCTCGGTTTGATATTTTCACTTGAAATTAGACCAGAATTATTGGTGAGACTTTGTGTTTTTGCAGTGGGTTGCCATAGCGACTCGTGGTTTATTTTTTTCATTTTGATGCCTTTAATCTGAAAGCGTCTCGTGTTTAGTTTAGCATAACGCAGAAGTTCTCTGAAACATGATCAACAGTTTTTAATGTCAAGACCTCTAAAAGAAGATTAAAACTGTTTTGTTCTCACAGATTCAGGAACTGGAAACGGAAAACGCTGAGCTGAAGAAACAACTGCAGGAGCTGGAGGAGCAACTGATGATCGCTCATGTGCCACCAGTAAGAGCAAAACATCCCAGTTCAACTCCAGTTGGTTTGAAATCAGGAAATTAATCAGAACCGCAGTAAAGATGTTTTAAAAAAACCCTAAAATAAACAGTCAGAAACGTCCTGGTTTGGAGGTCATTGGTGTCCAATAGTCCAGGTCGTGGCGCCCTCTGCTGGTGGTAGTTTGTACTACAGGACTTTGTCTTCTATCTTCATCAAATTAACAAACTACTAAATAACTACCATAAAACAAGCAGTCACTACTTTTTAATATTCTAATCAAACAAATGAAATCATTAGATTTATTTTGTGTAAAAACATTATAGATCCAAAACTCAAAGAAATTTAAACCTTGATTTGCTCATTTTTTAGCCTCATTTAAGAAAAGTTGAAGGAAAAAGAAAGTTTGTCTAATCAGACAAATTAGCATCCATCTGCAAAACAGAAATATTTTAACAAGACGTTAGCTTAGCATAGCTCTTCCTGTAGCTACTTAGCTTAGCATTCAGCTTATCTTTTTAGCTTAATTTATCAAAAATGTTGTTATTACAAACAGCTTAATAGAAATAATTGCCTTGTTTAGTCAAGACAGTCAAATTAGCATTTAGTTTAAAATCGCCCTGCTGTAGATGTTAGAGGCGTTTCTCTTGTTTTTCCCATTTTGAAGAATTAAACTAGGAAAAGAGATTCAGTCAATTAAACACTGTTTGTGTAAAACTCATTCAGTTTCCTGAAAGTTTTATTTTTCCTGTGAGTCAGTTCGTTAGAGTGCAGACGAAGCGATTTCTCAATCCGCTCTCTGCCTAGCGGTGCTGTTAGCATGGCGGTTAGAGTAGTTCTGCTTTCTGACTAACCCGTCTTCTTCTGTGGTGGCGCTGCGCCATCTCTCCCCAGCCGCCGGACGCGGCGGGCGAATCCTTCCTGCTGCACAGGCCGTCCTCTCTCTTCTGGTTTCACAGCGTGTCGTCGCTGTCCTGTCTGGAGATTTCCTCCGTCACGCTAACGCCCATGAGCTCGCCGGACTCCAGCGTCTCCGCGGGGATGCTAACCCCTCCGCCTGCTAAACACGCTCTTCCTCTTCCTCCTCTTCTTCCTCCTAAAGCCGGCGAGGCCTGCAGCATCCCGCGGCCTCGTGTAAACTAACTTCTTCTCTGCTTTATTCTTTCTACGGAAGACAATTAGGGCCATTGGAAAAAAAAGTCTGACTTGAAATTTGAATTCAATTTCTATGTCAAAATAACCCAAAATTTGTCGATGATGTTGTTGTTCGCAAATGAAAATAATCATGTAACTATTTTTCTTGTTTTAAGATTGGGAAACCTGTAATTTACCCACACAGATCTACCAAACTTATTTGGCAGATTTGAGTTTTAAGAATAGATTTGCCAGATGATCCATAAACAATTTAACAACTCTGATTCTAAGACAAAAAGTCAGAATTTTGAAAAAATCAAAATTTTTATGAAAAGTTAAATTGTAAAAAAGAAAATGTCAGAATTTTGAGAAAAGTTAGGATTCTATAAAAAGTTAACATTTTGAGGTAAAAGTCAGAATTCCAAAATCTGAGAGAAAAGCAAAATCTTTTTTTATAGATTTTTTGTTTGTTTTTTCAGAACTTTGCAAAAATTGTCAGAATTGTGAGGAAAAAAATCCAAATTCTGACAAATTACAGTCAGAATTTGTTTCATTTTAAATTTTTGGCCCTAATCTGCTCCCGTAGACCTTCCTTCCTGTGTGGTATTGTGTGTCTCGGGTCGACCGGTTCAGTAACGGTTTGTGTTCTGGTCCAGGCGGGGAGCGTCTCTGTGAAGCTGCAGTCCACGGACGTTTTCGACATGGTTCCCTTCTCCACGGTGACGCCGCTGGTTCCCAGCAGGGCCAGTAATGGCTGCCCTCCGCCGCCGCCAACCTCCCTGCCGCCCGACATGAGTGAGCCAACAGAACCGCTCGGGTTTGGTGGAAGCGAGGGAAGCGGGTTGACTGTGGTTCTGTCTGCAGGTAAAGATTTGTTCGGAGCGGAACCGTTTGACCCGTTCACCTGCGGCGCGGCCGACTTCCCTCCAGATATCCAGTCGAAGCTCGATGAGATGCAGGTGAGGCCTGGGAGTCCAAACCAAATAACCAGTGTTGGTGTCGCCAGCAGGGGGCGACACTGCTACTGAATGTGTTTCCTTTCTCTCTTCCCTGAATTATTAACAGCTGAATGCGTCTCTTGTCTTCTTCCCTCTCTTAGCGGCAGAGATGGTTTGTACCTTTGCTTTGCTGTCTGTGTTGCGACTGCAGCATGTTTTCTTATTCACCAACATCTTCATCCTCTAAGCTCTTGGTTTGCTCTCAGTAGCTGCTAGCTTGACTCTGAGTCGCTGTTGACCTGACTGTTAGCTTTTAGCTTGACTCTGCTTCGTTGTTAGCCTGATTCTGATTAGCTGTAAGCTTGACTTTGGTTGACTATTAGCTTCACTCTGTTTAGCTACTAGCTTTACTCTGGTTAGCCTTTAGCCTTGCTGTCGGTAGCATGAATACAGTTAGCTAACCTGACTGAGTACCTATTGGCTGGACTGGTTAGTTTTTAGCTTGACTCTGGCTAGTTATTTGCTTGACTTTGGTTAGCTGCTAGCATGAGTTGGAGTAGCTGCTAGATTGATTCAGGTATGCAGTTAGCTTGAGTGTGGCTAGCTATTAGCGTGTCTCTGCATAGATGTTAGCTGGACTCTGGTTAGCTGTTAGCTTCAGTGTGGCTACCTGTTGGTATGAATAACGTCAGCTTTTATCTTTATTTTGGCTAACCTTTAGCCTGAATCTGAGTAACTGTTAGCTTGACTCAGAGTAGCTGTCAGGTTGATTTAGAAACGCTGTTAGCTTGACTCCATTAGCATTTGTCAAACTGAGCTCATTCTGTTTTCTCCTGCAGGTAAGATACTGACTACTCATAACAGTCTACCATAAAGCACCAAACCATCCGTTGAATGAGCATGCCATGTCATTTCTGACCCAGTCAAGTGAAGCATGACTTTGCATGTAGGAGCGGTTTGACTCCAGATGGTTGTTGTTTGTTATTTTTGGTCACTCTGAGCTTCCAGATGAATCCGGCTCGTTTAGCTCCTCTATCCACAGGTTCATCCTCCTGCTTGTTTTCCCACAGGAGGGGTTCAAAATGGGACTGACCATGGAGGGCACCGTCTTCTCTCTGGACCCGCTGGACGGCCGCTGCTGATGCCAACAAAACTTTTAACTCGTTTGTATGGAAAAAGTGCCAATATCCACTCCATGATTGAGATGTCACAGCCGCCATCTTGGGGTTTATATGCATTTGCATTTTGATTGGTTTTTCAATATTTCAGTGTAAACTTGGATGTGTTAATGTAAAGAGCTATTTTTGTATGAACTGAGAAGATTCTGGAAGGAGACGTTTCGCGTACCTTTGCTGTAAATAGTCTGAGATGTCCGATGGTACACTCTGTGGCAGAGTTTTCATATCTGTGTGAATTCTGTGTTGGTGACACATTCCTGTTCTATGGAGAACAAAAGCTGACAAACATTAAGTGTTCCATTAACGCCAACCTTCTGCTTCACTGAATGGTTTACCTCAGATTATTCCTTTTTATATAGATTATTACTCCAGCCATAACTTTTTAACCCACTACTCTTCTTTTTTTTTACATTTTCCACTTTTAATTCCCCCCAAACTCTGTAATCATTGTATTTTTCTTCCCCTATGTTTTCCGAGTCCATACGGAAATATTTCTGTTATTTACTTTTGGTTACTTTGCAGTTATTAAAGAAACTCCTTCTGGGGAAAAAACATTTTCTGTCACTCTATCACTGCTTTGGTTTAGATATTTATGGAGAACTGTTCCTGCCAGAATTGGCAAAGAAAATGCAGACAGAATGCAAAGAGAGGAGAAAATAAATCAATGTATATTTAAAAAATGGAACAGTAAATTAAAAAACTTAATGAACAAAAATTATAAAGGTGAGAATTAAAATAGAAATAATAATACTTATACATTTTTTTAATGAATGTAAATGATAAATATTAGTTCATATCAAACTATGTAATAAAATTAGTTATTTTTTATTTTTAGCTGAAATATTTCCCACATTAAAATTTTTTAAAGCCACTTATTTCTTTCTATTTTTATTGCCAGTTTAGGCAAGGTCTAACCCTCATAGGATTTTCTTTTCTAAATATAACTTTTAAAAAAATCTTAAGGTTTCTTTGTTTTTAATTAAAGCGAATATTTAGATTATACTTAAAAAGTTATAACTTTTCCATCTAAATCACATAGTTGCATCTTAATTTATTAATATCACCTGAAAATTAATTTAATATAATAATTTAAAAAGTAAAACCCATGTGTAATTTAGAGGTTTTACACAGTTTTTCTGTTTTGAACTAAATTGGGGCCATAAAATCAGCTGAAAGCAAAAATGAAACTGAAAAAAAAAACATTTATTTTTGTTTTAAGATAAGTGAATTTTTTTGTTTCAATTGTTCCTTTTTCCTGGTTAATTTTTTTTTTGCTTTTCTCTTACAGATGTTTTTTTTCAGTTTCATTTTTGTTTTTAACAAACTCCATGGCTCCAATTTAGTTGCATAAAGAAAAAGCACTCACAGAAAACATATTTATGCACATAAACACCCCATCTGTTAGATTGTGAAACTATATATATATATATATTCCTTTATTTAATCAGGTAAACCCCGTTGAGATCTAGATCCCATTTTCAAGAGGGACCTGAGCAAAAAATTTGCAATACATAGCAACCTGGTTACAAGATAAAAACACTGCTACGAGCTCTTCAAAACTTTTAAATGTTTATATTAGGCTAATAGGAATTTTATAATTTATTTTATACATAAACGGTTTAAAAAGTCAAGTTTTATGGAATACATTTTATTTTTTTGTTCCCAATTTCATGCGGTCCCAAATGTCCGCCAGTAGGTGGCGGTGCAGCAGATAAACCATAATTACAATAACAGAAGAAGAAAGCGACCGTGAGGGAGATGTTTGTTGTCAGCCGCCAATAAACTCAAGAAGAAGAAGAAGAAGAAGACCGTGAGGGAGAGCTGGCCGCCATCTTGGTCCAGTCAGCCTGATTTTCGCCAGTTACCCGCCCTTATTCGGACTCTGGCGGGCCGGAGAAACATGGAGGATGATGAACTGAGCGACTTCGATAAGGGCCAGGTGGTGGCGGCCAGGGAGCTGGGCTTGAGCGTCTCCAAGACGGCCAAGACGGTGGGCTGCTCCCGGGCAGCGGTGGTCAAAGCCTACCGCCAGTGGTACGAGGAGGGACTGCGGCTCCGAGCCGGGAGACCCCGGCTTTTCGACCCCAAGGCGCTGGATGACGACTCCGGCTCCGAGAGCGAGCAGACGGCCGGTGAGGAGGACAGCGGGGAGAAGAAGGAGGAACAGGAGCCGGAGCCCACCCCAGGTGAGCGGACTGATGATGGAGAGAAGCCGGGGGAGAGTTCCGCTGACCGGACTGAGGAGGGAGAGTGATGCCGGAGCTGCTGGCGGATTCCGGACTGGAGGTTTGGACCATTCGGAGGATTAAAACGGACCAGAACCTCTTTATTCGGGTTCATTGCGTTAAAATGTTTTCATCTAAATCATTTTTGATTCACAAAACTTTCATTTTTTTACACCATGTGGAAGAATCACGGTTACAAATCTGTTCATAGGATGCCTTTACTGCGCCTCGGACGTTTCAATTCTGACCTTCTCTTGACTTCACAACCGGTGACGGGTTTTTTGTTTTGTTTGTTCCTGCCCCTTGATTCTAAGTCACAAACGGCGACATTAGAGACAAAACATGACTTTTTTTGTTTGTTTTTGTTTTTTTAATGAATAAAAAACAACTAAAATAAAATATTAAGTGTTTCAACTTTTTGGTGGAAAGTGTTCAAAGTTTTTACATATTCTTGACAAATGTTTATGATAAATGTACAAGTTTTTATTTATGTTCTTCAAAGCCAGATTTCACATTTACTAAATGTCCTAAAATGTAACAACTAAAAAATGGATTTACTTAAAACGATGCCAGTGTACATAAAAAGTATTCAACCCTTTCTTAGTCAAAACCAACAAAATGTTTCTTTTTGACAAAAGGACAAAAAAAAACTTTTAATTTCAGTTTCTGCAAAAAATTATTGACAAAAATATGACACATAAGTCATTGCATAAGTATTCATCTCTTCCAGTCAGTATTTATTAGCTTTTCTCCATTCTTCCTGCTGAACAACATCCAACATTGAACAAATGTTCAATGTTGTTTGATCAGACCTTTTTAAAAGTTCAGCTACAGATTATCTGTGGGATTGAGGGGCTTTGACTAGGACACTCCTGAACCTCCACCTTGCAGTGTAAAAACCAAAATTAAAACGTTTTTTAATGCAAGGCATCACATCAGGCATGATAGGTCCACTAGGTGGCAGCATAACTTAAAGAATAACAGGACACTGACCCTCTGATGATGTTTCCATACGTTAACAGTGAGTGCAGCTAAAACCATCAGACCTGAACTGGTTTCCAGTATGGGTGACGCAGCGCGGCAGCTGCTGCTTTGCCTCGTGTTGAGGAATTTAATGGCTGCTGTTGGCCTAATTAAAGGCCGGATGTTTCCGCCTGATAAACCAGTCTCTGCTCGCTCTTCTTCCTCCTCTCCGTTTCCCTGCTGCATCTCATTATGATAATTATCTGCTGCGTTTAAAGCTGATGCAGGTGTTTCGTTCCAGGAAATACATTTTTATGAAAAATCCCTGCAGCTCGAATAAATTGATAAATTAAAAAATTACCTAAAACCTGTCAGAAATGTTTTCTCTCTCTCTCTAGTTTGAGTGGAATCTGAACACCTGGCTGACCTGAAGGTTATCTAGTCTAGTCCAAGTATTTGGATGGTTTGGAACCAAAACTTTTTCCGTGACTCATCAGAGATGTTGGTCTAAACATGACGTCGTTTTCCTGTTAACCTAAAAGTTGTTTGTGATACATAAAATCTCAATTACTTCAAAAGTTGTATGTTTATTATATTTTTAACCTGTAGAGGTCACTATTTTTCACCTGCGCACTTGCTGATGAGGCAGAACAAGAAATCAAGATGGCGGACTTTGACAAAAACAACCAGACTTAGGAAAATATCCTCAAAAGTTTTTATGTCGTTAAATATGAGAGATTAGCTAAAACAAGCTAACGCGATCGGGTTGTGAGCTACTGTTTACTATGTTAGTTAGTGCTAACTTCATTAGCCAGAGCTAACTCCATTAACTAGAGCTAACACCAATAACAGGAGCTGACACCATTAGCTTTAGCTAACGTGAAACCATCCAATTCCATAATTGGAAGCTCATTAATGAATGTTTAAAGTGACAATGAAGTATTTTAAAGTTTTCATAGTAAACTGTTCTACTATATTTAACTAAATGTTTTGAGTCTGATGCTAACCATAGTCAGCTTTAGCTCTTAGCAGCTAGTGCTGGTTAGCGTTTCCGAGCAGCATTTCTGTTTTTCCTTCTATAGTTTATATTACTATAATATACTTAAACTTTAATAGAAAGTTTAGAAAGTTTACACAGATTTATAGTTAAACAATGAAAGTGTTGCAACATTAAAAGCAATAATTTAAGCATTTGACAGTTTTTAAGATCTGCAGAGGAAGAAATAACACACCAGCTAAAAATGTTTATATTTTATACTTTATACTTTATATATACTTTATATATTTTATATTTTATTTTATATTTTATACCAGCTATAATAAACTTTCTATTATAGTTTATATTACTATAATATAGTTTATATTACAAACTATAAAAATGACCATTCAGGCAGAACAGAGCTAGCGCAGAGCTAGTGCTGTAGCACTTGGCGTACGGCATCTACCCAGGATGCATTGCAGCATAAACATTATGACGTCTGTGACTTTATTTTCTTTCAATGTACATGAAATATTTATAAAATGTTTTATGCATTGTGCAGCTTTTCGACAGTCAGAGTAATCTTGGTGATTTTTGAACGTGATGCTGTTAACTTTAGAGAAAATTGTTTGATTTTCAACTACATTATAAACTGATCCAATAATTTATAACATTTGTGCTGCATTTAAATCTGCAAGTAAATCTGAAATGTAACATTTTTAGCTGGTGTGTTATTTCTTCCTCTGCAGATCTTAAAAACTGTCAAATGCTTAAATTATTGTTTTTAATGTTGCAACACTTTCATTGTTTAACTATAAATCTGTGTAAACTTTCTAATCATAAGTAAAGTTGGTTGTTTTATTTTGAAATTAGCCTGGCTGTAACAATAAGCAGAACATTAACACAAAACTAAATGTAGGATCTGATTGTTCTGAGGTTGACGCTGTTTTTTCTCCGCCCTCCAGCCGTTCAGCTCATGTGGAAGAAATGCGACGCGCCAGACTGTGACTCAGCGCCGCTTCATGGGCTCCCTAACCCTGCAGATGTTCTCCAAACGTTTCTGCTCCCTGCGCGGCGGAAACCCCAGCAGAGGTTTATCTTTTCGCTCCGTTGTCCCGCCTTCCTGCGTGCAGAGATACAAACGGCTCAACGTTCAGCAGATGAGCTGAAATCTGATCTCTGCAGGGAAAACAAAGAACTGTGTCCGAAGAAAGAGGGACTACAGCGGGGAGAGGTCCGGCCCATGTTTAGAGCGACAGAAACACCAGGAGGAGCATTTTATTTTGAAGTTACTGAGCTATAATCCTGCTGCTGAGCAAAAACAAACAAAAGTTTTCTATTTCAGGCGGTTGAGGGGGAACAAACGGCAGCTAGCTAACGAGCTAACGAGCAGCAAACCGTCTCTGGTTACCGAGCAACGAGCCGAGAGGATCAGATCAACCCACAGGGTGTGTTTACTTGCTGCAGGACAAATCGGTTCTGTTTGACCTAAATCTAATTAATTTAACTTAATTTTAACAGAAAGTCTGAAATGACCACCGGGCCGTTTGGAAGCTAAAGCTCATGCATATTTCGTCTATATGCGAAAACCGCAGCGCCATCTTGTGGCCTGGCATGAGAACTACACCAAATTTAGTTTTTTCATGAAAATTTCAGATTTTTTTTTAGTAAAGTTTTGACTTTTCACACTCAGAAATTCAGAAGTTTTTTTTTCTCAAAAATGTCTGAGATTTTTCTAGGATTTTTTTGATATTTGAAACTCATAAATTTAAAAATCTTTCTAGAAAAGTTTCCGAGATTAATCTAAAAATTTCTGGTGTTTTTATCTAGCAAATTCTTGATCTTTTAAATTCTGAAATTTTCTTGTTTTTTCCAGAAAAAACTTTTCTTGTTGGAAATTTACTCCCTCTTTTTTGTCTAAATGTGGAATTTTCCCCAATCAACATTTGAAAATACTGCCAGCCTCCAACCACTTCCTGTCGTCTTTGTTGTTTCCGCCAGTGGTAACATCCTGCTGTTGACCATGTGACTCGTGTGATGCGAAAAAGTTTTTCCGTTGCTGTTTTTCAAGATAAACCAATTTTGAAATGGTAAAAAAAAATCTCATCAGAGTGCCAAACATTTTTATCAAGAAATGTGTTGGGGGTTTTTTTAACCAAATTTATGCATTTTAGTTTATTGAATTTATTGTGAAGTTTTATGGTCAATGGAAACAAAGGTACTGACTCATTTTTGCAAAACCACATTTACTGTTTAGCTAACTGACTGTTTGTTCTCAGGAGAAAACATTTGGGACTGTAGAGCAGAATTCCTTCAGCCAGGATCATTTTTAGAAATCCTTATTCCTTTTTGTTTTTGTCTCATTTACAGAAGGGCTTTAAAGGTTTTGTTGCCTGAAGGTTTTATGTTGTTTATTTTCACGTTAAACTCAGAGCCTCTCTCCGTTTCCCTGCAAGTCGGTACAAGACGAGGAAGGAGTTCACGGCGGATATTTGGCGAGGAAAGTAAACACATCACCAATGGATGGTAGATAAGAATAAAGCAGCGGCGGATCAGTGCAGGCAGGCCCTGTCTTGACATGGCTGAATAAATAACTCTGAAGGCTTGTCATTACTCAACTATCAGATATTTACCAGCCTCAGGTCGGCTTTCCTTAAATAACGCCGCATTGAGACGTTTCTGAGGCGTCTGAAAGATAATCAAGTCAAACTTTTGTTTCGGGACTCAAGGGAGGCAGAGGGGATAACTGAACCAGACTCAGTTGGAAGATGTGGCTTTTTCCATTTGACTCACAGACCTCAGAGTGATAAACGAGTCCAGAACATTCCAGTTTGGGCCGGAGGAGAGACCCCCCACTGAGACACGCTGACATCTGGAACGCCACGGAAAGAAAGGTTCATGATAAGGAAGTTTAGGGAAGATCTCTGGGTTTCCCTGAGAGCAGAAGGTCTCTGGGTTTCTGTGAAGTTTCCCACAGTCCCTCTCCCAGCAGCTGAAGGGTTGATTGGGCCTGATTCCCGGTGGAAAAGGAGAAGCTTTTATTACCAGATCTCCATGTGGGCTGGACTTTTTTCTGCTTCTGCAGGCAGAAATGTTCTAACGTTTGGACCAATAATTCACTCACACTTACAGGGAACCCGCCTTTTCAGGGCACCATATTCACATTTTACTGCGGAAACTCCAAATTATTAGCAGTTTTTATCTTACAGTATACATAAAATATTAAAAAGACACTATTGGCTGGCATTTTCAAAGCATCCAATCTAAGAGCTCCATTGGTTGCCTAGATGCTAGCTTCTGTAGATGCTAGCTTCTGTGCTAGCACTGTTTCCACTGTTCATATTAAGGTATATTTTGTATTTAAATTATTGAAATATGTTGATATTAGTGTTTTCAATGGGGGCTGTGAAGTACATAATTGGACAGTAACTAGTTACATTTACTCAGTTACATTATTACTTTACTCTCCTCTTCTGAAGTATTTAATTTAGCTACAATGGTGTGAAAAAGTATTTTTCCCTTTCTTGATTTCCTATTTTTTTCTGTTAAATCAAACCAACATTTAAATACCAGTGAAAGACAACACAAGTAAACACAAAACAGAGTTTTTAAATGAAGGCTGCTTTATGGTGGACTGGCAACCAGTTCAAAGTGAACAACAAACAATGGACGGATGAACCCAAACTTCCCAGAGTGACCAAACATCCAAAATGTCTCCTACCGTCCGATGACCAACCCAACTCCAGTAGACTGTTGAACTCACCATGAAGAGAGCAAAGATTTCCAGGTTGTTGAAGTTTTTCTCCTCAGTCGTTGTTTAAACTCTTCCTGATTGGCCGACACCGGGATTCCCCTTGGAATCAGTTTGTCTGATCTGAAGTCAAGCATTTCTCCCTCCCTGAGGCTCCATCCGACTGATCTACAGTACAGAAACACGCTGCCAGTTTCCAAACAGTTTGACAGGCGAGCAGCAAAACGTCGGGCCATGAAGTCCTCCAGAGCAAACAGGCGAGTCCAGTCCTGCAGACAAGCAGGCGAGAAAATATAGCCGGTATAAAGTGGAAGAGTGAGTGCAGATCCAGCTAGCTAGTTCGATCAAACTGACTCATGTCCAGCTAACCTGCTAGCTAGCAGGATTGATAAAAATGACTTCCAGCTAGCTAGTCTGACCGAACTGATTTACTTTCAGCTAGCTATAAAACGGCTAGCTGGAAGTAAATTAGCTAGCTTGATAGAACTAACTTACTTCCTGCTAGTAAGGAAGTAGCTAGCTAGCTAAGTCAGTTCAATCAAACTAGTTAGGTGGCAACTAGTAATTCGCTCATTGAACTTAGCAAATAGAAATAATTTTAGTGATTCTAAGTGACTTGAAACCAAATAAATGTTCTCTGAATTGATTAGCTAGCTAGTTTTTGACTCAATTGACTTCCTTCCAACTAGCTAGCTAGCTTGATCAAACAGACTTACTTCCAGTTTAATCAAGTCACTGTTGCTTCTGTCATGATCACAAGTTTTGCTGGATGATAAATTGTCCCAGAAATTATTGTAATAAATGATAATATTGTCATTTTGAGGCCATTTTCAACTAACAACAACCATGGCATATAAAAAAAATCTTTAATTTATAAAGAAATTTTAACACTGGAACATAGAGTCTACATAAAATGTTTGAAACAAAATGCTACTTGACATGTTACTGGTTGGTATTTGAAAACCAGCCAATCCTGGAGAGGCATTTACTTTCCTTGGTGCTGATTGGCTGAACGCTGAAGAGTGGAGATAAGCTAACTGTAGATGCTAGCTTCTGCATTGACGCCAAGATGGTTTCCAATATACAAATTAATGTATATTAAGATATATTTGGTGTTTCAGTGATTAAAAATAAGCACTCAGTTGCATTTTTAGAGCAGGTCTCCAGTATTTGTAGAGTTTAGCTGTTCGCCCTCTACAGGACACATGCTGTTGCTGCAGAAAATACTTCAGAGTGAAACTGAAAAAGTTGAAAGGCTGTTTTACCGTTTTTCAGGACAGAGAATCAAAGATTTTCCTGCTGTGGATTCAGTTTCTTCTCTGTTTGCTCAGAGAACATTGCTGCTACTTCATTTAAACAAACTCAGACATAATTTTACTTTTTTTTTTTTTGCTGCTCTGGACAGTGTGTAGCTAATTCCCTGCTGGAGGACGTGCATGAAAATAGATCTAGTTTCTGTTCTAACAGTCGGTAACTCACCACCAGTCTGGCTGCTGTTTGCTTTGAGTCCCAGTTGGATTTCATGCCAGTTTGAAGCTCTTGCTGACTAAAACAATGTAAGATAAATGCTAATCATATATTAATCACATATTCTGTCTGTTATAAATGATCTGAGATGAGGAATTATTCAGCATCAGAGTCCAAACGTCAAAATATTGTGAATACATCGATTGAGTAAAAACAATCGATGTATTTTGTGGACTAATTAGCCGCCAGCTGACGCAGGAAAAAAATCTGTTTTGCATAATTTCAAAAGGCTAATAAATAAATTCATAAACACAAAAACGAAGGAAATCATATTTATGGTTTCAGTGTGTTTTATTTAGTTTTATGAACTAAATTATAGTTCCAGTTTTCTCATTAATTACTGTTTTTATTTATTTCCGTTAACAAAAATGTTTTCTCAGTTTCAGTTTCCATTGTTAGTTTTTGTAACGTTAATAACTCGTAAAAAGTCATAAAAATGTACCGCTGTGTGGACGAGTCTGAGGAGTGAAGTACGCCGCAGCGTGCTGCTGCACATGGTTGCCTAGCATTGGGTCGTTGCTAGGCAACGGGTCGTTGCTAGGTAACCAGAGAGTGAGTCACATGGAAATGTTTTCCCAATTTCAGTTTTGGTTTGTTTTAGTTTACTGTAATAACCTGGAACTAAACGTAATATAAAATCACTCATGGAAACGTAAAATTTAGAAGTTTGAAACTTTTTGTTGGACAGAAAAACTTTTTAATTACAAAATAAGTTTGCTTAGCCTTTGTTTCACATAGAAATACGTTTTAACAACTGTTGCTGCAACTTTCCTGCTGAAGCTTTGGATTATATCGCCAATATCTACGCAGCTGTTAAACCTCTGATTATAAAGACATTAATAACTATTAGTTCTCTCATTAGTGTTGATTTTAGAGATAATTTTAAAGATGCTAACTGAAACAAGTGAAGTTTGGTCTGATTAAACTGGATGTGTTTTTATGCTGTAACGTGATGCAGCCAAATCGTTGTGCTGCGTTTGGAAACTAAACAAAGTGAGTTCAGCAGAGAAGCGTCCAGCCCCCTCAGAGAAATCTGGCCCATGACTCACGGCGCCGCGGCTTCAACCCGCCTCACATTTTCCACAAAGTGCAAATCATTTCCCTGCAACCGCGTAGAAACCTCCGACTGCAGCAGCGCTCAGTCTGAGGAGGCTGGAAGAAAACCAGATTCAGTTCATGAGCAGCAACATCTGACGGAGGATGAGGCAGCTTCACATGGGGAACAAAAACATTTCTGTCAAAAAAACAAGAAAAGTTAGGAGCTTGAAAAGTCACATTTTCTAGAAAAAACTCAGAAGTTTTGACAATCATCTCTGTGTTTGAAAAGTTGAAAATATGCTAGAAAAGAATCCCAAAATTTTCTAGAAAATCTTGAAAATGTCTTAGATTGGAAAGTCAAATATGTTGAAGAAGAAACATCTGAACATTTTAGATTAATCTCAGTAATTTGCTGGGGGAAAAACATGAAATTTCTGAGTTTCAAACATCGCACACTTACTTGGAAGATTTTTTTACATTTATGAAATTAGTCTCAAAATTTGAGTTCAGATTTTCGACTCTTCAAACGACTTTTTTGCTGAAAATGATTTTAACATTTTGGAAGTTTTCTTTTCTAGAAAATGTTTTGACTTTTCAAACTGAAATGTCCAAGTTTTTCTTAAAATAAAAAGTTTTTTGGCAGAAATTGACTTTCTTCTGTCTGTAAGTTGCCGTGGTAACAACCTAGCAGCTGAAGATAACATGAGATTGAAGCGGTTTTATGATGTGAAGCACATGACGTGACTTTCTGCTGGAGGCTGGGATATAATTCTCCATAAACGTGATTTTGTAAATCCACTTTCTCCCATGTTGGTGGGGAAATCCCTTCAGACGTGTTTCTCCTCAGCGTCTCATTGGCCAACCGGTTGGAGGGCTTTGTGTGAGCTTGTCTGAATCTCCGCCCCATAAGCCTCCATCATCATTTAAAGTCCTGTCTGCTCATGTCAATGAGGAGGTAAAGGCGACTAAAACAGAAATTACTGCACATTTACAGCAGGAAGCAGCGAGGAGTCACTTCAGTTTTCTTTGAAGTGAAACCCGAGTGTGGAGCCAAAGCCGATTCAGGGAGATTAAACTGAAATATGGATCCAGTAGGAAGCAGCTGAACGGCCGAGTTCCAGAACCCAAACTGAATAAATACCAGAGGGAACCGACGGCTAACCGCAATGCTAGCAGCGCTAAATCTAAGCTACTGATCATAAACATCAGTTCTGTTAATGCTAACGCGTAACATGAACATTGTAATTAGTAGAAGCTAATGCTAAAGTGCTAAACCAACATAGTAAATGATGTAAAATAATACTAAATGCTATACAAATATAGCAGTTAGCAGAAGGTAATGCTAATACACTATACTGACACAGTAATTAGTAAAAACTAATGCTAACGTGCTAAATCAACATAGCAAATAGTGAAAGCTAATGCTAAGGCACAATACCAACAGGTTATATTGCAGAAGCTAATGCTAAAGTGCTAAACTAATATAGTAATAAGTGGAAGCTAATGCTAAAGCAGTACACAAATATAGTAACTAGCCAAAGCTAATGTTGATATGCTATATCAGTGTGGCAATTAGCCAAAGCTAATGCTAATATGCTATGTCATTATAGTAATTAGCCAAAGCTAATGCTAATACGCTATATGAGTATAGTAATTAGCAGAAGTTAAAGTTAACAGAAGCACTAAATGGGAAATCTCAGCGTTTTAGTGGAAGTTTTCCCAGCACTGAAACTAATAAACCCATAAAACTGATGAATCCAACAGATGGAAGAAACTGGATACAAAAACATCTTAAAAGTGCAAAAGAAACATCTGGAATCAGAGCACAGGACGCATCACAACCAGACAGACAGACAGAGTTAAAACACAAAGTCATCTGCAGACTTCAGATTCTGACTTTATCCAGAAAGACAAGATGCCACTGAGCTAACAGAGTGAAGGGTTAATCCATGTTTACATTTCAGTTTTATGAAATAAAGAATAAAATTTCCAAACAGATTCTAGTTCCCAAGATGTTCTGCAGACTGAAACTGAAAATGTGCAGCCCTGATGTTCTGATCGAACACTTTGTACTTTCTCCATGTTCAGTGAAGTTCGTCTCACTTCTGTCATTGTCTCCGTTCGGCCCGAAGCGTTCGCAGCTTCAGGAGGAGGAGGAAGAGGAGGAGAAGGAGGAAGAGGAGGAGAAGAATGAAGAGGAGGAAAAGGAGGAGGAGGAGGAAGAGGAGGAGGAGGGGAGAGTCCCATCGGCCTTGGCAGCCATCAGCGAGAGGGGAGAGGGAGATTCAGGGAGGTTTTTCCACTGCAGGACGTCTGAGTCCAGCTAACAAAGATTCATCGTTTTCATCAAATCTGATAATCCAGAATGAAACAAACGGACGGGTCCAGATGGTGTACGCTGTTCTGGCGCAGTCCGCTCATGTTCTGTTTGCAGCCGGGATCGGATCCCAAACTTTAAAACGTTCTGCAGATCGTTCACAACATGTTTCTGTTGACAAGTCAACTCCAGGCAACATGTTGAACGTTTTACTCCCAGGAATGTGACATCAGTTTCTCCTCAGAGACGAATCGGTTTAATGTTCCTCAAAACAAAACGAATTTATAAAACTAGTCACAAGAGATTCATATATAAATGTCATAATTAAACACTACATATTTAACTGGCAACTAAATATTTAGCTAGCTAAAGCTTCGTAAACTAAATATTTAGTTAGCTAAAGCTTCGTAAACTAAATATTTAGTTAGCTAAAGCTTCGTAAACTAAATATTTAGTTTCAATCTAAATATTTCTTTAGCAAGTTAAATACATAGATACATTTGGAGGTAAATATTTAGATAGCAGCTAAATATTTAGTTGGTAATCTAAATATCTAGTTTGGAGATACATTTCAGGAATGAAGTTGATTATTTAGTTAGCAAAGTAAATATTTAACTTGTAGCTAAATATTTAGTTTACAAGTATTTATCTTAATAAATTTAGCTTACTATCAAAATATTTAGTTATCATTCTAAATCTCTAGTTTCCAAGTCATATGTTTAGATACCAAGCTAAATGTTTAGTTGATAAACTAAGCATTAAATATTTAGCTTGCTATCAAAATATTGAGTTACTAAGCTAAATATCTAGTTAGCAAGCTACACATTTAGCTTGCTAACTATATATTTAGCTTTCAAACTAACTATGTAACTTGGAACTAAATATTTAGTTTACAATTTTTTAGTTTTCTAACTAAATTCTTAGCTGGAAATATTTAGCTAATGAAATATTTAGCTGCCTGCTTTAGCTTCCCCATACGTTGTGGTTTCCAGCCCAAACCGGAACGTTTTCTCTGGTTGCTGCAACTTGGATGTGAACAACAATCCTGCAGAGAGTGAAGATCTCTCTAATGAGGCTGAATCGAACTCCTGGGTCCCTGAGCGCCGGCTAGCAGCATGTTTACTGCAGTATTTTGGCTGACGTAGCCTTGGAGACTCGCAGATAATCATTTCCATTCTGCGACTCGTTTCTGAGCTGAGCTACCAGAGAACGGCCCGTCTCCACGTCCGCCAGCAGCCTCTGGTGAAACTCAACCAAACCCTCAACGTCAGGCAGCTCCACAAACCGCCGCCATGTTTTCAGGAGATTTTAAGGCAACGCGTTGCTGCCGACTTTCAGCTGAATCAGCAGATTACTGGAGAATGTTCTGCTGTAACAGTTTGAGTTGAGGAAGAAAAGCCCACGGTAATTTGATCTCACTCTGAACTCAGAGGAAGAAAGAAATGTTTGAAACGGTGGGAGGAGAGAAGTGGTGAGTGAAGCCAGCTGCAGTTTGGCTTTATTTCTTCCCTCCTGCAGAACCAACAAAATGGGAAAAGTTCTGAAAACCAACAGACTTCACTGAAAAGCTTTATGCTGCATTTAAACTGCTTGGTTTCAGAGAACTGGAGCCAAAACGCTAAATGATGAGAATAAAGTCACAATATTAAAAACAATAAGAAAGAAACCTGGACAGTTACAAAATCAGTCGTTTCTGCTGCTGGTAATAATTTGATGCTGATGTTTTAAAAATATTTCCTTATCTGTAAAACAGAAACCAAAGTGTATCAACGATCCTATTTTTAAGTTTCTCATAAAATTACAAATTCATTTTGGAAATAATTAAAATTATTATCTTATAACTAAATTATTCTCATAATACTAAGACTTTATACTCATAATATGACATTATTCTTGTAATATTGAGGTTTTATGTTCATATTATTAACACTTTATTCTCATATTTTTATTTTATTCTGACTATTTTTGCATTATTTTGACTATATTCCTGTAATATCATGTTATTCTGCTATTATTTGTTGTACGACTTTGTTCTCTGCTTATTATAACTTTATTGTGTTAATATAATTACTTTATTCTCATTCAGAATTAAGTTATTAGGCCATTAAACAAGCCATTAAGCAGTTCCTGCCATAAATATTTAAAATAATCTGTTTCTGAAAAGAGGTTGCGATGAACTGATGACCTGACTGATGGAGGTTACTTCCTGTTCAGAAACTGTAAATAAGTGGAGCCATCTTGTTTCAGTTCATGCATTTAGCTAAACACACTGCCTGCTCTGCCATTATCTCTCCAACCAATCAAATGCCAACAGTTTGTCTACAAGCCATCAAGGCAGAAACCACAAGCTAAACAAATTCACTCCCACATCATCAACTCTCTCCTTGGCAGCCGGTCCAACGGCGGCGGCGGCCATGTTGTTTCTGCTGCTCTTCTTCGTGCCTCTGGTCGGTCCGTTTTGTGGGCGGAGCCACAAACAGCGGGGTTCAGCACATCGTCCCGGGTCGGATGAACAACCGTCACCTGGTTCTGTTTTCAGCGCACCAGCAGCTGTTTCGTCTCACACCGGTCTGCCTGGGTGTTTGTGGTGCAACAAACGACTTTGAACATTTTGCTCCAACCATTTGTACCAAAGCGACCCGTCCAGTAGCGCAGTGGAAACGAGGCCTGATGTTTACGCCACATTGGCTTTTCTGACCTAAGTTGTTGAAAAGCATAAAATAGCTCATTGTAATTGGTTTGGTTTACAACACAGCCTCTTTAATGCACATTTATGGAAATATATTAAAGGGATTCTGAGAAACACTTTCCTCGGCTTTTTGAGATTTATTAGTTTTATTCTGAGAATGTTTTGTGTGAGCCACGACTTTTAAAATGTTTGGAAAATCCACGATGACCTTCAAGTGGATTTCTGTTTGAGGATATAAATTATATCATAAAGATGAAATAAAACCAAAATAAGGTGAAAAAGCACAAGACTGAGAAGGGAGCCTTGGGGAACGCCACGTCTGATGGGAGCGTCCCTGTCGCTGACAGGGAAAACTTTCTACTTTAATTTGATGGATGCTAACACTTTCCGACTCAGAGTTTGAGGTTCAGAGATTTATTTTGCAAATAACTTTATTTAGAGCAAGAAAAATACAGGAACAATTTTTCAGGGTCAGATATGGAACATCGCTGGGAAGCAAGCTAAAATTAACAAAAAAATAGATAACAAATATATTTTTTTGTACAATTTTGACTTAATTTCTGCTCTGAATATGTTGTTCTTTCAGCAAATGCTGTTAACGTTTGTTGTAGTTAACAATCATTTACTAAATTAGTTAACAATTACGTCAATTAATCATGATTAATCGTTTCAGCCCTAAGCTAAGTGACACACTGAGATAATTGTAACCCAGTCTTAAAAACACAAGTAAAAATTAAGAGTGAAAAAGTAGCAAAGTTGAAAAATAAGTTGATAAATATGTTCATAGATATAGGTTAAAAGTGCTATTAATCTTCAAAAACTGTGAAATATTCCTTTAGATGATTACTGTTAGTGACGGATGAAGCAACCAATGGCTGGCACAGTCTGATTTCACGTCAGCCAATGAGGTTGCTTGTCCCGCCCCTTTCAGCTGCTGTGCTGAGATTTTGCTCAGAACGCGTCAGACAAGCGTGAGAGCTCATAGCTGACGGTTGTTTCCGCGAAGAGCTTGTCGAAATTTGATGAATCTGGAAATCGGTAAGAAAAACAATATTAATATAAATTCGCAACATATATAATTAAAAATAGTAAATCCGCTTTTGTTAGATCTGTGAGGGTTTCCCTTGTGAGCGACTGAAGCCCGGAGAAAACCGTTGGTGGCGTCGGTGGGTGACCGCACGCGCTCGGCAGTTGGCTCGGTAAATTTGTTGAAAATTGGCTAAAATACGTCATATCTGATCAAATTTATTAAAAATAAATTTTTATTGTAAGATTTTGTATTATTATTATTGTGGGTGTTGTATTTTTTTCCTTTATCTGTGTAGTTGTACTTGTTTTGTTATTATTAGTACATGTTCTGGTATTTCAGCGGTGCTATTTCAGTTAAGTGCTTTATAAGAGCTTTTCCGTTGCCATTGCAGGGAACTTCTAATGTTATAGATGTTCTTCATTGGCACTTTTGCATTTAAATATATATTATTGTTATTATTATTATTATTATTTTCCTTTACCACATATAAACTAATTTCTTTAGTTTGCTAATGTGTTGGTAACATTGTATTCTGAAGACTTGGATATTGTTGTACAACATGATGAAAAAAAACTTGAGAAAGTGTGCAAGATCTCTTTAATTATATTGGCATTTTATATTCTAAGATGTTTTACTTTGGCTTTGTTCCAGGTCAGGTTTTTATTTTTGCCATGTTATGGTGCAATGTCTGGCCTGTGTTGACCAGAGACCCGATGATCATCCTCATCTGAACTTGGATGGTGAGCCCCAGCCCAGAGAATCAAGAGAACCGGTAGACAGTGACCCGACTGGTCACTAACTGTGAAACATTGGATTGACAGACACATTGGAAAAGACTGTGTTATTTATTTTATTTTATTTTCTCTTTAAAAAGCACGCAATTTTGATTTGTTTATAAATTTGGATCCACAATTGTTATTACCATATTTTCCGCACTATAAGGCGCACCTAAAACCTTCAATTTTCTCAAAAGCCGAGAGTGCGCCTTGTAATCCGGTGCGCCTTATAATCCGGTGCGCCTTATATATGGACCAATATTGAGCCACAACAGGTCTCGCAACTACGGTAAGCAGCCCCCGACTTCATGTTCCCCGTAAAAGAAGTAGCGCGCGGTGCAGGCTGGGTTTTGTGTAAAGACCCCAAAATGGCTCCTATTAAGAGACACGCTTATGACGCAGAGTTTAAGCTCAAGGCGATCAGTGACGCAGTAGAACATGGAAACAGAGCGGCAGCCAGAGAATTTAACATGAACCAATCAATGGTTATAGTGGAAGTGGATATATATTGTGATCGCACTAACGTTTGATTTACCGTAACAGTATCAGACTGTTTTTTACGTGTTTATTGAATCGAGGAAAACTTCCCCTCCACTATATGTTATGCCTTGCTGTTGTTAAAAGATAAACTGTGTCACGAAAATACCACGTCACTTACTTTACCTCAGGAAAATAATAAAACAGCTGTTTGTTCATTTTGGGAATGAAGGGAGTTTTCAGAACGCTGGTTTGTAATTTATTAATAAAGTTTGACTGACCTATCTGACTATTTTGTTGACATTCCCTTTAGCGCAGTTCCATCTAATGGATGCATAATGTAATCCCAGCCTCTACTGTAGCGTCTATTCTATGCGCCTTATGGTGCGGAAAATACGGTATATTAAATTCTATTCTTTCTTATAAACACTGTACTCTCTGTTGCTACTCACACCCAGGCTCCCTAGAATTTAGAATCTTCTGATCCGGCCCAACTTTCTTTGTAATTGTATAGACTTGGTTTTAGTCATTGAAGTAAATTAATTTATCTGCCAATTATTATTATCAGGTGAATTTAAATTAACCTTTCTTGTGAGTTACATGTTACATAAAGCATAACAAAAACTCAATCCCTGTCATTTACGGTAACTATTCCTGCCAATGTTAGCTACACGCAGACAGTTGCTGTTTAAAATTTGTCACTACTAAACATTTTCCGAACAAATTTACTCAACAAATACAAATTTACATGTCCGTATAAAACCTTGAAGTAATTTTCACAAAGAACTGCTTAGTGGGCACCAAGGTTATTATAATTAACTAACAAAATTAAAAAAACTGAAATTGAGAAAACGTTTTTATTAAATGAAACAAATAAAAACGGTAATAAAATGGGGGAAAACAAAAACTAACTAATTATATCACATTTTAGTTATAAAAGTAACTAAACTGACGGCACTTAAGCTAGTCCACAAAAAGTCAAGTTGTTCAACAAAATTTAATACATATTTTGAAAACAGCATTTCGTTTGAGTATTCAGTAACCAATCGATGTAAACATCATAATGCAATACAGCCAACTTTATCAGGATTACCTAAAACTAGCAAAAACTGAAATTGAGAAAACAATTTTGTTAATTTGCTCACTCTTTGGTTACCTAGCAACAACCGGTTTCTAGGTAACCATGCGCAGGAGCAGTTTCAAGTTGCCCTAACGTATTGCGGCGTGTTTCACTCCTCGGACTCGTCAACACGACGACAGATTTATTAACTTTTGATCAAGGTTATTAACGTTAACTAAAACTAATAACGGAAACCGAAATTGAGAAATAATCTTTAACTAAAAATTGTAAAAAAGTTTATAAAACTATAACATACTGAAACAATAAACATATGCACATATAGTTTCCTTTGTTTCCGTGTTTATGAATCTATTTGCTGTTTGCCTTTCAAACTTTCGATGTGAAATTGATTTTTTTCCCCTTTACGTCAGCTGTCTGCAATTTACGGCGCATACGCTAGCATGCTAGTCCACAAAATGACGACAGCAAAAGTTTGGAAAAATAAAAAAATCGAATCAGTTGGTTATTCAACATCGTTGTGTAAATGGTATCTTGTGTTAAGTATTCATTGATGTATACATAATCACAGTACTTTGACCTTTTTTGATTCTAGGAAAAACCTAAACTGTTACCACAGCTAATAAAAACTAGCAAACACACTAATGAAGACAAACTGAATCAGACAATGAAATAGAGGCATGATGAAACCCACGCTGTTGTAACCCTGCTGGAAGGTCCTGCGAACATGGGTGTAGTTCTGCGTGAGGGGATGGGAGAGGGCCGACAAAAGGGGGAGGAAAATTAGGCTTGCCAGCATTCTTCTCATTTAAAGCTGTAACTACAGGAGAAAAGGCACTCAGGCAGTCTGGGCTGGGTCTGCTTACAAGGAGACGATCTCTCCGTATTCATGGTGCTGCTGTGACAACCTGAACACTTTTCCCTCTTCCCCCCTTTTTCATTTTTGATTTGCACACAGGGACGGCTCATGTCTGCCTTGTAGAGATGATGATCTGTGTGCGTTTAAGGATTTTGGTTTTTCTGGCGGTCTCGCAGGTTCTGATTGTGACATGTCAGGATGCAGACAGCGGTAAGTGTTTGACTTTAACACCTAAATGCTGTAAAGATGTTAGAGGTGAAGCTGAGGTTGAGCAGATTTTCCTGTTGGATTCCTTTACATGGCTTGTTCAAACACATCTCAGGAGTGCTTGTCGTCCGTCAAAGTGGATTATTTCTGATTTTTAGCCTTTCGTTGGGAGGCTTGAGCAGCATCTCTGGACCTGGTTGTGGACCTGTGAGGAGAGCCGGCACGCTGAGGAGGCGCTGTCGGATTCTCCCGAGTTTTTCTGTTTTACTTCGTTTCAGGAATAGTTTGGATCCGTCTCGTCTTCTGACATCATCTGCTGATGGTTCTGGTCATTGTTATAAACTGATAATTGTTGGTTTTCTTTCATTTTATCATCAGCTTTAGTTTGCAAGTCTTTACAGGTTCTAAAAGTCACAAAGAGTCACAAGGTTTCACGACTTGTTGCTGCTTCGTGACTCTGGAACTGGTAGAGCGCCACCTTGTGGCGCTGTAAAGGAGTTACTCAACATAGACCTTTTAAATTACGACTTTTCACACTTTATTCCTTCACTCATGAAGCCTCACGATGTCGGTTAAAGCACAAAACTCTCCAGTGTCTAGTTTTATGATTGTTCCTAACAATCAATAAAAAACTGTTTTGTTGTTCTTTATGTCGTTGAGTCGTTTTGCTGCTTCTCCATTTTTTAAAGTTTTGGACCTGCAGATGATGGAGGGACGTTTTGTTCTGACCGCGACAGACGACGGTTGAACCGCTCGCCATGGTGTCAGTTGATGCTTAATCTACATTTACTATAAGCCGTATTGGAATGATTTAGTCGCCATCTAGTGGTCAGTTATGACCACGAAGAGTCACGAATTGTCGCCGCTTTGTGACCGGAACTGGTGCAGCGCCACATACGCTTTTTCACTTTATGCCTTCACTCACGATGTCTGCCGGTTAAAACACAAAAAACTTTATGGATCCTAGTGCCTTGCTGTTTGTTGTTCTTGATAATCAAATTTTAAATGATTATTTTTTATAACGTTGAATAGCTTCGCTCCTTCTCTTTGTCGTAAAGTTTTGGACCTAAAGACGATCCGGGATGTTTCGTTCTGACTGTGACCTTTGGGGACCTTTTGTTCTTAACGCGACAGATTATCGTTTAACCAAAGATTAAACTGCCGTGTGTCAGTTGATGATCAATCTACATTTACTAGAGGCCATCTTGGAACAGTTTAGTCGCCATCTAGTGGTCAGACCTATGTCCAGTTGGTTTATTTATGGTATCTTTTTACAACTTTATCCTCATAAAATTACATAAAAATTACGTTTGTGACTTTATCCTGATGTTATTACGCTTTGGTTCACAAATTTTTACGACTTTACTGCCGTGTTACAATTTTTCAGGACTTTATTCTGATAAAATTACAACATTACTCTCGTATTTTTACAACCTTATTCACTCTCAAATTGTTTTATTATGACAGCTCATAATAAAACACCCTCTTGTTTTATTATTACTTTATTCTCATATTTTCACTTTATTCTGGTATTATTACTACCTTTTTCTCGTAGTGTTGTAAGTTTATTCTCGTATTATCGTGAATTTTATTCCAATAATTTCAAAAAACAATATGATCTTAGTCTGGTCCTGATTCTCCATTGTGCTACAGTCATAAAGTATAATTATAACTCCAGTAGATCGGATCGACTGTTAATAATTGCTTTTAAATGTCAACGAATCTGAATAAAATGCAACAAACAAAACAGCTTCTTGAGAAAATATTTTGAATGTTTGAGGATTATTTAATGTAGAATCATCATTTCTAGACCCAAATGTCTTTAAAACCTTGGAGTAAAAGCTCAGGTTGTGGGTTCAGATGCTGCATTTTAAGGATCAGCGCAACAGAGCGCTGATCCTTAAATTCTTTAATTTTCTTAAAGGAAATTAAAGAAGCTTCGATTTTAGGATAAAACCTTTTTTTGAATCGTATTGGTCTTTGGTTCGTTCTGCTCCCGTTTGTCTGTTTGAGCCCATAAAACGGCGCAGCAGCCTGCTGAGCGTCTTTCCATATGTGGGGAGGGGGCGGCTGCTTTTGGACCATGTGAAAACTGTGGAAAGTTCAGGGTGGCTGAAGGCTGGGGGGGAAAATGTGGTTCACCGGCACTTTGGGAACGTCTGTGAAAGGATTTAAAGGCACAGCGACCGGTTTTATTTTCCATTCTTTCATCATAAAGAAAGTGGTTAAAACTGAAAGATTTTAGGCTCTTTCCTCTGAAACGAACTCCAGCTGCAACAGAGCCGGCCCAACACATAAGCGCAGGGGGCACCACACGAGAATACGGATCAAATTTGTTCATTCTGGATTAATCTCATGATAATCTAATTTTAAGCTTCAAATTTAGTTTAGATTTGACTAAAAAGTTTTAAAATTTTAGGTGTTCTCTTCCACATTGTTAAAAACACAACATGGTATTGATTTCAGAAAAGTTTTCAGCCCATGACCGTTATTAATACCTAACAGATAGGGGGCAGTAGAGTGCAAAGCTAAAGCCTACGTCAGCCAATCGGAATCCTTCAAAACCACAACTACAACTTCCTGTTTGGAATTAAACACGGGCAAGGAGGTCAGTTTCTGTGGACAGATATAAGATGTTTCAACATAAACTTAATGAAACACAAAACAAAGTCGACTGGAAATCGAGTCAAAGCAAGAAAGTGGATGAACTGGAGAGGAACCAGACCCTGATGGGATGGATGGATGGATGGATAGATGGGTGGATGGATGGATAGATGGGTGGATAGATGGATAGATGGGTGGATGGATGGATAGATGGGTGGATGGATGGGTGGATGGATGGATAGATGGATGGATAGATGGGTGGATGGATGGATAGATGGGTGGATAGATGGGTGGATGGATGGATAGATGGGTGGATGGATGGATAGATGGGTGGATGGATGGATAGATGGGTGGATAGATGGATAGATGGGTGGATGGATGGATAGATGGATGATGGATGGATGGGTGGATAGATGGATAGATGGGTGGATGGATGGATAGATGGATGATGGATGGATGGGTGGATAGATGGGTGGATGGATGGATAGATGGATGGGTGGATAGATGGGTGGATAGATGGGTGGATGGATGGATAGATGGGTGGATGGATGGATGATGGATGGAAGGGTGGAGGGATGGATGCGTGTGACCTTAAATCTCAGTTCAGCCATGTTCCAATATAAACACAAATATGTTTTTCTCAAATCTGGTCAGTTTTTATAAATATTCCAGATATCCAGCTATTTGTGGACTTCAGTAGATTTGATTATTAATATTCCATAAACTATAGCAGAGGTTTTAACATGGACATTTTTTAGATTTTTTATTTTTATTCATCCAGTAAAAACAGAAATAACAGCAAATGTAGCTTTTTTTGTTTGTTTTAGTGTGGACACTTTAAAAGAAATGTAATGAGCTGGAAGCTGGGGCCCCAAATCTAACCCTGCTCAGGGCCCCATGTAATCTTGGGCCGGCCCTGTTGTGCATCAGGCTGCTGGAATGATCTTTTTTTTTACGGCTTGACTCAAAACAATCTGAGGAATTGTTGGGAAAACAGAAACTTGAGCTTCTGCCATCTTGTAAACTTCTTCAGCGGGAATCAGATTCTGTCGTTCAGACAAAACGGACAATTTTACACCCAGAAGACGACGAAGAAAAGCTGTAATAATATTCTGAGACAGAGCTGAGGCTTGGAATAAAATGGCAGTAAAGCCTCTTTCTGACTTTGGTAATAAAAACCAGTCGTTCTTTTCTTCTTCAACCACAGTTCTGCAGAGAGGATTGACTGAAGCAGTAAAACATATTAAAAACAAGTCAAAAGTATTCGTTGCAGACTAACTAACATGACGTCACCCTCATGTTGGTTCTCCAAATTACTTCCAGTTGTTGTTGCCACATCACTGACATCGCAACAAATGGGCCGTTTTCTACCGAAGCCAGAAAACGGCCAAACATGCGAAGCGGGCCAGGTCCGCAGACGGCTTCCATTAGCAACACATGCTGCATTTTTCAGCTATGACTTTATTACACGCCTCCATTTTCTCCTGAGGGGTCGGCCGTCGGGTCCGGGGATCATCAGCTGTCCGATGGCGAAGCGTTTGGCCGGCGTTGCCGAGGGCAGCGATAGATCACACTGCCTGCGAGGATCGCTGCATGATGGGAAATACTCATGAAGCAAACTGGGATCACTCCAGATGTCTCTTCTCTGGCAGTTTTATGAGAATACAAGAAAATAAAAAAACAGGGATTGTTTAAAGAGAAGTAAGACACGAGAATGACAACAGAATAATGTGACTGTTATACAAGAATAACGTTTTTTGAGAATAAAGTCATAATGATACAGAACGTAGTCATGAAAATATGAGAATAGAGCCCCAAAATAAAATAAAGCAGCAATAATATGAGAATGAATTCGTTATGATACAATAGTCATGAAAATAAAATGAAGTTGCAATAATTTGACAATAAAGTTACAGTCTTAGGAGAATAGGCGTCAAAAGTTGAAATAAAATGAGAGTAAAGTATCAATAATACCAGAATAAAGTTGTAACAATATGAGAATAAAGACTCAATCGTTTGAGAATGAATTCATAATTATACAAAAATAATATTAACGTTGTAGTGATACAAAAATAAAGTTGTAGCAACATGAGAATAAAGTCATGATACTACAGGAATAAACTCATAAAAGTATGAGAATAAAGTAATAATTTAACGTGAAACTGCAGTTTTACCACTAAGATGAGGAATGTTGAGCATCTTCTGTCGGTTTTACCAATAAAAACTTTTAACACATCAAATTTTCAGAAGTTGCAGGACTTTGAGTTTATTTTGAAGAACGAACCTCCTGAACTGATTGGCACCTTGTCACCGGTCTGCTCTGTGATCCCTGCTGGGAAATGACAGGACAGAAACTGAACAGAACCAGCAGCTGAACCCAACAGGCTGTTATCATCCTTACTGACAAGACAGCTGCTCAACAACAAAAAACCCCGCTGATATCACACTAATCCATCTTCACAGCAAACCAGGATTACTACGTTTTTATATTGCAAAAATATATTTTATAGGTGCTAAATGTTAAATAATCTAATTAGTGTTTTTCCCGTTTTAAAAGAAGAGGCAAAAGCAAATGAGGTGGATTAGCAGAGCTAGCTAACAACTGTTGGTGTCATCCAGGTCGTGTTTCTGTGGAAAATCATCTCTGCTGCCTGACATTAGCCTGGCATGACAGTCAAACACAACAGTCTTCACTCAGAGGCATCTTCAGATGTACTGCAAGCCTGACTGCTACTGGAGGCTTGGTTTTTATGAGTAGCATATTTAATTTTGTTTTTATGATCAAGAAAAACTTTTTTTTAATTTAATTAGCTAAAATGAGTGAAAATATGACATGAAA
This sequence comes from Xiphophorus maculatus, assembly GCF_002775205.1. Classification (NCBI taxonomy): domain Eukaryota; kingdom Metazoa; phylum Chordata; class Actinopteri; order Cyprinodontiformes; family Poeciliidae; genus Xiphophorus; species Xiphophorus maculatus. The sequence continues at coordinate 30,127,644 of NC_036449.1, forward strand.
TATTACCGGTCAAATATTTTATTGAGGAAAATGAAACCTAGCTTTACTCTGATACCCCTAAATAAAGGGAAAACCTGTTCAAGTTTTTATGTAGGCCAAGCTGTTTGGCCTACATAAATGCACGCCACACTTTTCAGATTTCTCTTAGTAAAAAATGAATTCTGCTAAACAGTTCATGCAGGATGATTAGTTTTAGGGGAAACAAAGTAAACATTTAAGAAATCCAAGTTGTTTTTAAGTAGTTTTAACGTGAAACAGATTGCAGAAGTCAAATGTTTCTGATTGGATTTTATCGCCGTTTGTCTCAAAATGATTTTCAAACTTGATCCTGCCATGTGACTCTGGAGCCAGTACTGGACCAGCACAGCATGTTGTGCTGCTTTGCTCCTGTAAGTGTTGCTTTTAAAGCCAAATATTATCTCTGTTAACAATTATAAAGCAACAGTGACAGCCCAGAGAAACAAACATTTCTCCAGTGAAGCATTCAGCTGCAGTGCTGTTGATGCAGCTGCTTGTGGTTTTCACAGCAGATTAGAATCGTTTTTTCCCCCTGACATTTTTCTAGCGTCCATGCTTTACTAAAAAGCTTCTGTAGAAACTGAATGTGAACTTCAGTGTGTTAAAATCTCAATAAAATCCCAAAAGGCGTCCAGAGATTCATTTGTAGTGAACAGCTTGTTCTGGATGAGACGTGAAAATCCTGAAGTGCTGCTTGTTTTTAGAGCCGCAGTCTGGTGACAGTCGGCCATAATTGCAGGTTTTGGTCGGGGATAAATTCTACGTTGCAGCTCGGTGGCGTATTAAAACCCCAGAGGGCAAACGAACAGAGCGGCGCGGTGACAAGGGCCAACACTGCGGCCGGCGATGTGTTCAGGCTCCCCGCAGGCTGTTGGATGTCTGAATACCTTGATGGTGACCAGCGTCGGTGGGTGGTCCTCATGACGCTGCTGCACACGAAGGAAAAACTCATTTATTCTTGGTGCAAAATGAATTTTTTATTCATAGAAAATGTTTAAATTTCTCTTGTGCATCTCAATAAATGAGAACATTATATAAGAGTTGATACCACCTTATAATAAGGCTGCAGCAACATAAACTCAGACTATCTTGTATAAGAATATCTGATCCACAATTAACAAGCAGAACGACCGAACTTCTGAAATAAATTCAAGAGCAACTTTCTGATTATAGTTATTAACAAACTACAACAAGAATGTTTCTCGTTAGTCGTTTTACCAAAATGAATTTTATATTTCAGACAAATAAAGTTTATTGCAACAGGATGCAAGTGACATAAAACAGCTTTTATATGTAGTTAAAATGAGAATAAGATTCACAACGCGCTACCACGATAAAAATGACATCCAGTTATTTACGGATTTCTAAAAAAATATTTTTGATGCTATTATTACTTAATTGACCAGGCGTTGAGATTCACAATGTAGCTGCGTAAAAAAAAATTACATCCTGTTATTTATGAAATTATTTTATTTTTTTGCATTATTTTTTAACACAATTAGAATTTACGTGTCTGCATGTTGAGATGGATCATTTTTGATACTATTGTTTGTTCCTGTCATTTATGTACGTTGAGATTCACAATGCGGTTGTGTAAAAAAAGACATTCTGTTACCAACTTTGTATATTTTTGACACTATTATTATTTAAGTCGACGCGTGTTGAGATTCACAACATAGTTCCACGAAAAAAATGACATTCAGTTTTCACAGATTATATTCGGTACTAATGGCTTTCTGTAAAACGAGGAGCAGTAACTCATGTTTACAGTATTTTATTTGGTGTCTCACGCTTTTAATCGCAGAAATTAAACCCAAGCAAATTATATCTTAAGTTTAAACTTGGCCAATATTCCCTTTTCATATATTTGAGCTGAGACTAAAATATAAATGATGAAAAATTTGATGTTTTTATTTTTGTCTGATTCAAAAACAAGTGACAAAAAGAACATTCACTTTTCAACTTTCCATTTGATGGCGTTTCAGAAACGGCGCTCTCTCGCCTCCACCGTTAACGCTGTGGTCTACGATCAGAGTTTCTCTGTTGTTGGGATAAAAGCGTGGCCGACTGCTGGGACTGTGAATTATTCAGCAAACACAAAGATTCTTTCTCTGAACACAACGATGCGTCTGTCCGCTTCACGCTCCCATTCGGCCGGACGTGGAAACGTCAGCTTCTACATAGTGACTCATGGCCGACATTTAACCTCAGAGGTTCCTCCCAATGGGTTTAATTTTTCGGCAGACGTGTCTGAGTCCTGCTGCCGGCTTTCCAGTGATCACACGAATTCCTTCGAACACAAACATCTCTGATCTTTGTGGACAAATGTGAAGCCACGCCGCGCCGTTTACATACAAAGCCTAAAGGCTGTAAAGCAACCGTATCATTTCTGTGGCGCACAGAACAAAACACAGCTGGAAACGCGCCGTAGTTTATGACAGACTTGCTTTAACCGGGCAAACACGGACGACTAACTGCAGAGCGAAGAGACGATGTTTGGAAGATCTTCCCTGATGTTTAGAGGAGAAAATGAAGTAAATTTCAAACATCGAACTGTTTCAGCGCAATGACTCTGTGAAGGAGGAGTCTGTAAATTCAGAAGAAAAGCCAGCGGTTTATCAGGGATGAAAATGTTCTGGGATCCAGCTCAGGAAGTTCTGCTTAACTGGAATCTCCTCTGAAGTAGTTTTGGGATCAGGTTGTTGATGATGGTTTCACTGGGAATGTCTTCTTCCTGCTTTTATCTCCCACTGAATAAATATTCCTGTTAATAAGTGAAGAGCTGGAAAGAAAATGTCTCCACAACGTGTTTCAAAACTAGGTCACATGTGACCAACCAAAGTTCTTCACTATGCCTTTTTAAACTGCTTGCATATGGAGGACTGATCTTGCCAAAATAATGGCAAACAGTAAGTACATGAGGAAATAACAGTAAATACAACAAGGAATATAAAAATAAGGAAATAAAACAGTAAAAAATCAATAAATGTGGTGGAAAATAAATACATAAATTAGAAAATAAAACAGTTAATAAATAAATGAAAAATATTTAATACTTAGGGAAATAAAGTAGAAAATAAAATGGCAAACAAAAAGGAGGAAATAAAACAACAAATAAAAGTGGAAATAAAGCAGTAATGAAAAATTAACAGGAAAAAATCAAATCACAAAATAAAACAGTAAATACATAAATTAGGAAATAAAACAGGAAATAAATGAGGAAATATAAATAATTGAGGAAAATGAACAAAACACAAAATAAATATGTATATAAGTAAATAATTACTACATATGTTTACTTTCATTTTATGTTGTTTTATTTCCTCATTTAATAATTTGTCAATTTTGGTAGGATAAGCCTTCCGTATTTGCATCCCACACAGCTGTTGATGATCTGCTGAATAAAATATTTAACTGTAGAAGGTCAATGGGAGGAGTCTGAGTGGAAACACCAGGAAGTGACCGACTGTTGGGCTACAGCGGAGGTCAAAGGTCGTGTCCTAGGTGATCTGCAGAAAAAATGAGTAACAGCGAGAACTTATTTAGATTTCCTTCATTCCCGTAAATAGAAATACATGCAACTAAATAACTGCATGGAAAATGTCTTCCAGATTAGAGCCACATGTTCACCTTTCATCCCCAGGAAATTACCAAGTTCAACAAAGTTCATGAGCTTTCTCGTTTTTAAAATTGTAAGTTTACAGCCTTCAGAGAGACATATCCAACAAGTTGGGTTTTATTGAAAGACTGAGATTTTAGAGCTAAGATAAAAACGACATAATGTCATTTAATTAAACATTTAATTTGAAGAAACATCCGTGTTGTCAAGCTTAGGCTACAGCTTGCATGAACTGTAAGGCCACAATCAGTGAACATCACTGTTTTTCTGGGTATTTTATGAGTTTTGACCTTATAGGCGTACCATATAAAGCATCTGGGAAGAAGGAAGTTGTGCTCAGGGCCTTGATTGGAATATTAATATAAAACAGAAACTTTTTATGCATGGATATGTAACTGAGATTGAGAAAAGTGGCGCCTTCTGCTGTATTAAATAAAAAACTGAGCCACAAATTGACTATTTTTAGCAGATAAACCGTTTATTGGTGTTTTAGCCCCTGAGACTCGGTCTGGTCAGAGACCAAAGTTTCATCATCTGCTCCACCTCCAGCTGCTGTGGTTCTCTGAGTCAAACCAACCTGCTCCCTCCTGGCCTGTGGGGGCGCTGCACCAAGAACCACTGAAGGAAACGACATAAAAACCAATCTGACCTCATCAGTACTCAATGTCTCCGTCTTTTACTAGAAATGGACTTCAAGGACTTCTTTGTTCAGAAGAGAAAGTCGTAAATCCTCAGACAGAACGACGAAGTTCCCCGGGTCACAGTAACCTCTGCTTCTTCCTTTCCTGAAAGACGTTCGCTTCCATCTAATCTGCGAGTCGTTGCCTCGTTTCTGAGTCTGGACTGAATGTGTTCCAGGGTTTTGTTTGACGGATGATCCTGGGATCTCAGTACAACATCCTGCCGACTGTTTTGGCCCAAACACCTCAGGTTCTGCTTTCTCCATAATTACAGACTCTCCTCTGGCATTGTTTGGTTTCCAGGACCTAAAGCTGCATTTCTGTTTACACCATCATGTCACTTGGCGCACAGCTTCGTAGAAACCGTGATTCAAAGATGTCCCGAGACGTTTGCCAATGAAATCTAATTGGGTTCAGCTGTGAAGTTCTGGTTCTGCTCGGACTTCAGAGCATCTGCTTTATTCCTTGAAGCAGAAAATAGAAAAGCTGCGCGTGGGGAAAATCACCTTGTTTTGATAGGGATAAGGAAGAGGGAAGAGGGGATATGAGAAAACCCAGATTAATGCGGAAGAAGAAGTGGGATTTGGGAAAGAAGGGCCTCAGGCGGCCATTTTAGTTGTTCTGCAGCGCTGAGGTCAGAGCAATAAATCTGCTGCCGGTGGCGCTGGACGACGACACAAACATCTGGGATGTCTCATAAAACAACTCAGAGCTGTTCTCCACCTGAGGAGCAACTAACACCTTAATGGAAATGGAAATGTGGGAAAGAGTAAAACATTTATTTACTAGCACCTTTTAAGGTCACAAAGTGACCAATTAAAAACCATTTTAAGATTATTTCAATCAGGTTTATTTATGTAGCATTTCAGCAACATGGCAGTTCAAAGTGATTTACTAAGTAAAAAAAATCTTAAACATTTTGTCAATAAGGATAATTATGGTATATTTGCTGCTGTTCAAACACCAAATGTGCATTAATATGCATGAAGACTCGCAGTGGAAATTAGCTCTACCGCTAAAGCTAATGTCTTCAGTGCAAACCCAAACCGACTTTACATTCGATCCCATCGTTTCCTTGGTCCATGTCCGTGTGATCGCCATGGTCACATGACCTCATCAACCTACCAGAGACATGTAGACGTAAAGGTTTGCAGATGTTTGATGGTGCTGGACCAGTTAAAGCCCAGTAAACAAGAACTGGGATCTTCTAATTTCTGATGCGTTCACACAGCAAACATTGTGACCAAAATATAGTTTCTTTTTGGCCAAAGTCTGGCTTTTTCACAGGAGTCTGAACGGCCCAGTTCTGCTCTGTTTATCCCCTCAAAGATCCGATTTGTGTCACACTTCCACATCTGGAGCTGAACTGTATCCGATAGTTTTCAAAGCATCAGAATATTTTATCTGACTTTTATAATGTGAGACACTAAATCTTCCTTTGTCTTGTTATGACCTTATGATGATACTGTCAGCTTTCATTGCTGAATAGCGTTAAAATCCATCCATAGACACCGGCGGCCATTATTACTCCTGTGCAGCGTTCACACAGAAGTCCGATTGCATTTACCTAATTTAATTAATTAATTTGTTTCACTCCTCTAAAACACTAATAACTGCCTATTTTTATTGTTCAAACACCAGATATACCTTCATGTACATTAGTACTTCCAGTGAAAACCATCTTAGCACTATTGCTAAAGCTAACACCTTCAGTCTTCCTTACTAATCAGCGTCAAGGAGAATAAATGTAACTTCTGGATTGGCTGCTTTGCAACTCGTGGCAAGTTATTTCAGCTTCCCAAGCTGCATTTTATTTCAGATATTTCAGATCTGCTCTTCAAAGAAATCCATGTAAAAGCAGAATCCAATGTTATGGAGCGCAAACGAGAATTTCAGTTTTTCTTCTTTACAATTTCCAGCCATCTAACGTTTTACACAGTTTTAGCACGTTCAGTTTAGAGATTTCATGAGGCTTTGCAGAAATGTAAACCTTAATATCATCTGTGTAGCAGTAAGATGAGAGATTCTGAAAAGGGCCCAAAACAGAGCCCTGAGGCACACCACAGTGACCCAACGGAGAGCTAGAGATGAAGGAAACTTCATCAGATCCTAATCCATTCTGTTCGACTTTAAATGTCCATTTTATTGATTATTGCTTTTGATTGACTGGAATTAAAAAGAAGGTAAATTATCAGCCAGACAGCCTTTAATCTGGCGCCAGATTAAATGAGTTACCAAACTAGTGTGGCTTAAAAGACAAATGCAGCTGTTTGTCATCAGCATAAAAATGTTTGGAGCCTTAATAACAGTTTGCGGTTCTTCAAGGTGAGAAATCTAAAAGTAACATTTGGGTGCAGACAGTTATAGAGAGCACAAAGAGGTATTATGTTGATTTAAATACTGTAAAGCAGAACTGGAATCCATTAGACCTGATTCTGTTCGTTATATTCACGCCTGGAGGTTTGTTTCATGAAGCCGAAGCTTACAGGTCATTAAAATGAAATTACATTCCACCGTTTTCACTGTAGAGTAATAAAATCCAGGTCAATTTGGGGACAACAAAACGCAAAGCAAGACTTGTTTAATCATTAGGAGCGTTAGCAACTTGTTGCTGCATCTGGTTGTGTTTACATGCTGAAGGTCTTGTAAAGACATCTGGGTTTATATGGGAAGGTAACATTGCTAACATCATGGTTGGTGTATCTGAAAACTGAACACATAGCAGATAAACGAGGTCGAAAAGATCATTTTTAAAACAAAAATCTGAAAAAGGATTTCAGGATGTTTAGCGTTCAGTTTGACAGTCTGCCTGATTTTCTGCTTTAATCATCATATTGGAGCAAACGTATGTAGTTTTAATCATGTAAACGTTGGAATTTCACTTCACTGATTCTCAGAACTGACAGAAATATTCAAGCATTTTATAAATCTATAACACGTCTATATGGACAAGAAGTTTAAATATGAAATATAAAGAGTTTCATATCCTGTTGAAAACAAAATGTCCCTGTTTAACGAGAAAGGTCGTCTGTAAAACGACACGTTTGAGTGTCGACTAGAAAAAAACAAATATCTTTTAAATGAATGAAGTTTTTATATATTTTAATGTCACTTAAGACTATAAAGTTGTTTTGGTTAAAACTGTTTTTAATCTTTGTGGGCCGCCCATGGACAGCAGGACGCCCTGGGCAGAGAGCCGTAAGGCTCAACAAACCCAAACGCTTTAAATAACTTCACCAACCTCCAGGCCGGCATGTATGTGTTGTCATGGCAACATAAATCAGATATTGTATGATTACGAGTAAATCAAACTTTTATTAATTAAGTGTCATTTTAGAAGTTATAATCCAGATTTTATTCTCAAAATATGCGTTGTAAGGCTGTTATAATCCTGACTGTGAGGAATCATTTCATGTTCAAAAATTTACAGTGAAAAGTGCCAGCAAAAGAATTCCCACCCCTTGGATTTTTTGTATTTTGTCAAATTATACCCACAAACATAAATATATTTCATTGGAATTTAATGTGAAACACAAAGAAAATTCTACATGATTCAAAACATTTTTCTACAAATAAAAGTTCATTATTCCAAGTATTCAGCCCCTCTGGGTCAATACTTCATGGAACCGCGTTTTGCTGCAATTGCAGCTGTTTTTTATTTGTAAAAATGTTCTGAATCGTTTTTCATTTTTCCTCTAGTGCATGGTTGTGAACCACTTTGTGTTTGTCACATTAAATTCCAGTGAAATGTATTTATATGTTTATAATTGGAAAAAGTTAAAGTACATTTACTCCCAGTCTGAATTAAATCCACCAAAGTTTCATCCAAAACTACAAACAACATGAATAAATCTAAAATCTGGTTCCAGTCGTGAGTTTCTCTTCGCTTTTTGTCGCTGTAATCTGATTTCCAGATGTTACATTTCGTTTTGAAGCCCAGCCGCTCGGTTCTGTTGCATTTCTGTGTGTTTTATCAGGAAAACGGATTTTCCTACACTGGAAACCAGTTTCCTCTCTGGCCGTTTGTTTAGCAGACGTAAAACACCAGGGCGCTCCGACCTGCTGTCGAAGTTTGACCGACAGCTCTGGAAAGTCTGGAATGTCTGACGTCATCCTTTAGGAATACCAGCTGGGATTAATCTGGACTCCTGCTTGGTTTCACCATCAGATAAACAGATTTATTTGTTTCTGAAGAACGTGAATTTTGTCGTATTGTTGGCGAAGCTTTGGCAGAAAGTAGCCGTTAACGCTGTCGCATCTACATTCTCTTCAAGTGACGTAATGTTGAGTTATTGCCGACCCTCACACACATCACTCCCACAGCACTGTAAAAAATGTTCCCAAAGCCAAGTCTGGCTGCCTGGATTTTCTGCTCCACACTGCAAAAACACAAAATATTACCAAGTGTTTCTTAATACAAATATGTTGGTACACTTAAAATAAGACTTATAAATAACTTTTTAGTGATATATAGGAGCTTGTTTTAAGTTAGCTTCTCAATATTGATGGAAAAGTGCCAGTTCCACTGGCAGATTATTTACTTACAATAAGACATTTTCCTGTGTTATAAGAGAAATAATCTGCCAACTGAATTAGAACTGGACTTGTAAAATAACATTGACTTAAAACAAGCTCCTGTTGCTAAAGAGCTGCTCTATAGTCAGTTTTGTCTTATTACAAGTGTATTGACTAGAAACTGGACCAAAAATACTTGGCACTTATTTTTACAGTGCAGCTACGTTTCAGGTATAGAGATATCTTGAGCTTTTCTAATTTTTTTTATTTGTGATTGAAGCTAACATGCATGAAGAACATGTTTTTAAAGCTCTGTGTGTAAGTCTGCGTTGGATGAAAATATCTGGAAACTTTCACAAGCAGAAACGTTAGCCTCGTGTTGCTTTTTAGCTAATTAAATGCTAATAAAATGTTACCTATCCATTAACAGAATAGCTAGTAAACAGATGATAAGCTAACAATGTACTATAAACAATGTTAGTATATCAGCTAATGAGCTGTTAGCTTAGCAGCAAATGGAATGCTAACAGAATGTTAGCTGTCTGTTAGCATAGAAGTTAATAATTACCAATATAAACCTTGATCACACTGTAGGAATATTTTACTGAATGTTGAATAGTGTAATGTGTTTGACTGATTCTGAGTTTGTTTACATATCAGCTGGCGTTAGCTCTGCAGCACAGCTAGCTATGACAGGAACATAGAAAAGCCGCGTTGCTGTGGATGTGGATAAACTTTGTTGGTTGCGTTAAAATGGTTTCCAATGCGCCTGTCAGTGGATTTTAAGGAATATTTAATGTTTGAACTGTTAAAATAGAAAGTGAAGTGTGTTTCATGGGGGTTTGGCGTCTCTAATATTGTTGTTTGGAGTTAAATCAGCATGATTCCCTCCAGCTGAATGCGACAGACAATGAGAGAGATTCACCCTCTGCTCTAACCTTTGACCCTGACCTCAGTGAAAGCCCCGGGCCGGACCACAGAGAGTTCAGACCCTGTTGTTCATTAAGCTCCTTCAGGGCTGATTGTTTTGATTTTAGGATAGAAAACTGCATCAGAGATTAGATCCCAGCGAGCAGCTCCTTTTAAAATGCTTGATGGCTCGATAGTGATGAAGAGGAGGAGGAGGAGCAGCTCAGAGAGAGACCACAATCCTCTGTGGGTCGAACACGGATGGGATGAGAACGGCTCATAACTGTGGCTGGCTCTTTAAAAAAGTCAAGACCAACTGGAGACGGAAAACCAGAGAGCTGCTTCTTCGTTTCTACTTTCCTGGCGCGCTCCTCTTCCTCCCTCCTCGCTCCTCAGAGATCTGTTTACATCACGAAACTACAGGCGAGTTTTACTGACAGGGCTGGGAAATTAATCTGCAACAAGATTTAAAATGAGAACTGAGGAGAAACTCTCATGTTCAAACGAGGTTTAAAACTTCCTAAAACGAGAAACGAACAAGAAACTTTCATATTTTATCAAAAATATAAAACAACTCATTTAAACGTAAAAAAAACAAACGAGAAAGTTAGTTTGTTTTATTCTCTCTTTTTAAACTAGTTAAAACGAGAAAGTTTGTAACCTGTTTTGCATTTTCTTGTTTAAAAAGTATTTTATTTTGTTTTAACTGTAAAATATTCTCATTTTAATGAATATTGTATCTTGTTATGAATAGGAAGTGTTCATGTTAAAAAAGTACTGTGCAGTATTTCGTTAAACGTTTTCTTGTTTATCTAGTTTTTGTTTTATCAAATAATGAGAAAGTTTCTCGTTATAACTATATATTAGATTTCTGTGGCTTCCATTTAAAACAGGGGTTTCCAAAGTGTGGCCCGGGGGCCATTTGTTGTCCCTGGACTGACGTTTTGTGGATCCCAAGTTTGCAGTTGAAGAATAATACAAATTTGTTTTTTGACTTTTTATTTTTAAACTAAGAAAGTTTCTAATTTAAAAAGATACCAAACTCATCTCCCTAAACTGAGAAACGAATATTTACAAGTTACAAAACGAGAAACTAGCAAAATGTTTTTTTGTTTAATGAGCATCGCAATTTCATAACATATTCTCGTTTTAATGAGTTTATTACGACAAACTTTTCTTAGAATGGAAAATGTTAAGTATGACATATTGATCTTTTTATAACCAAGCTTTAATAAGTATACCACGTTTATCCAGAGATTTTTTACTTAACAGTCGACGTTGCTGCAGCCAAATGACCTTTTATTTAATTTATTCAACTTGGCTAAACATCGCAAAGAAAGTTGCCTAAATCCTGTTTTTAGAACTGAATATAAATTTCTTCAACTGCGCCTAAAAGAATTAGAAAACTAAATGTCTTTTGTTTAATAAAGCAAATGTGCAAAATCCTTTTAAATGTTTGGACAATGAGTCAAAATTTCCCGTTCCTACAAAAGAATTGGGCTACTTTATTTACTGTTTTAGCTTTAGCTTCTTTTTCTTGACTTTTGACTCAATAATCTGATGAGGAAACGTTTGGACAGCGCTAGTTTAAAATCTCAGTCTCTGGTCCAGATTCTCCCTGAAAATGTTTCTTTGCAACAAAAACAAACCGTCTGCACGTTTTTGTTCGTCAAGCTGAAAGTTTCTCCAGAGGCAGATTTACGATTTTCTGCGACTCAGAGGAGTTTAAAGCAGGAAGCAGCTGTAACTCATCTGGACCAGCGCTCCGTATGTTAGCGCAGAGAGGAACAGCGGAGAGGAATCAGGCGCCTCATATTTTTCAAATAAGAAGACAGTTTCAAAAGCCTGTTCTTGTGTTTAAAATGAAGTGACTCATTGTTTCCATTTGGTCATTTTCTAACCTCTTCCTGCCAAAGCTTCCCCCCAAACACATTATGAATATTTCCATATTAGCCAAGGAAAAATCCATAAACTATCCGCCGCTTTTTCTCTTGGCTCCCCACATCTGCCAGCTACATCACAGAAGTCGAAGGTTTTTCTTTCCTGCTGAAGACAACGGATCCTGTTTTAAATTTTTTTTTTCTGAGTAATGATTGTGATGTCTGACGAACAGACACGTGAGTCATGAGGAAAAGCTCTGAATGTTTCAGAAAAGCTGACTGGTGGAAAACGAGGAGGTGAAAAATGAACGTTGCTCTTCGTTTCCCCTCTTCGAGAGGCTCCGTGGTTACTTTTTTTTTTTTAATAAAACCCACATTTCTTTTCCAGTAAACTTCAAACTCTGTCGACTTGAGGTGATTCAAATCCCCCCAAGACCGCAACAGGAAAAAAACAGAAAACTCTGCGAGACGTTGTGACGTTTTCTCCGAAGGATTACTAAACGAAGACACGTTTCTCACGTTGCGCAGCGAGGTTGATGGACGCCAATGAGGCTTTAACACCATCACTGGTCATTGTTATACCTTAAACACATAAATGTTGCTTTATTGAGAACTTTGTTGCTTTCTGGATGGGAGCATAAAGCAATAAATCTCAATGAAGTCCAATTCTGATGATTTGCTGCTGTTGTGCATTTTCCAAACCTCTAATTTTGATCAATTTTGGTGTTTCCACCTTATTAAAGCGCATTATAGCATCATTGTCAACAGTTTTCATCTGAGCGATGAAGGAGATAAATGCAGCCTTCGCCTCAAACGGACTTGTGGATCAGAAAACATTTTTGCACTTCCTAACAATGAACTAAGCATACAGCAATCGTAATTAAACATGTAAAAAAGTTAGGTTTTTGTAGGAAATTGAAGTTTAAATCATTGTAGATTAAAAAAGTTAAAGTTTTTTATGTTATTAAAAGAAAGCTTGCAAGTTCCTTTGAGCTCAAATGAAAGAAAAAGAAAACTATCTCGCCTTTTCTCAGTAATAAGATTAGAATTTGGTTCATTCTTTCTCTAAAAATGTTTGCTGTATCAAGTGAGGTTTAATAAGTTGAATAAAAACAGATTTGGGTTCTCTAACGTCTGTTTCTATGTAGAGCTCAGTTGATAAATCTGGTCCTGTTTACTATAAAATTAAAGAGCAAACCAAAAGCATGGTTGTTAAAAGACAAATACTTTGTGTTTATTTAATATTTTCTATTGTAGAACATTTTAATTTGTCTAATTAATTAAAAAACAAAGTCTCCATTTTGTGGCCGTTCATATTGCTAAATAAACTCGACGGCATTCAGACCGGTTTACGTTCCCACTGCGATGCGTTTAAAAGTGGTAAAAATGGCCGCCGCCGTCTTTGGATTCACTTCAAAGTTTATTGAGAGATGTTGGGATGTGATGCGTTCACTGACTGACTGACCTCATCAGTTCATTTTCAGCCATTGTTTACGTCCAGATTTATCTCGTTTGAAGTGGCTGATGGTGTTTTTTGTGAAAATTGGGCCGTAAAAAGTCAAACAATCATGTTTTCCTGCTGTGTTAACGTTGCCTTAAAGTCTGTGTTTCCTGTAACTTAAGCTTCAAAAATAGATACTTCTCAGCTGTTATTTTTATTTTCATTGTTCATACTGGTGGTAATGCAATTAAATACATCATAAAGACTCTTATGACGCTTTGCTTTGTTGTTTAATTTGCCAGTTTTCATCCGCAGCAGCTATCTTAATAATGTTTCAGAATGTTAACTTTATTTCACGTCTTTGTAGTAACCCTTTGACTCTTGTAAAAAGGTAAATAAAAAATCAAACTTTTGTTTTTTAAGTAAAGGTGTAAAGTTTTACTGAAACTTCCTGCAACAGCAAGCTGTGCTGCAGTGCTAGCTCATACCTAAACAAGAAAGAAAATGGAGATAAATTTTTGCCATTTTATTATTTTAAGTGGTTTTTTAAGTAAAATTATAGTGAACAAACATTTCTTCATCATTTCTTTTACAAAATTTACAACAAGAAAATAACTTTCTACTCATTTAGGTTCCTTTGGGTTTGTTTTGTTTAAATATATTCATCAGTTATTGATTTCCAAATTTGTTGTGAAGATTACAGTACTAATATTTATAAACTCCTTTATAGATGTTCAGGTAAATAAAAAACTATAAGCACAGAGATGAATAATGTGTGATTTTCTGCTCTAATTAGTCTGTTTGTCCTTTTTCTCCCACTATAAATGAATTTTTTACGTTGGTTGATGTTTGACTGTGGAGGTTTGTTGAAGATTTTTAGTGCTGTCAGTTCTGATGTGGCTTATTAAAAGCATTACAGTCGTGGTAAAAAGAAAGAAAGTACATCCTGCATCGGCTCCTGGCTTCAGCAGATATTAGAAATAATCTAATAGCTTGTAAAATTATGCAAATTAACTGAAAATACAACAAATTCCGCATTTATTAATCAAGAGGAAAATAAATTAGGAAAGGCATTAAACTAAAAACATTGTTCCTTACATTGCTTCAAACTATTAGCAACCAGGTTCAGCAACTTCTGCTGCCCGTCAATCTGGGAAGAGTTATAAGGTCCAAACTACCTGAAATCCTTCATCTCCAGAGAGTAAAATTATTCCCAGGAGGAAAACATCTCAGACCCTACAGGGTTCAGTTACCAGGTTAAAGGTTAAAGGTCATGACTGGCTGAAAAAGTAAAGAATCATGGCGCCGTCATGGGCCAGAAGCTTCGTTTCTCTTTAATAAATAACAGCGTAGGACGTTCTGTATGATTCTGTTTCCTTCATTTTGGATCTTAATCATTTCATAACCTGTTAAAAATAATTTTGTTTTCACTGAGCTGAGAATTCAACACAGCAGTGAAAAATGGCCGTTTTCTGTCTGTCGCTAACCTGGCTCACCTGCAGACTGAAGCTCACAGCTGCCACCTGCTGTTAGAAGCAGAAACAGGTATAGGTCAGAGGTCGTCCTCTCTGCACCCGCTCAGAAAGGACTGTTTCTATATCATGCAGGTTATGTTTCTGGTTATTGACCATGATTTCCAGAGTTCATGTGAAACACCTGAAGTTTTTTGGAAGTTTTCTGGTCTGTCGGTCGTTTCCTCTGGAGGGATGATCTCATGTCTAAAAGACGGAGACGTTTTCCAGGCCTCTTCTTTTCTCTCGGTACGGGCAGCACATGGAGGCAACCTGTGTTTCACATTAATGCTGTTTGTGCAGCAGCAGAACATGCAGAACCAGAACATTTCAGATTACTGCTGAGTAACTGAGGAATCTGAAACTTCAGGAAATGGCGAGTCGGGCAGGAATAAAAGGCTGGAGCAAAACTATAAAACTAAAACACTTTGAACTGTGAGATGTCCGACCTTATGGTGGCTGAACGTTGAAC
Source organism: Xiphophorus maculatus (assembly GCF_002775205.1). Lineage (NCBI taxonomy): Eukaryota > Metazoa > Chordata > Actinopteri > Cyprinodontiformes > Poeciliidae > Xiphophorus > Xiphophorus maculatus. Next base: position 30,142,689 of record NC_036449.1, read on the forward strand.
TTTTCACAAACGTTCTGTGTTTTATTTAGGACAAATGATCGCTGAAAGGGACGGTTCATGATGAGTTTGGAGCTGAAATATAATGTTTCTCTGCACTCTGAGCTGATTTGACTGAAAACTATCAGTCCTGCATTAAAGGGAGATACTTTGGCTAAAAGTTGAGAAAAATACCCACATTTTCAAGTATAATATGTACATGTGGAGATTAATCTGTGGGCGTAAAAATCTGAATATGTTCCTGTGTGACATCATCTCTAAGCTGAACGTTGGGGGTAATCTGAGAAAATCTTCACATTTTAGATTGTTTTTGTGTCAAACCTGCAGCCGGACTGAATCGGCGGTCCAGTCGTGTAAAATCCAACCTTCTGTGAGACGTTTAAACTTTAGACGGTGTTTCTGCTGCAGCGTTTGGCTTTGGTCACTCTGAAGCCCCGCCTCCAGAAGGCAACCGCCCGTTTCCTAGCAACCGTTCTGGTCGGTTCCGGTTTTTCTAGAGTTGGGAAGCAGAATCAGAAAAACGGCAATTTGTGTCTCTTAGAGCAAAATCATATTATTATCACAATAGTCAGAATATCAGTGAATTAAAGATGGAATTTCAACAGAATAAAGTTCTAAAATTTTGAGAAAAAAGTTTTGATAGTTATTAACTATCGTTACCAACAAATTTAATCTGATTCTTTCTTCTAATCGTATTAAAGTTTTGCTAATAATAATTGTTTTATACTGATGCTGTTAAAAGATAAAATATTTACTTATGTATAAAACCAATACCAAAATATAACTTCACAAGATGCTAAAAGTTCCTCTTTTCATTTAATTATTATTTTTGAATATATAAAATTATTTTTTTAGGAATTTTCATAATTTCCTACCATTCTACCTTATTCTAGTATTATGACTTTATTTTAGTATAACTATGAATTTATGCTCATATTATTTTGACTTTATAGTCATACGATTTTATTTTCTTATTATTAATCTGTTCTCATAAAATTATAACTTTTTTCTCCTATCATTTCGACTTTGTGGTACAATTTTATTCTCTTAAAATTAGTAATTTATTATCATAAAATCAACTTTATTCTCATATTTACTTTGTCGTTCCACTTTTTTCTTGTATTATTTGGACTTTATTGTATGATTTTATTCTCTTAATATTAATTTATTATTGTAAAATCATGACTTTATTCTCCTGTTATGACTCTGTTGTACAACTTGATTCCTTTAATATCACGACTTTATTCCCAAATGAAAAAGGTTTGTTTCTTCCTCTGTGTGATGATAACAGGATCTTTTCAGCCTCTCTTCCATCAGAAGCTAATCTTCCTCTTCCTGTGTTTCCAGACGGCAGCTGCGAACAGGACGGCCAGATCTACACCAACAACGACATCTGGAAGCCGACGCCGTGCCGGATCTGCGTTTGCGACAAAGGGAACGTTCTGTGCGACGACATTCATTGCGACGACGTGACCAACTGTGAGAAGATGTACATCCCGGAGGGCGAGTGCTGCCCCGTCTGCCAGGGCGACTCGCCCAGCACCGGCGGCGGCGGGACGGGGAGCGTCGGTGAGCTGCCACAGACAGGAAGTCCTTCCTACGGCGCTTTGCTAAAACCTCAAAACGAGCAAAACTGATGTCTTATCATTTTAGCTCTGAGGGCCAAAACCCCAAGTTGAATATATTCAGGGGCCAATTATTTGTTCCCCCCCAATAAAAAAAAATACTATTGTGAATTATTTTTCTTTTACTTGCAAAACAATAGATAAAACATGTAATATTTGCCTTAATTTTTTTACATCTATTATTTTCAATTTCTTAAGTTTATAAAATGTTTTTAGTTTATTTCCAGAAAAGAAAACTTCCACAAATTTTGCTTCATTTGTCCAAATATAACGAACAGGTGTGACCAAGTTTGTTTTTTAGTAAAAACCTGCTGGATGTTTTTTACGCAACTTATTATGAGGTAAGAATAAATAATAATAAAAGCTAACTAAAGAAAAAATATTTCTGTTGAACATTTTATGAAGATGTAAACTTCCAACGAAAAATCTCATCCTAAAAAAATTACAAAAATTTGTGACCCACAAAACTAATCCAGGGACCACAAATGGCCTGCGGGCCACATTTTGGACACCCCTGATTTATCAGCTTTAAATCTGTACAAACAAACAGGCTGGTCACAATAAATCAATTAATTGCCTGATAAATAATTTCCAGTTGTGTGATTTATCATTTTTCTCTGCAGTTTGGTGTTTCGATCTCAACTAAACAGGTTTTGAATATTAATTTTGGGCATAGTTCATTTTATTTGTGGTTTCTGTTGTTTTATTTATTTTGAATGTTTAAAATGTCTTCCAGTTCCAGTGTTAAATGTTTGTTAGAATTTAAAGTTTATTGATCTTTGAGAATGTTTTCTTGCATTATTATTATTATTATTATTATTATTATTATTATTATTATTATTATTATTATTATTATTATTATTATTATCATTATTATTATTATTATGCTATTATGCTATTATTATTATATTACTAGAAAATTATCTAAAACATAATCTGTGTGATAAATGACAGTGATATATTATAGTTTATCACAGTTACCTAAAACAGTAGTAACAAATAGTTCACAATTTTACCACAAAACATAGTAATAGTAATAAAACTTTAAATCAGGTGTTAAACTCCAGTCCTCCAGTCGCTGTCCTGCAGTTTTTAGATCTGCAGTTTTTAGATCTGCAGTTTTTAGGTACAAAACGCTGGAATGAAACGGTTTAATTTCCTCCTCCTGGTGTAGATCGGTTCTCCAGAACCTTAATGACCTGATTATTCTGTTCAGGTTCTGCAGCAGAGGCTCATCTAAAGGTTGCAGGACAGCGGCCCTCCAGGACAGGAGTTTGAGACTCCTGTTTTAAATCCATGTTGTCCACTCCTGCTGAAAAGTGTGGCGTGCTCGTTCAACATCTTTTTGAAAATTTTTTGACAGATTACAAGTGAAATGATTTTAAATTGTCTTCTTGAGACCGTAGACTTTTATCATGTCGTGTCTGGAAAGAGAAAAAATGATAAAAAAATGATAAATTATGTAAAAGGAAATTATTGAGATCATTTTAGGTTTTGATGTGGTTAATTGACTTATTGATTGTTGCAAAAGGCCTTCCCATTTAAAAACGCTTCTTTAGGACACCAGTTAAATAACGAGTTATTTGTGTCACTAAACTGCTAACAGCTTTTAATCATATCTTCATCTTTTATTGATGCTTTCAGTGGAGAAAATAGACAAACAAAAACAATCCAGACAATACGGACAGTTTGGCTTTTATCATGACAGCATATCAGAATTATTTTCTTGATAAGATCACGATAAGTGATAAATGATAAATTTAGAAAATAAAAACTTTAACCATCTGTGTTGATCTGAAATGTTTTCTCTATCCTGCAGGCGGAGGCAGAATTTACAAGGTAAGGCGCCGTTTCCTGCTTTGTGTCGCCCGCCTGGCGCTGCCAGCGTTTCTCTGACGCTTTCTGTCTGCGTCCTCAGGGTCAGAAAGGAGAACCAGGAGAGGTTCCTTATGTGAGTAGAGCTGCACATCTCTAAAGCGGTTCTGGTTTCACAGATCTAACGGGTTTTTCTCTGCAGGTGACGGGGATCCGGGGCCGACCCGGACCCATGGTGCGTCGCTCCGCCTCACCGTTACGCCCAAACATGTCACTTCCTGCTAAGCTCGCCCTGTTTTTATCCGTTGGTTTGAAATGCTCGTTTTGTCTGACAGGGGCCGCCGGGGCCACCAGGACATAGAGGACCTCACGGAAACAAAGGAAGACCCGTACGTCTGGTTCTGGAAAACAAAATGTTCTAAACCTGAAGCAACAGGAAGATGTTTCCATCATCGGCATTAGAGTCACATTAATTTAAGCTTTTATTCTGACCTGTAATAATTCTTTGAAGCAGGTTAAATTATACACGGACATTAATACAAAGCAGTGGTGTTCAAAGTGAGGTTCATGGGCCATTTGCAGCCCTTGGCAAAACTTTGGGTGGCCTTTTTTAACTTTAAATGGAAAATGTTAGCTGCAACCCAATTTGAAGCTAAGTATTTGGCTTCAAACTAAATAGTTCGAAGTTAAATACTTAGCTTCAAACTAACTATTTAGTTTGAAGCTAAGTTTGCTAGCTAAGTCAGTATTTAGTCTGAAACTAAATATTTAGGTTAAAACTATATTTATCTTGCACACTAAATATTTAGTTAGCAAGCTAAATGTTTAGTTTGCCTCAATAAAAGTCTTTTGACCTCAAACACCTAAAGTGTTATGCAAACATTTAAACACACATTGAACTATTTCCCAAATTGCTCTGTCAAATATTTAATTTGGAGCTTAATATTTTGTTAGTTTACTAAATATTTAGTTTGGTAATTAAATATTTAGTATGAAGCTGTGAAATAAATGAATAACACATGGCTGAAATATTAAGCCCCAATTTTTGTCTCTTAGGGATAAAAAAACAAAATTATAGCTGTTAACTTTTGACAGTGTAATTTAAACAGCTCCTCGTAGCTGTTGATGTTTTTATTTAGTAAAAGTGCTAAAGCATATCAGCTCCACCGTTGGCTGATTGATGCTGCCTGGTTTATATCCCCATCCTGACTTCCTGGTCATTTTAAACTTTTATTAACGACCTCTGACCTCCTTATTTATCTGATTTTTAAGTGTTTGTGAAGTCATCCGGTCAACTTTTATTGGCTCTGAGATTAAACTCTGGGGTGACTGGACATTTTTAATGCTAGTTTGAGAATAATCCCACAAGCTTACAATCCTTTCCACACCAGAAAAGACCAGAACAATTGAATTATTGAAACTCCAGAAACAATGTGAGGTTCAGCTCCATTTATGCTTCAGGGTTTTAGTTTAAAGGGTTGATATATCCAAACCAAAACTAACTAAATTAGATCAGTAGGATCAAACTAAGTCTGGCAGCTCTGACTTTTATTTCCATGTTTCAGTTTGATAAAAACATTCAGCACCAGAGGAGAATCAGTTGGAGTCGGTCTGAGTCTGTCTGTTTTACTTTAAAGGGACTGCGAGGACTGCCAGGGTTCGATGGAGAGCCGGGTATTCCGGGCCAGCCTGGAGAACCGGGACCTCCGGGTCCTCCGTCACACCCGGGGGTGAGAGGAGAAGTCGCTTCTGAACAGTTTGCAGCTGGAAGCAGCCTGATCTAATCTGAAATGTGTCGTCTGCAGGGGCTGGGAGCGCATATGGCTCAAGGAATGGATTCAAAAACAGGACCGCAGCACATGCTGAGTGGAGCCAGGGTAAGAACCGGCCGGCGCAGCAGCAGGGGCGGCTCTGGTGGTTTTGGTTCGAAATGAAGAACATCAGGAGCTGTTTCCTGATTTCGGACCTTCTGGGCCTTTAGAGAGGAAGTTGTTTGGTTTGCTGTTAGGGTTAAAGATATGAAAACATCTCTAGATGGTGAATATTTCTGATTTCTTTCAACATAAAAGCTGCATCTTTTACAGAAAACAATTCATTACTTTTTGGATTTACATATTTAGCATGCAAATTTACAAAATTAGGCATAACAATGACCACTAGATGGAGACAAAACACCAAGAACATGAAAACCTACAAAACATGAACTGAACTCATTGTAGTCTGAGGCTGTTTCTCCTCTCAGGTCGGGTTGGTTTGATTGGAGACCAAAATTTCAACAATAGTTACATTTTCAATTGATAGTTTACTTTCCTTTGAGCAACCTGTTCCCCTCCTGGCCTGTGGGGGCGCTGCACCAAGAGCGACTGAAGGAAACGACTCAAAAACCTCTAAAGACACTGAGAGCAACTTCCTTCTTCACCAAATGGAAACAAGATGGAGGCGTCAGATTTTAGTGTTTGGAGGATTTATTTTAAGTCTTTGGCTAAAGACAAGCCATTTCTCCTGCTAGCACATGTGCTTTGGTTGTATTTACCCAGAATCCCCTGCGCTGTAGTCCACTTCCTGCTTTTGGAACGGTCTCAACTCTGTTTGGCGTTCACATTCAAACCGAACCAGAGTTCACTTCTACCAAACCCAGACAGAGGTTTGCAGGACCAGAGTTCACCACAGAGTTTGATTAGCATTCACACCCCACTAACTGAACTGGACTTCCCAGAAAAACAGACTGGGGTTGGAATAAAGTGGACTCAACCAGACTGGTGTGACTGCAAACGCAGAGACCATAATCCTGGCTCTGCTTTGAACCTCTTCACTGCATGATGAACGCCATTGCTCCAAGACAGAAATAGGTGATTATCATCTGCATAAAAGCGAAGCTGAGACTCGCCAGTTCATCCCTGTTGAACTTTACAAGGTCACTGGACTCTGGCTTAGAGAAAGGAACGGGTGAGGAGGTCTCTTGTGTTGGGGGAGATCGGAGCAACTCTTCACGATGAATTGAGTCCCTTTGGAGGTTTTCAAACCATGTTCCACTGCAGAGACGCCTCAGGTCTGACCCAGAGTTTACTGGAGGAACTGTATTCTGGATCACTCTGTCCCTGTTCTTCTGAAACTCCTTCAGCCTCGTAAACACCTTGGGATCCTGAGAATAATCTGGAGATTGTTGGTTGTGGAAGGTGCTGGAGTCGGTGCTGGCTCGAGTCTAACTCTGTGAAGTTAGCCTAGTTTCTACGTGAATATGAGAGTTTTCTCCAGATACTCCAGCTTCCTCTTACAGTAAAAAACATCCATATTAGGTTAACTGATAGCAATCCATTGGTGGATTTGTCTCTATATTAAACCAACCTATTAACCAATGGATAGATTGTTTATTGACCAATGGATAGATTTTATTATTAAAAGTTGAAGAAGTAAACCAAAGTATAAAAGTATTGCATGTTTCTTGATGGTTTCTCAGGGGGATTATTTGGAAACGTTCAGTTGCACCACCATAAATATGAAGCAGCTCCTGAAATGAATCCTTTGGATGTTTGTTTTAGGGAGAAGCTGGAGCCAGAGGACCAGTCGGACCAAACGGCTCACCTGTAAGTCTGTAACACGTCTCCTATCTAATGATGTCTGCATGTTCGCTCTGTTTGTCCTGAAACATGTTAATCCTACCTTTACAGGGTCACCCTGGACCACAAGGACCTGCCGGAGAAGTTGGTGATCCTGGTCACATGGTACGGAGATCATTTTCTAACTTTACTTTGTACTACAGATCAATCATTTATTGTGCTATTTTAATTTCATGGCTGGTTTTGTTTATCAGGGTTCGCCGGGACAGAGGGGACCGGAGGGCCCTCCAGGAAAACCAGGCGAAGATGTGAGTCTCTGCAGCGTTAGAGAACTTTAACCCTGTTAAAACATTTTCAATAACACATAAAAAGTGCCACTTAATGTTGAATATGTCTTGGAGAAAGGAGCAGAAACATTTTGTCTTTGTAACTCTGCAGCCATAAAATCAAAATAAACTCAATGAAATCTAAAGAGAAGATGGACACTAATGCCTCGTTAGTGGCAGAACGCCATGGTTCAATATTTTACGGTCCGGCGATTTCAGGAGACGTTTCCAGCGCCGGTTTGACTCTCACAGGGCAGGTAAAGGTAAACCAAAACGTCTAACTCTGTCCTCCAATCAATGGACGGAGTTGTTTCCATTGATTGGACACAATCAACAGACACGTACATGAGTACGGAGTAGGTGCTGTAGCTCCACCTAAACAGTACCATCATCCTATTGATGAACAACTGAAGTGGGACCAAGAATATTTAAAATGGAAACAGACAGAATAGTGTACCAAGCCGCACAACTCAGTGGAAACGACGCATAATTCTGTTCTACCAGCACTATTCCAACCTACCAAGAACGGTTTTTATGATGAGGTATTTAAACCCTCTACACACCTGATGAACTAAAGGTGTTTTTACATCTGATAGTCCGGTAGACTCGGTTCAACTGGGAAACAAAACGGCATCTTCTGTTACATTTTCAGTTGATACAGTTGTTTCTACTCTGAGTCAAACCAATCAAACCCTTTGAGAAACCTGTTCCCCTCCTGGCCTGTGGGGGCGCTGCACCAAGAACCACTGAAAGAAACAACATGAAAATCTCTGAAGACACTGAGCGCAACTAAATGTAAACAAAATGGAGTGTCGTCAGATTTTAGTAGTTGGAGGATTACTTTTTTGTCTTTGGCTAAAATCTATTAGCAGTTTCTCCTGCTAGCGCTAAGCTAGCCTATTTGTTCTGGTTGTATTTACCCAGAATGCCCTGCGCTTTCCAAGTGGTCTCTAGTCCACTTGGAGTTCACATTCAAACCGCACCAAAGTTCACTTCAACCGAACCGAGACGGAGGTTTGTAGGCCGACCAGAGTTCGATTAGCATTCCTGAACCGAACCGGACTTTGACTAGGCAGACAGACTGGAGTTGGATTAAACAGGAATGGTGTGAATGAACCCTAAACAAGGACGAAAATGTCAACTATCTGCATGGAAAAACAGGTTCATCAAAAGGATCCTGAACTTTCTCTAAGGAAATAATTTCTTAGAGGTGAAAGGTCAAGCATGATGTGCTTCACTTGCATAAAAAACACAGCTTACATGTTGATTGTCTGATTTCAGGTTTAAGTACAAGTATTTAAAATATTTGAAAACCCAAAAAGAACAAAATGGATTTACTGTAAAATAATGAACAAATTTACACTTTATTTAAGCCTGGTATAAATGAGAACCAATAATAAAATAACATTTTCTAAACTCATTAAACATTCCCGCATTTCCTTAGATTGTAAATGTATTTTTCTCATCCAGGGAGAAGCTGGTAGAGCAGGAAATTCTGGAGAAGTTGGATTCCCTGGATCATCGGTAACTTTGGACACAATGGAGTTTATTTTACTAAAATCTTCATTTCCCATAAATAATCTTACATTTCGTTCATATTTAGGGACCAAGAGGATTTCCTGGAACGCCCGGTCCGCCCGGCCTGAAGGGGCATCGAGTGAGTAACAAAAAACTTTAAATTGATTTTATTAATCAAGGGGTTCTAAAAATGAATTTAGTTGATTTTTGTTTCTTCTAGATGATTGTTAAAAATCTCATTAACATTGTTTTTTTTTACTGAATTCTCTGTTTCTGGCCTTTAGGGTCACATTGGGCCTCTTGGTCTAAAGGGTGAAGCTGGAGCTTTGGGATCCAAGGTAAAAATAATCTTATCGTTTTCTGAAGGTTTGAAGATTTGCATTTAATGACAATAATGAGAACAATTTCCATTGGCCATTGTTTCCATGGTAACTATCCATTTCCCTCTTTGGTAACTTGAGGTTTGCTTTCAGCAGCAGATCTGATGTATTGTGGTAATAGCGCCCCCTAAATAATAAAATGCATTTTTAAATAAATTTATTTCATAAAAGTGATTAAAAGTATTACTGTTCATTATTTAATGAGACATTTAAGGGTACATTTATTTATGATCTTACACACACCTCATGGGTCACATCATTATGATGCAGAAAATAATTTCTCGACCTGCAGCTGATGTCTCACGACCTCCCCAGGGGTCCCAACCTCCACTTTGGGAACCCCTGGTCAAGAGGTTGATTATGAAATTGTCACATCAAATTAGGTTTATAAAAACTAAGTTCTGTGGTATCAATTTGATATATATAAATGCCTCAAATATGGTGGTGCTAACATCTAATAGCAAGTCTGAAAATGTTTTAACTGGAGCAGAAACATAAATCAAATTTAATCAAATTCTTCATTATACGACAGACTGCCAGGAATCTGTCCAACTACACTGAAATAATTTGGGAAGACAGTACAATAGGATGTATTTTCAGATTTATGGACTAATCTGAGTGTCATCTGCGTAGAATTGATCAAATAATTTTATTCCTGCCTGGTATTTAAACCAGGCAGGAACAGAAATAGAAAGGAGTGAAGGAGTCATCCCTGAGGCACGCCTAGTTCCCACTGAACTGTCATTAAGACTGACAGAGAGGGATGTGTTGATGCAGCATCTTTATTGAGCAATAAAAGGAGGTTTATTTGGTTTTGTAGGGGGCTACAGGACCGCCTGGCCCGATGGGAGCACCTGGACCCATGGTGAGTTCAAATACATTTTCTTTTTCTTAGAAGCATAAAAGTGTAAATTTAATTTAAATCAGTTTTATGGATGGGTAATTTATTTGTGTTTAACTAACAGGGTCCTGCTGGGATGCCTGGCGAAAGAGGCCGGCCTGGACCTGGTGGAGTGGCAGTACGTCTGTTCATGCTAACTTTTACTTTTATTAGACACTGAATTGTAAAAAAATAACACTCATAAACATGAAACTCAATGTCTGTTAGGGAAAGCGTGGCATGCCTGGCAACATTGGGAAACCTGGTCCACTGGTGAGTGATATAATGTTCTGCTTTTGAGTATTTACCAAACAAAACCATGTCAGATAAAAGCAGCTGGCATTTCTGATGCGCGTGGATTCCAACATTACAATTATTCATCTTTTTTAACCCTCCTGGCCAGCAGGTGGAGACAGTTCACGGGTTTAACAAGAAGCAAGAGCAGTTGTTGTCAAAGCAAGTTCTACTATTGAGCTTAGATATACTACAGATGAAGAGAATTTAGGTTTTTTTGAAGCGCTACAGCAACATGGTATTTAGCAGAAACTAATGCTAAAGCGCTAATTTAAATTCTAATTATATCTGTCCTTGAAAGACTACAAACCCTGAAAACCAATTTAATTTTGACATTATGATTTACATTTTCTATCAAATCCTTAGACATTATGATGTTTATATCTTGTTCTCTACTGTCTGTTTTTTATGTTGCTCCTGTATTTTGGAAAAACAGAGAGAGAGAGGAAATGGAACTGCTACGTAAACCACTTCAAAATAAGAGCATGAATATAAACATCTCAACAGTCAGTAACCAATATGAAATACAAAACAGTCAAGTAAATTAGAGCTTTAGGATTTATCCAGAAAATGTAGCGTACAGGAAGCTAAGTGCACTAAATGTTTTCAAAGTTAGTTAAAGTACTAAACATTTTCAACATTAGCTAAATCGCTTTAGGATTTATCTGGAGAAATAAATGTAGGAGAAGCTAAGTGCGCTAAATGTTTTCAAAGTTAGCAAAAACGCTGAACGCTTTAGCGCATTAGTGGATTAGCTGGAGTGTGCTAACCACTGCTAGCCTGTTATCAAATGGATTGTCCTCATGCGTCTAAAAGATTTCTTATCAGACAGAAAACATGTTGAGGCATATTTTGTGTATAACAGCAACGTTTCCTTAGAATCTACTTGGAAAAATATTTTCTTCACCATGTTAAGACAGTTCATAAAGCCAGTTTTAGGTCATGCTTTTGTTTATCTGTCATCCTAATTAATAATTTCATCAGTATAACTGTAATATTCTCTGGTCTGCCGGACTTCAGGGCCCGTTGGGTCTCAGCGGTCCTGCCGGGTATCCAGGAGGCCCGGGAATGAAGGCAAGTACAGAAAGTCACTGAGGCCTGTACATCATGACAACATGACACATACAAACTTCATGATGCTTATTGTACATGGTTGTCATCTTTCACAGGGTCAGCCTGGTCCCACAGGGGTCAGAGGTCCAGAAGGCCCTCAGGGTCAGAGAGGAGAGACCGGTCACCAAGGCAGAGCTGGACCAGTTGGACTGAGGGTCAGCATCTGACATTTCTTATACTGGCAGCGCACATGTAGGGCATTAAATGGATGTAATGCTGTTGACATATATAATGTTAGGAGCTTTGTGTTCACAGGGACCCATGGGTACAGATGGAGGCCCAGGAACCAAAGGACCAGTGGTGTGTAAATGTTTTTCAGCTCCAACTGAGCTACATTCTTTACTACAAACCAATCAACCAACCAATGGGTCACTCTTTACAGGGTAACTTGGGTCCACAAGGTCCTGGAGGCCACCCTGGACCGTCCGGCCCACCAGGACCCCAGGGAAGCACCGGTCAGCCTGGCATTAAAGGACAGGGGGTGAGCTGACTCTAAAGTTTTCACCTGTTTCTGGATCTCTGTTAAACTTCCACTCATGTTAATGAGAGTGACTTCTGACCAAAGGGAGACGTTGGAGTTCCCGGTTTCAAAGGTGAAGCAGGACCAAAGGGAGAACCGGTAAGAGTCCATTGAAAAGAAGCTGATTACCTGAGCCTGACGAACAGTTTTCTAACTTTCGGATCCTTTCTGGTTTGTGTTTCTGTCTTTGTTAGGGTCCACCAGGTTCCCAGGGAGTGATAGGACCTCAGGGTGAGGAAGGAAAGCGAGGAACACGTGGAGATCCTGGCTCGGTGGGCCCTCCAGGGCCCGTCGGTGAGAGAGTGAGTCACCGTTTTGTTCACAACAATATCTTGTTCTAAATAATCCCATAATTTCACAACAGGGTTTTCAAAAGTCCTGATCTTTTACTCATGTTCACATTCACAACTTCAAATCTGTGGACATTCAGTGGACGTTCCTTCTTACCAAATCGGTCCATCTATGACCTTTGGACCGATTTTGAGCAGGGATGTTGACTGAGTCCTTCTCCTTTCCCCCATTTGTTGCTAAAGCTAAAGCTGCCAGGATGAGCTAGCATAGACGATGTTTGTTGACTGTCATTGGTCAAGACAAGTCCACCTGTTGACCAGAGCTGCTGGTCTGTGCAGGAAAAGTTGCCCAGAAATGTCTTCCTTAGGGATTATCTGGTACTGGAGCGAACTTTGGACTGATCTGAACCCTTGCCTGGTTTTTCAGGGTTCTCCTGGCAACAGAGGTTTCCCTGGTGCTGATGGCCTGCCAGGACCTAAGGTATTGTACATTTGCTGTGAATATTTCTGTCTTATTTTATCTGATTCATATACCTAAAGAATAATTCCCTCCTTTTGGAAAGGGTGCTCAAGGAGATCGTGGCATTTCTGGCCCTGCGGGCCCTAAAGGTTCTCTAGGGGACCCGGGCCGTCCAGGGGAGCCTGGTCTACCAGGTGCAAGGGTAACACAAGCGCTGTCTTTTACCTTCAAACTGCTGGATGTCACCTGTTGGTTAAATCTTACTGGTTCTGTCTGATCAATCACTACTTTTTATTTGGTAAATCTTCCACAGGGTCTTACAGGTACCCCAGGAGTCCAGGGGGCAGAAGGCAAGCCAGGGCCACTGGTACGTCACTTGCTCATTGGTTAGCAGGGCCGATTCAAAGCCAAAATCACAGATAGATGTTTAAATGTAGGATTGGCTCAATGGTTTATATGATAAGCGTGTCTGCAAATTTATCATTTTATCTCAGTAAGCTTTTTTTAATGTTTCTCCTTTATGTTTTTTCATACACCTCTTTCATTTTAGAATACAATTTTTACATTTACAGGTGTATTTATTTTGTAGCATTCCTTAGTTTCTATATTTCTGTGTTTCCTGTCAACATGCATATTCATTCCTGCATTATGTTTGAACTAAATGAGGCTTTTTTTGCACAACATGGCAACAATAACCTCCATTAGCATCATTAGCTTCAGCATCTAGCTTAAACTGCAGCATGTATTTTTACCCAAAATCAGTAAATCAACCTTTCTATCAATAAGAAACGTGTTTGGAGGTAATTAGATAGTGGATAAACTGTAAACAATTATGATGCCCCAAATTCACACTAAAAGCTCTTAATTTACTTTAGAATTAAAAAAATATCCAGTTTACATACAGAAATATCAAATCAATTCAATAAAATCACCCAGAGAGATTCTAAGTCAAGTGTTTGTGTCAAGTTGGACTGGAGAAAAGCACAAGTTAGCCTTGCTGATCATTAGCATCTTTAGCTTTTGCAGTTAGAATAAGTTGCAGTAAGTTCAGTTACCTAGAAGGATTATAAAGTGTGATAACTTTATAAAATAAGTTTTAGCAGAGAAATTTGCCAGTGTAATTTCTCCGTACATATGGGAAAACTACACATCATATCAACGGTAACCGTGCTAATAATTAGCACCATTAGCTTTAGCGGTTAGCATAAACTGCGTTAGGTGCAGTTGCATAAAAGGGGTCAACTAGCAGATATATATTTACCAGGAGATTAAATGTTTATATTCATAAGGAAGGACTACACAACGATGCTAACTGTTAGCATTGTTAGCCTTGTTTGGAGCACAGGAAACAGTTTGTGTTAAAACTTTACACACTTACATATTTTACTGTCTTTAAATTTACTTTGAAGTTTTGATTCTCTGATTAAAATACGCAGTGTGTTTTTTTTAGGGTCCATCTGGTGAAGACGGACGCCCAGGCCCGGCAGGATCGATTGGTAATAGGGGCCCGGTGGGCACCATGGGGGCCCCGGGCCCCAAAGGTTTCAGTGTAAGCTCGCTTTTCCTTCATTTTTACACATTTTAGCTAAAATCTCATTTTGTTTCTGACTTTAAATATGTTTTTTACATAAAGGGTGATCCTGGAAAAACAGGCGAACAAGGATCTCCAGGAGTACTCGGTCAAAGAGTAAGTCATTTCCTCCAGCTTTAACTAGGCCATTTACCTTCTACGATGAACTTATTTGTCACTTTGCCATCAGGGACCTCCAGGAAAAGATGGAGAAGTTGGCCCTGCAGGCCCGCCCGGCCCGCCTGTACGTATCTTTATGCGTTATGAACTTGATTCATCATTTCTAGACCTAAAAAATGACTTTTGTTGACTAAAGGGCCCCGCAGGAGACAGAGGAGAGCAGGGGCCACCTGGCGTGAACGGATTCCCGGTGCGTTGAGTTTATTTTTTCTAGAACAAAACCTTCACAGTATTCTAGATATATAAACTATCATTGGAAGAGAAATGCTTAAATAAAACACACTGACTTTGGTAAAGATTGTCTTTCCGCTGATTTTTCATTGTTTCATTTCTTATTTATTCATCTGTAGGGTTTGCCAGGAAACCAAGGACCCCCTGGAGAGTCTGGTAAACCAGGTGACCAAGTAAGTCCAACAAAAATAAAATTTTTATCCACAAGGTTTCAAATCAATAACTCACCTCTATGTTGCTTTCAGGGCATTCCTGGAGAAATTGGTCCACTTGGTCAAATCGGACCGAGGGTCAGTGAATTTCAACTTACATCAAATTTAAATGACCTAAAATTGTAAAATCTAAATTAATATTTAGATTAAATGATGATGTATCTTCCAGGGCGAGCGAGGAATCCCTGGAGAGAGAGGGGAACTGGGTGCATCCGGCCTGCAGGGACCTAAAGGGATTCCTGGAGCGCCAGGTCCAGACGGACCAAAGGTAGCACCACTGATCCAAGACGTTTCCTTAAATCTGATGTTTTTGAAGCTAGAAGTTTGATAGGTTAGAAGGCTATTATTATTATTATTATTAATAATATTAAGGTTTTCCTGAGTTCAGACCTGAAAGACTCTATTCTAATTCTGCTGTTTTAAGTTGATTTACCGTAAAAACCTTTACTGCACACGCTTAATGGAAATAATGTTTCATGTTTTGTAAATGTTTGTATCATTTTATTTTAAGGAAATTGTGATCTGAAGAAGTTTAGAAAGTCTCTCGTTATTCTGTCTCCCTTATTTTCAAAGATGCAGCAATAACACGTTATCATCGGCATAGAGGGAGCAGTAAAATCTGACTGTCACGTTTAGTGACTCTGAATGTAACAGTAACTGGAAAACTCAAATCTCTCTCCTCCCTCTGCTGTCTACGTTTGTGTAACACAACAGGAAACAACAATATATGTTTTTAGTAAAAGTAAAATGACTAAATTAATAACACATAACTTTGATCTAATTACTGGATGTAATCAGATTACTGTCTGTCAGATGACGGTAAAAAGACGTTTTTTCAAGTCTCTCAGTTAAAAACCTTGTTTAGCTTCAGTTCACTGACAATATGAACATCATCAATCCAAATGTGACTGTAGGGCAGCCCGGGTCCGCCTGGCACTCTGGGAGATGTCGGTCCTCCTGGTCTTCAAGGGATGCCAGGAGAGCGAGGAATCTCTGGACCTCCTGGGCCCAAGGGTGATCGGGTGAGTTCCTCAGCCGCAGTGCCAGGGTTCTTCACTGGAGGAGGATGAAAAAGGTAGCAAACGGTTTGTTTTTGTGGTTTCTGTTCAGGGAGCCATCGGTGAAAAGGGATCAGAAGGTACGCCCGGAAACGACGGAGCAAGAGTGAGTTCATCCTCCACTGAGTTTTCCTCCGCCTCAGCCCTGAACGAAGGCGTTTAATATAAACTGATGATGGATCGGTGCGGCTCACGGCTTGTCCCGGCTCGTCTGAGCCGACGGCGCGCTGCCTGTTGCTGACTGCCTCTGTTCCCTCCGCAGGGAGCGCCCGGCCCCCTCGGCCCAGTGGGACCCGCCGGACCCAGCGGAGAAAAGGTTCACCTCCTGTTTCATCACTGATTTTAAATGTTTTTAGAAACATTTTACACATTTGGGTCTCTACTGCTTCTAAAAACAGCCGGGTTTTGGCATTAAGTCGATGTTTTTTGGTGCCTGGATGTAGAAACACTTCAAAACCTTCCCAGTTGTAACGTCACAACTTATTTTAAAAATGTTTATACTTCCACTGCATATAAATGAACATTAACATGTAAATACATGAGATTACAGCTAGGTGGCTAATCTCCATCTCTAGTCCCTTTGACAGGTTGATGTTAAACTGGGTTGCCAGATCTGGCTGATAGTTTCCAGCCCAAAAGCAAAGTGAAACCGTTCAACTCCAAAAAATAAAAGCCCAAATCTCAACCTCTAAAGAAACTAGCGTTATAAATACATATATTAACAAAGTCTGTTATTACAGATATTTTATCACAACCTTTTCAGTCGTCCTTTATTCCAGATCCCATTCGGACTGCAAAGGACTTGAGTCTTTGAACACAACAAAACTGTTTTACAGTGACACAGTGACACCAGATTAGCCACTGACTGATCACTGATGATGTCAAGCAGGACAAATTGAAAGAACTATTTGAAATAATTTTCCTATAAAACCTTTCTAAAAATCCGATCAGTCTTGTTAAAAGCAGCTAAAAGTTTACCAACTGACACAAACAGTTTTTTTCCCGGCCCAACGTGTTGAAAAACAGCCCAATCTGGCAACATGGCGTTAAAGCACGCACTGCCCTTCACCTAGCAATCCCAACCCGTTACCTAGCAATGGGATTGCTAACAGGGGTAACGGGGCAGAGTTCCACCCCGTTACCTAGCAACCCCAGCAGAGTTCCACCCCGTTACCTAGCAACCCCAGCAGAGTTCCACCCCGTTACCTAGCAACCCCAGCAAAGTTCCAGCACATTTTGTCAAAAAGATGTCATGTTTTGATCTGATCGTAGATATGTAGATTGTAGATCTGTAGATCGTAGATCTGTCCTATCCTGTTCATGATCGGTCACATTTAAAGGTACAGAATACATTAAAGGTCTTTACTGTCAGTGAATATGTGGCATCTTTCCAGGGGGAACCTGGACCCAAAGGGCCAGCCGGACCTCCAGGATCCAGAGGAACTCCGGTACGCTGACCTAAACAGTCATTTTTTTATCTACAATTACGTATTATTTTAGATATTTCCAATCAAAACTTTGTTTTCTTACAGGGATCGAGGGGTGACCCCGGTCCGATCGGCGCTGTTGGGTTCACCGGACCACAGGTAGCTAAAATAATGTCCGTTGCTCATGTAACGCCTCGCTGTCCAAAGCCCCAGCCTAAAAATCCGTGTTTCCCAGGGTCCCGATGGTCAACCTGGAGTGAAGGGAGAACCCGGAGAGCCCGGTCAGAAAGGAGATGCTGGTTCTCCAGGACCGCAGGGTCTGGCCGGAGCCCACGGACCTCCGGTGGGTCTCAGACTCGGTCTTACACCGTCACCAAGACTGAGTTACAATTTTATCCGTCGTTTTAGAGTTTAAACACTTAACAGAACATCATCTTTCCTGCTTATGTTGCTGAGAAGTTTCTTAAGGTGCTGGTTTATTGTTTTAGGGTCCAATTGGTGTTTCTGGGCTGAAAGGAGGTCGAGGAACGCAGGGTGCACCGGTACGATGACGATTCATTGGAACTGATTTACCCCAGCAAGCCCTAAACGCCTCATGAATCAAATGTTTTGTGTTTTCCTGTTTTAGGGCCCCACTGGTTTCCCTGGATCTGCAGGAAAAGTCGGACCGCCGGGCCCACCTGTAGGTACCGCTCTGTAAAAACCGGACTGGACTTTGATGAAATGGTTTTGACTAACATTCAGTAACTAGTTCCTCAGTTTAACTTCTTTAACTAACTGAAACTGAATGAATTCAAACTTTTTCCACCTTTAGTTTGAAATAATTCCTGTCATCTGTTAAGAGGCACTTTTAGTGCAGAGCTTTAACTCTGGAGTTATAACTTTATTTAAAATAAATATAATTTACCGATTTCACTGACTTTTCTTCAGCCATCATCTAAACTCATTTCATTTCATTTCACATTTTTTTGCTGCTGTTTTAAAAATAATAATAAGGAATTTTCCAATAATTTTTCAGAAGGAAGCGGTAATACTGCCACCCTCAGGTGGGAGTTAGCATCACATTTACCCAACGTGTTTAATCAATTTGTGGAAAAATTGCAATTAACCAAGCAGGGTGTATTAAATTTCTGTAGTTTTCTTCAGTTTTTTGTAATTTCAGATTAAGAGATCTACAACATTTTATTTGCACTAATGTTAATTTACGTATGTTTGCCTTTTATTATTTAAAGAGCCATTTTTCCAAAATAAAATCCTTCATTAATGTATTATAGTTATCATCCAAAATATAAGTGCTTAAAATCTAAAGTCAGAACCAAATCTTATCTTATGAAATTGATTCTGATTCAATCTAATAACAAAAAGATATAAAATAAATATTACTGATTGCTTTAGAGTTGCTTTTTATGGAGATTTGTCCAATTATTCCAGCTAAAACCCGGATCTGTTCCTTTAGCTGCTGCGTGTCGGTCCACAGCACCGCAGGCAGATTAAATATTCATATTCTGCTTTTCGGCTGAAATGTTCAGGATTTATTTCACGTTGAGATTTAAAGGTACAGCAGCTCCTAAAACCGACGCTCGTTTACTTTCTCTGATTGTGTCTGTGGATTTTCAGGGCCCAGTCGGGGAAGCAGGGCCCCAGGGAGCCCCGGGCAAAGAGGGCCCCCCAGGACTCCGCGGGGACCACGGGTCGCCTGGGAGGCAAGGCGAGCGCGGCCCGGCGGGGCCCTCAGGGAGCCCCGGGGACAAGGGCGACCCTGGAGAGGACGGCCCCACGGTGAGCTAACGACGCCTCCGCTCAGCCGGCCCACAAAGCCTTTCAGTCTGCAGGTGTGTAGTTAAAGTTTGCTGTGTCCTTCAGGGTCCTGATGGCCCTCCGGGTCCGGCTGGAACCACAGGACAGAGAGGCATCGTGGGTCTTCCTGGGCAGAGAGGAGAACGGGGCATGCCGGGTCTTCCAGGACCAGCAGTGAGTTTCCCCGACCTTCTGCTTCATCTGCAAAATAATCTAGAATCTGGATCCATCAGACCTTAATCCGGTTCTGTTTTCCACCGTTAATCCGGTTCCGTTTTCCTGGTTCCAGGGGCCTCCAGGGAAGCAGGGCTCCCCAGGATCAACGGGAGATAAAGGCCCTCCAGGTCCGGTCGGCGTTCCCGGCGCTAACGGACCCCGTGGCGATCCCGGTCCGGATGTAAGTAAAAGCTGGTTTTTCCCCAAGTTGCTCAACAAAGATGTGATTATTATTATTATTATTATTATTATTATTATTATGAATTTTTTATTTAGGTAATTTTTAACTTTTCCATCAGAAACATAAGCATGGTTTCTCCCAGTGAATTATCAGCCTGGTGGGCTGCCAGGCTTTAATTGCTCCCCACCAGACTAAGTTTGTTTATTACAGTTTTTTTATTCACATAGTCAGTTCTGTTTATTTACTGGAACCATAACCACTTCCTGTCTTTACCAGGCTACATGCTAACGACTTTAGCAAATAAAAAAGACAAGTCACAAATGAAAAATAAAAACATTAATATTTATTTTATATCTTTTTTATGTTTGCCTGTGTTATCGTTTTATTGCCCAGCTTTAGTGTCGATATCTTTGATCATTGATCAGTTAAGAATGATCGATTCCTCTTCCACCGTATTTCTATGATTTATTCTAGAGCAATTCATGATCTATAGTGTCAACGTCTATGAAGAATTCTGCAGGAGTTTCATTTTTATCAGTTTCCTTTGCTTAACCTTCTGGACTCGGTAACTCATGGTGTTGGTTCTGCTCAGGGCCCGGCCGGATCCGACGGACCTCCAGGGAAGGACGGCGGTCTGGGTCAGAGGGTAGGAGGAAAACCAAACATTCTGGTTCTGATTCTTATGATGCAAAACACTGACAGTCCAAAACGTTTCAGGGAGACCGAGGAGATTCTGGTCCGGAGGGTTTGATTGGTCCACAAGGACTTCCTGGAACCCCGGGACCCGTCGGTGCCCCGGGTTCTCCAGGAAAGAGAGGCGAGCCTGTAAGTCTTTACCATTCAGCTCTAACATCATCTGTTGGAGCGCGTTGAGGGTTTGGTTTGGGTCAAAGGTTAACCACAGGTCTTTCTACTGACTTTAGGGCTCAAGAGGACCCCAAGGACCACCTGGAGCAGCTGGAAAACGAGGACTGGTGGTCCGTCTTAAAGCCGTGAAACAAAACAAATGATACAGTTTGAGATGAACTGCAGCTACAGACTTTGTTCTTCCAATTCAGGGACCACAAGGACCGAGAGGAGATAAGGGTGACCTGGGCGATCATGGAGAGAGAGGACAGAAAGGACACAGAGGATACACGGGTCTGCAGGGTCTTCCTGGACCTCCGGTACAGCCTGCTCCTCCTCCCACCTTTAAGAGTCCAGACATGAACAGGTTCCTCAGTAATGACAGATGCTGTCCAACTCAACATAACTGATCCCTGACCAGGCATAACATTATGACCAGTGACTGTCCAGGTGACCCCTGTTGGTGGGTCCAATCTGACCCCTGTCCACTGATTCCCCAACAATGGGCACAAGAGAATCAAAACCGGGACATGTGAATGTTTGGGTCGTGTTCTAATAGGAAACTTTGGATTCCTCCATCTACATGGATTTTACTTTGATGCCTACCTAAGCATGGCTACAGACCAGAACCAGCAGGAAGTGTTGGGTTGGTCTCCAGATTCCTCAGATGTTTTCACATGTGACAGACCTGTCGACCCGGTTCTACTGGAACCAGAACTTCATAATCTGCTCCACCTGCTGTGGTTCTCTGAGTCAAACCAACCTCTCTGGTCTGCTTGGTGTTCACATATGCATTGGAACCGAACCAGAGTCCACTTCAACCGAACCGAGGTTTATAGAAGGACCCGAGTTTGTTTCAGACTTTGATTACGCATTCACAGCTCCCCAAACGATCTGGACTTTCTAGATAAACAGAAAGTTTATCTATTGAAGCGGACTTTTGGGATGTACTGGACAAACAATTCCAACCCACGACAACCGTCCACTGCCAAATACCACAGGTTACCATCTACTGGAGGCAAAGTCTCCATAAGGCCATAATGTTGTGTCTGATTGGCGTTTGTTGTTGAAGGAATTGAAAAAACAACTCTCTAACTCCACTTAGAAATTGAAGATATAAGATATTAATTTCAGGCTAATAAAGTGTAAACATTGACATTTCTGAAGTATTTGTACTTTAGAGAGAAGCAGTGTTGACAGGAATCACAAGGCCAATTTTCTAAGGTTTTGGATGAGAAGATATCGAGATCCGCAAAATGAGCTTCCATTTATCTGATTAACGGTGAACAAAAGAGCAATTATGTGAGATTTTCTGCCTGAAAATTGCTCCTCATGTTTGTTATTAATATTTTTTAGGGCACAACTGGAGAGCAAGGAGCTCCTGGGATAGTCGGACCGGGCGGGCCGAGGGTAAGCGCTCCGCTTACATCGGTTTTATCATGAAAACATGTTTTCATTTTAATGCAAGATAAAAACTGTAGCTGCTGATGCCTCCAGTAACTGTCACATACAAATGTCCGTTAGCTCTGGCCAGTTCAGTGCTGTGTTGTGGATCAGTTGTATGATCTGTATAGTTTTACAGGATCAGCAGATAAATTTCTGATTTTTTTAATGAGGCCAGAAATTTGAATTATTAGCTGTAAATGATAAACTAAACATTAGCATAACAACATTAGCATTAGCATCAGTTCAGCTCAGACCATTGATTTCTTCTAATGTTGAGTTCTCCTTGAATCTGACTCAGGGTCCTCCTGGGCCCATCGGGCCTCCTGGAAAGGAGGGGTATATGGGTCAGCCGGGCCCGATGGGACCTCCAGGGACACGAGGACTCAGTGGAGAAATTGGGCCTCAGGTAATGATTTGAAATACTTCATCTGAGAGTCACTGAAAGCTTTACTTACCTAGAATAAATAAAGCTGTGTGTGGAATCGACAGGGCCCTCCAGGAGAACCCGGACCCACCGGTCCTCCTGGGCCTCCAGGACCACCCGTGGCGGCTATGGACGATCTGTTTGGCGGCCCCCAGGATTACGACTCCGGGCCCCCTCCTCCTCCAGAGTTCAGTGAAGACGAAGCCCTGCCCAACAGCAACTCCTCCACCATCATCCCCGTGGACCCGGGCGTCCAGGCGACCTTGAAGGCCCTCAGCAGTCAGATCGACAGCATGAAGAGTCCGGACGGCAGCAGGAAGCATCCGGCCAGGACCTGCGACGACCTGAAGAGGTGCTACCCCATGAAGACGAGCGGTACGTCACTTTACGGCCTGCAGCGCCTCAGGAAGGGAACTGTTTGGGTTGTGAAGTAGCTTTTGGTGACTTTGTCTGCAGGTGAGTACTGGGTGGATCCAAACCAGGGCAGTTCAGAAGATGCCATCAAGGTTCACTGCAACATGGACACCGGAGAAACCTGCATCTCCGCCAACCCGGCCAGCATACCTCGCAAAGTGTGGTGGACCGCGTCCAGGAACAAACCTGTGTGGTTTGGAGCCGACATCAACGGCGGGACGCACGTGAGCCAGAACTTCTTCAGCGTTAGCCGAGGATCTTCATGGCACAGCGCTAACTTTTTCTCTGTGTTTCCAGTTTACCTACGGCAACAGGGATCAGCCGGCGAACTCCGTGGCGGTGCAGATGACCTTCATCCGCCTGCTGTCCAAGGAGGCGTCTCAGACCGTCACCTACCACTGCAAGAACTCCGTGGGCTACAACGACGCCAAGGCGGGCAACCTGAAGAAAGCCGTGATCCTCAAAGGCTCCAACGACCTGGAGCTGAAAGCCGAGGGCAACAACCGCTTCAGATACACGGTGCTGGAGGACTCCTGTTCGGTACGGCTCATCGCCCCGAAACACCAACAGATACAAGACAGAGAAACAGAGGAAGACTGCCTGTTCCAAAACTATCCTGGATATGTTAGAGAGGAACGGCTTCAGGAAAGCTATTCAATAAATCCAGCAGTGTTTGACCCTAGCTAAACGTTAGCTGCTCTAACCCTGAAGCACTAATCATTAACTAATCATATCGCTAATGATATATAACAGAAGCTAATGTTAATACAATAAAATCAACATGGTACACAGTGAACCCTCGTTTTTCACGGTGTTACGTTCTGAAAAGAACCTGCGATAGGCGAAATCTGCGAAGTAGTAACCTTTTTTTTTTTTTACAATTATTATACAATAAAATACTCCATAATACATTGAAACCAAAGAACAAAACCTTTTTACAGGCCCAAACATTTGTTTAACAAATAAAAGTACTGTATAAACGTTTTTTGTTTACAAATAACTACTGTACTGTAAAATAATAATTTTAATCATCAATATGAACTGAACGCTTCAAATTGCGGAGATCAGCGCCGCCCCACCGCGACCCGAGTCATTGGATTAGAACGGGAGAAAATAAAAAATGATTATGAAAAACAAAACAAAGTACAGTAGGACAAATAGTGACTCGTGTATTTCACTGCTGTTCTGACTGAGCCGCTGCATCCTGACTCCGCTCTGTAGCGTTTTTTCTTCTAAAGCCCGCGGTGCAGGTGGGTTTTATCGAGGGAAGAACATAGTTATCGGTTGTTGTTGTCGCTCTTTGTTCTTCTGGGCAAAAAGATTCTTGAAATTGCAAGAGAATTTGCAAACTTAAATTTGGCAAGCTGTTTTATATATGTGTACATATTAAACCGCAACGTTGTTGACACACAGGTAGAAGCAGAGAGACTGTTTAGCCAATCAGAATGCAGAACACAATGCACGATGCAAATCCGCGAAGCAGCGAGACGTGACAGGTGAACCGCGATGTAGCGACGGTTCACTGTATAGCAGAAGCTGATGCTAAAGTTAGGAATTATTTGAAGGAAAAGTCATCATTTTCTGTTATTTCTACTAGTGTAAACACCCTGAGCGCTTCAGGCCGTCAGGAACTGATTTGGTTTCTCTGTTTTACAGCAAGCGTCCAGCAGCTGGGGCAAGACAGTGTTTGAGTACAGGACACAGAAAACAGCGAGACTTCCCATAGTGGATTTGGCCCCTGTGGACATTGGTGGCCCCAGTCAAGAGTTCGGCATCGACATCGGGCCAGTATGCTTCTTGTAAACTTCCTTAGACTGTTGGACTGACAGCTGACACGGTCAGAGTACTGAGGACTCTTCTGGCCCTGTGGCAGGATATTTATTGTGCTTTTCACCCACAACAAGACATCCAAGATTTCTAATTTTGTATGAATTTTTGGTTTTTAAGAAAAATAATTGGTAAAAAAAGAAAAACCTAAATCATTCCTTTGTCGTCTCGTGTTTGTTTGCTCAAAGCTTCATGCAGCAAATTTCACTCCACAAATTGGACACAAAGTAACTGAGAGCTGCTGTTCATAAGCGCGTGTCCCACTCTCATTGCTTTTATTATTATTGTTGTTACTGTTTTAAATAAGAACTCTGTTTTATGTTTGAATTGAACACATTGTGGTGCTATAGAGGGGAAGGCAGCCCCGGATGATGAGTTCCCCGGATCGCCGCACGGCCAGGCGGGGGATCGGATCGCTCCGAGTTAGCTACCTCGCCACCGACGCTCAGAAATCAGAAAACCACGTGTAAATCTGTCCTGCCAGGTGCTGTTTTCCAAGTGATTTCTTCTCCCGGTGCAGAGCTGCTTGGGGTGTAAATAAAGATGATGGAGGGACGAGTGAAGTCCTGTGTGGTGACTTTTGACCCAAATAAACGGTACAGCAACAGGTAGCGCAAATATCACCATCCAATGCACGCCGGTTCCCAGTTTGCCGTATTCTGGACTTATAATGATGCTCTAGAAATCCTTCTTATATTCAGTTTTTTAGAATAACTAGCTGTCTGCTTTGTACTTTTTGCTTTGCAACAAATTAAACTGAATGCTTTTTAATCGCCCAAGTTTTTGTCAAATTAATGAAAGTCCTGTCAGGCTGGAGGCTGGGTTTTTTTTTTATTTTTTAAAG
Organism: Xiphophorus maculatus; assembly: GCF_002775205.1. Classification (NCBI taxonomy): domain Eukaryota; kingdom Metazoa; phylum Chordata; class Actinopteri; order Cyprinodontiformes; family Poeciliidae; genus Xiphophorus; species Xiphophorus maculatus. Next base: position 30,168,137 of record NC_036449.1, read on the forward strand.
GATCTTCTGTCACTATTTCAGTCAACAGCATTTATTATGCAAACATATGAATGATTCAAACTCCAAAACGCACAAACATAACAAAACAAACGCAAAAGAAAACAGGAAATAGAAGCAGTAAACTGTAAGGTCCTCCAAACCACCAGGGGGCGTCGACCGCCGAATCATCTGGGAACAGACCTTCAAGAAAGACTGGATGAACAGAAGAAAGTTTGAGGAAGTAAGAGAAAGTGTGCTAATCTTTGAGCAGCACTTTTACGTAGCTATTATTACCGACTCCAGACTCCCCCTAGTGGTCAGGAGGACTTGCGTTTAGTAAAGCGAGTATGCAGTATTTTATACTTCCTGTTTCTGTGACGGCAGCATTTTTAATGTTCTATTTGTTTTTTTGTGTTTGTGTAAAGCCAGATGATAAATCAATTTTACAGATTTATCAAATTTTCTGTTTCTGAAAATTACATTTTTGGATTTTTTTTTCACCAGTGCACTTTTGGGCTTCCATAATTGAGAGTAATGTTAGCGTACCTAAGAACTACCATCTTGTTTGACAATCATTTTCTTTTTCCTTTTTAAACTTTGAATTCAGGTCAAGTCACAGAAGGAACAGCTGAAATAAAAAACATTTTTTAAAACATTTTCTGTCATTTGTAATTTTTTGCAAGGAAGAAATTTGTATTATTTCTGTATTCTATTAAAATTGTGCATTTTATTTGGTTTAAAAAGTTTGAGATCATGTTTATGCATTTTGGAGTTTGCATCATTCATGTGTTTGATGCATATTTGCGCCTTTCGGCCACCGTGGAAAAAAACTGGCAAGAGGAAATTTTTCACACAGGAAGTGGAAAAGTTTGGATGTTTATAAATACGTCCGTCACAATAACAACTTTTCTGGATCAATTGTTCCAGAAACTATTTAAATTAACAAAAGTATTATTTTGAGACAATTTTCAACTGATAGTAAGAGTACATGGCATTAATCCAAATCCTTGCAAAGATAAAAAAAAAACAAAAAAACTTTAATTTCTAAAGAACAGTCAACACTGGAAAAAAAAATTAAATATCCAAACTTTTGTTTAAAAAAATCACTAATTGATCGTGTGATTAACTGATTAGTTGTTGTTTTTTTTCTGCTGATAAGAGGTTGCAGGTTTCAAATCTCATTTATGAATTTAAATTCACAACAGCTTGCAAAATTATTCACAACACTTTTTTTTTACACATTTTGTCACATTAAAATGTAAAATGTTTGGATTTTATGTGACAGAACAACAGTCGTATTAAACCGCGTGGTGGATGGAGTATAATGGACACTCTCTTTGCCTTTTGGGCAGGAAATGAGGGAAAACCTGCAGCAAACGCCCCTGAGGTCGGAGTTGAACCGCAGACCTACAGCCTGCTGAGACGCATCAGTAATCAGCCCCTTTACTGCGATACCCACAAACAAAATCCTCTGCAACCAGCTGCTTTCAGAGAGGAACCAACCCCCAGTGAAAACTTAGCCCCGCCCCCAAACAAATGTTGAACATTTTGAAAGTGGGCGGAGCCAAAATATACGGAGGGGCGTGGCCAAGCTTGGGAATGAGTGGAGAGCGTCAAAGGGGTTAATCATCCAGACAAGGAAAAGTTTGATGCCAACTTAGAAAATATGTTGCTGTATATTCAGACCTTCTGGGACAAAAGCAGCTGGCGACAAATCTGACGACTTCTGCAAACAAATCACCGACTTTTATTCAAAAGAGCAACTAATAACAAATCTGATACATTTTTTAAAAAGCATTAGAGACAAAAATGGCTACAAACAAACTTAGTGATGTTTTTGCAAAACAGCAACTAGCGACAAAGCTAACAACTTAAAAAAAACAACAAATGTAGTTAGTTTCTTCCAAAAAGTGACACGTCTGATTATTTTGTAAAAAAAAAAAAAAAAGCAAGTAGAAACAAATCAAATGACTTTTTTTAAAATAAGTGATTAGCAACAAATCAGGTTCTTCACAAAGCACCTAGTGACAAATCTAGTTAATTTTTGTCAAAGAAGCAATGAGCAACACGTCTCAGCAACTTTTTAAAAAAGCAACTAGTAATAAATCTAACGCTTTTTTATTTGTTTCTGGAGATTTTAATGGCAACAAAACGTCAATAATGTAAATAAATCTCAAATGTGCAAAGCTGAGAAACGCTATCAATCAATGCTAGCTAGTCCACCTCCTGACTCGCCACTAGGGGGCGCGTCTGAGTGAGGTAAACATCAACCAAGCTGGATTGGAACCAATAGGAAAATCGCATGCAGTACCACCATTCGCCCCAACGAGGGCAGCACTGGGACGGTTTGGGAAAAATGTTGCAAAATTAAATAAATTTACAGAAAAATGTACAAATGTGTCCAGAAACATAAAAATAGCACTTCTATGGACCAATTTAGACACTTTATTAAAAAAAAAGAAAGTTGATTCAGGGTTTAGTTGCACTTTATAGATCATCCAATCAGCAAACAGAGTTTCTGTAAACTTAGTGATCATGAAGAAACAGCTTCACTTTTGTCTTTGGTTTTGAAGGTTTTTATTAGATTTAGTTGTATATTTTTTACTGATAAAAGTTACTCGTGTTTTTTTGGCAAAGCCCACCAAACTAAAAATAAAGCACAGCATCATCCAACAGGAGCAGTTTCATAAAGAGCGGCAGAAAACCAGAAACAATGCTGCATCTCTACTGAAAGGATTGAATTTATGAATTTAACCCTAATCTTTCCAGTTAAACCAAAACTGGAAAAAATGTTTCTCAGTTATTCTAGTTCATGTATGGTAACTTTTTTCCAAGTTAAAGGCAAGGTTAGTAAAGAATAAAGGCAGTAAATAAAGACAAAAGAAAGAGTTTGAATGCTAATAATCCATCCTGTGTGAAGCAGAGTCTTTAATTTATTTTAAAGTTTGTCACATAATTGACCTGCTCGCCATTACTAGTGATTTAAGAGTCATTAAAAATGAAAAGGCCTTGAAATATGTTTTATTTAGAGTTCAATATTATGTTAAGTTTGAAGTTGTGCTGCCATCTAGTGGAGGGATGAATGAATTCAACTTCAGAGAGTTTTTATTGGACAGATTCTCGCAGTTTTTTTTTTACATGAAATCAGGGGTGGAAATTAGCAGCCGCCTCTGGCCAAATGCGGGTAAAAGTATGAAGTGGCCTGTAAATTGGAGCAACGCACCGCCACTGTGGCGGGTTGACAATTTGAACAAAAAAAAAAAAGCTGCATTCAGCTTGAACTTCCGTCCAGGGGAGGACTGACCGTCTGGAGTCCAGACTGATGTACATAATGTTCATATCTGGCGGCCCTACGCTGTCATAATTTAACTAAAAATTATATTAAATCTCATTTTTATCGACCGCGACAGTCCATTGGTTGATTTTATTGATGGACGCTGGGCTTATCCAATGAAATCCCTCAGTCCTCCTTGGCCCGCCCCTCCCCTCTAAGGTTAGAAATGGCGCCGTTTCAGCTAACGGTTAGCTGCTAACCGGAGTCCCAGGAAATGAGCGGATATGAGACCGGCGGGTCAGAAAAACTACGACAAAAGCTAAAAAGAGCATTAGCCCATTCAGAAAAACGTGTCACACCAACCGATATGTTAATTACCACACTAACTTTGACCGTTGGAGGAGATTCAGTAGCGGACAAGGAGAGGGAATGAGCGATTCGGGGGCTTATTGTCGTCGGAGGAGGATGATGATGATGATGATGATGATGATGATGATGATGAGAGAGAGACACGTGACCAGGGACAGATTGAGGAAGAGTTCAGATTAGCTGCTGCTGCCCGGCAAGAAGGAGTGAAAATGTTCATAAAGAAAAAGTTTCATGCAGGCAGGAAGGCAGGTGAGTGTGAGGAGGAAGCTAACGCTAAGCTAACAGGAAGGCAGGTGAGTGTGAGGAGGAAGCTAACGCTAAGCTAACAGGAAGGCAGGTGAGTGTGAGGAGGAAGCTAACGCTAAGCTAACAGGAAGGCAGGTGAGTGTGAGGAGGAAGCTAACGCTAAGCTAACAGGAAGGCAGGTGAGTGTGAGGAGGAAGCTAACGCTAAGCTAACAGGAAGGCAGGTGAGTGTGAGGAGGAAGCTAACGCTAAGCTAACAGGAAGGCAGGTGAGTGTGAGGAGGAAGCTAACGCTAAGCTAACAGGAAGGCAGGTGAGTGTGAGGAGGAAGCTAACGCTAAGCTAAAAGGAAGTCAGAAAAACTCTGGAGTAACACAGGATGATGATGATGATGATGATGATGATGATGGCCCGTGTTATTACTAATGAACACGTCCTGACATATTTTAGTAATAATTGTAATAAGTAAGGAAAAACAAATATAACAGTTAGAAAACAGCTATCGATACAATTTAAAGATATTTTAAAAATGACTAGACATCTTTAATAAATACTATCAGGGACAGTCGTTGCCAAAATTTGGAAATGTTCAACATATGATGCAATGTTAGGGTTGTGTAGTTAAAGTTTGCGTTAGTAATTACTTCAAATTAACTTATTGCACTACAACCCTGTTAAGGTGTCCAGGCTTTATGTTAAATTATTCTGTACATGTACATCTGTATGGTAAACTTATTGTCAGTAAATTGGTTTTCATAGAGCTAAGAATAAATCATACGTTTTCTATCATTTGCTTGTACTTGTGGGGTTTGTAATCAAAAGAAGAAAAACACAAACTGGCTGGTGAAATGTCTGATCCGGTTTCCACTCCTGCATGAAATAAGAAACGTTCAACCAAACAGAACTAATGAAGCTAACTAATGTTTTACTGAGACTATATTTGTGTTTTTAGATGATTCATCATCTGCAGTTTGTCTTCTCTTTTAGCAGCAGATAAGGTGAAAAAAGTGAGATGCAAAATTAAGTAAATACATAAATAAATCATTAATTAAACAAACTATGAAACAAATAAATATTTACATAATTTAATAACAATTCACTTATATATGTCCGTTTTATTGCAGCTGATGAAGAAAACAAATAAAATGTGTATTTAATAATTTGATGGTGACTGACAGCAAGTCAAGACAAATCGATCCCAGATAAGACGGCTACAGATCAGGCGATGACACTCCGATACAGCAGATGGCGATATTAGAAATCTACTGAGGGGCTGTGGTGGCGCAGCGGGTTAGCACGCCCCACGAGCCTTAGTCCTCGACGCGGACGTCGCGGGTTCGACTCCCGGTCCCGACGACCTTTACCGCATGTCTTCCTCACCCTCCTTCCTCTCTGCCTACTGTCGAAAAAATATGAGCCACTAGCGCCGCAAAAACTCTTAGGAGAAAAAATTGAAAAAAATAGAAAGAAAGAAATCTACTGAAACTTTTCACTGTTTTCCAAAACATTCAATCACGTTTCTGTTTTTATCTGCCATGTTGACGATAATCTGCTGAGAGTAAAATTTCTCCTACAAACTCTGAGGAACGTTAATGACGATCTTCCATCACCAGGAAGATTCTTTGCAAACTTTCAAAGAATGAGGTTAGCAGAGGTTGTGCTGTAACTAGCCCCGCCCATACAGACGAAATCATTTCATGGGTTTACTTCACAATTTTAATCACTTTTAAAAAAAAAATTATTTTTACAGAGAAATATTCTGAATGGGACTTTTGTGTTTGTGAGTTTTGCACATTTCTGGTAAGTCTGTAAATCCTTTGAGGAGAAATGTCAGTTTCAAAAGTAAAAAATTGCTAGAAAAAATGTAGAAAATTTGAGATCAATTTCAGAAATGTTCTAGAAAAAGACTTGGAAATTCAAAAAAACCCCATTTTTTTTCATTTTTCCAAAGATTTTACATTTTCAACTTCAAAACTTTTCTTTAACTATATATATGTATATATTTTTTTCTAGAAAATTTCTGAATTTAATCTCAAAATTTCAGATTTTTTCCAGAAAATCTTTTGACTTTTCAATCTCATAAATTGTCTTGGTTTTTTTTTTTCTTCTTGAATATTTTCTAGATTAATATACAATTTTTGGCAGAAATTTATTCAGTTTTTCTATTTACATCACATTTAATTATTATTTATTTATTTATTTTTAACGAGATCGAAATTTACGTAATTAGCAAAACTGACTTAATTCAGATGTGAAACACTGAAGCAGTCTTCGGTTTTATTTTTTTCTCGCAGTCCGTCCACGGTCACGTGGTGTCGCATCCTTCCAGTGGGCAGACTGGCGTGTCTTTACTGGGTTACGGAACCGCGGAGCAGTCGGGCTGGTTCCGCGCATAGCCGCGGGATACATCGGCTCTTTCCGCCTCTGCAGCCGGACTGCTGCGCTGCCACGGCGCAGGTAGGTTTCCGCTGCGGTGGAAATGATCCCGAGTGGGTGGCTGCAGCAAAGACACGCATGTTGCGTGTAAATCGCAGCTGCAGATTACAGCGCTGATTGTGCAGCTTTACAGCAGCGTGGTGTGTTCAGGTGCCGTCAGGAGAGTCGGAGGCTGCCGTTTCCCTGGTTAGTGTTGATGTGCTGCAGCGCGCTGGGTGATGCAGCGGGAAATGCACCGCAGCAGCGGAGGATGTGCAGGACAGGGAGCCTGTTGGAGAGGCAGCCAGTGAATCCTGACTCTGCAAACATCGAGATCCGCTACACACGACAGGCGGGCGATTCGATTTAGATTCGATATAAATAGAATATTTTACCGTGAAAAGGATGCGCTGCTTGTAAAAATTAACAGCGATCATTTGGGTTTTTCAGCCCAAGAGAAAAGGTTATATTTTTAACATCAATTTATATAAAGGTCCGTTTTAAAGGAAATATTTTATTATCTAGCTAAATATTTAATTAGCAAGCTAAATATTTAGTTTGAAGCTAATTATTTTGATTATTTGTAGAACCTTGACCTTATCTAAATATATAGATAACGAGCTAAATATTTAGCCTGTTAACTAAATACTAAGTAACCAAGCTTAATATTTAGTTTCAAATGAAATATTTAGTAAACAAGCTAATTGTTTACTTAAACGTTTGCATATCAAGCTAAATACTTAGTTGCAAAACGAAATTTTCAGTTAGCAAGCTATTTACTTTGAGGCTAAACATTTCATAAACTAAACTACACATTCAGTTTCAAACAAACAAAATACTGTTTGCAAAATATTTTGCTTGCTAGCTAAATGCTTAGTTAGCAAGCAAAATATTTAATTTCAAATTAAATATTTAGTTAGCAGGTAAAATATTTCATTTGATGCTAAGCTAAATTTACTTAGAAAACTAAACATTTAATTTGACGGTAAATATTTTGTCTCTATACAAAATATTTACATAGCTAGCTAAGTATTTAGCTTCAAACTAAATGCTTAGATTCAAATGAAATGTTTAGCTTCAAACTTGTTTAGTTTGCTAAATATTAAGTTTGTTTTCATATTTGCTAAATACTGCTGCTAACGTGCTTCTGAGTCATTTGTTTCAAAGAGGAACCAGACGGTCTTCTGTCTGAAATCAGTTCAAGTTTGTCAGGTACAAATGAATTCTGAGTCTGCTGATAGTTTCTGGTTCAGACTCTGGATTTAACGTATAAAGATTTGAATTTTGTTTCAGCCATTTTGGGAGAATGGTGCGTTTTATTTACCGGATTAACTCCAGTAAAGTCACAATCTTCGACTCTCTGTTTGCTGTGCATGAAACAAACTTGTCAGTTTGTCAGTGTGGGCTGTGAAACTGCAGGATGTCTCTGCAATGATGCCAAGTCCAACTGTGTTAAAAAAAAACACCCAAATCACAGGATTTTATCATTTACAACAACCCATCTGTACAACCAAGAGCTTTTCTTCAAGATTTATTGTTGCCTAAAGAAGCCGATATGTTTTCCCACGATAAATGTTTTATTTATAAATTATGCAACTGCTATGTTTGCTGATTTTATTCCCATTCAGTACCCAAAATAACTGAAGGAGAAGCTGGGAGAGAGGAGATGGAAGGACATCGTGTAATGAAGGCAATGAAGCTAGCTTTGGTTTTTAATGCTAACAGTGGAGCGCATTAGCCATGCCTTTCAGTGCTAAAGCTGTTAGCCACCTGTCATTGCTAATGGTCAAGCTCTGTTAGCTGCCTTTTCATGCTAAAGTTGAAGCCCTATTAGCTGCCATTATGTGCTAACTGTCAAGCTGTTAGAGCTGCCTTGATAGCAAATCTATGTTAGCCGCCTTACAGCGCTAACGGCAAAACTCTGCTGGCTGCCTTTCAGTGCTAACAGTGAAGCTGTATTAGTCACCGTTCAGTGCTAAAGATAAAGCTATGTTAGCAGCTTTTCAGTGCTAAAGGTGAAGCTGGTTAGCTTCCTTTTCAGCTCCAGCTCTGTTAGCTTTATTTTGATACCAACGGTTCATCTTTCCATCGAAGAGGTCGTTGCCCACAGGTTTTATTTTCCTGTCTAGCCTCTGTTTTGGTATTTATCATTCACCTTTAGACCACACTGTGTGCTAACAGAGTATTACTCCAGCTTCATGTATCACCGTCTCCTTCAGTCGTTTAAAAGCTGATCCATTCAAAGCTATCTCATTACACAGACATTTGATATTATTGTAGTAAATAGTATGGAGCTGGCTGAGTAGAAGCTGGGCCAGCGTTTCCCTGTCAGTAGCTTCACATGGTTCAAATTCTGCAAAAATAAAAAAATAAAAACCCATAGGGAGATTATAGGCTCTCCAGTAATTAAATCAGTTAATGCAAAAATTAATCAGTTAATCTATGAATGATGACGCATACAATAGAGGAATGCTATGTTGTTGCATTTTATGCAATAAAATGTTTATTTCCTTATTTTAAAAAAGGAATTTGTTTATTTGCATCCTAGTGTATTTGAGATATTGTATAAAATAGGCTGAAGTGGTTAAATGAAAATCTGCAGTGTGACAACTTCTATCCAATTACTTGTTTGATTACTAAAATACTCACTAGCTGCAACTAAATAGATTCATATTTTACATATCATAAACAGTTTCCTCAGCTTTAATTTCAGCCATATTTTATAGAAATTGGGTAAGAAATAAATGAGCTACGACTAACTTTGTGACGGATAATTTTGTTGACATGATTCAATGCTTAGCTATAGCAGCTAACAGTTGTCACTAGCTATAGCGGCTAACAGCTGTCACTAGCTATAGAGGCTAACAGGCGTCACCAGCTAGCAGTTGCTATGCTATCCAGTGATAAATTCTGATAGTGTTTATCTCTCTAACAGGTAAAAGTGATAACTCAGAGGTTGATGTGTCTCGTTTTGTCTTTCCCCTTCAGGTTATGCCACCCCAAAGGATTACTGGACCCCCTGCGGTGAAAGAGAAGGGCTGATCCCGTCCTTCTCCAGGTTCTCTCAGTTTCCCGCCCGATCCGTTCCTCCTCTCCCCATGGCGCTAACCGTACCTCCCCTTCAGTCCTTTCCCTGTTAAACTCTTCCATTACCCTGCACAGGTTCCTGCCCGTTAGCTCTTCTAAATTAGCCTTTGGCCGTGTTAGCTAGCCTGCGAGTCGAGACTCTTCCTGTTGGCTGCTGGTTTGGACTCATGGCTACTGGAGGTCATGATGTTCTGGTTAACCTACAGCAGGTAGGAATTCCTTCAAATTAATGTGAGTTTTATCTGTTCCAGGCGAGACGTTACAGACTTTTGTTTCATTTCTAAAACTGACGTAATGTAGACATTCTGGACAAAACACTTCATCTAAATGAAAAACGTCTCGCTCTATCACTTTATTCTTGTTTTAATATCGCTTTATTCTGGTAATATTACGAATTTAATCTCATATTCTGATGACTTTATTCTGGTAGCAATACGACTTTATTTTCATATTGACTTAACACTGAGATCCAACCGACGGGCTCCGTTTAAATTTCTTCAGAAACTTTCTAACTTCCTTTGGCAGTTGGTGGTTACCATAGCAACCAGTAACTGTCTCCCCCCCCCCCCCCCCCCCATCCCCGTTTTCTGTGACCGTGATCTGCATTCGGATTGGCTCTGGGTTTTATTTACAAGTATTATATTTCAACATATATTTTAGACAAATTTAATCACATACAGTGTTTCATTAGTAAATTTGCTTTGTGTATGTTTATAACTTAACATAATTTATGTTGTGCATCTTAACCACGTTTAACTTTATCACTGTTAAGTGCTGCTAACTGCTCATTGGAAGCTATTAGCTATTAGCTTGTTTATTTACTGTATTTTATTTAATGTAAGGCTTCAGAAGCTGCTGGGTGATGTAAACCACCAACTTTATTTCCTCTTTTATTAGATTAAATACGGTAAACTTGAATGTGTCATGAAGTCAAACGACTGGAGCTGAAACGAACACAGATGGGTCAATTAACATATTTCAATTAGTGACAGAACACCTGAAATAAAAAAAACTTTAAATAATATTAGAATTTATTAATGTATTATGTACAAAAAACCCTCATTCCCCAAAAATGATGAAAATGGTGACACTACTGAATCGTTTTGAGCAATGCTGAGATTGAATGTGAAGGTACAGAAACGTCACACACACACACACACACACACACACACACCCACACACACACACACACACACACACACACACACACACACACACACACACGGCAGGACGTCTGGAAGGTAAAATCATTACAGCCTTTTAAATTTAAAACACACTTTCCAAAATGTGTGTGATCTAGAGCCGCTCAGACGGTCTTACAGAGAGACGGGCAGAAAGTGTCGTAATGCAGCAAAGAAGAGGCTTTACATCACTGACCAGTTAATCATAATAATAATAATAATAATATTATAAACAAGTTTCTGTTTTCTTCCATCCATGTAAAATCTAAAATCTTTTTAGACTGAGGCAGGAAGCCGGAGCGCCCGGAGAGAAACCTGCAAACAGGAAACTGGTCAAATATTTTTACCAGTGCTTCACTTTAAACTTCCAACAAAAACATAAACAGGCAAAACCAAAAAATGGCAAAACACTAAAAAGTGGAAATACCAGAGAAGAAAAGAGCATGACAAGGAAATACAATACAAAAGATATTAAACAAAAACAGAAACATTTATTCAACACCTTTCTTTGTTTTCTGAATGTTTAAATCATTCAGGACTTCAGAATTAGTCTTTCTGGACCCTCCACTTCTCCAGACTCAAAACGGTCGCTAATTTTGTTCTGGGTGATAATTTCTTCTGACGAATTATCTGATAACATGTTTGGCTTCTCTCCAAACCAACGCTGTCGTCTCAGAGAGGAGAAACCGTCACATCGGGGGGTTTCAGAGTTCCTGGGGCGGGTCAATCCCAAAACTGGATTCTTTCTGTCACCTGGTTGTTTCTCATAGACGTCGCAGATGAATCCCCTTTCATTCATGTCCTCTCTGCAGCCGCGACTGTTCGACCTCAGCTGTTAGTATCTGTTGTCTGTGCATCGTGTGAAAGCGGTTTGGATCAGAACCACAGCAGATGACCGAAGACGTACAGAAAGATGTCCGACATGTTGTACACGTGATCTCGCTGCACATTTCTGCGTCAGAGCTGCCACCAACAACAACCACAATAAACTGACAGGATGCCAGTTGTATAAAAAATATATTTTTGTTGGGTTTTGTTTAGCAAAAATCCCAAAGATTGCACAGCCTGTGGGGGACAAAAGGACAGTTAGTTTGTGTCAAATCAAAAAAATTAATAAAACAAAACTGGGTCTAACTACCATCTACTCTAAGTACAAACAACGGAAAAACTAATCTAACAAAAAGACTCACCATGGGTAGCACCAACCTACTTACCTGGTGTTTTTAACAGAAACCTTTCCAGTCTGTCAATAAAAATAATCTTTCTGTAAGGACATGGAAACTTTGTAGTCCTTGATTATTACTGTAGAAAACTCTTCCTGCAGTCGGATTTGCTCTTTATTTTTAATAATGTTGGGCAGGATTGAGCATTGAGGCACAACATGGCAGCTTCCTCTTGTTTACACTCAAAAAATATTTATGAATTTAATTTAACTTAAGGTTTCCGTCATGTTTGGCTTGTTCAGTCGGCTCAAATACTTTCTTTCTGGTGGAAAAAGTCCATTTCCATCACATCTGGTAAATTCAGGGTTGTCCAGTGATGAGTTGGATTTTTCCCCGGTAGAAACCCTGTTGCCCCCGCCTGCCCCACCTGCCCCCCACCTGCACCGCCCTGCAGCAGGTAGCGCATTAAATGCATCCTGTCCCCACGTCCCTCTGGTGATTAGCGGCTAATGGACGTCTCAGAAACTTGAGTCCACTCAGGGATCAGACTACTTCCTGGGTCAGCATCAATCGGACGCTAAGTCAGCGACTTGTTTGAGGGTTTTGACCAATCAGAAGCTCCGCATGGGGAGGACACGCCCCCTGCCCCCCAGGGAAAGCAGTGCATTATTTTTTGTTGCTGCTTAGCACTTTGATGTATTGATTTGTTTTCCTTCATGCAGCTGCAGTTTTAAAGACATGGTCTTCTTTCTGTTGTCTGGGATTATATCCTCAGATTAAAGGTAGAATATTTCTAAAATATTCAGTAATAAATAAAAATCAATCAGATTACTATAGAGGCCTTTGAATGCTATGTTTGAGGTGAATCAAGTTTAGCTGGGCCGGAAATGCAGTTAGAGACAAATTGTTTTCACGCAGAGGTATTTATGATTTATTAAACTAAAACTGGGGGTGCTGTGGTGGCGCAGGGGCAAAGCATCACCCACGTTGAGGCCTTAGTCCTCGTAGCGGTGGTCGTAGGTTCGATTCCCGGCCTGGCGACGTTTGCCGCATGTCTTCCCTACGGTGGCCGACAGGTGCAAATGCGCAGCAAAAGAGAAAACATGCAAACAAAAAAGAAGACACCCCCGAATGAAATGCAGCAAATAAAAAGAGAGACGCAAACACCCCCGAATGAAATGCAGCAAATAAAAAGAGAGACGCAAACACCCCCGAATGAAATGCAGCAAATAAAAAGAGAGACGCAAACACCCATGAAATGCAGCAAATAAAAAGAGAGACGCAAACACCCCCGAATGAAATGCAGCAAATAAAAAGAGAGACGCAAACACCCCCGAATGAAATGCAGCAAACAAAAAGTGTTGAAAACGGAAGTGCTCCAGACCACTAGGGGGAGTCAAAGAAAATAGTATTCATTTCTATGGGACCAGATGCAAGATTCAGAGAAAGAAATTTGAAAGAAAGTAAAGGTATCTCTCTGAATCTTGCATCTGGAAAGTGTGATTATTGTGAGAAGTCTGAAACAATAGAGCATGTTATTTTAGAGTGTTGTAAGTATGAAGAAGAGAGAAGATGCATGCTGAGAGAGTGTGTAGGTATTAAAGAAAGGTTTAATTTAATAGAATTTTTGAGGAGAGATTTCGGGAGTAGACATATTCAAATAATTATTCGGTATCTTAAAAAAACAAAGCTATTTCATAGGATATGAGTAGAGCAAGTTGGGTGTGAGTGTGTAAAGAATATCAAAGAGGGGTATATAAAGCTATAAGCAAGTTGGATAATATAAGCAGGTGTGTATGTGTGGGGGTATGTTTAATCAGGAGTTAATGGAGGGAAAAGGTAGAAAGTGAAAGTTTATAGACCATCTCGAACCACACTCCATACTGGTAAGTGGCGGTAATGCTACTGTAAGTTTGTTGCCAACCGCCAATAAATACCAAGAAGAAGAAGAAGAAGAATCTTGCATCTGGTCCCATAGAAATGAATACTATTTTCTTTGACTCCCCCTAGTGGTCTGGAGCACTTCCGTTTTCAACACTTTTTGTTTGCTGCATTTCATTCGGGGGTGTTTGCGTCTCTCTTTTTATTTGCTGCATTTCATTCGGGGGTGTTTGCGTCTCTCTTTTTATTTGCTGCATTTCATTCGGGGGTGTCTTCTTTTTTGTTTGCATGTTTTCTCTTTTGCTGCGCATTTGCACCTGTCGGCCACCGTACTTCCCCCTCTCTGATTACCCTGTTTCCTGTCAGACTACTTTCAAATAAAGGCCACTAGAGCCAACAAAACCTTTAAAAAAAAAAAAAAAACTAAAACTAAAACTTCACAAGATGCTCAACTTTATTCTCACATTTTTGCGACTTTATTTTTGTACTTTTAGAATTTAATTCTCGTATTATTATGACTTGGTTCTCGTATTTTCTCGTAAACTTTGCTGTTTGTGTTACGAGTCTAGCCTAGCGTTAGCATCCATCATCAGTAAATCAAAAAATGAATTATTCCCTTATCTCTGGGTGTAAATGGAGTTGGAGACTTTAAATGTTTTTTGTCCTGTTTTCCTCCAGGTGAAGGCGGAGGATCAGGATGCAGCTGAGGAGGAGCAGGAAGAGGAAGAGGAAGAGGAGGAGAGCTGGGAGAAGGCTCTGTCTGTGGAGCGCTTCAGAGACATCATCGGAGATTCAGCGTCCTGCGGCGCCGAGCGGATGGGCCGACTTTACACCGAGAAGGACTTTGAGTGTAAGCCTGGAGGCACAGCTCAAACAATCACATTTAGCTTAATGTTGATTCTTTTTTGTGCTGCTTTTTGGTTAAACGGTAATTAATGAGGAACTATATGATTTGTTTAAGAAACTTACTAAACCATTAGAGATATTCGCTTTTATGTTTATGAATCTATTTATTAGCTTTTTGAAGTAAAATAGATTTTATTTTTCACACCAAAGCAGTTTACGTCGCAGGACGGCACGCCGTCATCTTCCTAGCCAGGCTTGAGCTAGTTCACAAAATGGCAGACTAGGATAAATCAGCCATTATTCTTATGCTACCGGCAGACTTGTCATTAGCATTAGCAATTAGCTTATGCAAACAGACTAATGACTAGTCCGTTACCCATTAGTTAGCCTGGATTAGTTAGCTGACGGACAAGCCATTCGTCTATCAAAATGGTGGACTAGTATAAGTTTGTCATTTGTGGACTAACCGAGCTAACTTAAATCAGTTGTTGTTCAGGAATATCCATCCATCCATCCATTTTCTGTTCACCCTTGTCCCTAATGGGGTCGGGAGGGTTGCTGCTGCCTCTCCAGCTACGTTCCAGGCGAGAGGCGGGGTTCACCTTGGACAGGTCGCCAGTCTGTCGCAGGGCAACACAGAGACATACAGGACAAACAACCATTCACACACACTCACACCTAGGGATAATTTAGATAGACCAATTAACCTGACAGTCATGTTTTTGGACTGTGGGAGGAAGCCGGAGTACCCGGAGAGAACCCACGCATGCACAGGGAGAACATGCAAACTCCATGCAGAAAGACCCCGGCCGGGAATCGAACCCAGGACCTTCTTGCTGCAAGGCAACAGTGCTACCAACTGTGCCACTGTGCAGCCAATAATTTCAGGAATAATTGAATACAATTTAATCCTCTGTTAAGTATTCATTACCCAATCAAAACTAATAGAAACTAAACAGCGTTTAACTAATAAATGCTAGTAAAAACTATCAAACACACTGAGAGCTACAGCTAACTGTATCAGAGCTGTTGCTCTGGACGTTTTTCTTCTTCAGATCCAGTTTAACGTTTTGTTTTGTTGGCAGATCACAGACATGCGTTTCTCCACACACACCACCCGTTATCCACTCACCTGCCTGCGCTGCAGCGCAAGCGGCCGCACGGCGCCGACCGCAGGCACAAGAAGAAACGCAAGAGAAAAAAAACCTCGCTGCCGCCCTCCGATGTCACGCCCACCATCCAGGAAGTAGACGAGGAAGAGGCGGAGTCTGACGCCGACGCACGCCTGGCGACCGCCACTCCCACCGAGTTCCCGGACATCCGCCCGCAGGTAAAATAAGTTGGAGAAACAGACGTTCCTGTTGAATAGACGGACGTTTCCTCTCTTCTCACTGAGCTTCGTCTTCCTCTCAGTTTAGTTTTGGGAGCCAAGAGGACTTGGAGGAACCGCTACGACTTGCTGCCGTCCACGTGGAAAACGAAAAGCGTTCCGCTTCCAGGAAAGCGGCGCTCACGCTGATAAGGGAGGCGGCGAATAACGACAGAACCGAGGAGAAAGATGGAGGACAAGCAGCTTCCCGAGGGTTCGCAGTTCCCTTTAAACCATCTCTTTTCCCCCATATCTGATGTTTGTGTATTTCCATTTATGTTTCTACTGCTTATAAAAACAAAACAAACACTTAAAAAAACTCACCCAGCTGTTTTCTGGTGATAATTTCATGTTTTTTAGTCTCTAGAAAACAAGCCGTTTCAAAAATCCCCCAAATGTTAAGTCACTTCCATGGAACTGTGCCGTTACCTAGCAACCCGATCCAAGTTGAGCCCCGTTACCTAGCAACCCCAGCTGAATTCCAGGACGTTTGGTCAAGTTATTTTATTTCTGTATGTGCTGGAAAAAAATAGTGTTGAAAATACAGAATACAAAAGAAAAAATATCTGAAAATAAAGGAATAAAATTTAAATTGAATAAAAAATACACATAAAATAACAAGAATGAAATTAAATGTTCATAAATACTAAATGGAAAATTAAAAAGTAAAGTTCTAAAAATGAAATAAATGAATAAAAAGTCAAATTAAAAATGAAAAAGCCATGAATATTAAAATAAAAATAATAAAGGAAAAATATTCATAAAATAATTACTAAAGATAAAATAAAATAATAAATATGAAAATAAATCATTTGAAATAAAATAACCAACTTAATGAATAAAAATAATAATAATAAAAAATTTTTGCAATCAAAGCTGAATTTTATTTTGCCAGTTTGAAACCCGATAATCTTCTGAACACGGATCATAAAGTCAGAGGAATCGTGACAGAAGGATATTTTTTCTTTCTCTTGTTTTTACATAAAACCATTAGAACCAGTAACTGTTTCCAATAGGAACCAGTAATGAGCTCAGGCTCCTACCATCCCTGAATGTTGCATATTAATTGGGCCGGCTGGGCGCCTGACATGCAGGACCATCAGAATATGAATAATTTGTTGAGTTTGTGAATCATGCATGGCGTTTTGCTGCGGGAGGTCCAGGGCTCCATGGTGATTGGGTCGGGCAGAAACGCGTTGCTGGGATGACTCAGAGGTTTCCATCAGCGCCCCCTGCTGGCCAACCTCTGGCATTACAATTCACACAGGGTCAACAGAAAACCCTGATTTAGTCATTTAAAGTAAAACAAAGCTGGATTTAGTAGCTAATGGAAACATTTGCTGATTTTTCCTTTTGTTGATCTTGTCAGTGCGTCGGAAGCCGTCGGTCCGGCGCCGAGCCGCTGCTGGCTGCGGCGGAAAGCCGTCCACCATCGGCTAACGGCCGCCCAGCGCAGCAACTACGACCTGCGGGAGCGGCTCTGCATCGGCAGCATGACCGCCATGGAGGCCGCCGTCTACCAGCAGGTGCCCACCGACGAGGCCGAGGCCCAGATGTTGGTCAGCGCTGACCTGGACGACATGAAAAGTATGATCTGATTATTATTCTGTTGGTTTATCAAGTTATATTAAGTTCAATTCAAATCAAATTATCAAAAATGATCAGTTCTGTTTTATTATTATAAAAGCTTTTCTAAAGCATAACAAGAAAATCTGCCATCCGTTTGTATTTCATAGTGAAGATGTGGCGCCACCTGCTGGTTGAGTTGAGCAAACACTGCTGAGATTAACGGCAGGATTTTATTCTTCAGAATTAAAACTTCACTTTATTTGATGGGAGGATGAATTTATTAAAGCAGAGAAACATAAATAAAAGTACAAGTAATCAATAAATAAAATAAAATCTAAAGTAATAAATATTACATAAAAATAATGAAATAAATAAAGTATTAAAATGAAATAAATAAATACAAAGCAGGTTATTAAAACTAAAAATAACATGCTCAAGGAAATAAAATAATTTTATAAATGAATGAAAATCAAATTAAAGGACTAAAATAAAATAAAAAACACACACAAGGCAATTTAATTACAAATAAAAACAAAGTGCTAAAATTAAATTGAATAGACTATAAAAAAGTAAATGATAAAAATCTGAAGTAAAGTTCTAAGATGAGGTAGTAAATAAGTACTAAATAAATAAATACAAACAAATAAAACATTTTTTATAAATAATGAATAATAGAAGTATTAATCCCAAAATTAAATATACTGAAGCCCAAACGTGGTGAATATTTTGGTAAATAATACCACATAATTTTGCAGATTTTTTAAACTTATTAAGTCAAATTAAACAAAATTGCATTTGATGTAATGAAGCCCACCTGCACCTGTTTACATGTAAACTAAATAAGACAAAAGTGTCAGTTTCATCTGAATCTTTTAATAGGAGATTTTCTCATAAATTCTTATAATTTCTCTGACATAATTTCCGGAGTGTTTTTCTCCAGAGGAACTATCTGCAGTCGAAACTCTAACGAGTTCCTGTGTGTGGAAAGAAAAGCAGGTTTCAGAGTCAGGAGGCGTTAATTAACGGGCGGTGGAGTCGATTCCCCTTCAGCGGCGACCCTGCCTCTGGCGGTTCCTGCATCAACCAGAGCAGAGCGGCCATCGACTGCTCAGGAGCCATCTCCCCTGAAACCTGCAGCGCTTCACGTACAGGCTGCATGCTAGCAGCTGCTCTGTTTCTGTCCGACAAAATGTGCAAAACACCTGAAACGTGAAGACGGACTAATATTTAGCTACTTTAGGACATTAGCTTCTTCTGTTCCTTTTTTTGAACACTAGAGGCCTGGAATGAAACCAACCTGGCAACACAAAGGCTAACAGTAGTAGCTATGCTAACAGTTATTGTTTATTGAACGGATTCTCGACTAGCTAAACACATTTGACTAAATATGTTTTCATTTTCTCATTAACCTAAAATATTAGGTTATTTACTTGTGATCAACTGTTATGATTAGCTAAAGCTAACACCATCAGCATGAGCTAATGCTATTAGCTACAACTACAGCATTAGCTAGAGTTAATGCCAGTAGCATGAGCTAACACCACTAATTATCAATGAGATTATTTGCATGGCATATTCCAGCAACAGGGAAGTTCAAAGTGCTTTGCGTCATAAAGTTAGTTAACGACATTAGTTATAGCTAAACCAGTAGCAGATGCTAATGCCATTAGCAGGAGCTAACACAAGGTCAAAACAAATTGTGAGGTAATGAAAGGATGTTTAAAGTAGCAATGAAGCATCTTTATGTCTTTTGTAAAAAATGTTTCTTATAAATTAGAGAAAATGTTTTTATCCTGATGCTAACCGCTAACAGCTTGAGTTAGAAACCCACCGACTCGCTCCTCTTCATCAGTTTGGTTCTCCTCATCTTCATCACCTCTTGTCATTTCTGCATCACTTTAACTTCAACAAGTTCGGTTCAAATCTAAGCGTTACTCAGTGAGCTAGCTAGCTTAGCAGCTACGTCCAGGAGACATTTTTACTGCCGGCTTTACATCTGAAATAAACTTTTCACAAATAAAGACCCCAACCAATCAATCAATCAAGTCTATTTGTACATATCGGCAACGAGTCAGCTCAAATGCTTTATGTCATCAAAGCAGAAGAAGAAATTTAAAACAACAATAGAGAAAAACATTTTGATGAGTCATAGATACTCATAATACATAATCATAGATACTCGTCAATAAGTTGGTCAATGTTTCACTTATTGTTGTTCCAGCAGCCGAAGTCAACGGCGTCAATCTGAAGGAGAAACTTTCCTCTTTCAGCTTTAAGGATTTATGAATGAAAGCTTGATTTGGTTTTTCATTGAGGGCGGCGTGTCAGAAACTGTTTTGGAAAAGAGGCGCAGCGGAAATAGAGGTCGTTCCGTGTCCTCCCCTGATCCGCTCCCCCTGTTTTCCAATCCGTCGATAAAAGAGGGCGGCGCGCCACCGCAGCATCAATACCTCCGTTTCCATCCTGCAGCCTCAAACTTTCCCTCAGATTGGCCTCCAAGCTCCCACCGCCCAGCGGGCTGCAAGTTCTGGTTTCTGCGCCCTCGCAGCGTGTCAGCTCGGTTCGCGGGTCCGGATCGCTGGATGATCAGAGCAACCGGTAGTGGAGAGGCGGCCGGCAGGCGGAACGCGCGCTGGAGATGACAGACGTTGAGGGACGGGCGAGCCGCGGCGCCGGCGCTTCTGACAGGCAGCATGAGCGGCGCTGCAGCGTGCTGCGCGGCCTCGGCGCCGCCGCCGCGCAGCAATACGAGCGCCAGGGCTCCTTCTCCCTGGCGGATGGCTCCGAGGACTTTGAGGAGTTTGTTCTGGACTTTGACGACTACGACCTGCTGGAGTCGATCCACAACCACCTGGAGGCGCCGCAGGAACCGAGCCGTGAGTCCAAACCGCCGAGCTTTCCCTTCGTTAGGAGGGAAAACAGCCAAAACCAGCAGGAACCGTGGGGGATTTCCACTGTGGACGAGATGCCCACTTAAATAGCTTCAATTCAGCCTCACTGGAGGGTTTTGCAGCAAGATCTCCCTGACTTTGACTAGGACACTCCAAAACCTTAACTTAGTTTTTTGAGTTATTCAGAAATAGGCTGGCTGATGAGTTTCATTTACAGTTTATGGTCCCAGCAAATAGTGAGATATTCTCCTTCCATATCTTCTGCTAGAGAGCCCCACATCACCACACTGCCACCACCGAGCTTGGCTGCAGATGTTCTGTTTGACTGCAGACATAAAACTCGTTAAAACTGTGGTTTCCGTCATGCAGGAACCAAGTTAATAAATGACTGAGGAGCTGAAGGAAATGATGAAGGAAACATCTGAAATGTGTGGTGTGTCGTTCATTCAGTCTGTTACCCCTAAATGAAATTTTACGCATCAAATCGTCTTTACAGGCCACCTAATTAGATGCAACATCAAAACAAGATCCTAGGGGCAGCACGCCCCACGTTTGGAGGGCTTGGTCCTCGACGCGGACGTCGCGGGTTCGACTCCCGGTCCCGACGACCTTTGCTGCATGTCTTCCCCCCTCTCCTCACCCTCCTTCCTGTCTGCCTACTTTGGAAAAAATACGAGCCGCTAGCGCCGCAAAAACTCTTCGGAGAAAAAATAAATAAAATAAAACAAGATCCTAAATTAGAAACTTTTTCTTCAAAACAAGATTAAAAAAACTTGATAATTTGAGGTTGAAAACAAAATGAGGAGCAAAACAAGTCAAACTGAAATGCAAAGCTTGTCAAAAACAGAAAGAAAACAAAATAAATCTTAAATCTCATTAAAACGAGATTTAAGGCGTGCCGTGGTGGCGGAGGGGTCAGTGCGACCCACATTCAGTCGCGGGTTCGACTCCCGGACCCGACGACGTTTACCGCATGTCTTCCCCCTCTCCTGTCAGCCTACTTTGAAAAAGGGACACTAGAGCCACAAAAAGACCCCTTGTGGGGCAATAAAAAACAACAACAAAAAAAAACGAGATTTAAGAAACTTGTTAAGACGAGATATGAATTTGTAAAGTTTTGGGTTTTTTTCCGTTCCATGCGGGTCGTTTTGTCGATTCGGGTCAGCAGCGGTTCTGGCTTTCCCTCTGTCCCAGGGAGGCCATTTTTCTCGTTCTGAATTATGACCTCTGACCTTTACTGATTCAGTGAGTGTAAACTACTGCCTGTAGTTTTAGCTCTCATAATACTGGAAACTATTACATCACTGTCCTGGAGAACTGGTGCATTCTGGGATATTTTTACATGACTGATCGATGGAGCAGGAAGTGACTTTCCATGATGGGTTTGGGTCTCATGAGGCGCGCTGATGGGCGGCGGGCTGCAGAATCGAGTCGGGACTTCCTGCCTGGCATCGATCAGTGGCTCCTGTTGGGGTCAGCTGCAGCCGAGCGGAAACATCTCATTGACTAACGCAGCGGTTCTGCTTTTTAAGCTCTGGTTTGGACCCACAGAACATCAGCAGTAGGTTTTACTCCTTCAAAGTGTAAAACAGAAACAGGAAGTAAACCGGAGCCATTTTTAAACGGTGAATATGATCATAATGAATTCATAAACAGTGATAGAAAGTTAACTAAGGCAGGGAGGATTTAGGCTACATGAACTCTTAGCATCGGTTTTTGAATAAAAAGGTTCTCTGTTGTTCATGTGGAGTTCCCCAGGGTCCAGTTCTTGGACTCCTTTTGTTTAAACTCAACATGTTTCTGCTAGTTGAGATTATAACAAGTAACACACACAGATCTCATGTGATGTCACACTTTCATGAACTTTGTAGCTGGCAGCCATCTTGGTAGGCAGTTGCTATGACAACAATTAGCAAGTCACAAGCTCAGAACTAGCTCTCATCTAGTCACCTTCCTGTCTAACTTACAAACAATATCAGTACATTACAACTATTAATTGATGACAGTTTTTGAGTTCTCTACTCACCTCTGTGTAACATGTTACTGCTGAACTACCAAAATTAGCTTGGCTAATGTAGCTTTTCTCTGCTAGCTAACATAGCAGCTACGTGTTTGTTGCTACATGGATTCACTGCCTGTCAGCAGAACTTCGTTATTCACAGGAAAAGGTTGTACTTCCTTTATAAATCCATTTTGCCTACTGAGGCGGCGGGATCACTTCCTGTTCAGGCTGGTGGGAACGTTGATGAGGTTGCTCATTACTGTAGCTATCTATGATAAGCAGCTCTACGTTAGAGCGTCACCAGGCGACTCAGAACCCTTTCAAACACCAAGACGATTTAATAGATATAGAGCTATAGATCTAGAGTCAACGCACAGCTTCAGTTATTCCAGCTGGAAGCTAGAGATCAGGATGACCTCTGACGGTTCCCCAGTGGGCCTTCTACCAGCTGCAGAACATTTCAGAGGACTAAAGTCTCAGCATCAGAGAAACTCATCCAGCGTTTCTCTTTAGTAGCTTCAATTTCTGCAGAGAATACACTTTAAAATATTTCTGTTGTAAATCACTAAACGGTTTAAAGATCCTTCCAGATAAAAATCCAAATGTTTAGCGTTGCTTTTAATCAATAACTGGAATATTATTGATTGTAGTCAATAATATTTGTTTCTTGTATGTTGTTTTAATTTATTTTTCATCATGTAAATCACGTTAAACTTTAATTTGCTTTATGGTCCCATTTTTTTAACGATTCTTTTAATAAACTAGAATATCGTCACCATTATGTCATCCAACCATACAGATGTTTTATTCAAAATAAAACATCAAATAAACCAACATAGCTGCATTTTCTACTCCAATAAATCATGCAACTGTATTGGAAAACATTTGAAAAAGTTAAATTAGTCTATATTTTACAGAACATGGTTTCTGCCACTCAGTTTTTCTCAGAAGTGTTCGACTCTCTGCTAGTAAAATAAGTTGTTAAATTTGTCGCTTGTCACTGTTTTGAAAAAGTTTCACTAGATTTATCGCTAGTTGTTTATTTGTAAAAGCAAAATACTGTATATCTCTGAGTTTGTCACTAATCAGTTTTCTGTAAGAAAGTTGCTAAATCTGTTGCTAGTTGCTATTTTGAGAAAAAAAACCTTCAAAGAAACGAAACATTTGTTGCTAGTTGCTCTTTTGGTGGAATTGTTCCGTTTCACTTTGAGAACGTTGCGTCTTTATGCCTCTCTGATTTTTTTATTCCCGTTTGATTTTTCAGGCCACAGGTTTGAGGACAACCCCGGCGTTCGGCGCCACCTGGTGAAGAAATCCTCGCGTTGCCAGATGTCGCGGTCCAGCATGAGCTCCACGCCGCTGTCCAGTCTGAAGAAGAAGAAGCGAGCGGCGGATAAGAAGACCCACGAGGTCCGAGGCCTTTCAGGGCAGTTCTGATGCGTTTTCGCGTCTCTACGGAGTTTAAAAGTGGATATTTCTGCTCCGCAGCTGTTTGTGGAGCTGAACGAGCTCATCGTGGACAAAGACCAGGAGATGCGCTGGAAGGAGCGAGCGCGTTGGATCAAGTTTGAGGAGGACGTGGAGGAGGAAACGGACCGCTGGGGAAAACCTCATGTGGCGTCGCTGTCGTTCCGGAGCCTGCTGGAGCTTCGCCGCACCATCACACACGGTAAACCGCTACTTCCTGTTCCAGGTGATGCTAACCTGTAGCGCCTATCAGACTCTAGTTCTAAGATTCGTTCCTGTCTGTTTTCCAGGCGCTGTCCTTCTGGACCTGGAGCAGAACACTCTGCCCGGCATCGCCCACCTGGTGGTGGAAACCATGATCATCTCGGATCAGATCAGAGCGGAGGACCGGCCCAGCGTTCTGCGAGCGCTGCTTCTCAAACACAGGTCAGCCAGCCGACCGGTTCTAGGTGTTTCAGAGATTCTCTTTCAAATATTTCAGAAAATGGTGAGCACTGCTGGCATATCAGCAAACTAGCATCTCTGAACTCATGGGAGCAGCCAATCAGCGCTGAGCGGGTCTTGGATTGGCTCATCTGGTAAACAGTTATATCGCCCTCTACAGCGTAAAATGTGTCAGTGCTCACCTTTCGGTATGGTTTGTGCTTCAGGAAACGGGAAACAGTGAAAGCTAAATGCACACATTTTTTTCAAAGTTAGCAAAACATGCTAAAGCGCTAAACCAAGAGCCAACAAATTCAGAGCTGGAGACACTTCCACATCCTTCTTTCATCACCTCACTGCTGAGAACCAAATCATTTATTTTAAAATTAGCGAAAGATTTTTCCTTTTAACAGCAGGACATCTGATCCTGGTTCAAGTAAATATTTGCCAGATTCTTCCTCCTGGTAAAACGTCAAACTTTCCTCCAAAAAAGATGCGACTAACGCATCAAGAGATGATGATGCTGATTGAGATCCAATAAAATCGTCCAAAGCTTTCTCCACTGATCCAACTTATTGATCAGTGAGCCGGCGCGCGCTGCGCGATCGATCCGTTCTTACATAACAGAACACAGTTACTCAGTTACACTGGAGGAAACCAACTGTTGGCGCTAATCCACATTTTGCTAATTTTGAAAACGTTCAGTGCAGTTGGCTTCCTCTTAACCAGATAATTACTCGATAATTACCTGATAATACCTGATACCTGATCATTTGTTTCCAGATAAATTTCAAGCGATAATTTACTTTGATGTTCTGTAAACTTTCAGCTAAATAAAGTTCAACGTCTAAAATAAAACATGGACACTAGAGAACAAATATGAATACAATATCAAAGGTAATTATAGAAATGTAAATTATAATGTAAAAATTATTTTGTTGCTCGAGCGTTGTAGTCTTTGAAGTTCAGATATAATTTGAATTGAAGTTAGCACTTTAGCATTAGCAGAAGCTAAAGCTAAGCCACTATATCAATGCAGTAGTTAGCGGACGCTAAACGTTATATGAACATGGTATTTAACGAAAGCTACCATGAGTACCATGTTTATATTGCCATTTAGCATTAGCTTTCACTTTTACATTGGTCAATGTTTTTATTGTCATTTTGTAGCACTGTAAGTGCATTATAATATTTTATGAATAAAATATTATTAATAAAAACTGTGTTGATGTAGTGCTTTATCATTAGCTCCTGCTAAATACTGTGTTGGCTCTTGAACTAATGTTTCTGATTAGTGCTTTGGGGTTAGCACAGCTAGCTTCTTAGCTAGCGGTTCCCACTGCTGGTGGTTAAGAACAAGAAGTGACTTCAGGATTCCTTCCAGAGTGAGAAACGAGGACGTCGTCATCCAGAAGCCGCTTTGCTAACCTCAGTCCTGCTGCCATCTTGTTTCTAAAGATTAATGGGTTTCTCTTTACACTTGTCCAAACAGTCAGACTGGTCCATGACCTTTAACCTTTAACCTGCCAGTTGAGGCCTGTGATGCTGCAGCAGAATTAGCTGGCTGCTTTCAGCACTCGACAGATGGAGCGAAACAAACCACCAGCTGGTCTTCATGCGCTCATTTCGCCTTCCATGTGAATCCCCGGGGCGTCACAGGCGGCTGCTCGTTTGGGAAAAACAAACGCCGCTATTAGAGTCATCACCGGCCGGAGGGATCAGATTTACGACACGGTCAGGGGCGCGTTTAGGTGCTGCTGAAATCCAGCTCTTTTCTCTGAGCGCTATAATGGTCCCAAAGGGAGCCGCCTGACATCAGCGTGACTTAGCGCCCCACTTTGCGCTCTTTTGTCTCGGGGCGATGTCACGTCCAATTTCACAGGCGCTCTTACAGGGCCATGTGGACCTCATGATGGCGGTGACGTAACCCAGCGGTGATGTAATGAATCTGCTGAAAAACCCGAGCCAGTGGGAAAATTCCTGTCCAGGAGGGCTGGGATGTGATCACCATGACACGCACGGAGAGCAAGAGTGATGAAGTTACGCAGCCGAGACTGTTTGGTTCAGACTCTCCAAACTTTACGCTCTAAATAAAAACAATATTATTCATTTTCTGACTTATTTAAGTTGACAAAAACAATGACATTTATTTCACACAGTAAAAGACCAAAGTTCAATTCTCTTTGCAAATCCACACCTCTGTAAACGCCAAGAAAGGTTTTAGCCAAGTTTGTCCCCATTTACTGTAAATAAGTCAGATATTCTCTTAGACGTCATATTTTCACATGGATTTGGATGCTGTCTGAAATAAACGGCTCCAAATTAAAATGCTTCAAGAAAAGTTTTGTCTGAGATTTTGACATTTTTTGGATCAGAAAGATGATGAATGATGTCTTAATGATAATAATAATACAACTGAAGAAACTGCAATTTAACTGACTGGAGATGCATTCTGAGATTAAATACAGTAGCCTGGAAGGGTTAGCAACATACCAAAGCTAAAATCACAACAACCACAACAGAAGTCATGATGAAGCAGAAGTTAAGCTGCCTTCTGTTTTAGCATAGCTTCATTTAACTGGTTCTGATTTTGCATCAATTTATTTAGTATGCCTTCAATTTTAGCATATATTTTATTGTATTGTAAATTCAGTTTTAATATAAGTTCAATGTTAACATGAATTCAATTTTAGCATAAAATCTGTGTTAGCATAACTTTGGTTTTAGCCTGCGTTATGCTAAAACTTAAGCTTTTGTTTTTAGCATAACTTTCATTTTTTGCACATATTTATTGCCATAACTTCAGTTTTAGCATAAACTCCATTTTAGCATTAATTGCATTTTAGCACAACTTTCATTTATTAGCATGACTTCCATTGTGGCTTTGTTGGCCCTTCTGGGCCACCGTAGAAGAAGGATCCAATCATCTTGGCACCGTCTTAATGAGAAAATGAGAAGAAAATCGTCTGAAGGAATTGCTGCTCCTAGGAACCAACTCAGAAAGTCAAAAACAGGATGATTCTGACAGTGGAGTCATATTTGCTTTTCACAGACTTTTCATTCTGGTTTCTTTGATTCCTCCGCAGCCACCCGAGCGACCTGAAGCACCGTTTCCACCGCCACCAGTCGTCAGCCAGTCTCCACGGCAGCTTCAACCACAACCACGTCCAGGAGACCAGCCTGCCCCTAGTGGCCGAGGAGAACGACGACAAGGGGCCGGTGTACGACCCGAAGCAGGACGTCTTCGTCAGCCTCTTTGTAAGAATTAAAGGGCCGGTACAATGTGTTCTCTATCCACATTGAGCCATTTTACAGCACAATCCAGTAACTGTGCTAACTTCAGTTGCTATAAAAATGGCATATATATCAAATTTAATGCCTTGAAATTAGGGCTGTGTCTCTTTAAGAAGCTTCTGCTCTTTCAGAAACTCTACCTTAAGGAAGTCATTACAACATGGCTCCTATATTAACCCTTTAACAACATTTTTACCAGTGCTGCATATTCCAAAGTTAGCATGTTAGCTAACCTTGGAATAGGATCTTATTTCATCTTGTACGCTAAGGTATTTTATATTGAGTAGAGTAAGTCAATGTTTATCAACATACTAGTTATAGCATACATGCTAATAATAGCAGTTACGCTAACATTAGCATTTAAGCTAATTTTGACATAAAATCTCAATTTAACATACTGAATAGAGCAAATAAATGTTATTCAATATGCTAGTGATAGCATACATGCTCCACAAGGTGTTTGCTAATTGCTGCTGGCTAGTCTGAAGGAGCTGTGTGGGATCTGTGCCCTGCCCTGCAGCTGCACAGATCCAGTTGCAGGGCAGGGCTGATCTGTGAGGCAGAATCTTATTAGCTTGCAGCTCAGAGGAGGAGTTTCTGGTTTGCGTTGGGACTAAAGATGCACCAGTAAGCAGAAGTTTTGGTTTGGTGCTCACGTGTCGGATGTGACAGTAAAGAAGGAACCCTCTCCACTGTTCTTCCTTCCTAGAAATCCCTCCACCCTGTGCCTCCAGAGCATCATCCAGGTGCTGCCAGGTCCCTCAAGCTGCTCGCCAAGATTCCCAAAGACGCCGAAGCCGTCATTGTTCTAGTTGGTAAGCGTTTCGTTATTTTTTGAAAGTGCTGTCGGTGACGGAGATAGAGCCGCTCCTCTTGTTGTTGTTGTTTTTCAGGATCGGTGGAGTTTCTGGAGCAGCCTGCTATGGCCTTCGTCCGGCTGAGCGAGGCCGTCCTCCTGGAGTCCGTGCTGGAGGTTCCCGTTCCCGTCCGGTTTCTCTTCGTCCTGCTCGGCCCCAGCCAGTCCAACGTGGACTACCACGAGATCGGACGCTCCTTCGCCACGCTAATGTCTGAAAAGGTTCATTTTACAATGCCTGTGTACTCCGTTTAAGACATAATTCACTCCCCAAATGTTAGCATTGAAGCTAACATTAGCATTCTAGCTAATCTTGTTATAAATGGTCATTTTATACTGAATGGAGTAAACCAATGTTACTCAACATGTTAGTGACAACATGCATAAAATTCATAGCATTTTAGCTATTATCATTTTAGCTAGATTTCGCTAGCAAACCAATGCTTATGTTTGAGTACTTGATGCAGGATAGCCTCAAGCTATTTATAGTATTTTAGCTAACCTTGGAATATGATTTAATTTTAGCTTATACCCTGCAGCAGTGGTGCCCAAAGTCGGTCCTGGAGGGCCGGCATCCTGCATGTTCTAGTCTCTCCCTGGTTTAACGCACCTGGACCAAATGACGGCTCATTAGAGGCCTAAGAAGAACGGTGACCTGCTGAGACCTGCTGGTGGTTAGTACCACCAGGGAGAGAACTAAACATGCAGGATGCCGGCCCTCCAGGACCGACTTTTGGCACCACTGCCCTATGGTTTTTGTACTAAGTGGAGTAAGTCAATATTTATCAACATGGTGATGATAGCATGCATGCTAATGGTAGAAGTTGGGCTAACATTAGCATTTTAGCTAATTTTGACATAAAAGCTCAATGTAACATACTGAAGTGATTAAATGATAGTCAACATGTGAGAGATTACACACATGATGTTCATAGCATTTTAGCTAACCTTAGCATTTTGCTAATTTTAGGGTATATTCGTAAGATTTGCATTCTGAATCAAGTAAATCAATGTTAGTCAACATGCCAGTTATAGCAGTTAAGCTAACATTAGCATTTTAGCTTGTTTTGACATTAAAGCTAAACTTATGATACTGAATGGAGTAAATCAATGTTAGTCAACATGCTAGTGACAGCACACATGCTGTTCATAGCATTTTAGCTTCATGGATGCAGAGCAGCGGAGAGAGGAGGAAAGTCAAACCATCTCTTCCATCCACCGGCCAACGATCCTATCCCCTACTCCAGCATCGTTATAACCAATCGGCCACATAGACAAGCTGCAAAAGCAAAGGAGGTGGATTAGCAGTGCTTACCAAAAACTGATGGTGTCATCCAGAACATGTTACTGTTAATATTGTCTCATTGCTGTCCGGTCCGGTTCTGTTTGGTTGCAGAACTTCCATGAGGTGGCGTACTTCGCAGACGACAGGCAGGACCTCCTGAATGGCATCAACGAGTTCCTGGACTGCAGCATCGTCATCCCGCCGTCGGACGTGGAGGGCAAAGACCTGCTGAAGACGGTGGCCGACTTCCAGAAGCAGCTGCTGCGCAAAAGGAGGGACCGAGAAGGCAAGAAGCTCCCGTCTGCTTACGGAGCGGAGCAGGACAGCAAAGGTACCGGGCCAGAACCCGCAGCAGGCACTTTCAATTCCTCACCTAGTTACTGTTTTATTTCCCCATTTATTTATTTATTTTAAAATTTTCCCCATGTTTTTTTATTTATTCTAAAATGTATTTTCTCACTTATTTACTGCTTTATTTCCTCATTTGTTTATTTACTTTATTTTTCATTTTTTACATTCTTATTTATTTCCCCCGTTTGCTCATTGATTTTTTCTCATTTATGAATTTTTTATTAATTTATTGTTTTACATCTTTATCTCGTTATTTCCTCATTTATGTATCAAATGTTTTATTTCCTTATCAACTACCTAAAAGGCCCCCGCGCCACACCTTGAACTCCCTGACCTGTACCTTCCTCCCTGTAGCCGAGGCGAGTCCGGAGGAAGAGGAGGAGGCGGAACAGGAAGTGGACCCTCTGAAGCGCTCAGGCGTCCCGTTCGGGGGCCTGATCCACGACATGCGCCGCCGCTACCCGCAGTACGTCAGCGACCTGCGGGACGCCCTGGACACGCAGTGTGTCGCCGCCGTCATCTTCATCTACTTTGCTGCGCTGTCGCCCACCATCACGTTCGGAGGCCTGCTGGGTAATCCGCGTTGCCGTAGCAACCACACTGTGCTGCGCGCCGCTACTGACGCTTCTCTGCTCTGATTCTCGTTCCAGGGGAGAAAACCGAAGGCCTGATGGGCGTAACCGAGCTCATCATTTCCACGGCAACGCTGGGGGTTATCTTCTCCCTGCTGGCCGGTCAGCCGCTCCTCATCATCGGTTTCTCCGGACCGCTGCTGGTGTTCGAAGAGGCTTTCTACAAGGTGATCAGCCAGCGAACCGGGTTGGGATTGGTTAGCGCCCGTTAGCATCAGTTAGCATCGGTTAGCAGTGGTTAGCATCAATTAGTGTCGGTTAGCATCAGTTACTGTAGTTTATTATGGGTTAGCATCTGTTAGCTTTGGTTAGCTTGCTAACTCCTTGTCTGTCTCAGTTCTGTCAGGCGCATGACTTTGAATACCTGACTGGCCGCGTCTGGATCGGCTTCTGGCTCATCTTCATCGTCCTGGTGATTGTGGCGGCAGAGGGAAGTTTCCTGGTCCGCTACATCTCACCGTTCACACAGGAAATCTTCGCCTTCCTCATTTCCCTCATCTTCATCTACGAAACCTTCTCCAAACTCATCAAGGTGACAGATTTTTACTTTTAACACTTACTTGGAATGAGACAATTAATCTGCCTTCTCCCCGTGCTAACTAGAAATAACCTTGAAATCTAGACTAGCATTCAAGATTAGTTCAAATAACCTTGAATGCTAGCAACCAAGGAAGCTAGCATTGGTAGCATAGTGACCAATGACAGCAGATAAATGGTTTTCCAGTAACTAAGTTGTTTCTCCACCATTAGCACATCTAGCAGCGAGTACATGAGGATGATTGACAGCGTTAAGCCCCTCCTCCTGTCTCTGATTTGTTGTTTTTGTTGCATTTCTTCAGCTCAGGGAGGAGATTGATCTTTTCACAGATTATCTGTCTCATACTCTAGCAGTTTGGTG
This sequence comes from Xiphophorus maculatus, assembly GCF_002775205.1. NCBI lineage: Eukaryota > Metazoa > Chordata > Actinopteri > Cyprinodontiformes > Poeciliidae > Xiphophorus > Xiphophorus maculatus. The sequence goes on from NC_036449.1 coordinate 30,199,613, forward strand.
GCAGTTTTAACAAATGTGTAAAAAACATTTTTTAAATAAAATTTTACAAACATTTAACACTGGAGAACACATTAAGAAACCAAAATAAATAAACAAAACAATTGAAACAACAATAATATGGATGATGAAGTCTCTGTAGCCAAAGTTGCATTTATGGGACAGGGAAAACAGGCAAAAGGGGCAGGCTGGGCTTTTATGAAAAAAAAGAAAGAAATGTGCAAACTAACTACTTTGCTGGGTGTTGGATGTTTTTAGTATTTTTCAAGACCAGATTGCCCTGAAACCAAACTTCCTTTTCAACAAAGCTGAACAGTTAAACGATGAATATCTTCTCCTTATTAAGCTAACGCTAACCCCTCTCAGTGTGGCTAACAGTGGTAGCATCTTCTGGCCTCCAGGTGTTTAAGGAGCATCCGCTGATGACGGTTTACCCGTCGGACTCCACCGTGGATGTGGATGGTCCGGTCCTCAACCAGCCCAACACGGCACTCCTGTCCCTGGTGCTCATGATAGGAACATTCTTCGTTGCTTTTTTCCTCAGGAAGTTCAGAAACAGTCGCTTTCTGGGCGGCAAGGTAAATACTCACCTCTGACTGTTAGGAGTTTATGCTAACAGGTTACATCACATTATGCGTTTTTACGGCATCCTTTTAATGTACATACACATCTTATAAATAATGGGAAAGTGAAGATTCTTGAGACTCCAATGATGCATACCGATCAAAAATAAACACAGCAAACGCTTTTATCAAACCACTGAGAAATATGAAATAATGTCCAACGTTTGAACCCTCAATATTGAGTTGGTGTAGCGCTTTAGCATTAGCTTCCTCTACATATCATATTGGTGTAGCATTTAGCATTAGCTTCCTCTACATATCATGTTGGTGTAGCATTTAGCATTAGCGTACTCTACATATCATGTTGGTGTAGCGCTTTAGCATTAGCTTCCTCTACATATCATGTTGGTGTAGCATTTAGCATTAGCTTCCTCTACATACCATGTTGGTGTAGCATTTAGCATTAGCTTCCTCTACATACCATGTTGGTGTAGCATTTAGCATGTGTGAAACTAATGTTTATGATTAGCGCTCTAAGGTTAGCACAGCCTTAGAGCGGTGCTCGCTACTGGTTGGACCGTAACATAGCGTACAGTAGCATAAAATAGCGTATCGTAGCGTAAAATGGCGTATATTAGAATAAAGTAGCGTACCAACAGTGGAAATGAGGGATTCTCTGCCTCACTCAGTTGAGATTAGGGTCTTATTAACCGTTTTATCTGCCAAATTAACTCCTGGGTAATTTGCTGTTTTTTGACGTTTTCTCACTTTTCTTTCTCAGGCTAGAAGAATTATCGGTGACTTCGGGATTCCCATCTCCATCCTGCTGTCCGTACTGGTGGATATCTCCATTCCTGACACCTACACTCAGGTGAGCTCAGGCTGTGGCGTCCGTCGCCGTCGACATTATGGAGGTCTCATCTCGTTACGTTTGTCCTTCAGAAACTCAATGTGCCGTCTGGGTTTTCCGTCACGTCTCCCGACAAGAGAGGCTGGCTCATCAGTCCGTTCGGAGACAAGCAGCCGTTCCCAACATGGATGATGGGAGCGTCCGTCGTTCCCGCTCTCCTCGTCTTCATCCTCATCTTCATGGAAACGCAGATCACCTCGTGCGTCTCCCTAGCGACACATCAGGATGTTTACATGTCGTTTACGGCGCGTTTCAGGGCCAATAGAGATAGACAACTCAGAAATGTTGATATTAATCTCATTTATTTTCAAGTTTTTTCCAGAAACTTTCTGAGATTGGAAAGTCAAAAATTTGTGCGGAAAAACATGAAATGTTGAAGTTTGTCTGAGAAATTCTTCAGAATAAAAAAAGAAATTTCCGATCTCCAAAAGTTTAAAATTTGTGCAAAAAATATGAAAATTCCTGAGATTGAAAAGTCAAAAAATTGATTTGGTGGAAAAAAGTAATAAATTTGGGATTGACAAATTATTTTAAAAAATAATTTTTTTTTAAATAATTTTTTTTTTTATTTCTAGACATTTTCAGACATTAAAATATCAGAGATTTTATTTTTAAAATGTCTGATTTTGAAAAGTTGAAAGTTTGAAAAGAAAATTTGAGATTGATCTGAAATTTGCAACAAAAAAACTTAGAAATTTCTGAGATTTAAAAATTTTTAAAATTTTCTTGAAAAAAACGTTAAACATTTTTGACTTTTGGAAATTTTCTGAAATTTCAACGTTTTTCTAGCAATTTGTAGACCTTTAAAATTCCAAAAGTGATTTTTTTATTTTGGTTTTTACTTTGTAATTTTCTCGAAAATGTCTGTCGTTAACTTCAGAATGTTTTTTCAAACAACTTCTCAACCAGTGGCTCAGAAAGTTTCAAGTTTGTTTCTAGAACATTTTAAAAGATTAATCAGAAAGTTTCTGAGTCTTTAAAGCAAATCTTTGGTTTTGAAGCTCAAAAATTTCCAGGTTTGTTTTTCTAAAAAATTTCTGAAATTGATTTCATGATTTTTGAATTTGATTTGAGTGAATCTTTTACTTTTGAAACTCAGAATTTTCCAGGTTTATTTTCCAGAATATTCCTGAGTTTAATCTCCTTCCTGAGTCTTTTGTCTGATATTTGTTCGTATTTTTCGGCCCTGATTTGCCGTCGTTGCCAGTTCTGCTCATTTTTCTCTGCTTTTCTGGACTCAGGCTGATAGTCAGTAAGAAGGAGCGCCGCCTGATGAAAGGCTCCGGCTTCCACCTGGACCTGCTGCTCATCGTCGTGCTCGGCGCCGTCTGCCCGCTCTTCGGCCTGCCGTGGCTCACCGCCGCCACGGTGCGCTCCGTGACGCATGTCAACGCGCTGACGGTGATGAGCAAAGCCACGGCGCCTGGGGAGAAGCCCGTGATCCAGGAGGTGAAGGAGCAGCGGCTGACCGGCCTGCTGGTGGCGGTGCTGGTCGGTGAGCAGAAACCCAGCCCACAGCTCTTCCTTCCACTCAATTTTCCAATAATAATATAAGGGGATCGATGTCTTCTCACAGCGCTCTGCCGCTGATTTAATGTTACTGCGGTAAAAAATATGATTTTCAGAGAAAGAGAGTTTTTGTTGACTGGAGGTCAAATTTATCTAAATTTAAAGAAACACCAGTTCTGAAAAATTTATCTATATTTTTCACTTAACATGTTACTTTTTACTAGCACATTTTTTCTTCCACTTAACTTTCCAGGTTTTCAGTTTTTGGCAGCTGTAAGACAAAATTATCAACATTAAAATAAATAAAAACCAGCTGGTAAAATTGCACTAATATTTTCCTAAAACATGTAATTTTCCTTGCAGTTTTTCCTTCCACTTATTTTTCTAAATTTTGGATTTCCCCTTCACTGTAAACTAAAAATATTAAAATTCAAACAAAGATTAGTCAGTTTTATTTGTAAAATTGGACACATCTTTCAATTAATGTGTTTTCTTAGCAGTTTCTCCTTCCAGTTAATTTTCCAGGACTTTGGTTTTCGTCAGCTATAAGACAGATAGGGGCAAATTAAAATTAACACCACTTCTTTTTTTGTAAAACTGTTTTTAAGAAGGTTTTGTTGGTAAAATTGCATTAATATTTTTCAAATAGTTTTTCCTTCCACTTAACTTTCGGGGTTTCTACCTTTTGTGAGCTGTAACCCAGAATGATCAGACTGAGCATAATGAACCTTCTGGCTGGGTTCGGCCCAGCGGTGTGATCATGTGACTCTCCTGTGTCGCTCCAGGCATGTCCATCGTGATGACCGACGTCCTGCGCCACATCCCGCTCGCCGTCCTCTTCGGCATCTTCCTCTACATGGGCGTCACCTCGCTGACCGGCATCCAGCTCTACGAACGCATCACGCTCATGGTGACTCCCGCCAAGCACCACCCGGACCACATCTACGTCACCAAGGTAACCCGGATCCGTGGCATCTGTGCTTCAGCTCCAGGTTTGCCACGGATTCGCTCCCTGGCCGCATGACGTCTGTGATTCTGGTGCAATAGTTGTTTTAAATCGGATCTTCGTTAACCGTCCTCCAGAATTTCTAAATGTCTTTCAGAAACTTTGGCTCCATTTTTAATTATTGTCAGCAGTGGCTTTCAACTGCTAGCTAAAGAGTTAGCTGCGCTAACCCAAAGGCACTAACCATAAACATTAGCTCTGCTAATGCTAAAGCGCAACACAAATATAGTAAATAGCACAATATATAACTGTTGTACTCAGCAGAAGCTAGCAGTAATGTGCTACACCAATAAAGTATTTAGCAGAAGTTAGCGCTAATGTGCTATAGCAGTATGATATTTGGCAGAAGCTAATGCTAAACCAACATGGTATTTAGAAGAGGCTAATGCTAAAGCTCTAACTTTAATGAAAGGAAGCTAAATGCACTCAACATTTTCAAAGTTTAACCATTTATATACAACGTTGTGATTAAAATGTGCAAATAAACACACATATCAATTTCTTTCTGAAATAAGAAAATAAACATTTTACTGCTTAGAATTCACAGACAGCATTCCTTTGGTGAACTCTTATTTAATTTCCCTTTGGGGTTCATAAAGTATTTTTGATTTTTAACTTAATTGAACTGAAAGGATGAATCTGCAGCTAAAAAATCCTTCTAATGTGTGGAAAGTTCAGAACTTTCTGCTTAACATCAATACAGGTTATTTATTGGATAAACAGGAGATTTTCTTTTTCATGTAGTGGCAGGTGAAGATAAAACTGCCAGTAGAGAAGTGGAACATATTTACAGACAAATCAGTTTGTTTTTTTTAAATCTCATCTAAATACAAAATGTTTATATTTTTTAACATTTCTGTTGGGTTTTTTTGTGTCGTTTTTGAGTCTGTTTTCATGAACATGTTTTTCTAAGAAGCCTCAGACTGACATCAGTTCACCCAGTGTCCACTAGATGGAGCCAGAAACACATATTTTTGTTTCCCTGATGGAGGAGAGACTTTGTGGCTGTTCTGTGCTTCAGGTGAGGACGTGGCGTATGAACATGTTCACCGTCATCCAGCTGGCCTGCATCGTGGCGCTGTGGGTGGTGAAGTCCACCGTGGCGTCGCTGGCCTTCCCCTTCATCCTCATCATGACCGTGCCGCTGCGCCGCCTCATCCTCTCCAGGATCTTCGAGGAGCGCGAGCTGCAGGCGGTACGTCTGGCCGCCGCCGGGGTTCAGCGACACGGCGGCCAGCGCCGGCCATGTTGTTGCTCAGATTAAAGCTAATTTCACCCTGGATTTTTTTTTTTTCACTGGAAAATTTATAAAGAAATTACAAAGATTAACTTTAACATGATAATTAGATATAAATATTTATTTTTCTTCAAGTTTTTAACCGTAAAGACACCAAATTTATTCTGGAACCACAGTAACTTTAGAAGTATAATAAATAAAAATAAAACCTCTTAATAATGTTCACTAAAACTGTTGAGCAGATTTTTAATTAGTTTCATCGTCCAATTTGTTTTAGTTTTAATCTAATCTTTAATATGAAATTTACCCTGTAAATTAAAATGTAATTACTTTTCATTATTACATTTTAACACAGAATTAATTGTCTTCAATCAGTTATGGCAAAGTTAAAGTGTGAATACTCAATATGTTTAAAATGTTTTCAAATAACTTTATTTTTCTTACATGAAGCAAATAAAATATAACTTCTTAATAATAAAGAATTTCACAAGTTTATCAGTTAAAGTCTTATTACCAGGATTAAGCCATAATAATAGAATATTAAACTTGTAAAAATATTAGATTAAGGTATTGACACAATCTGTGTTTCTGGACTGAAAATTGGTCTTAGTTACCAAGGTTACTTCGACCAATGAAAAGGCTCCAAAGGATCACAGCAGCCAGCCAATCAGTGACGAGCTCTTATTCACCATCAACAAAGTTTTTCTTTGGACAATGTCGGAACAGGATTTTCTGCTTAAAAACCATTTTCAGTTTTAATCTGGTTTTTAAATTAAACTGATAACTGAGCCTCATCCAGGTGTTTTATAGTTTTATCGTTTTTGTGTAAAATCACCATTTTGTTGCTCATTTTAAGACAATTTCTCCTTTGCAGCTGGACTGCGACGAAGACTCCCCCAACTTTGACGAAGACGGCCGAGACGAATACAACGAGATCCACATGCTCGTCTGAAGATCAGAACCCGGTTCCTCCTGCGGCGCCGCCGGATCGAAGCACACAGACACAGAACCGAGTCACACACTGGATGAAAACGCACCTTCGCTCCGTTTCCATCCAGAAACCAGACGCTTCAACATCTTATGGATCCTTTTGTCCCTTTAACTTCTCTGCAGGTCTGGGGAAAAGTGCAATGGGGAAACAAACATGATTTATTTTCTTTTTGTAAGGAGAAATCAGAACTGCCTGTAGTTGAGCTGCCTCTTCCTCTGTACTGCCGTTATCGCTTTCACTTTTAGAAACTAACTTTCTGACAGCTGAACTTCCTGGCCGTCTTTAAATGTCGTTTTCTGGTGGAAACTCAGAGGAAATCTGTTAGTAGTTTGACCCCTGAACTTATAAATATATAATTCACACCCACCTAACCTTAATTTTTCTACTCTGTTTATTTTCTGATGATTTTGTGTAAAATTCAGTCAAAATCTGAATTTTGTAGAAGGACAGAAAATGGGACAAAAATGGCTGATTTTTAAATTCAATCAGTGTTGTTGCATAACCGTTATGTAAAGGTTTTGGTGGGAATTTAGTGGATTACGTCACAATATTTCTGCTTTACAGTGACATTTATATACTGATCTTTTAATCTACTTTAAAAAAATCTGGTTCAGAAAGACGATGGTGCATTAATGCCATTGTAGACGGAAAAAAAAAGCAAATTTCTGTCAAAAAACGCAGAAATTTGGAAATCGATCTTGGATTGGAAAGTTTTCATTTTTTTCTAGAAAATTTCTGAGATTGATTTCAAACTGAGTTTTTTTTTTTCAAGCAAATTTTTGACTTTTGTAACTTTTTCAGATTAATCTTAGAAATATTCTGAAAAAATTTTGGAAATTTCAGAGTTTCAAACATCTAAATTTCTCGACATTTTAAATTTTCTGAGATTTATTAAAAAATTTTTGCAAGAAAATGTTTGACTTTTCAAACTCAGAATTTTTTAAAAATTAATCTCAGAAATCTTCTAGAAAAATCTATAAACTTTCTGAGTTTAAAAAGTTGAAAATTGTCAAATTGAAACTCAGAATTGTATTTTTTTGTAGAACATTTCTGAGATTAATCTCAAAATTTCTGGATTTTTTGGTGAACATTTATTCCTTGTTTTTGTCTACAATACGCCGTCATGCAAAAAACTCATTGTTGCACAACTTGAGAAACAGTTTGCAGTTCTGGTGTTATTTATTAATCGCTAACAGGATCATCTTGACGTAACGTTACGCTCTTAATGAAAAGAAATCACGTCAGCAGAAAACCGTAGTTGAGCATCAAGAGCTTCTCCATGACGTTAGCCTGAGCGGCTAACTGCCAGCTGCTTAGCTACAATCTTCTACACAATTTCAACAAGAGAATGTCAATATGTTAGCTAATTTGCTAATGTTTTCTTTGCTAGCATAAATTAATCAGTTAGCTCTGAGTTGCACTAAAGTTAGCTGGTGTTGCTGCTTTTAGCGGGTTGGAAACAGGAAGTAGTGCCTCAGATCAGGAAGTTATTTCATTAGTTCTTCATAGTGTGATCCTCTCATCTGAAACCCAGCAGCTTTTTGGATAGCTAGTAATGCTAGTGTTAGCTAATGTGCTAACAGTAGCATTGCTAATAAGGTTCAGCTGAACACAACAATCCCTGCTAACTTATTATCCCAGTTTTGTGATAATTACTGTTTGTTTCTTTCTCTGTGGAAAAACTACAAATTACTGAATATTTAAAGTTATTTTATTACTTTCTGAACTCTTTAACATCCCAGATTTCGCTCAAATCAAACATATTGTCTCATAAAGACGTTCTGTGTAAAAACTGAACAAACTGCCCCACTTCACTTTGAGCCTGCAGGCTTTCTGTCTCAGAGGAAACCGACCTTTGCTCTGTAAATACTCCCAGCACCCAGTTTGTGTACATAAAGCGAGCGACGACCAAACTCATGTACCGACTCAGAGGGGAGGCTGGATTAAAGAGGCAGCGTTTCGCCGTTTCCTGTGAAGTGAGGCAGACTGTAAATGCATGGAGGTTTATTTCCCTGACTGATCTTTGCAGTGGAGCTCACACCTGCTGCAGTGTGTGTTCAAACCTGCAGCTAATGAGCCGCTTTGCACCAGCGCTCAGCAGGAGGTTCCCTGGAAACGAGCCGCTTCGTATCGGACCGCACCGGGTTCCTCTCCTTCTGCTCATCATACAGCTGAGTGTCACTTGTGGGTTTTTTCTCACACGTTTTGGCAGTTAAATCACATCCAAAGCCTCCTGCCCATCGTTTAAAAACATCCAAACTGCTTTTATTTGTAATTATTAGTTTAATGTTTAAATCTGAACTTTTCTCAAATAAATTAAAACTAGCAGCTCTGACTATTTAACCTTTCTAAGTGTCAAATAAATAAAAACTGTTGGCTCTAAATCTCCGTTTGAAATTAAAGTTTGTGTAAATTATATTTGTTATATAAATTAATTCTAAAAGTAGAACATTTTATAGGAAATTCTCAGATATTTAGTGTTTTTCTGTTTTAAAGATATTTTTCATAAAAAACTAATGTGCAAAACTTTTTATTAAATTAGAAAATTATTATGTTTATTTATTTTAGTAGTTAGTAAAATACATTATATTGAATATAAATATTACAACCCACAAGTTACAGCCGTGGAGTTTTAGGGCCAAAGTAAGAGAGTTTTTCAAAATATTATGAGAATAAAGACAAAAATTGTTTTAGTGAGAAAAGGCGTTGATAGTTATTAAAAAATAGTTTTCTTCTAAATAAAAGAAACAACAAATAGAGGTGTTAAAAGATGAAACATTTTATTTGTAAAACTAAAAACTTCACAAGATATTCATCAAACTTCATTTTAAGTTTTAAAAAATTATTTTTCTTTATCAAATTTTTATAAAACTCCTGCTTCATTTTCCTAATATTTGACCTTCTGGTAATATTCCCACTTTATTCTCATTATTTTGACGTTATCATCATGACTTCATCCTTCATTATGAATTTATTTCTGTCTTTTAACGACTTTATTCTGACAATATTTTGACTTTATGTGATAATTTATTATTAAAATAAATAATGATCTTATTTTTTATTAAAAAATAAACTATATATTTGGCATAATAAAAAAATGTGATTAGTTATAGCAATTATTTAATATACTTATCCTCACTTACTTTAATTATAAGTTCATTATTGCTATAATAATTATTACAGTTATTAAAATTAGATATTAATTATGTACCATATACTTTTAAATAATTGTTTATAATGTTAAAATAAATTATTATGATTTATTATATTACATTTTTAACTAATTTACAATAAGTTATTAAAATAATTTATTAAAATTATTTGTATTATAAATAAGAATTATTTACTCTAATAAATTATGATGTATTATTTTTATAAATATAATAATTTATTAGTTTTTTATATATAGTTTTGCAATGTTTTCACTACATTTTATTAATATTATGATTTTATTTTTGGCCCTAACATTCAGTCATAATCATCATGTATTTTCAGATTACAAATGTATCCAGGTTACCATGGAAACCCTGATTACTCGTTTGTGTGTTACGATCAGCTGGAGGAGCTGATCCATGTTAAAATACCAGTGATGAAAAGACAAACAGTGATTTAAATTTTCTGCCGGTGATGATGTGACTTCTCCACATTTCGTCGCCATGGCAACGATGCGGACCACCCACGGTGATCTGACTCTGGTCGAATCGACCTTCATCACTCTGAGTGAAGACCTGAAGCGTAAACACAACCTGGACGTGTGAGGAGAGACACAAACTGCAACAGAGATGAACTAATGCATTCATTCATTCATTCATTCATTCAGTCACCATGACTGTAAAGATGGTTCACAATTGTTCTACATTATATTTTGTCTGAAATAAAAATGAATGGTGTGACACTGAAGCATTTAGTTTCTGTCCTAATCTACGTCCCTGAGGGACACCAAGAGGTTTTATAGTTTTTTAATTTTCCTTACAGCCAATGTTCAAACAATGAAACTAAATATGGAAAAAAATGCTGACATCAATGTGAGCCGATAAATTGGCTCAGAGGTTATCGCCATAAACGATAATGTTGTTTTTAAAGTGTAATAATGCAAGAACACATTCTCAATTTTAAATTCTAATGAACATTTAAGACTGAAACTGGCAGACATTTTAAATATCCAAACAAAACATCAGAAACAACAAATAATTTTTTAGGTCTCTGTAAACAACAACAAAAAAGGGCTAGTTTAAATTAAAGAATCAGACTGAAGACTTTTATCATTCAGTTTTTGGTAGAAAGAGAAACAAGATAAATTTAATGAATATTAACCTTATTGTAATTTATGAATTGATTTGTTGCTGAGGCAAGTCATGAGTCAATAAAGACATGACGCTGAATTGTGTCAAATCTTTTTATTCATTTTACAAATCAATCATGATCAACAAAATGTCCCTTTTTGACAAAATAATTCAAATTAAATCACATATATGTAACTTAAAATAAATGATTGCATCAATATTTGATTAGATTTGTTTTATTTTCTCATTTTCATGCTGGAAAATAAATGTTCTCCGCCGCGGTAGTTTTCTTGCAGCTGGAAATAATATTTTGCTAATTAGCTAGCTGTGCTCCGGTCGGATGATTATTGGTGTTACGCAACGCTCTCACTTCCGCTAAAGAGACTTAGACGAATGCTAAGTGCTAGTAGCAGCCACGGAGGGAGACGGAAAGAAGCGCCGCCTATAAGGAGACAAAAACATTCCTCTTAAGTTTCCCGTTTAAACCGGGAAGCGGTCATATTTGACTCCTCTTTGCTCCCTTATTACTGTTTTCCCGTAAATTTCCATATTATCAGCGGGAAACACCAACTACATGCGGTAACTGCCGCCACCTCCGCTCCCGCCCTCTCGCCCTCTCGGGCGGTTGGACCGGTGGGACGTCTCGCACCGGCGGCGGAATATTTCCATATTTCCACAACTTGACAGGTGTGGGCAAAAAGGGTCCAAAATGTGAGATTATTTTAAACTAAACGGAAAATATCACAGTTGAATGGCTGAACTGCAGAACGGAAGTGACGTTATGTCTTCAAACTCCTCATCGCAAAGTATCAACTACATGCATCGATCTACTTCCTGACTGCTAACCGGTAAGGTTTTTGTTCCAGTCATAACTTTATCTGTGATTGTTAATACATAATCTGTTGCATCATATAAATACAATGAATCGCATTTTGGCCGACATTGCATTTACTTGCCGACATGGAAAAAAGATTAGAAATATCTACGTCATAAATAATATTTTTCATGTTTCAAACGTGAGACGAAATGAAGGATAATATAAAAGGCAGGGTTTACTAATGCTCTAATTTAAGTTTACTTTTGAATTTAAAAAAAAAAGTTAATGGGAAATGTTTAATTTCTCATCTGATTTTACACTTGAAAAATGTTTCACTAAAAGTGATGTTTGAACTTCATCCTAAGCGTTTTCGCTTTTATATGTTTCTTTTACCAGCTTAAAAAGGTAATGCGAATTGGGAGAAATTTTTTTTTACTTGATTGCTCGATTAATCATCAGAATAATTGATCATTTCTTGATTATTAAAATGATTGCATACAGCAGCAGACCTAGATTACAGTTTTGTTGTTGCAGATAGGTCTGTCGCAATAAGCGATAAATCATTTAGTCGCATTATAAACTAAAACAATATTAATAATTTCCGTTTGCATGATTTATTGTTTTTCTCTTTCTAGAAAAAAACTGGATGATAAAAGCCTGAAATCTGTGCTTTGATGTCACTTTTGCTTAGAGTTCCTAATTAATTTTTATTTGTTGTTTCTGTTTATTTAAAATATCTTCCAGTTCCATTGTTAAATGTCCATTATAATTTAAAGTTTATTGATCTTTGAGATGGCCATTACCATCATATTAGTTGAAAATGGTCTCAAAACAACTATATTATCGTTTATTGCAATAATTTCTGATTTATAGTCCAGCTGTTATGTTTTCAGGCCTAGTTGCACCTGTCGGCCATTGTACAACAACAGAAGTTGCTTCAACATTTGGCTGTAAAACTTTCAGTATCTTTGCTGTTTTTCTGTGTAAATTAGTTTTTGTTGGTAAACAGTTTTTGGGTTTTTCTACAAGTGTACTGGTTTGGAAAGGTTTAGGTAGTTTAAATGTTTAATGAAACTTTGTATTGATGTGGCCGCAGCGCCATCAGGATCCAAACAACAACAAAAGGTGAAGAAGCTCGGATTGACGCGTGGAAAAGCTGTCCAGTCTTTCCACTCTGGTGTTCTTTCCATTACTCCCAGTTCCCAATTAAGTTACATTTAACCGGAGCTCTGTCACTGCATTTTATACCTTTAATTACCAAAGACAGAAAACATGACATGCACAGTAACATCCAGGCTGTAAAACGCTGACTCGGCAGTAATTGAGCTTTAAGAAGTTTCCGTGGAGGTGAGGTGAACACACAGAAAGGGCAGGAAGAGCGTGATAACTACCCCGGGGGCGATTAACGCCAGCAGGGTGCGCAGTGGGGGGTCCTGGGCTTGGCTGCACTGGGAGAAAAACGCCTGGTGGACCTCCAGGAAGACGCTGTCCACCAGGAACGTGTGACCCATGCACCGGCTCCGCTGCAGAGAGCTGTCCACACACATCATCAGGCTGTTGTAGAGGCTGCAGGAGGGAGAGAGAGAGCAAGACGGAGGGGAAGCTTTAGCGCCTCATCGATTCAGATATCTGCAGCTTAGCTAACGCTGGGTACGTCTGAGAAATCCCCACACTCTTTCAATTGTTACAACTGTTTAACTGGTTGCTAAGATGTGGTAACTGGATTGTCCAGGCCGTCTTTAAACGCACCATGAGTGCGCCAGAGTTTCCTTCTAAACAATCGCTGCGTTAACATCACATTTCTGTGGGAGATTTGTCTGCGTCTCATTCAGGCGCTGGAGCAACAAACGGCTCATACCTGGGAGCGTTCTGGGGAAACCGCAGTCGGCCATTTTACAAAAGAAATATGGATTCAGCATGTTAGAATATTCCTGTCACCATAACAAATATTCCTGAACGATAAACGGTTCCAGATGTTATTGTGATAAATTATGTTATTTTGAGACCATTTTCAACTAATATAATATTAATGGTATAAAAATGCAAGAACACATTCTGAAAATCAATAAACTTTAAGTTCTAATGAACATTTAACACTGCAACTGGAAGACATTTTAAATGCTCAAAACAAATGTGACGAATTATGAAGTCTCTGTACATAAAATTATCCTTCTAAAATGTTTAGTTGAGATCAAAGGTTCAGACTGAATCTTATCCAATTTTTGGTGGAAAGACAAAAACAATAACTTATTGGGTCCATTTTAATTCATCATGTGATTTATGGATTTATTTCTTATTGCGGCACGTCTCTGTTGGAATGACAACTTTTTATGAATTGTGCAACGTTGTGAAAAAAACAAAAACAAACCATTGTCCTCCTACTACTTCCTGTCTTTTTTGGTGTTTCCACCAGTGGTAACATCCGACTGTTGAAATGTTGATCATTGATACGGCTCAAAAACATTTTTGTAATATTATTTTTTTCTTAAAATTGCCATGTTTTCATTAAGCAAATGTATTTTTGTAATTTTCTTTTGCTTGCAGATATTAGCTAAAGGATTAGTTAATCCATGCCAGTAAATTACTTTATGCTATTTAACAAGAATAATCTTATTTTCCATCCCATACCCAACTTTCCTGCTTTGTTTGGAGGGAATCTCTGGTGTTTAACTAGTAACAAATGAGTTTTTTGTGTATAGGGGAAAGAAATTCAGTTTTCTTCTTCCAGTAAAAGTCTTGAATGACTAATAAAGTGATAAAACAGGATTCAGGAGGAAAACCTCCGGTTGTTGACGGAGGAATTAGGCGGTGGAAGCTGCAGGGTGCCGATGATCTGCAGACACATCGGTGGATAAACGGTTAAATCTCCAGAACGTCCGAATGTTTTTGCCAAAGTTCAGGCCTGATCCGAATCCAGAAGCTAAAAGCTGAAAACCAGAACGATGGCAAGAAATATGGCTCGATTTGTTGGAGAGAAAATCAGAGATCTGCCTGACAAACTGAGGCCAAAGTAAGGCTTCGCCGCTGATACTTGAGAGGAAATCATAGTTTAATATAACGTACAATATTTGGCATCAGAATAAACTTTTCTGGGTCGAGTTGTGTGTTATTAGAGCAGGAAAAAGGAAAGCAAAGCTGCACTTTCAATCATGTGATCAAGTCGGATGCCATGAGCCAAAAACATCTCGCCTCAGTGACTCCAAGGTTCTTCTGAAGGAGAAACCACCCTCTGCTTGATGGCTAGCTTGTATTTCATGGTCAGATATTAAATTGTCATATCCTGAAGATGTGGAGGCAAGCAGAGCCTCAATAAATCATCACAAACCTCACAACCACTTATTGTTACATGATTTCACAGTGGAAAACATCTGGGACCGAACCGGGCCTCGCAGCTGGACCCAAGTTACACTGTCAAAAATTAACAGCAATAATTTGGTTAATTTAGTTTGTAATAAAAGTGTTACTCATTTACAAATGTCTAGATTTCAAACTATTTACTGAACTAAATGTTTTCCTAAAAATTTTGTTTGAGCTAAATATTTAGTTTGCTAGCTATATTATTATAAAATATTTAGGTAAATAATTAGCTTCAAACTAAATGTTTCTCTTGCTAACCAAAAATTTTAAGCTAAATGTTTAGCCTACTAACTAAATATTTAACACAACTCTAACAAATTTTATGTTAGATTTAACATAATATTGAGCTAGCAAGCTAACTCAATATTAGATTCAAACTACATACTTAGCTTGTAGTTAAGTATGTAGTTTGTATGTAGCTTTATGCTACAGACTTGGCATTAAGCTATGTGTGTAGTTTGAATTGAAGCTAAATATTTTTTATCAAACTGTTATATCCAAACTAAACATTTAGCTCTAAAATAGCTAAATATTTTGTTAGCTCTAAGATAGTAAAATATTTAGTTTTCAAACTTTAAACTAAACTTTTAGCTTGCTAACTAAATATTTAGTTTGGAGCTAACTTTAGCTTTCTAACCAAATATTGAGCTGCAAACTTAATATTTTGTTTTGAGCTTAAAAGTTTTGTCTGTAAATTTAATATTTTGTTAAATAAATATTTAATAAGAAACCAATATTTACAGATGAATATATATTTAATGCTAAAAATATATTTTTGGAAAATGAACCCCCAGGTTCATTTTCAGGCTAAGTAACCCAAATAGTTCCAGTTAATTTTTGAGTGTAGCTTCAGAACCGCACTGGGCCGGTTTCATGACCCAAACTGTTTTGACCGGCAGTTCGAGAGAAGAACCTGGTACTTTAAAGGCGATGGTGAATCATCAGATATTTACGGTTTGACGGCCGGCCATGGGCAGTCCTGCTGATAGCCGCTCGTCTCCATGCTCTGGTTGAAATCGGACCTGCAGTTCTGGACGCTGAAGTGGAACCGGTTCTGGTCGCAGGGCGGGATGACGTCAGCGTCGGTTCCTGGAGGAAACAACAGGACAACGTGATTAGAGCCACCGATGGAGGGTTTTTTATTATTACTCTGCACATAATTGATACCTGTGTTGTTTTAATGCGCAGCCTCCAGATTTAAACTTTGTTTGATTTGGACTCGGTTCAGGTTTATAGAAAATACAGCAGCACATTTTCTTTAAGGCCCGCGTTCTGACAGGTTAACGAGCCAAAAGCATTAAATCCACATCGTTTCGCTACAAGTTCTAAATATTTCTGTTGGAACCGGCTCTGAGGCTGGACTCGGTCCATTTCAGACATTCTTGTTATTGTTCCTTAAATTATTCAGCGATTTGCTGTGAAAACCATCCGCCTGCAGCTGCTTGTTGTTTCACTGCTGCAGAAAAAGTTGTCACCCCCTTTCATATTTGTTTGGTCACTGGAATATTCATCAAACGTCGGCAGTCAGACAGAGAGAAAAGAAAAACAATCAATTTATGTTAAATCAGAAAAAAGTCTGCAGTTTTAAAACGACGGATCAACCAAACCCTGCCTGTAAAAGTAATTACACCCTAAACCTAAATGCTCCACCAATGGTGCCATCTAGTGTTTGTGATGTGGAGGCATCTGGAGCCACTCCGCTTTACTGAATTGTTTTAATGTTCTCCAGCACAAACTGATAGTTTTAGGTCATGATTTACATCCAGACTTTGACTAGGCCACTCAAAACCCATTGGTAGAAGCCACTAATTAAAAAGTTAGTTTTGCTAAAGCTAAGTGAAAACATGTTGATATCCACCATGTGTCAACACACATCATGTGTTTCAGTTTACCATGTCACCTTCAGATGGTCAAATCTGTGATTTCTCACGTTTCAGGAAGTGATTCAGTAGACTTTTAAACTGTTTACTGTACAAATACAGTGTTGCATTCTGGGTAATAACTGTCATTTGCTGCAACGCAACAATACATTTTGTTTTGTTGAAGACGACTTTGTCATTTGTGTCGACACACAGTGGACATAAACATGTTTGAATTTCACACTTTAGCATTAGCTTCTGCCAAATATCACATTGGTGTAGCACTTTAGCACTAGCATAACACATTTTTCTGATTACTGCTTTAGGTTTAGCACCACCTACTAAAGGTAGCTGTGCTAACCACTAGCTAAGAGCTTAGGAAGCAGAAGCTGTAAACCTGACCTCATTTTAATCTGCTCAGTCTGAGATCGTTATCTTGAGTCTTTCTGCCCGTCGGTCAGTGAAGCAACGTTGTTTTCTGATTTTTGGACTCACTGGTTCTGGTAGAACATCTCAGTGTAACCTCACAGATTTAAAATGTTTAAACCAGCCCAAAGGTTTTTAATGAGTTTTTTTTGTTTGTTATGACTGAGTGTGAGAACATTACCTGCCCAGGTGGCTAAAAGTGTCAGCAGGAGAACAGACGGCATCATCTGAGAACATATGACATTCATCTGTCAGAAATATCCTGAATCTTCTTATTCTAACTCACAGGATGACCACATCATCTAAAATCAGAACAAATAAAAACATGTGGTACTTTCCCACACGCTAGTCTGCTGAGAAGCAGACAGTTGGAGCATTTTAAGTTTAATATTTCTGTTTACACGAAAAAAGCTGAATGTCGCTAATCTGTATTTAATAGAAGTATTTAGTACGCACCTCGTCAGTTGTGATCCATTGGTGTTTGTTTCCTCAGTGAAACCCGTTCAGTCCCAGTCAGAAGAACAACTGATGGTCCGGTTTTACCTCTGGAGGTTATTAGATTGAGCAACAGCAGTGGGCAGCCTGCTTCCTTTCCCAGGCGGGTTCTGGCCGTTTCCCATCTCCTTGTTTCGCCCTCAGCCCCAAAAATACATGAACTACGACCTCAGAGTCACGGCATCTGCATGTCTAATGTCCCTGTTTATGTCTGACTGGGAGGCCTTTCCCAGTTACAGCTGGAAAAAGTCCAGTGGGACTGGGATTTTTGAGTGAAGGCAGCAGAAATAATGATGTTTCTAGAATCTCTCGATATTAAAACACTATTTCTTGAAGAAGTTGGAACAGAAATGCCCCAGCCACACTGGCATTGCTTTATTTTGGTTTCCAGTTGGAACTATGACTGCAACAGATAAGAAACAAAAAATGTGTAATTATTGCAGAAAGGGGGAGGAAGTGTTTCTATAGCAACCACCTTATGTTATAGCCACGCCCACTCATCAGAGTACGGTCTGAAGAGACAAAAACAAATCAGAAAATTAAGAATCAATTTGTTTAATTTGTGCAAAATCTCTAAAAATGTAAAATAAATGACTTTATGAGCTTTGAGGATATTAAAATTTTGTTTCGTTCCCATGAGTTTTTTCTGAATCATTTGAAAGGTTTTATATAAATCTCCAAACCAATATTAATAGACAGAAAAAAAAATTCCATGCGTCTGATAGTCCAGTATATTGGGTTCGATTCAGGACCAAAAATGCAACATTTGTTACATTTTCTGCTGCAATGAGTCAAACTAACAAAGCCCTTTGAGCAACCTGTTCCCCTCCTCACCTGTGGCGGCGCTGCACCAAGAACCACCGAAGAAACACTGAGCGCAACTTCCTTCTTCACCAAATGGAAACTAAAATGCAGATGAACTAAGAGTCATTTCCCCTGCTAGCGTTTTATTAGCTCGTTTGTTTTGGTTGCATATTCCCAGAATGCCCTGCGCTGTAGTCAATTTCCTGCTTCCGGACCGCTTGGCCTTCACATGCATTCAAACCACATCAGAGTTCACATCAACCGAACCCAGACCGAGGTTTTCAGTTTGATTTCACTGCTTCTGTTTCAAATCTTTGTCAAAAGTCAATCAGTGACCAAATTTCCCATAAATGACTCTGAAGTGCTCCTGTTTGTTGCCCCAATCCAAACAACACCACAACATCAGCAACTCAGAGTGATGAAGTGTTTGGATTGGCCTAGTTAAAGTCTGGGCTGAAATCTGACCAATGTGGCCGAATTAAAGCAATTCTGCAAGAAAGTCTAGGTTAAAACTTCCGGTGACAGAAAAGCCTCGTTTCCAGCTGCTAAACATCAGTTGTCAGGTTTAGGAGGTTATGTATTACGCCTGTTGTGATTATTAAAAGACGTGAAACTGTTTTAACTTCTCTTCATGGCTGCTGGCGGAGGATCGAAGCCCCGGCTGAACAGGAAAACAAATCTTCTCCCATTAGGAGTGGGACCCTGTGGAAACTGGCCCGCAGCATGATGACTGTCAGGCCAGAAACCATTGAAGCTTATTAAGGTGACGTCCAGATTCCTGGGATAAGGATCCAGTCCTGCTTCCTGCTCCGGAGGAAAACCCTCCAGCTAATCCGGTTCCGACTTTATCATATATTCCAGACGTGTTAAATAATATTCAGCAGCCCTGAATTCTCATTAATCTGCTGTGGCGCTGAATTATCAGGCTGAGTGGAAAAAGTGAGCGGCTTCATCCCAGATCTTTTGGTTCAAACGTCTCTCAGCATCAGGAGGAAAATCAAACGCTTCCACATTGTTCAGCTGATGCCCATTCAGGCGGAGTTGCTAAGCAGTGGCTACACATAATAACCCACATAATGCAGCGCAGTGGCCGTGAAAAAACATTTCCAAACTGAGCAGACGACTGGAAAACCGTGCTGAAACATGACGCATGTTGGTGCCTTTGTCCATTTTTATCGTCATGGAAACGGAAAGCGAGAAGAAAGACAGTTCGATTCCCAAGTCAAATCCCCTCCAAACGTTTCAAAAGCCGCACTTCCTGCAGTTTGAGGTTATTTTGAGAAACTCGGAAGAGTTCTCAGAGTTATTAGTTAAAACTGTGAGGTTTTTTGCCAAGTCATGATGGCTGCCTGCTGGGCGATAAAGTTACTGCGATAAACGATAATATTTCAGACCAATTTTAAGTAACATAATGCTGGTATAATAATAATAAGACTGGTTCTGGTTCTCCTAAACCAATTTTCTATTGATGCTTTGGACAGTTTAGGCTGGAAGCTATTTTTGTTTTGGTCCTGATTAATGGTCTTTAAAATAAAAATCTCTCCACATCCTGCAGTTTTTATTACGTTACAGTAGAAACCACTGATGGAGCTGGTAGCCATTTTTAATTTTTGCCTCCATTTGCAAAACTTTAGACAGTACAGCTGATACAAAGACACTGACAGCATAAATACTTGATATTTATGAATATTGTCAAAATTCATTATTTTCCATCTAAAATTCAGTTTTGTTTTTTCTGTGTTCATGTTTTGGACACAATAAATGCATTTCCTGCTGCATGCTGAGCTCCCATGTGTTTGCTTGTAGTGCCCCCTTGTGGCTGCTGTTGGTTAATATTTGTAGAGGTCGTTCAGTCTGCTGGCTGAAGATCAGAGCTTAAAGTCTGTTGCTTTATGTGGCAACAACCAACCGGCCACTGTCACCTTCAAGCAGGCTGTTGCAGTGGCTCCCTGCTGGGCAGCTGCTACCCTCTGTGGTAATTAGTCTCACGATTTTACAGAAGAGTTTTGGATTCAATACGTTGGAACGACGCAACTTTCTATAAACTAAGACGCTGTGAGAGCTCCGGAGCCAGAAAAACCACAAACGCACCATCTTTCCACAACTTCCTGTCATCTTCTTTGGCATTTCCACCAGTAGTAATTGAACTCATGATGCAAAATACAGTTTCCTTTGCAGTTTGGGAAATAAATCTGTTTCAACACAGCTGAAAAACCATCTGAGAAACTTGAAGTCAAGTTGAAAAACTTGAATTTTTTTATGTCAGCATGTTTCTGATAAAGGAATTTATTTTCAATTTACACAGTTTTATGGTTAATAGAAATGCAACTACAGGGTTCTTAAAAGATGTGGAACAAACTTTTCTGTTCTTGTATCTGAAATATTTAAGATTGCACAAAGATATCTGCCCAGAGGTGGACAGTTTCCAGAAATTTGAGTAAAAATTACATCAGACGGACCAAAATATAAAGTTATGAGAAGATTTTGGTATTTTAAGGACCAAAATGGCAATAATTCATATAAATAACAAAATCTGGCAAAAGAAAAAAAATTTCTAATCAGTTTCTTTCAATATAAAACTTATGAAACTTTAACAAAAACTGCAGGTCTGTGTCTGGTGAATTTTTGGTTTGTCTTCATTCAGTAGAGAATCCAGAAATTTTGCTCATGTAAGGGTAGAAACACTTCATAATAAAATTACTTGAGTAAAAGTAAAAACTACGGCGTAGTAAAACTCAAAAGAGTAGCTGAGTAAATGTTTCCTTCCAGCTGTGTTGTCGTTGACCCTGTTTGGTTCAGTCGGTAATATGACAGCAGGTAGGACCCTGTCAGCGTGTTTACCTAGCGGGCTGCTAACCTGCTAACGGATCGTCAGGTTCAACAGATAACTCTGGCCTCATTTCCGCCCCAGCAGTCGCTGCAGTGATGTTCGGCCTCCTACTCGCTGTCCTCGCCCTCCCAGGATTCCTACGTGGAGATCTGGTGTTCAGATGCCCGGGCTGCACGGCGGAGAACCAGGACGGCTGTCCTAAGGTCACGCTGTGCGCAGAGATAGTGCGGGAGCCGGGCTGCGGCTGCTGCCCCGTGTGCGCCCGCCTGGAGGGGGAGTTCTGCGGGGTTTACACGCCGCGCTGCTCCACCGGGCTCCTGTGCTCCCCCAGCATGGACGCAGAGTTACCCCTGCAGCAGCTCATCCAGGGCTTCGGCCGATGTACGCGCAGTGTGGAGCAGGACCCGAGTTTGGACCTGCTGCCCACTAATGGTAAGAGGTTCATCCTCTTGATGAAATATTTTGCTCTAAATGAGACGGATTCTGGTCACATTCAGCCAAAGGTCACTCTTTCACTACAAATGCTAACCCAGTTTACTCAATTCTTCTGATTTATGCAGCATTATGTGTTTTCCAGGCACCTGGTGTCATTTTATAGCAAAGTCAAGTAACTACATTTCCTCCAAACTTTTATAGTTTCTAGTACAAATTTCAAACTAACTTTTCAGAAAGATATAGAGGCTTGCTTTAAGTAAATATTATATAATTTTGGTGAAAAAGTTATTTGACAATTGGCAAATGCATTAATTCCTAACATGTCTTGTTATAAGTGAAATAATCTGCCAATAGAACTTTTTCATCAGAATTAAGGAACTGTTTACTTAAAGAAAGCCTCTGTATATTGATGAAATGTTACTTTTAAGTTGGTTTGTCTTATTTCAGGTTTACTTGGATATTTGCACTAGAAACTAGACCAAAATACTGGATGAGATTTTGTGTTTTTGCAGTGCAGCTGTTATAAAATGCTACATGTATCAAATATGACTTAAAGGAAATGCTACTTCCTCATTTAATACCTTGAAATTGGGCCTCTGTCTCTTTAAGAAGCTCCTGCTGTTTTCACCAGCTTTGCACTGAGCAGTAGTTCCTATCATGAGCTCAGCTACTCCACCAGGTGTTTGCTAATTGCTGCTGGCTAGTCTAAAGGAGCTGAGTGGGGGAGGAGCTTCATCTTGTAGGCGGGGCTATGTCCACCCAGACATTTAGCTGCTGAATGGTTCCCATGGAGATGAAAGGATTTCTCAAACATGCATGAAAGAATCAAAGCAAAACAGCAGGGAAAAACATTATGACATGATGGAGGATAAAAAAGTTTGTTTCAGCTGTAAGAGGGTAAAAAAAAAAGATAATAAAACTAAATATATTTGGTGAAGAAGCCAATAATTATATCCAGCCAAAGAGGTTAAAGACAAGATGGTAAACAAATCCAGTTTCAAATGTAGTTTTCCAGTAATCATTTTCAGTCTGACATTTTTTAAAGAAGTGAAGGAGGCAGGGCTGTAAGCGTGTTTTCATAAAACAGATTTGGAATATCTTCCACCCAAAAGCTTCAAACCAAAGATATAATATTTTGGATGGAGTTTTAACGTAGTTTGAGTTTCTCCTTTAATTTCTCCTGACTGGGAAATCCCAGAAAATATGTAATGGTCACCAATTTGTCTGCAACCCGTCCAACATGAACCAGTTTCAGTTTTGTCAGAAACTGGACAGAGAGAATCAGGAAGTCATGAAGCCAGAATCAGGCCTCAGCGCCGCCCCGCCCCTACACTAGAGTTTTTAACCTCTTTCATCTGGATGGTACAAAATATCACCAATTGGAAATAGTATTTTTATTTTCTTTTTTTAGATGCCACCTACATAAAACATGTTTACTCTAAACAAATAACCATGAAATCCCACAGAAGGCCAGAAATGCCAAGCGTTCCCCTGCTGAGCTACAGGGAGAGGGGACAAAGTGCCAGTATTGATTTGTGAAAGTGAATGTTGACATATGTGATGCTGCAAACCCACATCTGTGACCGTGAACAAGCAGTGAACCCGCCACAGGGCTCTTATTTTGAAGGGGTTCAGGAGACAGACCAGGTACATTGACATTGAGGTTTGTTGTTAGGAAACATCTCCATGGCGATGAGTTCAGCCTGATTGCTCCATCTCGTCTTTTCTTGCTGCTGATCCACGCTGCGGCTTCGAACTGAAAACGTGAACTTTTGTCTTTTTAACTCCAAACCACAAGTGAAGAATATTTAATAGCAGAGAATAAAAAATCTGCCTCATGGCATCTTGTGTAACTGCAGCCGATGAGATGATCGATTTTTCTGCATTCCCTGTTTGACTTCCCATCTTCTGTGTGCAGACCGCAGAAACCAGCTGAAAACGAGCATCGTTTCAGCCTGTGGTTTCCTCAGTTCATGACTTTTTTAAACACTAAGGGCAGCATCAGCCTCTGCCTGGCTTAACTGCACCTTGAAGATGTTTCTGCTGTTGCTCGCTGACATTACATGCTAACATGTGAAGGTTTATCTGACCGTTTTGCTCTGTCCAGATTTCCATTCCTCTGCTGCTCCACTTTAACTACAAAAATCAAAGTTTCTGGACAAAGGAAATGAATTTGCTGTCTGACCAGAGGAGCTGAAGCAACATGCCAGGTGTGGCAGATCTGTCAGCGACACGGATACATCATCGTACAACAATATTTGTTTTAGCCGTCAACATTTCAACATGTACAGTATTTATGCAGGGAAGGTCTGTCGAGCAACGCATACTCTTCGTTCAGCACGGCTCTATTATTCTCGCTTAATTGAAAGTTGAAACTTTATATGTTTTCCGCTGCCAGCAGCGTCGCCGTTCTGTCAGTGTTTTCTCTGGAGAGCGAGAAAAGCACTTGGGAATCTGGCGGCTGAAGTCGGAAGCATCAAATCCAGCTACCGCTTGAAAAACACGGAGGAAGAAAAGGAATTATTTCTGGAAGTGTCACCATGACAGATACCAGACTAAAGTCTCTGCTTGATTTACTGGACAAATTCTCCATGGAGATGGAAAAATAAGTTGCTGACTTGATCTCAGAATTCAGTTTCTTTATTTTTGTGTTCCATGTTGTAAACACAAGTGTTTCAGAAAGCCACAGTGTGTTTTTATAAAGTCAGAGATTGTAACAGTAACTAATCGTCCTTCAAAACTGTGAAGCCAGAATCTGTCAGATCTGAGTAACTGGAAAATTAAACATCTAAAATCGCTAACATGCATCTTAAATGGATAACATCCAATTAAAACAATGACTAGCACGCATGTGAAATAGCTAACATGCCCCAATAAAGGCTGTCACACCTTTAACATGGCTAACGCAATTAAAATGACTAATGCATTTAACTTGAAAATACACATTTAAAACGGCTAACATACAAAATAACTAACAGTATTAAAATGGCTACTATGCATCTAATATGGCTGCCACATTTAAAATGGCTAACCTTCATTTAGACTAGCTAGCATGCGTGTAAAGATTGCGCGGCGTGTAAGCAGCTCCTGGGATCGAGATGATTCAGGTTCATAAATCAAGACAGGATTTTAGTTCCTGAAGAATTAAAAATGCTGAATTGTCTGCTCTTCCCAAACATTATGAAGATTTAATTACGTTCAATTAGGTTCTTTCTGTAAACATTTTTTTTACCCCTCTAGGGGGCTTTTTGTGGCTCTAGTGTCCCTTATATGACAGCAGGCTGACAGGAAACGGGGAAGACATGCGGCAAATATCGTCGGGTCCGGGAGTCGAACCCGCGACGGCCGCGTCGAGGACTCAAGGCCTCCAAATAAGGGTCGCGCTAACCGCTACGCCACCACGGCACGCCCCTTCTGTAAACATTTTAGTGAAATTAAACTTGCTGTAAATTGAACGGGGGTCACAAATCCAGTGTAAACAGATTTGAGTGTTTCTCTGTGTTTTAATGGCGTGGCTTCGCCTCGGCTCCCCTGCAGGAGATTCTCTGCAGGAACTTGCTCTCCTGCTTCACTCACTCTGCTCTTTAATTACTCCAAGGAGAATATGTGATAGGTGAAGCTTTAGCCGATCGGCGTGTGGCTGCCTGCTGATGAGCCGACGTGCTGCTGGCTTTCTTCGTTCACTGTTTCTAACTTTACCTGAGAAGTAAACCTTTTGTGCTGCTGCTGCTTTTATTTTTCTGAATTTATGACCAGAAGTTGTAACCCTTATGTACTAAAGCGGGACTGCAGGTCCAGTCCTGTAGAGTAGCGGTCCCCAACCTTTTTAGTCGTGTGGATCGGTCAGCCCTTCGCAATTTTGATGCGGACCGGGGGGGGGGGGTGTTATGGCTAACCCCCTCGTTTTTCATGGTGTTCCGGTCCAAAAAGAACCCGCGATA
The DNA here is from genome assembly GCF_002775205.1 of Xiphophorus maculatus. NCBI lineage: Eukaryota > Metazoa > Chordata > Actinopteri > Cyprinodontiformes > Poeciliidae > Xiphophorus > Xiphophorus maculatus. The sequence continues at coordinate 30,225,073 of NC_036449.1, forward strand.
GGCGAAGTCCGCGAAGTAGGAACCTTTATTGTTTTTACAATTATTATACAATAAAATACTCCATAATACATTGAAACCAAAGAACAAAACCTTTTTACAGGCCCAAACATTTGTTTAACAAATAAACTTTTTCTTTTTTTTTTTTTTTTTTACACAAATAACTACTGTACTGTAAAATAATAATTTTAATCATCAATATGAACTGAAGGCTTCAAATTGCGGAGATCAGCGCCGCCCCACCGCGACCCGAGTCATTGGATTAGAACGGGAGAAAATAAAAAATGATTATGAAAAACAAAACAAAGTACAGTAGGACAAATAGTGACTATCATGTATTTCACTGCTGTTCTGACTGAGCCGCTGCATCCTGACTCCGCTCTGTAGCGGTTTTTCTTCTAAAGCCCGCGGTGCAGGTGGGTTTTATCGACAGAAGAACATAGTTATCGGTTGTTGTTGTCGCTCTTTGTTCTTCTGGGCAAAAAGATTCTTATAAACCGACATGCCACCATCGATAATGTTAAATCTGGAAAGCTGTTTTACATACGTGTACATATTAAACCACAACGTTGTTGACACACAGGTAGAGAAGAAGCGGAGAGACTGTTTAGCCAATCAGAATGCAGAACACAATGCAGGTGCAAATCCGTGAAGCAGCGAGACGTGACAGGTGAACCGCGATGTAGCGACGGTTCACTGTACTCTGATGTTGTTTTGTTACTCATTCGGCTGCAAGTTGGCTCAATTTTGACGCGCAAGACGTAACCGGTAAAATCCGGTTTAGGATTTTCAAAATAAAAGATCCGGAAGTAGTTCATTATTTCTTGCGCGGCCCGGTACCGGTCCGCGGCCCGGTGGTTGGGGACCACTGCTTTAGAGTGACTGTTGGATGTGTCCCTGACGGGGTTATAACTGCTTTTGTTTTTATTATAGTTTAGTTTTATTTCATTGTGACTATTTGTCTAATTTACTTGGTTTTAGATTTAGCTTCTGCTAAATACTGTGTTGGTGTAGCGCTTTAGCATAACTAACTTTATGGTTCGTGCTTTACGGTTAGCACAACCAACTTTATAGGTAGCTTAGCCCACCAATAAATAAGCCTTCTTTTTGTCTAAATGCCACAAAATCATTGTTTTCCTCCATTCATTAACTGTATCCAAATAATTTAAACTTGCTACCTCTGTCAAGAAATGTGCAGTAGAGCTTTTATTTATTTGTAAGGCGTTACCTCAGTTTAGTCTGACATCAGCATGCTAGAAGTCAAAGTAAACTAGAAATCGAGTTTTTGTTTAGCTGGTGAAATAGAAGTAGAGAAACTGCTGTGGGCGATCTGTAGTGATGAAGAACCAGTGAAGTTTAGTCCAGTCCTCGCTGATTGAGTTCAGGTCGTCAACGATGAGCTTCTTCTGTAAGATACCGTCGAGGCATCCCGATCAGATGTCCTCTGAAGGAACCTTTCTGGTACATTCCCGTAGGAGAACAACCCAAGATTCACTGGAGAGCTTCTTCTGGTGTTGGATTTCTGGACCAGAATTAGCAGAAGACTGCAGATGTTAGGACAGCGATTTGAGTCTCGACCCTCACGGTTTTTATTTCATGGGTTCTGAGCTGAAAGGTTTCAACTTGGCAACTTCTGAGGTTGCAACCAGACAGGAAAACGTGCATAAAGGCAACCGCTGAAAGCATGATCTACCCAGCAGCTTTGAAGTGGCTGGCCGTCAGGAAGAGGCATTCATGCAGACAATGCTGCATTGTCCGGCCATCAAAGGCCCTGACGGCTGTCTGAGACTCGCCTCCATATGATAACAGGGCAAAGGCATTAATGAGAAGCAACAGTCGGAGAGGCGCTCATTACTCATTGTGCGTGTTGAGAAAGCTGTGAAAGCATCGCTCAAAGGCACGAGCCAAAGCCAGCCCTCCACAGCTTCAGACAGGTAGTTTCTAAGGCGCTGAGGCAGAACAAATGCTGTTTGGAGGGCAGGCGGTAGCTAAGGGCTGTAGCCATGGTTACGCAGGTCTGACACACGATCACAAAATGGTTCTGAACCCGACTGACCTTTAGCAAAGGCTGCTGACTCGGGCTGGGCTTCTAAACATGTCCATCCAATAGAGTCTAGTAACATGGCCGCATTGTGGCTAATGTAGAAAACCTCAGTCCAGTTATTCAAGATGTTGATTTGTTTTTCACCCTCGTGTACGCGCTGCTCAAAGTGCTAATGGTGGAGAAACAACTTACCGTCGCTGAAAGACCGTTTATCTTCGGTCATCAGTGGCCATGCTAACTAGCGTTAGCCTCTGTGGCATGCTCTGCTGTGGGAGATCTAGCTGCAGAGAGCAAGGAGATGTACGTGAGGATGATTGACAGCGCTAAGACCCTCCTTCAGGTTCTGATTGGTTGTTTCTGATGGGGACGGTGCATTTCTGCAGATGGCAGCAGAACCACTGGGAGGAGACAGAAGAGCTCCATTATTTTAATAAATTGTCTGTCTCATACTGTCAGGACACGGTGAGAGTTTTAACAAATATGCAGTAAAAACATTTTGTTTATAAAAGTTATGTATCGCAGCTTTAAAGGGCCAGTATCATGTAAAATATACTTTTTTTATCTTTTATGTTATAATGTTTTTATATGGAGTTTTGCTTTCAGTCTTTCATGTTTGAGAAATCCTTCAATCTCCATGGCAACCATTCAGGGTGGATCTAGCTCCGCCTCCGAGGTGTAGCTCCTCCCCCACTCGGCTCCTTCAGACTAGCCAGCAGCAATTAGCAAACATTTGATGAGTTAAAGGAGCTGCTGCTCAGAGTGACGCTGGTTAAAACGTTAAAGGGTTAATAGTGAAGCCATGTTAGGATGACTTCCTGGAGGCGGAGCTTCAGAAAGAGCAGGAGTTTCTTAAAGAGACAGATGCCCAATTTTAAAGCTTTTCATCAGGAAGTCAAATTTCTTTTAACTCATATTTGATATATATGTAGGATTTTTATAACAACTGAAGGTAACAGAGTTACTTAATTGTGCTGTAAAATGAAAACACACAATACTGGCCCTTTAAATGGCTCATCGATCTAATTAGCGTCATTCTTAAATTTACACTAATAGATGAAATGTCCAAATTTATACTCTAAAGTATTTAACATCTGACCACAAAAACAGAAGTAATGTAGGTTTTTTGTCACAACTGAATATAAATGTGTTCTTTGAGGGGTTAAAACGTTTGCCTTATTTTTTTAAATGGATAACATTGCCACCTGCTGGCCAGGGGTGGAAATGTTAATATTTGGATAAATAAAGGAAACAAACATTTGTTTAAATGGGGTAATAACATCTTTAAATGTAATTTTTTCTGGAAGATTTCACATCAGAAAATAAAATCTGAGTCCTGCTGTTGCAGGTTTTCCACCTGGCAGGGGTGTGTGTGTGTGGGGGGGGGGGCGCGTGGGTGTGTGTGTGTGAACACAGAGCTCCAGGACGCAGAACTGATTTACAGCCTCTGCGTTCTGTTTCGGTGCTAATTACACCGACACCAGCCGCAGCTCGAAGCCTCTGGCAGGAACGAGCTGCTGACTCAGCATCGGGTCTGCCTCCTTACAAGTCTGGACTCCCAGGACTCAACTCCTCGACTCTCGACTCCTTCTTGCCAACGAGAAGTGTCACGGCTCTGAATCCTGATCAATGCAGAGTTTACTGTCAAAGTTTGTCTCCGTTTCAGGCTTTCAGCTCTGCTCTGATTTTCTGTTCTACTTTCAGTGAGCGAAAAGCTGCAAACTCAGGATTTTATTTGATGCATGAATCTGTGTGTAGTCGGGAAGAGGACGACACAAAATGGCTTTCAGGATTTTTAGCGGGTGGAATCAATTTCTGCAAACCAAAAATCTGACTTTTTCTAAAGAGAAATGTTACATTTTCAGGTTGCCAGCATGTAGGTGAGGGCGCTCTGCTCGGAGCAGCAGAACCGACACTACGTTGGGTCAAAACCATCAACAAACGTCACCACAGCGAAACACGGAGGTGGCAGTATCATGCTGTGGGATGGGGGAGCAGGGCAGAGTCAATGGGAAGAAGGGAGGTTAGAGGCTGCAGAAGACCAGTCACTCTAAACATCCAGCCAGAGATATTATGGGATGGTTTAGATTAGCGGCCTAGTCAAAGTTCAGACCTTAAACCAACTGAGAATCAATGATGTTCTCTAACGGAGTAAGGAAGGATGAGGAAAAGCTTTAAACTTTGCCAACCTCCAAAGAACCTGATTTTGTTCAAGTTTTATCTTTTAGAGCAGGCGTCCAAAGTTGGGTTCAAAGGTCACTGCTTTAAAAATCTGAAGTTATTATGTTTGGATTTAAAGAGGAACAATCTAGAGTCGGCTCTCAGCTTCAGTTGTTACAGCTGGAGACTACTGATCAGGCTGACCTTTGACCTGAACCTTCACAGTCACATAGAGACGGTTACAAAGTCGGCCTTCTGTCGCCTGTTGATTCATAACAACCGGAGCGTTGATTAATAAATATAATGCATGTTTGCTGTGATGATGGTGTTTGACTAAATGTATCGCTTCCTGCTTGTTCCTAATGACTTCCTGTTGTTTATCAGGTAAAATCCTTTGAACCTCCTTGTTTCTGAAAACATGAAGTCGCGTTAATTAGCCGTTTAAATGCGCCGCGTCGGAACAGACGCATCTGAACAGCTGCAGGACTCTGCTCCGTCTCAGAGGAAATCTGTGGAATCTGGGTCATAATTTCTGCCTCAGAAAGCCCAACTGGAGCTTTATAGGTTGTGACCTCACTGTCGCCACGGTAATTGCAGCCGTCGCAGCACCTGAGTGTTCAGCGCAGCATTAGTCACCGGGAGGCGCAGGACGCCCCGAGGACACAGACCGACATTGTCCTTTAATTCCAGGATTAAGACCTGCGCTTGTAAAGAGGCCTGTTAGCAGGAAGGAGTTGTTTTAGAAACCAAACGGGTTGCAGAGCGGAGATCTGGAGGAAGCTCCAGGCGTGGGCTAAAAACAGACGGGCCGAACCGCCGACCGCATGCAGCACATTTAAAGGTTGTTTTCCTGTTGTTTCCCTGCAGAGGTGCACGGCACTGAGAGTCCTCTGGTGAAGAGGCCGCTGCCTGACCCCTGGAACCGGCAGGAGAAAGCCCGGATCCAGACTCAGAACGAGCTGAGAACCAGGATGAGGACCAGCCTGCACGACGAGCGGGTCCAGAGAGAGCCGCCGGTCAGAACCTCCACAACTCACACAGACTGAGCCAGTCTGGATCCCGCTTTACTAAACTCTGAATGTTTGCTCCACAACGTCTTAGAAATATTTAGTTTGGAGGTAAATAGTTGGATTCAAACTAAATATTTAGCTTGCTAGCTAAATGTTTAGGTCCAAATTATTAGCTAGTAAGCTAAACAGTTAGCTTCAAACTACATATTTAGTTAATGAGCAAAATGTTTAGTTTGTAGCTAAATATTTTATAACTAAATAAAGCAAGCTAAATGTTTAGCTCCAAACTAAATGATTTATTAGGAAGCTAAATATTTAGCTTACTAACTAAACGTTCAGATCCAACCAGTTCCAGTAAAACTGATGTTGTTTTGTTTCCATATAAAGTTGCTCAACTCTCCACAACTCAGAGTGAGCCCTTCAAAATAAAAGCCAGCCTGCAGTGGGTCGGCGGTTTGGGCCGGGTTGGTTCTGGTTTAGGTCTGCAAGTCTGTGATGAGAACAACGATACTGAGGCTCGTTTTCTCTCATTTACCAAAACCGGAAGAGGAATCAGGAGCAAAATGAACAACAAAGCAGCGAGGACAGGGGGCGGGGCCAGCCCGGGGGCGGGGCCAATCAGAGGGCAGAGCCAAGCTGGGAACTGGGTCAATCAGAGAGCGGAGCCAATCAGGGGCGAGGGTAAACTGGGGGCGGACATGTGAGGTCAGAGGTCACAGAGCTGTATGTGACTGTGAGCAGACTGTACAACGTTTGCTTTCCTTTATAATCACTGAAGCAAAACACCATGCAGATACAGGTCAAGGTCAAAGGTCACTTCAAGACAATGGAGGACCACATCCAGGGCTGTGCAGAAGTTTTAAACCATCTCTGGAGATTTTCTGTTCTCCACTGAGGAGTTTGTTCTCCAGACTCACCAGAGTTTTTCCTCGGATTTCTCTCTGCTGTCGGGGCTGAACGTTCAGATCCTGTAATTAAAATATTCTAAAGTCATGAGAAAAAACATTTTTCCTTTTCCTATTTTTCTTTTATACTCTAATTTTTCTTCTCAAAATATTCACTTTTTCCATTTTCTTTTCCTTTTCCCATTTTTTTCTTATTTATTTAAAAGTTTATTTTCTTTTTCCTATTTTTCTACTTGCTTTTTTCAACTTTTTCTTCTTTTTTCTTCCATTTCTCTACTTTCACTTTTTCCTTTTTCTCATTTTTCTTTTTCTATTTTTTCCTTTTTCCCAATTTTTCATTTTTTCCATTTTTCTTTTCCTTTATTTTCTATGTATTAAAGAACTTAGCATCTTAAAATGTTTGATAAATCTGTTAAAACCTGTTAATGTGAACATAAAGCTGTAAATCTCCGGCCTGTCGGCAGGTTTTTGGTTTACCAGCCTCACCGTGTGTGGAGCTCACAAAACGAGACTCAGACCTTTACAAATAAAGGAGTGTTGATGTTTTAGCAGCTTCTCATGTTGTGCGGCTCATTTTCCCAACAAACGCTGAGGACCAGCTGCTCCTGATGGAGCCGTTTTAACGCGAGCGTGTGTTTCTGCTGTGTTTCCACCAGAGCTCCTGCCAGCAGGAGCTGGACATGGTGTTGGAGGAAATCTCCAGGATGACCTCAGAGGACAACCGGGGCCCGCTGGAGAACCTGTACGGCCTCAAGTTCCCAAACTGCGACAGACACGGACTGTACAACCTGAAGCAGGTGAGCCGCCGACCTGGGGTCAGTCTGGAGGTTTAACTTCACACTGCGTCTGTCACCTGGGATTTAAACCTGCAACCTTTGTGGTGCAATGCAGAACAATCAATCCGTACAACGCAGGAGGGCGTCCAAACCTTTTATCACATGGATCAAAATCATGCAGTCAAAATGACTGCCAGGCCAAAAAAGGGGGAAAAGAAACTAATACTGACTTTTTTACTCAACAATAAACTAAGTTTTTAAACTAAATGAGTAAAATAAAGATGCAATAAGCTAATGTATTCCTTTTAAATAAGAAAATAAAAGTTTTTGTGCCTAAATGCAGCAGCAGCTTTGATCATCTGCAGCTAAAACGGCCGTTTCTGCTGGACTGAACTGTAATGCAGCATAGAGCTGATCTGGTGATTAGTTTATGAATTAACTATTTAGTAATTAGATGCAAAATATGATTTAATTGGAGATATTTTTTCCAGAATGTGAACCAGGTGAAGCTAAAACTTTAACTAGAGGAGTTATGGATAGAACAGATTTACAGATAAAGTTTTTTATTATTTAAAATGCAAAATGTTTATATTTTTTGGAAAGATTTTCTGCATTACTGACTGGTTTTTTTTTTCATAAAATTGTCTTTTATGAGTCTGTATTCCAGTGAATGATTAATCAATTATTAAATTAGCTGTAATCCATTAATTATGATTGATCTGATTAGTTGAAAATCCCATACATCATTGACTGCTCATAGCTACTCCACATAACCCCACTCTAAATAAAAACATGAAGATAAATTATAAGTTTAGGTTAAATTTTGGCAGCAGAGATAAAGATTTTCAACATTTGTGTGTTGAATTGGTCAGGATGTTTAACTCACTGATCCATCCTTTATAAACTCCAACACACACTCCTGTTTCTCAGCATCCTGCCTTCACACACACACACACACACACACACACACACACACCCACACACACACACCGGCGTGAGAGGATGTTGTCATCCTGAACGAGACAACAGGCTCCTGAGCTGAAGGTTACAAGGCAATAAAAGTGTTTGGCGTGCTGCAGGGGAAGACTTTGGTTAAGCCGGGAGCGAGTTGTGCTTCTGACGTTTTAGTTCTGCTCATCCGCAGAAATCAGAGGCTGAAGGACAAACAAGGTCACAGATCCAGGTTTGATCGTAGGGCGATAGTGGAGCAGAGCGGAGGATCTGGAAAGGCGTCACGGTTTCCTGAAGGATCTCTGCTCACAAGCAGCAGCATTGTTCCTCCGTTCCCAGGATGCATCACTGTACCTCCTCCACACTTGGAGTGTTCCCTCTGCACCGCACCTCGGCCCAATGCGCTGCAGCACACCGCACCTCGGCCCAATGCGCTGCAGCACCTCCCAGCGCCGCGCACTAATTACTGTAACTGTCACTTCTTTGTTCTTTCTCATGAAAGGAAGAAATTAGAAACTTTCCCTTCATGAACTGAGTCGGCTTCTATCACGACCTCATTTAAGAGAGGAGAGTGTGTGTTGGTGTGAGTGTGGGTGTGTGTGGGGACGGGTTATTATTGGGTGAATGTGGTCCCACCCGGACCAGAGCCCTCGCTCTTATCCAATGATCCTTCACCCTGCCTCACACACACACACACACACACACACACACACACACACACACACACACACACACCTCCATGCTTCATTAACCCGCTGTGCCTCCTGCGCCCCTCCCCTGGCTGTTTCTGTTCCTCCTGCAGTGCAACATGTCAACACACGGCCAGCGGGGCGAGTGCTGGTGCGTGGACCCGCTGACGGGCGTCCAGATCCCGGAGACTCCCAGAGTCAGAGGAGACCCCAACTGCCACCGCTTCCAGGAGGCGCTGCGGGCGCTGCCCACCATGGCCCGCTAACACACACACACACACACACACACACACACACACACACACCGGGTTTGATCCTACACTCAGTAGAAGGAAATGCCTTTTTTTTATAATTGGCCATCTTCACACTGCAGCCTGAAGCGACACAAACCTGATCTTTATGATGAAACTTGTTTTTGCAGATAAACTGTCTCTTAGGTTCGAGTTCTGACTTTATGCTTCTGTGTTGATTTTGAATTTTTCTTCATTATTTCTGCCTGAAGCGGTTTCTCTGGCCTCTCAGGTCAGACGGTTCTCAGTTTAATTTTCCCGTTGGTTGCAGCCAAACGTTGAGTCTAAACTCCGTTACTTTGGGTTCAGACACGTTGCAGGAGTATCATTTCCCTCATATCTAACAGATATGATTGTTTTCACATTTTCCAACACAGAACAAAAGCTGCTTCACAATTTAATCAAATACTAAAATATTTACACACAGAAATAATTAGTCAAACTGGATAAAAATACAAAAATAACAAGAAAATATTATGTAATACCTGACCGGTAAAACAATTTAGAGATATTTATAGGGAAAGCGAGACTGTATTGGCTGCTGCAGCTCATTGATATACATTACTGTATAGGACGGCGCCTATTAGCCACTGTAGCTAGCAGCCTGCAGCCATTATTCTTCATGGAGTAAAACTACACTGATGAGCAGGAATCTGCCACAGAAACAGACGCAGCGGCCTTATTTCTTGTCTAATTTCTATAAAATAGAGTTAAATGTTTAAACACTATCACTGAAAAACGATTCAGAATGTAATGTAAGTGATGTCTGAACCCAGCGGCAGTTGGTTAGCTAATTTAACCACCTGATCCGTCATTGTGTTGGTATGTGGGTCGCCTTATTTTACTGTTAAATGAAGCAACACACTGAATTCACATCTACACCTTAGGTTTGTCAAAGTCAAGCTAACTTACTTCTCTATTCTTTTTTTCTGATTTTTTTGCTGAGCTGTGAAATGTGATTGTAGACAATAGATAGTAAAACATCACGTCTCTTTTTCTAATTGTTTAGCGCTATTATGTCACTTTCCCGCCGCACAATATCAACGTCCAGTAATTTATATCGATGACGCTAGTTTGATGGGTGTCAAATTAAGATTTTAATTTCTCACAACTGGAGAAACGTTTGAAATTTATTTTGGCCAAATTATCAGAGTGAGTGTATCAGCTAGCATGCTATGCTAACTGATCTGATCTGAGCAGCTGTTACTTCACTCCTATGAGAAATTCTCTGATTCTCCAAACTCGGATCGCTCTGACCGCCGGGTAAGATAGTCACTGCTCACAGCTGCTCTGCTGCATTCTGAGAACCAACGTTTTCCCCAAATAGATCATCCGACTGAGAAATCAAAGAAAAGTTGTTAAAACTGAAAATGTTTCTTTAAAAGTAGAAAAACACACATGTTTCTTTTTTCACTGTTAAAGAAACTGAACTAAATTGTTAGTTTATTGTTTTTATGTATGATTCCCATTGTGTTCTGTAGTTTCCCTTTATGTTCATGAAAGTAATAAAATCTGGATAAAATCCTCATTTTTTTCAACTTTGGTTTTGTAAAGTTAATGGACCAGCAGACGGCTCAGTTTTCCAGAACTTTCTACGTAAACAAAGGGAGATTTTATCAGCTGCAACGTTTAACGGGCTGGAAATATGTTTTTAAAATCCTGAATATTTGTTGATGTGGTGATGACTGAAGCCACAAGAAATTCTGATTTGCACTTTGAGTTTTTCATTTAAAAAATGACAATCTAAAAAAGGAGTTAAGAAATCATAAAGTTTATGAATAGTAGTTCAATATAATGAGCTCTGCTAATTTAGTTGTGCTAATGCTAAAGTGCCAAACCAACATGGTATTTAGAAGATGCTAATGCTAAAGCGCTAACTTTGATTAAAATTATATCTGCCCTTGAAAACTGGAACCCGGGAACAACAGTTAAACGTAGCTAAAACGCTAATAAGAGAGCCGCTCCACTATTGGTGAATTAGCAGAAATATTGAAAATTAGTTTTTTATGCTTTTCCTCTGGCAGGAATTTTTCTGGGATGCAGATGGAGAAATGTATTTTTTTTTAAACTGCAAAAAGATACAAATGAATCAGAATCAGTTTTACTGAGGACAAAAATGAATAAAAGTCCCGACTGTTCAGTGAGGACGGGAGTAAATAATGGCATTTATAAAAACTTGTAGAAGGATATGTTAACACTTACAGAAACACTAAAATGACGGGAACGCAGACTGTTCATAAATCTGATGGCGAATCCTGAGCTTTTCATGCAACCAGAATAAGAAATTTACCCAGAATTCAAACTTTGACCCTGAAGACGCCCGTCAGGATTCAGAGCTGGGTTGAAACGAGGAGCCTTGTTTGTAGTTGGAGCCAAAAGCGGGTCATATGAGCCCAGTCCTGACCGGCGGTAACTTTATACATGTGCTTATGTGCCAAGCAGTTGGTCACCAGGCCAGGCTGTGAAAACTGCTTTTACAGCTTCGTCCTTCGTTGGTTTTTATTGGGTTTTAGGAACCGTCCTCAGGTGCAGGAGGGAGTTCAGATCGCAGGCGTTTTCTGGGCTTTTCTGCACATTTAGTGGTGGTTTTAGGCTGAAAACGAATCAAAAGAAGAGTTTTGTTTTGGCACAATGGGGGCGAGCATCTCTGCCGAGACGATAACGTTCCCGCTTTAAGACTCCTGTTTGTTTTGTTAGCTTCCAACAACTTCCTGGGATGTGCAGATTGTGGGTTTGTTTCTCAGACTTGTTGATTGTTAACAAAATAATTGTTGTTTTATCTCAGTGAAATGACGAGTTTCTCCAGGAAGTGCAGACATCAGTTTTATATCAAAGACAATTATTATGCTGGAGCTCGTCGGTGCGGGAAGAGTTCGGCTCTCTGCAGACGGGAGGAACGGTGGGAATCTGCACGAGTCGACTTTTATTCTGCTGAAAACAATTTTTACTTCAACTATAAACCAAAAGTTTCTCCGATTTCTGTTGGACCAGATTTTGCGATCATTCCTGAAGCAACAAGTCGTTACAGTTAAAAATAAAGCGCATTAACATGATGGGGTTTGCTGTATAGAGGAAGAGCAAATTTTCCGTTTGAAGGTTAAAATTAAAACATTTCTCCAATAAAAGTTTTACAGGCTTTCACAGCCCGATTTCTCCTGGACGCAGTAGTTAAAAAGCACACAGTGGTCCAAATAAAACCTTCAGTAGTCTTTGCTGGATCAGGAAATCCTCGTTCAGAGTCTCCCCGACATCTGATCACTGCAACCGGAGAAATGTTCCCCGATTTCAAAACTTTGGCTGACGTGGTGCTTGTAATTCCAGTTAGCAGAGCGCAGATATTTGGCCCATCAGCACAAGACAACTGAGGCACATGGAGACTTTTCATGAACAAATAATGTTTTTAGATGGAATATTTTAAATGCAACACAAAGTTTATCTGTTGATTATCACAGTTTTTGCTCTTTTTGATTTCAAACACGGTAAATCAGCATCATATTGACTTAAAAACTAATAAACAAATATAGCAAACATTTTCAAATAAATAGTGACACAAATCTTGAATAGAAAAGTCTTATAAAAATAAAAAATGATATTCCGGTGACCCTTGAACTCTTTAAATGTGATGATTTTGGCCAAATGTTTGGACTTCTCCGGTCCAACATGGCCTCTGATCAACAATCAGATTCTAAAGGCTTTTCATTCCTATAAATCCAAATATCTCAATAAACAACTTTTACACAATATAATACAATACAATTTTATTTATAAAGCAAATTAAAACACCACCACTGGTCGAAGTGCTGATTATGATGAATAATTATAGGAAAGTAAAACATCCTGAAGCCAAACAGAAAGTTTTCACAAAACGAAACGAGTTTCTGTCAAAATGTAAAAAGTTTCTTGGGAAACAAGTAGAAATGTAAGATAGATGGGAAAAAATGAGTAAATGTTAACCAACAAATTCAGAACTTGGACTAGTCTCGGATGTTTTTTTTTAGAAAAAAACTAGGACATTTCTGAGTTTCAAGAGTAAAAAATTTTGACTTTTACAACTCAAATGTCCAAAAGTTGAATTTTCTTTTTAACTTTTCAAGATCAATGTTTTTTTCTAGAAAACTTATGGGATTAATCTCAACATTTCTAATTTTTTCTAACAAATTTTTGATTTCCAAGCTCTGTGTTTTCTGAGTATTTGTTCTAAAAAAAAAAAAAATTTTTCTTTTATGGAAATTTACTCCTTTTTTCTATCTGCAGTGGCTCTGACACGCTGTTGTAGAAACTAGATTGAAATATGCTTTCTGGATATTAAATAACTATAATCGTTAATTTAGCTTCTTTTGAATCAGACTCAGATTTTTTATCTCCATCATAGCACATTGACGCAGAGAAACTCCACCATTGAAGTGCCAGATGGGAAGTTTTTGCATAAGCAGCCATGTTTTGTGAGACGTTTTGGGTGGAAGTCACCTGGACTGGGTTTCTCCCTGGTTCTCCAGCTGCAGGTGGGATCCCATTAAAACATTCCTCAGCTAGCCGCTAGCCACTTTCCATGCCTGGTAGTTAAATGTCATAAATATTACCGTATGCTGCTTTGGTTTTATGGTCTGTGGGATGTGAGAAGAGATTATGGTGGCGGTCACATCCGATCCCGGCGGAGGAACCCTCCATTTGGGAGTTCGTCCGTCTTTGATGAAAGGCTGGAGGAAACTAGCAGACACTTGTTCGATTGTCCCTGCCTGCGCTCTGCATTCCTGCAGATCTCCTTTTATCTGCTCCTCTGTGATGACAGGAGCCACCGCTGCCTCTAAAGAGATGACATTATACAGTCGCTCATTTGGGAAGATTCAAATTACTCAACTTAAACATCTGTATTTGTAAGTTTTTGTAGCATTTCCAGATGAATTAACTGTGAAATAATGCGATGTGTGTGTTGGTGTCAGATGCTACGACGGAGAATTAGGGAAAAGAATAAGAAAAAAAAATAAAACTGAGAATCTGGTGTTGGAGCTAGCATTTTTGCTAACTTTGAAAATGTTTAGATTCCCATAAATAAATGTTTTCACTTATTTTCTCGTTTTGTAAACTTTGAGTTGAATAAAACCACCACTGATGTGACATATGTGTCATTAACTTCCAGTAACTAACTGCCATGTTGCCATGTTTACATCACCAGAACTAATATTTATGATTAGCACTTTAGCTGTAGCACAATTAACTATTTTGCTAGCTGTGCCAACCACTGCGCTAATCAATAAAAAAATCAGATCTTGTGATGATATTGTAGCTCCTGTTGCTCAGCAACAGAGGCGGACAAGCTTCTGCTAATGGAACATATTTTTAGTTTAGCGCTTTAGCATTTTTGCTAACTTTGAAAACTCTCAGTGCACAATTTTTCCAGAAAAATTCTACATTTCTAATTTACTGGGCTGTTTGTGGAGTTTCATGATGTAGCACAGGGTCCCTGCCGGATGGAGGATATCAGTGATTACCATGTTAGCATAGCGCTATAGCATTAGCAAAAATGTTTATGATTAGTGCTTTAGCACAACTACTACTATTCCTATATTTAATCAGGTAAGCCCCGTTGAGATCTAGATCTCATTTTCAAGAGGGACCTGAAACAAACTTCACTCCCCGTCGGGGAATCGAACCCCCGTCTCCGGCGTGACAGGCGGGGATACTCACCACTATACTAATAAGGCGATAATCCTCTAAAGCTAAAGCAGCTTTATAGGATGCTAACTTTTAGTTCTACGCTAATCAAGTATCTTGTGATGATATTGTTGGTTTTGAACATTAAAAATCCATGAATAGGCAGCGGCGGCCATTATTATTTCTGTAAACATTGTAAACTGTTCACACTGACGTCTGATTGGGTTGCATTTAATTAGTACAGCAAAATAAATCTGATTTCTGCAAAAAATGGAATTAATCATGAAGACATAAAAACCTGAGACCTTCTGAAAGATTGGACCAAAACAGAAAAACTGAATCAGTTCCTCCAGATTTGACGGCCAGGAGTTTCCAGGTCGATGTTTCTCCGGTTGACATGGTGGCGTCGCAGATCTGTCGGGTTGCTGTGGAGCCGCTCTGACTGAGGAAAGCAGCTGACTCGCCCTCAGGTCAGAGTTCATAACGCCACTTCCTGCTCGCTGCGCCTCAGACTTACGCCTCTAAGAGGTTTATCAGCTCGTGCCTCGGAGATTACCCGGCGCTTACGATCAGGATGATTCCTCCTCAAACGGCACATCTGAAGCCAATTTCTACAGAGAACACCAGACGGCTTAAATGAATACATAACTTTATTTAAATAAATGCTTTGTCATTACAAAAAAGACAAAGGTTAAGAGTACATAAATTACAAGTTGAATAAATATTACACAGTGATATTCACTTTTATAATTTGAGATTTTTTTCAGGTTTTTATTATTTTTTTAATCTGTCGCTCCAAATACTGACCAATATTTCCCGCTGCCACCGATGGGTCTGTCTCAGAACACCAAATTACGAAAACCCGATTGTCTTTACAACCAAAAATCTGTTATGTACTCTGAACAAACAAGCTGTACTGCTAACTGTCCTACTGAATAATGAAGGATGAGTTTAAACCAACTGGAGACGGGACGTTTCCCAGAACTCCGTTTCTGTCTCTCTGATTGGACCTAAGCTGTGAAATCGGTGACTCCCTCATCGGGGGCCGTGGCTAAGGCCTGGCAGCGACCACGGCGCTCACTCGCTCTTCCTCCTCCTCCTCCTCTCTGTCTCGGCGCAGCGTCTCCAAACCCAAAGAGTCGTTGCTACAATCTGAATCCAGGCTTGGGCGTCAGCGGCCCCTGTCACTTTAACTCGAAACGCGGCTTCAGAAAGGAAAGTTTGCCAGACTTTAGTCTCTGCCGACCTCAGGATCGTCGTCGTGCATCAGGATCTACTGTGAGTTTGAAAAATAAGGTTTGCTTTGCTTAATGTGATTCCACTGGTATAGTGCTGTGCAAAAGTTTTAAACCACTCCTTGTTTTTTAACACTTTGCTAGCAAACAGTCAAATGTTCTGCTAATGCTAATGCTAATGCTGGTTTTGATCAACAGATCTTCCAGTTTTCTGACGTTTCTCTTTGGACTTTAGGGACACTAGTGTAAGCCTTAAATGGGTTTTAAATGGAAAATATCTTATGATCTCCTTTAGCATACTTCTGCTAATAGTGGAGCTAAGTTTTAGCTTGGTGCTTTAGCTAACTGAGAACATGTAGCACACTTAGCTTCCCCTAAACTGATGTTTATCAATAAATTGAAGAGTTATTTTACCTTTTTAAATAAGTTTTGGTAATTGACTGTTAAGAACTCTTTAAATAGTTAGATGTTTATTTTTTTTATCATTTCAAGTAAGAGCTTTAGCATTAGCTTTAGCACTAGCAGAAATAGTGCTTTGAAAATATTTAGCACACTTAGCTTCCCTTAGATTAATCCTAACTTGACTGTTTTCTAAACTTTTACGTGAATAAAGTTCAACATCTATGTTGAAATTTTGGATATTGGCTGACTCCTCTGTCACGTTCATTAGCGTTAGCTTCAATTAAATACCATGATAATGTAGCGTTTTAGCGTACTTAGCTTCCCTTAGGTGAATGTTTTTGGGTTCATTTTAAAATACTAATTTACTTGATTGATCTGTAAACTTTCAGTTGAATAAAGTTGGACATTGATGTTGAAGTTTTGATTATCGTATTCTTCAAGTATTCAGGCTTTTATTTCGAAGTGAATAAAGACTCCAACGCAGCACTTCAGTTTTCACAATCTTATGGCAACATGGAACATTTTAAAATTCAATTGGTGCCAGAGGATTGCAGTCTTCCAAGGGTCGCTATAATTTGAATTTAAGGTAGCACTTTAGCATTAGCCTCTGCTAACTAGCATGTTGGTGTAATGCTTCTGCGTTTGCAGAACTAGCTCTTTGTAGCGCCAAATCTGTACATCAGCCGTTTTCTGCATGTCAAACTGTTATTTTTGCTGTTAGACCTGAATGATTAGAAGAAATATAAAACATCAAGCAACTAAAGTCTGTCATAAAATACAATGAGAACCCTTCAGGAAGCAGAGAACCGTTCAATAAAACCAGTTTAAAGATTAAAAGAGATTGTTTAAAAGCAGAAGTTAAAGGAACGACTGAGGATTTTTGCACAGCACCCCTGGATGCACGCATTCCCTCTCGCATTCGCAGAACAAACAACTTCCCGACATTCCTCAGCTTCCCGTCTAACTCCCCGTCAATCGTTGGCATTCACATAAAAACAGAAAAGTGAGAATCTTAGCTTATTAAGTTGTCAAAGGAAGAGCAGAAGTTTCTGAAACAACGCGGACAAACGGAGCTGGACTGAATTTAAGGGACCAACCACATTCATCGTTCTTCTCTGTTAGCCTTGAAGCTCGTCCTGAATATCGGCCCCTGGTGTCGCTTTCACACCAGTGCTTAAGTCTGTTTGTAGGAAGGCACAGAGAGGAGAAACCGGGTCCGGAGACCTGCTCATGTCATGTTCTCACGGCGCTCCGTTGAGAAAAAGGCAGAAAGCTGAGAGACGAGGCAGTTTGTACTCCCACTGCCCTGTGAGCTGCTGTAACAGGACACTTTCCAATTCTTTACAGGCAAAGAGTCTTTGTTTTCTTTACATGATCTGGCTTTTCTCTACAGGAAAAACCCTCAAAGAATATTTAAAAGTAATACACCATGAATATGTTGTACTGACGGGGAAACATGGCTCAAAACATAGGGTGATCTTTTACTTCACTGAAGGCAAAGAAATCACAAATAAAACCACAAAAAAAAAGAGTCAGTTGGAGAGGAAACCGCCCCGATCGGCAAGGTTGATCCCCCGCCCCCCAAAAAAGCAATCCCAACTCGGAAAAATCAAACGTGCTTCCCGTCGCTGAAGCTGAGAGTCTTTGATTTGACCAGCGGAGCTGCGTGGCGCCCCGCCCGGCAGCTTTCATAGGCACAGTTGGCATGTCAGGCTAGCTACGTGGTCGAAGAGCCGCTCACGTGTTCGTCTGCGACCGTCTGAACGCTCCGAGTCCCAAAGACGTTCGCTGCGTTGGAGAGGAAGGGCCGTTGGGTTGGCGACGGTCGAACAAAAGAGGAGGAAATACAACGTTCTGCTGCTGGTTCTGAAATAGGTCCACTCTGTAATACACCAACGCGTCACACTTTCACACAGGTTTCTAAACAGGATCCCCTTTCTATAAGTGCTCTGATGAACCCCCAGAAAAACCAGAAAGCAATAATTTCTCAGCCAATTCTCGGTCCCACGACACACAGCTGGGTCAGTTTTCTCCTCCTTCTTGTGGTGAATTTTTTACAGTCAAATGAAGAGGTGGGGGGATCCGAAGTGGTCTCCTTAATCAGAGAATAGTGCTTTTTCTTAGTGTCTCTGGTAAAAACAGGTTGTTGGTGTGAGCAGAGGGCGGAGCTTACAGGTGTGACTCGGAGAAGATGCGTGGGCCCCGGGTAATGTGACGGTTATGGGGGCGGGGGAGAGGGGCCGGGGCTTTCACTCGTTGATGCTGCTCTCCAGGTCTTTGCACTGAATGTCTCCCCCACTGTAGTCCGTCCCCGGCAGCATGACGCCGTATTTGTCCACGCACCAGCAGATGCCCCGCTTGCGGCCGCGAGACGGCTTGCACTGCAAAACCAGAGAATGGGACAGTTTCAGTGAAAACGAACACAAAGCAAACAAAAATGCATTGCAGTGTACTGGGCCACACATCTCCAGCACAGCTAAAGGCAATTTCCAGAGCCGGGCTAAACCAGCAGCCACATTCGCTGGCCTGAGCACCGACTGTTCAGAGAAACTGCCTCTGTAGCGTCGACTTCAAGGCTGAAGACTAAACAGTTCATGTCCAGCATGTGCGGGATCTGCAGTCACGTTAGTTGACCTTTGATCTGTACAGATCCTGTAGACTTTATGACGTTTTAACTGCGGTCACACAGCAGGTCTTGATGCTCGGCTTTGACTTTTTGCTTAATTCCAATATTTATTTTTTTTTGCCTGGTTGTTTATGCTAATTAAATGCGACTGCAATCAGAGTTCTGTGTGAACGGTTTGAGACCCCAAAGCAACCTACATGCACAGAAAAACAACAACATAGTTGTCACACAGCAGCAGTGTGTCTTACGGAGGTAGTAATGGCCGCCGCTGACAGAAGCTGCTTCAGCCTCTGTTTACGTCCAGATTTACTGGATCTGACGTCTTTCGGAGCAGAATTAGGATGCATGTCTCACACCAATGGCCTAAAAGTTGAATAAAATGCTTTGAAAACCATGGGATGTGTGATATACAGTAGTTCCACATGTTGAAGTGCCGCTGCACGGATCGTGACTTCCTCTGACTGTCCTACAACATGTAAGTTAGGTTGATCGACCGGAAGCGGTTCAGTAAAATCACATCTCTGACCAGTGGAGGTTTCCAGCAGCCCCGAGTAATCCTGCAAGGACTGAGCCGGTACATATGGATGGATGAGCCGACCAGTGGACAGATGTTTGGTGCTAAAGCAACCAAAAGGACTGTGTCCATACCTTGTTGACCTGCACTGACCACAAACAGCCACCCAAACCTCCTCAGGTCCTTAAATCCACACTTATCTGCTTTCCTCCGTGGAGGAACAAGATACCAGCTGCTACCAAAGCTGCATCATCCCTGAGGAACCCTGATCACATCCAAGCCCCACTAAACCCTGATAAAGACGTTCCAAAGGTTGATTCTGCACCACGAAACGTCAAGTACAAATTCTTTCATCCTTAAAACTGAATTTTTATCTAGGTTTCATCAGCAAATCTCTGTCATAATGCAAAAGATAAATCAGAAGGTTGTCAGTGCTTTGCACCTGCTAAACTGAATTATTAGCCATGTTTACTCAAGATTTAATCGTGTGCCTCACTGGTTGGGTGTGAGGCAATGATTACTCCAGATGTAGAAAGGATATGGGTATAAAAAGGAGAAGAAACCTTCTGCTAGCTGCTGCCTAACCCACCTGTTTGCGCTTGAAGAACCCTTTCCTGTCACAGTTGGGAAGGTACAGAGACAGGGCCATGACCCGAGAAGTGTCCTTCATTTTCTGGATGATCCCATCCAGTTTCCTCCGACAGGGACCCTTCAGAAAAATTCAGCAGTTTGTTAAAAACCAACATTTAAAACCTTTAAAAGGTATCAGATAGTGGAGAAATTCCACATCAATAAACATCCACAACAGAACTTACGAATTCAGGCTCGTGCTTGTCGATGTCCATGGGGGAATAATCCACGCTGGTGCTGAAGGAGCGCTGCTTGCCAAGCTTCCTCTTCTGCTCTTTGCGCACTGCGATCACTTTTTTACTGTTCACAATGTCTTTGGGATGCAGCGGCACCTTGGCTGGCTGCACCACGCCCGTGACGTCCGGAGTCATGTCGACTTCCACCCGCGTCTCCCGATCTGCAGGACGACACCAACCAAACGGCGTTACACCAAGTCACGACGACTGGCAGGAGAAACGGATGTTAACTGGAGGATTTGCTGCATCAGGGCAGAAATGTTGCGTCTTTGTCCACCGCAGGAGACAAAGCAACAAACAGCATAAAAACAGAAGTTCATCCAGATTCTGCAGCGGAAACTTAACAGATGTTTTAGGAGAGGAGACTGGATTTTCTCTCCAAAAGCAGCAACACTTAAATATTTGTTAGCAAGCTATGCTAACCCATCAAGTTGAACTGGTGAGCAACTTCTGCTAATGTGCTAATAGCGGAGCTAATTTTTTGCTAACCTTAGAAACCTTTAGCTCACCTAAATTAGTTTGGATAAATTTTAATGTGAAAATTTACTTTGTAAACTTTTGAATAAAGTTCAATATTTTTGTTGAAGTTTTGGTTATTGACTGTTGAGGAATCTTAAAGTAGTTTCATGTTCATATTTATGCTCTTATTTTGAAGTGAATGAAGGCTGCAGTTCCATTTCCCCTTTAGCATTAGCTCGGACAAGTTGATGTAGCATTTTAGCATGAGCTTCTCCTAAATAACGTGTTGATATCTTATTCATTGTTAACTGGACTGATGTTTGGCTACTGCTTTAGAGTTAGTGCAGCTAACTTTCAGCTAGCGGTTCCCCATGGCTGCGGTTCTGGTGCAGCTCTCTAACAGACATGGACCCAGATATTAGTGGGTCGTTGGAATAATTTGAGTCAGAATCTGATCTGAGATGCGACTTGAACCAGTGCTGCTTGGGTTTCAGGTTTAAATGGGAGTTTTTCCCAGTGGAGCTCCCTGCCCCCTTCTGTCTCTGGGGGTTCGGCCCTTAAGCCCGGACCCCCAGCCAGGGGTCCTTTAAGGCCACAGAACCAGCCTCCGGCCCCCCACACACCCCTCCGTCCCTCCGGGCTCGGCTGGACCCGAAATGCTGGGCTGTTGTGGCGGCGGTGCCAGCGAATGACCCCGGTTATATTTATCCGGTTTGGAAAAACCGCCGGTGTGTTGCATCGAGTCAGACCCAAAGAACCAGAGAGGACTGTCAGAACCGAACACAGACCCGGGTCGAGTAGGGAGGGAAATCGCTGTTCTTCTGGGTTAAAGAGGAGCAGCCTGACCCAGCGTGAGCGTCTGGAGCGGAGGGACCGGCGGGGGGCTGATTATCAGGACTTGGCTTCTGCTCCCCGTCTCTGAAATGAATCTAACAACTCATGACTTGGCAGGCCCGGCTTCGTGTTTAGATATGTCGCTGTGTCTCCGCGCTCAGACTGCCAGGCTGTCACTCGCTATAAATAAATACTTCAAGCATTTCTACATGTGACCACTGTGGAAAAACTCATTATTCCTGCACTACAGTCCAATAATTTGGATTGAAATGCCACATATTTGGCCATAAAACGGCTGCTAAAAATGAGGTCTTTTTTTTTTTTACACGCCGCCTTGTTTCGTGTGTAATTTCATTTGCAGCAGAACAAAAAAAATAAATAAATTAAACGCACAGCTCACTGACTTAAAGGGGCAGTATCATGGAAAATCAGTTTTCTCAGCTTTTCGTGTTTGAATGTTTTTCCCTCATCAGAAACGAACTGCAATGTTGCTATGATTCATGTTTGAGAAATCCTTTAACCTCCATGGCAACAGTTTCAAACACCTGGGTGGACCTAGTCCCGCCTTCGAGGTGAAGCTCCCCCCACTATCAGCTCCTTCAGACTAGCCAGTAGCAATTAGCAAACAGCTGCTGAGTTCATTACAGGAGCTGCTTCTCAGTTAAAAATGTTAAAGGGTTTAATAGAGGAGCCATGTTGGGATGACTTCCTGGAGGCGGAGCTTCAGAAAGAGCAGCAGCTTCTTAAAGAGACAGAAACCCAATTTCAAAGTGTTATTTCTTTTAAGTCATCTGATTTGAATTTTCACAGCTGAAGGTAACATGGCTACTAGATTGTGCTATAAAATGGCACCATGTGCCTGGAAAACATGTTACCGCCCCTTTAAGGAGAAATCTCAATTTAAATTTCAAAAAGCGTTAACCATCCATTGCAAAGCAGCTCAGTTTTCCATGCTCTGGTACCGGGCCTGTACCGGGCTCACAGGGTCTGGTTTAACTCCTGACAGCTGCAGCGCCGCACCTGATACTCCTGTTTAAAAATTAACATCTGCACACAATTAGGCCTCATGAATATCCCAGGATGCTCTTGGGCCGCGGGCCAGCAGTGAAAGATGAGCCCCTGCTCTCTTCGTGTTTCTCTCTGCGCTGCATCAGGATGGAAAGAGGCGGGTCCGGTTCTCCCAGCTCTCACTGGGTTTCCGCGGCTCCCAGTCCGCCGCGGCCCGCTTTGATTCGCTGCCTCTGAAATTACATCTTTACCAGATGTAAGACAGCAGTGAATGGAGATAAATGAGGACAATGACAGTAAACCATCCCGCAGCATGACGGAGCCGCCGCCGCTGAATATTTGAAGGCTTCAGCCTGAAAACGCTGCAGCGCAGCAGGAAACATGCAAACCTGCAGAGTTTCCTTCCTTCTGGCTGCATGGAAGGAAAATCTAAAGAAACGACGAGTCTGGGCTTTTGGTCATAATGTTATGCCTGATAGTTATTTTAAAAAACAATACAGGCTAAGAATGTCTCATTTTGACGCAGCTGAAAAGTCAGGAAAACCTTGAAAAGATGAGGTTTTGGTTGTATCAGTGAAACCGGTTCTGATCGGGTCGGACCAGCAGGATGAAAGCCTGTCTGAATCGGCCGGTTCTGGTCGGGTCGAGGTTTGTGCTGTGGATCTGTGCGGCAGGAAGCGGCTCTGTGTGAACTCAGAACTTGTTCTTTGCAATCAAAAAGTTTCCTGCTTATAAATAGCAACCAGAACAATTCAAGGCTCGTTCATTTCAAAACAGGACTTCGAGAAGATGCAGCGTGTTCCCCGAAGGAAGAGCTGCTGTAGGTAAGCAAACGGGCCGAGCTGCTCTACTGGACTCGGCTAATTTTGGTCTGAGGTCTTGTCCCATATTTGGGTTTGGGTTTGCAACAAGCCGCACACGAGCAGGCAGCATCTGTTTGGGTCACCGCAGAGCAGTTACTGGCTGTGACCAACCTCCAGATAAATCCTCCGAATCTGGAGGATCCAGAGGATCCGGAGCGAAATGTTGAACTCATTCCCATGAATGTTCTTAAAGGGCCAGCTGCAGCAAAATGCACTTTAACAAACTGTTAAAACTTTAGAGCTTTCTCTGCATTCAGTAAGGATTCTTCATATTAAACACATTTTCACACTGATCGGTTGTTTGCCATCACAATCACAGACTTTGTGATACTAACTCAGAAATATTTGCTAGGAATTCTGCAGTATTTGTGCGCAGACATGACTTTTTGTACTTGCCATGTCGATCACAGGCAGCAGCGCTGTAAAAGTAAATGATTTTAAAATTTTGCACAAAATTTGCATTGAGCTCACAGTTATGCAAAAAATGTGAGCATCTGTTGATTTTGCCTGAAAAACTGCAGAAACTGATTGATGTAATTTGGTGTCTGGAATCTCGACGGCCACATAAGAAGCTTCGACGGGCCAGATTTGGCCCCCGAGCCTTGAGTTTGACACATGTAGAGGATCTGTTCAGGGCAGGCGGTGGAGGATCCTGAAGCAGAAAACCTAATCCACTCTTCTTCTTTGGATATTTTTCTGCAGCAGCTCCAGATAAAAGCAGCTGCTGAACGGATTTTGTGAGCTGTGGATGTTATTTCCCCTAAACGTTGCTTCCTGCACCAGAGCAGAAAGATGCATCGCTGCCAAACATCCTGGAGGTTGAGCTGCGTCTACAATCGTCGAGGTCAAAAGGTTCATGTCGACTTTCACTCTGTTAGCAGCTAAAAGCTGCAGGATCTCCAGCTCTGTTCTGGTGAAGTGAAAACAGGAAACCCTCTGAGAAACAAAAACCAGAAACTTTCACAGATTCCTGCTGATTATGGGAACAGAAAACACGTTTCTGATGGGAAACCGACGGCAACCGAGACGTTCAAAGAAGCTTCTGCAATCAAATCAAAGCCGTTTTTATGTTTACTGACAAATTACAGCAATCAGTCTCCACGTTTTCATGGAAATTCATGATTGTGACTTTATAGCAAATTTTCTGCAAAGTTGGTCAAAAACATTTGATTTAAGTGACAAACTCTGACCTGCAGGTGGCAGTA
Organism: Xiphophorus maculatus; assembly: GCF_002775205.1. Lineage (NCBI taxonomy): Eukaryota > Metazoa > Chordata > Actinopteri > Cyprinodontiformes > Poeciliidae > Xiphophorus > Xiphophorus maculatus. Next base: position 30,249,556 of record NC_036449.1, read on the forward strand.
TTTCATACTTGTACTACACTGCTGCCTCAGCCTTAATGCCATCGTCCGTGAGCGAACAAAAAGTCACATTTTGTCTTAGGTACACATATCGCAAAATTTTTCACAAAAATCACAACATGGCAAAAATTACAAAAAGTTGTTTGATATTAAATTGTAAGAATAGATGCCGACATTTATCAAAGTTTAACGGGTTTCATTAACAGGTTCTGGCACAACGGGCTCGTCAAGTTGATGGAAATGAGTCTGACCGCCTGACTGGACGATGTTTTGCGTTCTGGGCGCCGGTCGTCTGAATCAGCCGTGAACAGATGTCAGCACTGAAAGCCGACATGCGGCTCTTTCATGCTAATCGGAAACACTCTGGTGCTGCCGTACTTATGTGAAGTTCTCGTGCAAACATGAAACACTGGAGGCCTGCGGTCGCCTCATCTGCTGATGACTGTAAATATTAATGCCAGAGTGGCGTGAGATCGGCCTCGTCTCGCTGGCAGAAAGCTGCACATGCAGGGTGAGACTCTGCTGCAGGTTTCCTGTTGCTTTGCAAGCATTCTGCCGTAGGAACCACTTCTTAATCATCCTCTGCTTCTTGGCAGAGAGAAATCTGTTGAAACATAAGGCCCTTTCAGAAGCCCCGAGGGTAGAAGGCCTGCTGCCATAAAGTCATATCTGTTGGCAAGCTTCCCCAGGTCTGAGTCACTCGCCGAGCCAACAGAGCACACACCAACCCCGGAGCAACTGGGATCCCAGCGCAGGAGGAAAGCAGGAATTAATGGGAAGGCGTGAGAGTTCACGGTTCCTCCTCCTGGTCTGCCTCGCTCAGCTGGTCCAGCTGGTCCCCTGCAGAAACCAGACGCTGGCCGGTCCGCAACCGGACGCCTCCAGGAGAACGGACAAGCATCATCAACCCGAACCCGGCAAGAAGCAACAACAAACAGGAGTCTATTTCATCCGTCCATGGCCTGGACTCACTCATCCCTCTTCAGGGCTGAGGTGTCTGTCTCCAGGAATCACACCTCAAAACCAATCGACCCAACAAACCAAGGATCTCACCCAGCAGAGGTCAAGTCCAACCCGCAGCGTCCAGAGAGACACCAGGCCTGGTTCACATGGCAACATCTTCAAAACCTGAAAGACCCCGACACGATAAAAAGTCTCAAACTGATTTAATTCACCAAAATTCAGATGTTACTCTGGAAATCTCACAAAATCTCAAGACCAAACGTGAGTTCAGAGTAACCAAACATGGCCGACTGGTTAGAGGCAAAGCCGATAGTTTGTGACAACATTTAACAGAAAAACCGATACAGAGACGTTGACAACGTCCACCGGACTTACTAGTTGTTTTGTCTTTGGTGTATTTTGATTCCCTTCCATGTTTCTGTCACTTTGCCTTCTGATTGGCTGCATGTTGCATTCAATGGGCTGATATCGGACCAAGATAATCCAACATGTCGACATCCCTGATACCAGAGCAGAGCAGAACGCTCCGAACACACAGCAGCAAAGTCACTCAAGATCAACCTGAAAATCAGGGCATCCTTCAGTTGTAGGGAGAAATCAGCAGGACAATCTGTGAACTAGAAAACCACCTGAACTTTTCCAGCCCACAAAACACCGAGAAGTAAATGTGGTTTACTTGGCACATCGTCAGTCAAACCGCCGCATCATCATCATCATCATCATCATCATCAGCCAATTTTCCCAAGATGATCTTAAGACTTGGGGGACCATGAAACAGGTTCCCTTGTTTCGGGAACCTGAGGCGAAAAGTTGCCTCATGGAACGTCTGATATTCAAAAGTTGTTCAACTGGATCCGATTGGTTGACCAACTTTAAGCCGCTTTCTCTGGGGACAAATTAGCCAAAAAAGTCACATTTTAAGATCGAAGCAGACGTAGCGTGTCGATTTGTATCGACAGATTGTTTTTTTTATCTGCAGTGAATCTCAGTAGAAATGTGATGATTTTAACTTCCAACAAACCAAAACCAGCAGAGACACCGCCGGCTGTCGACCTGAACCTGTAGGCGGGGCTAGCTGGTTGACGGTTAGCTGGTTGACTGTTAGCATGTGAACGGCGCATCCTCTGGAGCATTCAGACTCCGAGGTCTCTGGGTGTAAAACTGTCTGACTTGTCATCACCACCAACCCACAATCCACACGGCCCCGCCTGAGTCGAACACACACACACACGCACACACACACACACACACACACACTTCTGACAGGCAGCTCCGGCTTCACGTGACGTCAGATAGCGATCGATGCTTCGCACAACGGCGGGTTATATTTAGAACAACAGAACACCTTCGTTCTGAAACCTTTGTCTGGACCAACTGGATCCAGTTGCTTGTGAGCCGATGAAACCCCAGAGTGACAGACACGCCTTAAATCATTCAAGACAAACGGCTCCATCTCTCAGCCTCACACACGCAGATTTAGTGGTAATCCGACTCTGAGCAGCCAGGCAGGGCGACCTGCGAACCCAACCTGCATCATCTCCCGTTGAGCCACGAACGATGCTTTACAAACTCAATAAAGAGATAAATTTATGAGCTGACAGACACAAACCATAACAACCACGCTCCAAAACGACCACGAGTCACGTTGCGTCGCTTCTTCACTTCCTGCTTCAGTCATTCATCCAGCAGGGCTGCATCCGATCTGCATGGGGCCCGGGGCGGAAAGACCCCGGATCTACCTCTGGCTAAACCCTAAACAAAAAATGCTTCTGGGTTGTGTAGCCATTTTCATTCCTTACATTTTGCATTTTTATTTAAAAAATGTGTAAATCTTATTGGTAATTTTTATCCATCCATCCATTTTCTAACACCTTGTCCCTTAGAGGGGTCAGGAGGAGCTGCTGCCGCTCCAGCTAACAGCGGGTCACCTGGACAGGTCGCCTGTCTGCCGCAGGGCAGAGTCATTTTTATATCAAAGTGATTCAATTAACTGTAAAAACAAAAGTGACTGAATCATTTCGTGAAGTTACAGGTGCAGACCAGTTTGCATATCCCTCGGGCCGGCACAACAAACTGCCACGCAAGAAGAAATAGAAAACTGTAAAAAGAAAAATTTTAACAACAGAAAATGTGTCAACATAAAGCAGAGAAAATACAATTCTTGTATCAAAATGATTAATTTTTAACTCTAAATGGTTGAAATTTGATTTGAAACTGAGGCTGAATGTTTACAGGGGCAGCAGTTTTCATATTCCTCGGGCCGGCACCACAAATAGTCAGAAAAGAGTCAACTGTAGAAAAGAAAATTAAGAAAGGCTTTTTGAGGCTGTTTTCCTTCCATACATTTTGCAATGTAATAAAATAAACTGCATACAATTAATTTAGCAAAGTAGAAGTGGAATAAAGTGTAACGTTTGAATCAAAAATGATTCATTTTTAACTGGAAGCATTTTAAATTTGAACTAACTGCTTACAGGTGCAGCGCAGTTTGCACATTCCTCGGGCCGGCTTACCTCCGGTCGCGGCTCCGGCGGCGGCGGACTTGTAGCCCTTCTCGTTGGTGCAGACGCCGCGGCCGTGCAGCAGGGCGTGCAGCGGCTTCTCCTCGCCGCTGCGCGGCAGGCAGCGCAGCCCCTTGGTGCAGGTGCCCGTGTAGACGCCGCACGCCTGACCCTCGGCCAGCGCGCAGGTCAGGCAGCAGCCGCAGCCCGGCTCCTTCACCAGCTGGCAGCCGACGGGCACCGGCGGGCACATGGACAGCGCCTTGTCATCGCACGGCTCGCAGGGCACGTAGGAGGCCGAGCAGCGGGAGAGCCCCAGGATGATGGTGAGCAGGAGGCAGCAGCTCAGGAACATCTTCAGTCCGTCCCGGTCTGACGGACAGCCCGACTCAGAGCAGATAATCCGATTCTCACAGTTTATCCAGGAGTGCAGCTCTCCAGTAAACCCGTCATGAACAGCAGGAGTTCTCTCTGGGCTTCAGGAGTTTTTCTCTCTGGGAGTAAAAAAGCCAACCAGCGGCAGCAGCGGCGGTCCTGCGCAGCCTGTCCTTCCTGTTGGACTCCTGCAGACTTTCTCCAGCAGCAGCAGCAGCAGCAGCAGCAGCAGCAGTTTTCCTCAGCAGACTGATCAGCTGCAGACCCGCCGAGCCTTTTTAAAACAGCCGAGCGCAAACCCGGGACCATGAATACGGCGAGCAGCAGCAGCAGAGGGAGGCGCACTTGTTCCCGGCCTGGCCGGCGGCCAGCAGGAGGAGGATCCCAGTTTCACCCCGAGCCACCGGGCGACGGCTCAACTGATGCGCAAAACCTGCGGATCCCGCAAACAAAACCACTTGTGCACCGAACCACGCGCAGCTTCTGACGTTTGCTCACAAAAAGTGAAAGAGAAAATCAGAGTGGAGATGTTTTCTGTTTGACCGAAAATCCCCGCAGTTTGTCTGCTGTCAGCGCAAATGAAAGGAAAAGTGCAGGGAACAGTTTGGGAAACCCCCCACTGTTTGCATTTCTTCTCGGTTTGTGCGCAAATTCTGTCTGAACTCCGCAGCACCTGTTGCGTCCAGAGGGAAGCAGGTTCTGCTGCGCTGCTTTAGCCGCAAAGCAGCGCAAAGTGCGCACAGGGCTGCGCTGTTCTGCTGCAAACCGCCGTTCTGACCGCATTTTCTCCGCTTTTAATGCAAAACTCCGGAGAAACCCGCAACTTTTCTCGCTGCATTCTGAAGCTGGACGCCCGAGGCTGAGCTCGCCGCTAGAAGGCGCTGTTAGCAGCGCTTCCATCCGCCCGGCATTCCTCAGAAATGACAGTTTTATCACATTACCAGCCCCAAACTCCGACTTGAAGCTGTAATCCACGCTCTGCTGAGAGAACAGAAAAACTCAGCTTTTCCGTGGAGTGAGTGACTGCGTAATGATTTAATTTGACTGGTTTGGTTGCAGAGCCGAGCTGAACATCCAGGCTGCTCGCTGCATGGCTGATGGAATCAAAGCCGACATATCTGCGGGTTCTGCTCCCGCTTCCTCCGGCTCTTGTTTTGGAGGGACACGTTGGGAACGTTTTAGTCACAAACGAGTCCTGCAGCTTCGACCCAAACAACAACAAATAAAAGCAGTTTCCAGAAACTGAGGGGCGTGACAGGATCCTGGGAGACATAAATCTGGTGATAATGAAGAGATTAATTAGGACAATAAAGCAGCAGGGTTTTAATGATGCGTCTCTGCAGGGGAAATTTCCTCCAGCTAAAGGATGTACATCGTGCTCTTTTTTTGACCACTGAAGGAACTCAATGTTCCAGCTCTTTTCTTCCCCTCTGCTCCCCATTCTTTGCTCGATGCAAATCCTAATTCCCCCCGGATCTATTCATGCATCAATCCATCTGTTCCTCCCTCGGAGCGGCACCACCCTCCTCCTCCTCCTCCTCCTCCTCCTCCTCCTCCTCCTCCTCCTCCTCCTCCTCCTCCTCCTCCTCCTCCTCCTCCTCCTCCTTGCATCCTTCTGGCCTAAGAAGCTCCAGTGCGTTTGAAAAGTGCAAACTCATGTCTGAACATCTGAAATTCTCCTCTGGGTTTTGGACTCTTACCACCAAACCAGAGGCGGAGAAAATACTCAGAAAGTCCAAATAAGTAAAAAATAAAAGTATTAAAAGCAAAACTACAGAAGACGGTTTGGACCACTGGAAAAAATGTGAGATTAAAGTTGATTTGGAAAAAAAAAGTTCAAATTCTGAGTATTTCAAAAATTTGGCTCTAAAGTCAGAAAAAAACAGTCAGAAATTTGAGATTAAATTCTGAGATTACAGTCATGATTGGTTTTTGTTTGGTTTTTTCAGTTGCCTTTATCTTCTTCTCTACCAAAAGTAAAAACTTTCTAAAAAAGTTTCTAAAAATACTCAAAATATTCAAAGTAAAACTTTTTGTTGAGCTCAGTTTGGATCCTGAGTTATTTTGAAGTTTATTTTATTTTATTTGTCTCTTTTTTTGATCAGTTTTATTTCCATTCAGTCCTTCTTACTGGTGATTTCTGTTTCTCTGGTTTAGGAGTCAATTTATGAGACAATTTTGAGATTAATCAAAAAAAAAAAAATCTTTAAAAAAAAAGAAATTTTGGGCTCCAAAAGTAAAAAATTTGCCAGAGAAAAAAGAGAAATTTTGAGATGAGTCTAAAAGAAGCTCTAGAGCTTGAAAAGTTAAAACATGTTTTAAAAAATGTTTTAACTCTTCAGGTCCAGAAAACGTTCATGTTTTTCTAGAAAATATGGGAAATTAATCTCAAAATTTCTGAGTTTTTTTCTCGCCATAGTTTGACGTGCAGCTCAGAAATGTCATTTTTATAGAAAGTTTTCTGTGTTTTCTTTCCAAATTTACTCCTTTTTTGTTTTTCACATATTTTCTAGTAAAACGTTGAGATATTCTGGGCTTGTGAAGTCGAAATGTTCAACTTTTGGAGCTTTAAAAATGGAAACATTTCAGAGTTTTATTCTTTCACATTTACTCCTTTTTTCTGTTTAACGGCTCTAATGTGCCTCCATAAAAATCTGAGTGGAGAAAAATAAAAAGCAGGAGCCAGGATTTGTTTCAATCAAGTAATTTTCTTTTTCCATAACTCAAGTTAGAATAAATTAATCTGGCTGCCATTTAAGTAATTACAACATAGATTTATGACGCTACGCTCCCTAAAATTACTCAGGTTAATGTTATTCAATCAGTTAATTTAAGAAGAACTAAACCGTTTGGAGGCAGCCAGTTGAGAGGATCAGTAATAATGTTTTACAGTGCATGGCTGGCAGTCACCTCCATCAGTTTGACCCCGTCGGTGACCCCTGACCGTGCCGTGCCAGCCGTCCTGCCACTGAAACGCTGCGCTCTGATTGGCTGCCGCGCGGCTGCGGTCGTAAATCTGCGCCGGTCCTCGTATTCAAACACGCTGCAGCCGAGCCGAGCTTGGACCGAAATAAAAAAAGCCACAGATCCATTTCTGAACTTTTAATTCCAAGCTTTTAGAACAGCTTGTTCCTGAGAGAGCCGTTTTATTTTCTGGAACGTCGCAGCAGGTTGGACTCATGTTATGAAGTGACATGATTACATGATGACATGATTAATGAAATTTCACGACTTGGTGGACTGTTGGATTCTGTAAGCTATGTTTAAATGCATAACAGTAAATTACCAGCACATTTGCAAAAGACATTTATTAAAAGAGACTGCATTTATAATTTGAGAAGAGATTAAAAAAAGAACTAAACAAATGAAAACCAGAAGAGATCCATTTTTTTGCTCCAGTTAATCTTTTTTCATTCAGACTTTACACGTGACGTTTAAGCTGCAAACAAATGAAATGAAGAAATTTAACCTCTGATGGATCCTGCCATGACCTTTGACCCCAAACCTTCAGCTGGATGCGCCGCTGAAGGAGACTCCCTGCGGTGCGTCTGCTCTGGTTCTGCTGCAGCTTTCCTCCTGTTAACGGAGAGTTTTCCTTTCCGCTGTCGCCACATGCACTGGGTTCGAATCACCAGCCGTGTTTCCATCGCCTCAGAAAACATCAGTGGAAAAAATACTTCACATAACTTCCTCAGTTTCACAGAAAATATTTTTCTGTTTGCTTGAGGTGGAATTCTGGTTTTCTGAAAAGCAGTTAACGAGTTAAAGTTGTTAGCTAAAACTAGCCTTTCCTATTTATTCATGTTGTAATTATGACTCAGTTCTGCAGTAATAAAGTCTAAATCATTCAGTCCAGAATAATAAATCTGAACTGGACTGCTGATCCAGTCTGGTCCCCCTTTCATCCTTCACATGTATTTAAATCTAATCTATCAAGCATGGCGGTGGCTGCGTCATGCTGTGGGGCTTCCATTGACAGTCCCATTGAGACGTCTGGATTCGTTAAACCAGTATGTTGGATGTTTGGATCCCAGTTGGGCGTTCCAGCTGGAAAATGATCCAAACTGGTTCTGGAATAAACTGGCTAATTTTAAGCTAACTGAAGATTTGATGTCAACTTCCAGAAAACACCAGAAGAGCCTCAGGTCCCTCGGGAATGGACGCCGCCGGGATGCTAATGCTAAGTAAACACTGGAGGCAGCATCAGAGAAACAACTTCAAACTTTCTGTTGCCCAGAATGAGTTATGACATTTTTTACTCTGCATGTTGGACATTAAACTCCGAGCTTCCTGTCTGCAGGCTGTCAGAGATCCTCAGACGTGTTTGAGTTCAGATCATTCCTGCGTTCAGGTGATTTTATGGTGTTTATCTGCCTTTCATCTGGAAAATAGAGAACAAGAAGCGGCTCGTGACTTTCCACTTCGTCAGGTCGTCACGTTCCGCGGCGCTCTCCAAACCCAAAGCAGCAGCGCAGCTCCAGCAACAAACCCTCTGCTCTGCTGCTCATTCAAAAGCTGCAGGTGCGTCTGCTCTGTGTCGCCGCGGCTGCAGGTCCGACCGGCTGTAATTCAGCCCACATGCAGAACCGCCACACGAGCAACAGGCTTCTGCAGCCAGAGGAGCCGTCATGGACGCTTTGGGGTTCGCATGCAGACGTCACCGTTTCATCACATCGTTCCCACATGTCTGAACCGAAAATGATCCGCGCCATCTTGGTAGGAAAACAGCACAGAGCGTAGCTGAGCCAGCAGAAATAAAGGCTATGGACACACTTGACCAATGAGCAAGAGAAATATATATAAACAAAATGGCTGCTGTCGGGATCGACCCGAATGAGACGGAGAACGGAAACATCCATCCATCCATTTTCTAACACCTGGTCCCCAGTGGGGTCAGGAGGAGCTGCTGTCTCTCCAGCTAACGTTCCGGGCGAGAGGTGGGGTCACCTGGACAGGTCGCCAGGTGACCCCTGGCGCCACTCCATGCAGAAAGACCTCAGGGTCGGGAATCGAACCCAGGACCTTCTTGATTCAAGGCAACAGTGCTACAGAGCAGCCAGAATGGAAACATGTCAGACGTCAATGTTAGTGAATATGAAGAGTGTTTATTCACCTGAATAACGAGGTTCTGGTGACTGGCAGCCTGAGTACATGCAGTAACAAACATGTTGGCTACATTAGCTAAGCTAACTGCTAGTTCCTCAGTAAGTGTCACTGATATTTATCTTAGTATTACACAGAGGAGGCGAGAGAACTCACAAATTGTAATGGAGTAATAGTTGTAATATGAACGAGGAAATTTGACTTTTTCACGGCGGTTTGAAAACTTAATTCTGATCTTTTCATCCAAACAAACTTTGATTTGAGTCACTTCTATATTAAATTGGTTAAATTGGTTACATATCAAATCATTTCCGAAGTGCTTATGGCCTGAAACAGTCATTTTCTGTGACTTTTCACTGATTCCTCTAAACGTCTTGTCGCCTGTTCTCAACTCTGACTGCCTGAAACTCCCTGAGGGAACGGACCGACCCGAACGGGTTGAAAATTTTGACCGAATATAAAAATATCCAGGCAGCATCAGGAGAGGCTAAAGTAAAGTTCTCCACTCAGACAGAAAGCCGAGCTGCGGCCGGTCGTGTTCAGTCATGGTTATTTATAATAACAGGTTCTTGCTGTTTTAGATGAATGGAAACTTCTGGGTGATGAACGTTGAACTGGTCTGGAGTCAGTCCCAGTAAAAAGCTTTAGAGATCCCAGGCGTAAAACTGAAGATGTCTTCAGCAACGTGTTGCTTTCGCTGCCCATCTCGGACACCTCCGGCTCCTCGGATTGCTCTTTGCTTTCGGAAATTATTCAGGAACATCTGCAGACTAAAAACAGCCGGCAGCTTGTGAGGTTTTACACGGCCAGCTTATCGCTCAGATAAGCCCTCCCTCCGACTCGCGTTACAGCCTCATGCAGGTCTCCTCCCGGGGAACTTCACCCCGACTGGAAAACCCGTCCACTCGGGCGCACGTCCCACCCGCTGTTGACAGCAACGCCATGGCAACGCTGTCAACTGCCACCAAGATGCCATCCGAGTCACGGCCAGCTGGAGAGTTTGAACTTCCAGTAAACTGATTTTTTATCTTGAAGTGTTTGGCTTTCGCTGAGCCGGCCCACATGCTCAAGGAAACCCACAAAGTTTCCTTCTGTCGTTCAGGCAACGCGTTGCTGATCCGATCGCCGGTTCTGTTAATCCTCTGTTGCTGTTTGACCCGTTTGTTCTCTACGCCTCATTAAAATCTGAGCTGCAAACATCAATGCTGGATGTGAAGAATCGTTTTTACAGTGATCAGATATAAAACTCCAGATAAGTTCAGGTTTGTTTCTTGTGAAATCGTTGATTTGATGTTTTTCACTCAGAGTGGAAGAAATAAAATGAGACTGAATGTGTTGCAGGTTTACGCTGCGGATAATGGAGTCAGCAGCATGTTGACAAACGGCTCAAACCAGATATTTAGCACTTTCATCTCACTGTGTGATGTTAAAAAAGAAAAATCTTCTCCTGTTTTTGAATAGTTTGGTTTATCAAAATTATTTCCACCTGCTAATTCAGAATCAGCTTCATTTGAGAAAACAAACCATTTTAAATATAAAGATTTTCTTGTGAATATACAAAGTTTTTACAGAAGAGGAAGACATGTTTGAATTAGGACAGATATTCATGGTACCAGCCTGAATACTGAACTCTAAACAGTTCATGTCCAACATGTGCGGGATCTGCAGAGATGGTAGTTGCCCTTTTCCTGACCTTTGACATGTACAAGTCAAATCTTGTAGATGTTATGAACGTTATGACGCATGTCTCACTTCGGCGACATAAAAGTCGTATAAAATGCAGCAGTTCCGACTGCAGACACTTTAAAAAGTACCAGGTAAAATTGACCTGAAGTGGAACAGATCAGGGTTTCTGGAGGGAGAGCAGATATTAGGCTGTTCAGATTGCATGAAAAAGCAGTTGTAGCTTTAATTAGCGACAGACTTTGGTAAATATCAGCGTACAGATGAAACCAGACTCCATGTTTTTGTAAGATCGCTCCCTCAAACGGCAGGAGACACAGTGAAAGCAGAAGTGGCCCAAGAACAGAGCCCTGCGGTTCACCCAACGGCAAGGAAATGACTGGAACCCAGACATTGCTCTGGTTGAGAGAGCAGCCATCAGACCCAACTGGAAAAGCAGTTACCACATTCTGCAGGAGGACGCGACCGATATCACGGCAGTCTGAACCATCCGGTCCTGATCCAGAAAATCCCATTAGTTTCACGTACATACATGACACTAAATCGTGTCCGATAGTTTTCAAACTGTCATGTTGCACCTTATCCAACTTTTACATCACTGACATGAGATCTGCACCAGAAGAAGCCAGACGGTAAATCTGGCTGAAGCTAACGAAAGGCCGTTGCTGTTAGCTTCCTTCGTCTGGAGACGATCTGGTGACCAGGCTGTTGCTTCTCTACAACTTTAAAATCCACAAGAGAAGGCGGCCATCTTTACTGACCTAACCCGAGCGCTGCTGGGGGACGGCGTCGTTCTTCTGCAGCAAACAGAAATCTGACTGCTTCGCATTTAGTCAGTAGCTTGAACGACGGCGTGGAAAAAAATGGATTTCAGGAAAAAATCTTAAGTTAACATCAAAACCTGCAGAGAGAAAGAAATTAAAATGTAATTCATAACATCTACAATATCTTACTGGTACAGGTCAAAGGTCAGGGAAAGGGCAACTAACATTTCTGCAGATCCCACATATGCTGGACATGTGCTGTTCAAACATGTCTTCCTTTTTCTGCAAAAGCTCTGTATAAACACATATTTACAAGAAAAACGTTTTTATTTATGTCTAAAATGCAGATTTTTGTTTGCTGAAACTTGGCAGATGAAAATAATTTCAGTCAGACGTATAAATCACTGAAGACTCGCCTCGTCGAGACGACGGGATGCGACTGAACCGACCCGTTGTTGTTTTCAGGAATATGGATGGTTTTCATTATGAAACATAAACTCTGCCATTTCTTGAGTTTTTGTGTCGTCATGCTGAGCAGTTTGCATGCCGTCCGGCTGACATGCGTGGGAATCCGGCTGCGTACGTGAAGGAGACCGGCCCGGTCCAAACTGACTAATCCCATAAACAAATATTTGAAATGTGCGTGGAGAGATCCTTCAAACACGTCCAAACAGTGACCTCAGGCTGCCACGTTCAGCCCACGCTCACGTCTTAAAACAAACATCTGCATTAAAATTCCTCCGCAGGCGGAAAGTCAGAGTTACATAAATAGATGAAAACAAACAGAAATGTCGTTAACAGAGCTGCAGCCATGTTCTGCTGAAACCTGGTGATTCAGTTTCATTTAAAACCTGCAGAACAAAAACAGACATGATGAACCAGAACCGAGTGGATAATCACCCAGATGAGGTCTGCCTCTGGTTCAGACCTCATCTGGATTCATTATCACAACAAGCTGTTTATTTTACACAAGGGTCTCCAAACTGAGGCTCGGGGGCCATTTCCGGACCTCCGGATGATTTTCTTCGGCCTGTTAAAGTACAGTTTGGGCCTTTTATAAATAAAATCTTCACAATTATTCTGCTTATGAAATGATGCCATTTATATCAAAGATAATTTTAAAGGTCAAATTAAGATTAATCACATTTAGTTTTTTAGTTTTTTTCTTAACATTTTTTACTTTTTCATGTTTTTGTAGAAAATTTTAAGATTAATCTCAAAGTTTCAGAGATTTTTGGTGGAATTATTTTCTGACATTTCCGTCGTATGAATCACAGCCTGAACAACAAAAAGTGTCTGGATGGAGCTTCAGTCTCTCGGCTGCCGACATTTTGTCACGTTAAAATCTCTCATGACACCAAAGACGCTTTTTATTCCTGAAGAAATATTTAGAAAAATCCGAGAATTTTCTGTAACTGACAGCTTGTATGCAGCAACAAAGGGCGATTTCTCTGTTTTTAAAAACCTAAAACCTTCAGGCCGATCTGACCCAAACCAGATGATTCTGCACAGTTTGAGGTTAAACCCCCCCCGGTTCTGTTTGGTAAAACGGAGCCGTTTCAGCGGTTCTCGGCATTAACGCTGCCTCAGATGAAGACAAGCATGAAAACCAGAATATATGGACCGGTGGAATGTGGGCCGGTTTATTCGGCATTAATTACAGGTTCTTCTCTTCGTCGCTCTGCGTCTCGGAGGCCGAATGGAGACGTTTTCCTCCGGGCACGGCGCCGCTTCCTCAGCTTGACCTGAGCGCCGTCCCGGCCGCTGGGTGAGGGTTTGAACATAAAACCTTTCCTCTGGATGTGAGCAGCTGTCTGGTTTGGGTGATTAAAGAGTTGGGTTTGAATCCTGATTTGGTCGGAGCGCCGCTGCAGCGGAGAAGCACAAACTGGACACGGAGGCTTTGACAGAGGATATAATTACACAGTGAATTATTCAGCGGCTCCAAACCCAAACATGAAGGCTTTCATTTTCTAAACCAGCTTACAAGAGAGCCGGAGCCCAGAGGAGGCGCTTCCTGGGACCGCGCACCTGGTTTCAGGGACGCAGATACAGCGTTTTATTTCAACCTGAAGCAGCAGTAAGTGGGGGAGGGGAGCGGGACACTGGGGATCTGGTGACGGCATGAAGAGAGGCAGATGATGGGGCCGGTCTCCTCTGAGCGCTCGGCCGGGGTTCTGGACCAGGACGGCAACAATGGCTGGAGTTTACTTTAGAAACCTTGAGCAAGAGCGTCGGGTCGTTATGGCCCCGCCATGATTACTTTGGACCAACCGGCTGCGGCTCGAGCAAATGGAGCTGAAAAGCTTGAGGTCGAAATGAGAGGAGAGGCTGGAGCGGGTTCTGGTTCTGGAGGGTTTCACTGAAATCAGCCAGAAAAATAAGTTACAGAAACAACAGGGATCTTCTTATTAATGAGAAGAAACAGAGAGGAAGGCAGATCACCAGGAAGAGATTCCTCCAGCCGGGGTTGTGCAGAGTAGATATGAGGAGTCAGTATCTTCTGCTCATTAGTAATACATTTATTCTGGCTGAGGTTTTAATCCAGTTTCAAAGATACTTTATTAATCCAACAGGGAAATTAAACTCATATTCCAGGTTCTTCAAAAAAATGATGCTTTAGACAGGAACTCCTGCAGCAGTCTGTTATACAGCATGTCTGAAGAAGCTTCTGACTGAAGACACGGCAGCAGTCTCATCAATCTGTACTTTCCTTGGTTTTATGAAGATTTCTTCTTTAAACCATCATCTATAGAGAGTCCACTAGAACCAGGATCAGGACCAGGACCAGGCCTATAGCCAGAACCAGAACCAGAACTGATCCAGAACCAGAACCAGAACTGATCCAGAACCAGAACCAGAACCAGCCTTCTTTACCAGGTTGTTGAGCGTTTTTAACTCTCTGGTTCTAAACTTTGAGTTTCCAGCAAAATGTTTAGCTTAACTAAAAATATGGTTTGAAGTTAAACATTTATGTTGCCAGCTAAAAATCCACATTGATGGTTAATTTGCAATATATTTAGCATCAATGTGGGTATTTAGTTCGCAAGGTAAATAATTAGCTCCAAATTAAATATATAATTTTAAACTAAATGTTTAGCTTCCCACCTGCTGTTCAATGCTACCTAGCTTAGCTACTTTGTTGCTATTTTTAGATTCTCTAAAATCAACGCCTGATGAGTTTTTTTTAGTTTATTTGGAGACATTTGGAAACTGACATATAAACTGGAGGTGGGACTTGGTTACATTTTTAAACAAGTTACTTGCAGGTTCTGTAATTAATTAATCAAAATCAATCACATTTTAACTTAAAACTATATATTGACATAAGTAACATTTTCAGTTCAAAAACCGTTTTTCTTTCTGCTGCTAAATTATTGAATAAACATAAATATCATGTCGACGGATGTTTCTACTTTTTAATCTCCTCCTCGCCCATCAGATTGGAGCAAAGTGTTTCAGGAAACCCTAATGATTGTTCTGCATTTTGAATCCTTGCAAGGACTGCTCTAAGCTGCTTTTTATATTGACAGCATGTTATATTTTATTTTTTATTTTATTTTATCTACAACTACTACTCAGTGGTGGATGTTGTCTCTATGCTGTAACTGCGAAATAATTTCCCTGCTGGGATGAATAAAGTTATTCTATTCTATTCTATTCTATTCTATTCTATTCTATTCTATTCTATTCTATTCTATGATCGCTCATGGAGCTTCTTTAGAAATATGGACGTTGACGTTAGCATTAGCAGCTACATCTTTAGCATTCAGATGCTTTCTTAGCTTAGCATAGCTTTGCTGATAGGCTAACTCCTTTTAGCAGAACGTGAGCACACTTGTTTACGTTGTGTGTTGCTCCTACCGGATCCTCCCCCAGCAGCCTCGGTTGCTGCGGCACACGACCTGCTCAGGGAGGGGTCAAAGGGCGTGTGTCAGCATGTGGGCCTGTTTTCAGCATTTAACTGCTGACCTGTGAGCTGTGTCGCATTGCACCCGTTTAAAAGGTCAAGACGTTTGTAACCTGGTGTGTTTCTGCTGGATTTGACCTTTGACCTGGTGGAGGACACTTGCTCTGTTTGACTCACCAACAATAGGAACCTTTCATGGGAGCGAAACAGGCAGAGCATCTGTTTCTGGTCAGCAGCAGAACCTGGAGAAAACCGGGTTTAAAACCAGAAACCTGCAGATCAGCATTCTGACCAAACAATTATCAATAATTTATGACAGAGTGTTCAAACATATCAATACAGGGAAAAGTCAGAATGGGACCAGTATGAAATTGTAATATTAGGAGGATAAAGTAATCATTTCTTGAAAACTCAAACAAAATAAACTATTTAAAATTAAAATGAGGAATGTTGAGCATGTTGTTGCTCTTTAGTTTTGGTTTATCTTTATCTTTTAACACATCAGCATTAAATTATATTCAGTAGCAGAACTTTGAAACGTTGAGCAAAAACTCAATCCAAGATTTTTTCTCATGAAAACTTGGATTCCGTCCAAGTTTACAATTTTTTCTGACTATATTGCGTTTTTACTCCCTGATAAATTCCTGTATGATTCCTCATTTAGACTTCTGTCTGTCGGCGCCGACCAGAGATGATTTCTCTGATAAATCTGCTCTGAAGTCGGCCATGAAATGAAAGCTACACCAGAGCAGCAACTTCCAGGTTTCTTGGGAAAACATGACTTTAGTTTTGCAGCTTTATGGCTGAATCTTTATGGGTCTTGCCGTTTGGTGCAGACGCAGCTGGGATGTCGGTAGCAACGGAAACTTTTCTCCTTTTGCACGATAACGACGAATTTCGCAGCTCCGCTCAACCAGAACGGTACTCCGAAATATGCGCAGAATGCAACCTTGTTAAATGAGCAAGTGAAGCATCGCCATGTTCTCAACGTGATCCAGATGTTTTAGAAACACACATCTGGTCTCCAAACCCGGGGTCCTGTCAGGATATTCCAGCAGAAACTCAGATTATGACGATGAAGGAGATGGGAAGTTGCTGATGGGCCGCCGGCACCGACCGGCCGGCCGGCCTCGGCGGCGGCTCGGCGTTGCAGGTTTTGTTTCAGCAGGTCCAGTTCCACGTGCGAGCCGCCGCCGTCTGCTCCTCTCGTGACAGACTCTGCACCTGGAGCGCTGCCGTGTTGGCAAGCCGCAACAAGAACTGATGAGCTACTCTAACAAAAACTGCTGATGAGCTCAACTCTCTGCCTGCTGCACACGACACTCTGGCTTTATGGTTCAGTTCTGTTCTCGTTATTCAAACATATTAATTCTGCACTTTTGGGGAATTAATTTGCAATTTTCCCTCAAACTAAACAACCGTCTGTTTTGATTAGAAATAGGAGAAAGTTTCACAGATTCAGTGAAGCTGTGAAGAGACGATCACAGCAAGAATCGGTCCAGACCTCCTGCTTACCGTGGACAGTGGTGGGCACCGCTAGCTGAAACTTTAGCAATGCTAACCCTAAAGCGCTAATCATAAACATTAGCAATGCTAATGCTAATTAGATATACCAATATGGTATTTAGTGAAAGCTAGCGATAAAGTGCCAACATCAATTCAAATTATATCTGCCATTAAGGAACTACAAACCTCAAACACAAATTTAACTTTATCATTTAATTCACATGTTCTATAATATTGTATTTATGTTCATATCTTGTTTCACTACTGTTGTTATTTATTTTGTTGCTGTAAGTTTTTAAAAGTTACTGGAAAAGAAGGAGGAGAAGAAATGGAACTGCTCCAACCCCAGGGTCTTACCCCCTTCAAAATAAGAGCATGAATGTATAGACATTTTTTACAAAAACCAAAACTTCAACACAGATGTTTAACTTTACTCAACTGAAAGTTTACAAAACAGTCAAGTAATTTAGAGCTTTAAAATTTATCTGTAAAAATTAATTTAGGTTGAGCAAAATGGCATGAATACTTTTAATGAATGTTCATGGGCTGCAGGGAGAAATTGTTACGTTATTTGAAATTGTAAATAAATTCACTAAATAACTACAAAAATTATTAGTGAATAATTCTTTGTAGAATTATTATTACCCACCATGGCATGGTGCTGCTCACAGAGGGTAAAGAAAGAGAAGCCGCTCTGCCGTCCTTCATTTGCCACGTTGTCGTCCAGAGAGGAGACCTCCTGCAGAAAGGTGGCGCTCTTTCTCTCAGGGAAAAAAAAAGAACGTTAGTCGGTTTTCAGACGCGACCTTCCAGGGACTCGCCGCCTGAATTTGGACAAACGTCTACATTTCACTCAAACTGCCTCCATTTTGGATTTTATGGCTGCGGTTGCTCAGGCAACTGCATTCCTGCTGCTTTTTGTGATCCAGAGCGCGAGTTAAGCTAGTTCAGTTAGCATAGCAACACAGCTGCCTCTATATTTGTTATCTGGAGGAGACTGTTGATGGCTCATACCTTCTCCGTCCAACCACACAGTAATCCTGTCCGTTTGGTGATGGAGGATGATGGCATGGTGCTGCTCATAGAGGGCAAAGGTCAGCATGATGTAACAGCCGCAGCGCCTCGTTGTTTTGGGCGTCTTCATGGATAATATCTGGGAGTTTTGTCATCAGATGTAGTGATGCTCAGGTATTCTGATGTCATGACACTTGAATGCTAATCAGATTAGCCACGCTGAGCAGCGCAGCCTCAGGCAGTGACGACATGCTAATGACACTTGCAGAAATTGTCTCATGAATAATTTGCCTGTTTTTTTTCTCTGTGGATGAAATCATGTTTTGATAAAACGACTGGAGTCGTGTCTGAAGGCAGAGAGGCTCTGCTTTGTTCCTGAAACCCCTGAAGCTTTTATTCCTCTCTAGTTGGAAGGTGTTCGGTTTGCAGTAAAAGCTTTACAAGTTCTGGAGCTGAGCAGAATCTGGAGGTTCTGGTAAGGCCCGGCTCACTTTCTTCATCAACACCATAGGGGCCAGAAAGCAGATGCTGCATCTGGAGCTTTAAGACCGCTTAACAAACTTGACCTGCACTTAATTAGAGAACAAAGTTGTTTTTTTAAGCCTTTCTTTAATTTTTAACAGACTTTCTCATTTGGCTGAAGTGTCTCTAGTTGTTTTTTTACTGGGTCCATATGTTTGACCAGAAAAACATGCTGCGACATGCAGAACTTGTTCATTTAGTGTAAGATTTTGATTAGCCTGGTATTTAGGCAACACAAAAATAAAAGTGAGTATTTAATATTTTTTAGATACCTTCTAAAAATGCTTAAACTGCCTATTTTAAAAGTTTTAACACTAAATATAGCTTTATTTGCTTTAGTACGTTCAGTAGAAACTGTAGCAGCCAGCATCTACAGTTTCAGTATTCTTGCTTCTGAGGGTTCAGCCAATCAGCGCCACGGAATTTAAATGGCGCTCCTGGATTGGTTGTTTTTCAAACGCCAGCCAATAGCATCTCAAGCAGCATTGCTTCAGTATTTCAGCATGTAGAAAGTCCGGTTTGTTCGGGGAGATGTGAATGCTAATCAAACTCTAAAAAATCAAACTCTGGTCCTGCGAACCTCAGTCTGGGTTCGGCTGAAGTGAACTCTGGGTCGGTTTGAATGCAGATGTGAACGCCAAGCAGACCAGAGAACGCTCCAAAAGCAGGAAGAGCAAGGCATTCTGGGTAAGTATAGTCCATTTAGGATTTATTTTGTAATTTATTCCAGAAACGACTGAGCAAACAGAGACTTGGCACTTCAGCTGTCAGTGGGATGTTTAACTATAAAACAATATTCACACATATTGAAACGTTCCAGAGGTTCATATTCCAACCACAAACCTCAATATATTTTATTGGACAAACCAACACAATTTTGAACATAGTTAAAAAACAGATTTGAGGTGATTCGTGGATTTGTCCCCGGCCCTGCCTCAGTCTGATACCCATAAATTAAACCAGTGACTCCATTCATCCGGTGTTTCTCCTGCAGGCTCAAACAGGACGTGGATGTTATCTCCATGTTGTGATTCAAACAGATTCAGAGCCGTGCTGATAAGCCAGGCTGAAAGCTGTTAGTTAGCACGGCTTCAGAAGCATAAAGTGTGAAGCTGATAATCTGAGCCTGATAACGAAGATGATGTCACTCCGTTTATCAAACGTAATATTTCTGCTTAAAAGCACTTTAACAAACTCAGATGAACCAGTGAGCCGGTTCTGCAGGCCTGACGGTTCCCTCAGCAAAAATCAGAACTTCCATCATTTACTGGTTCTGCTTCAGTTTCTGAACTCTGCAAACCTTCATAGCTCTTTCAATATCCTACCACAGCGTTTTATTCAAGTTGAGGGCTAGACTTTAACTAGGTCACAGCAGAACCTTGATTATCTTCTTTTCCACCCGCTCTGGTTTGGATTGGTTGGACAGATGGGTTCATGTTTGACTCCAGAATATTTTGGTCTACAGACGATGATGTTTGGTCCATCGGTTCCGCTCCGGTCTCATCGATGCCCCAGAAATCTTCGGCTGCTTTCAGATGCAACTTTGCAAACCAAAGTCCAGCTGCCATCTTGTTCTTAGACAGGAAAGACTTTCTCATTATTTTCCAAACAACCATTAAAAGTTTGGAATCTTTTGTGTCACGATTTGATTCAAAATTGATTTTTGATTAAAATTTCATGATTTGTGCTTCAGTCTACAGACGTCCAGATGATCCTCAGGATCAACTCCAGTCTGCTCTGCAGGGCAGAAAGACAAATTGAGAAACTGAAGTTTGTTTTCCACTCCAACATGTGTTTGATCACCAGCAGGCTGCTGCTTCCCCTCCGGATCCGTGAGGAAGCAGAACGCTGACAGCGGTCAGATCCTCTCTGGTCATGCAGGAACCGAAACTCGGTGAGATTAGAATCCTGATACTCTCTGTGGGTATGACGAGGAGCGCGGGATGAGAGGAAGGGCGGATACCAAAAAAAGCATCACGATATGAAAATAAAATCATTTTGGAGAGGATAACAACAAAAGACGTAAGCAGGGAGAATGGAAATCTGGAAATGGAGTTTTTAAGGAGGTAACAACACACAGAGCGAGTTAACTGTTGGTCAAAACAAGCACTGGAAACACTGGGTGGAAATATCCACAGCAGAGTTCTTCACCCACTGGGCCGTGTTTTTCTTTATCACGCTAAGTGAAGCTGACAGCTCCTCTGTATTGTTTTAGGAGAGTGTGCATCTGCATCCCGCAGAAACTGAGCGAGGGAACTGTGTTATCTTTAGCTGAAGTCATGTTGGGTGTTTTCACTTCTCCCTTCTGAGGACGCTGCCCCAAAGAAATATTGGCCAAGAACATTTTGGGATAAATCAAATGTTCTTTTTCCTTTTGTGGTAATAAAATCTAAAGCCAAAGCAGAGAGATATAGCAGAAAGACACATGTTTTACGTTGGACACATTGACTCCAGCACAAACTGTGTTTTTGTTTCTCTGCTTAATTAGGGTTTTAATTGGCATCAGGGTTATACTGCCACTGTATTTACACCTAAACATTTAATTAGCCAAGCTAGCTGATATTATTTACAGTCAACTGTCTTTAATAACCACGAACCTTTACAAACAAACCCCGCCACTGTTCACCAATAGTAGATTTTATCAATTAAGTATTAGTTGTTGCCACAGTTAGCTACTAAATTAATTAGGCACTAAAAAATATTTCCAAATGCTAATTAGCATATTTGTTGTTAACAGTAGCAAATACAGTATGTGCAGCAATAGTAAGTGGCCAAGAAAGTCAGCATAAGTAGCAAAAAGCTGCAATATTGTAACAGCTAGTTACTAATATTTTAGTGCTAAAGATAAATAGCTGCTAAAAATAATAGTAATAACTGATATGATGTCACTAAAACACCAGTTAACCTAGCAACACCAAAAAATCTATTGGCATTCTGACATTTAATGACTAAATATCTTAGTTACTTTAGCAGCAGCTAGATGCTAATAAATGAAGTCATTCTAACAGCTAGCTGCTAATATAGCCATATGTAATGGTTGACAGTGTAGCAACAGTGGCTAACATGTCAGTAAGTCCAGCAGAAATTAAAGCCTAAATGTAAAAAAAGTGCTAAAAATATTAACAGTGTAACATCTGCTAAAAATCAGACCCTAATTCAGTCTTGCTTTAAGTAGCTGTTACTTAAGTCCCAACTGAAAGTTTTTCTCTGATTCTCACAACAGAGACTGAAATGTTTTGATTAAAATTCACACAAGTTCTTGCAAACAAAGAAGCTTTTGAGCCACAGTGTCCAACCATGACAGGATGCAGCTTCAGGTAGGATAACGTTCCCTCTCCCAATGGCCAACGACAGTAAAACTGACTAAGATTTTTTATTTTTTTAAGTGCACATCAGATGTTTTCTTGGTAGTATGAGTTTTTGGGGGGGAATTAGTTTTCTGGGTAGATGAAGAGTCTCAGAATGGTGTTTTGTTGTCCCCAATGGTGGATTGTAAAAAATTGATTGTAGGAAAGATCAACAGGTGGAGACAGGAGGGCTGTAATCAGGCGGTGATGGAGATCTGGGTCATTGCGTCAGGAGACTGGCATTGTGACGAACTCTGTTTGCGATGCGGACATTCTCTACAGGTTTGGGTTTTGGTTGGTAATAAGCTACAAAGACCTGAATTCCTTCAGCCCAGATGACGTCCCAGAAAGCAGAAACCGCTCCAGGGACTCACTGTTTACAGTTCTGGGAAGTGACTTGAAAAAGGCTATTGTTTGACATTATTGCTCACTAGGTTGTAGCAATGAAGCACAACTAAGCAGATGGCAATCGCCATGGCTACAGTTTGGCCATTAAGGCACTGCCATTGCTTTGGCTTCCTTTGGGGATACAAAAGGCTGATGGACACAGTGAGTCGTGACTAAACAAAGTTTCTTGAAATTTGTTAATGTTAAAGAAAGAACCACAACCAACCAGGCCACACACAGACCTTGCCCCCCAAACAGCGCCTTGTACTGGACCAACCGTGTGGTAATGTGGAACCAGGCAGCAGGAATTAACGAGCTGAGACGGAGGGAGGGGTCGGACGACGCTGGACTAGCAGACAGTCAGGATGAAGCAGCGTCTGACGGTCTTCACGTAACCCACGGTCAGACTTAACTGGACTCTTTGCTATTGGACTTCAGTGAGGCGCGGATGTGTCTGCGTCGCTACATTTAAAGTCCAAATTGCTGTGTGGTGAGAACATGGCTCCATGGTCCTTCTGATCCGCCCTTATGTGTTTGTGTGGACGTTCCCACTCTCCTGCAGTGAGACGGGGACAGACATGGGAAGCTCATTAATGTCGCAGACTTCAGAGACGTAAGAAATGTTTGTTGGACTGCATTCGTTGGGGCTCTTCTTATCTGGCACAACACGTGCCGGTAATCTGTATCAGGGATTTCTGACAGCTGCAAGCTAATAAAGAATTAGCTTGATGAAATATTTATCCCTAACTTTGACTTGTTTGTTGTTTTCTCTTGTTTTATAATTGGTACTTAAAGCAGAAATCTGGTGTTCCAGTCACTGTTTCATTCATGAACTTCTAATTATTAATGATGACTTCCTGTTTTAGGATTTGAATAGGACACATCACAGAGGTCTGTTCCTTTAGCTGCTCCTCAAAATGGAGAAACAAGAATACATGATATTCAGATGAGGTAAATTGATTTTCATAAGTCTAAAAATGACAATTGATGCTCAACCCAACTGAGGCTCAACCTGGAAATGTGAACTTTGTTCAGCAGCAAATACTCCGGTCTGACGCTGAGCAAAGCACGTCGTGCCGATTAAAGTTTATTAGAGGATGTGAAGCTTTGGAGCTTTTCTCTGTCAAAGGGCAGAGACAAACCTCTTAGAGTGTGTGGCACCATGAAATGGCAAGATATTTAAGCTAAACGTGTGACAAAACACTGAAAATGGGTCGGCACTTTATCTTTCAGCAAGAAAATGTGGCCACATCAACGGAGAAATGGTTAGGGTGTTTACAACCAGATTATCCAGTAGACTTAGTTTGATTGGAGGCCAAAACCTTCAACATCTGCTCCACCTCCAGCTGCTGTGGTTCTCTTTCTCTCTGCTCTGAGTCAAACCAACCTGTTCCCCTCCTGGCCTGTGGGGGCGCTGCACCAAGAACCACTGAAGGAAACGACATGAAGACACTGAACGCAGCACAATGGAAACAAAAGTAGAGCGGCATCAGATTTTAGCGTTTGGAGGATTTCTCTTTTGTCTTTCACTAAAGACCACAAGCCATTTCTCCTGCTAGCGCTAGGCTAACATGTTAGCTTTGGTTGTATTTACCCAGAATGCCCTGCACTGTAGTCCTCTCCCAGTCGGCGATCCTTTCGGCATTCTTATATGAATTGGAAGCAAACCAGAGTTGACTTCAACTGAACCCAGATTGAGGTTTGTAGGCGGACCAGAGTTTGATTCATTCACATCTCAGCAAACGAATTGGACTTTCTAGACAATCAAACTAGAGTTGGATTAAAACGGACTGAACAGAGTTGCTGTGAATGCACCCTAAACAGCCACTTTTTTCAGTCCTCAGAGCTAACTGCTGTTGAAAACCTGTTGGTTTCAGAGAGGAACCAGGACTCTGGACAGGAGGGATTGTCCGTCTGTAACCAACAGAAACGATAAATGCTGAGAGCCGGTTCTGTTCTGAAGTGTTAGAAGGGTCAACATATCAACTCGTTTGTTTTTAAAACATCTGCAGTTTGTATTAGTTCTGCATCAAAATGCAAAATACTAAGCAGACCCAAAGAAAAATTTGTTTTGTGGTGTTTAGTGCGTGCAGATGCTATGAAGAGCTGTTAAAGCTTTCAGTACACAATAAACTCACTAAATGGTTCAGAAACAGAGACAGAGTTCAGAGAAGGTAAACATTCACCCTGATCGATCAAACTAAGCAGACATTGAATCCAACCCAACATTTAAGAGTTCAACGCAGCTTACTAACGACTTCTTCCATTAATACAACAATAAATAGCATCCACTGTAAGCCAGAGAACTAAAAATGAACAGCAGAAAGTTTACTGGCAGTTTAGGATATTAAAAACAAGCAAATCAAAGCAAATAAAGCAGTAAATGTCTGTGGAAACCAGAATTCCTGTCACAGAAAACAGCAACATTATAAACTGAAATGTGTCACCCAATAAACAAGCCTGTAATGTCTGAGTCGGAGCCTGCTGTTCTCCCGAACGCTAAAATAAATACAGGAGACGCTCAGTGCTGCGGCTGAATTTCATGTCATGTAAATTTTAATTAAATCCAGGAATGGAAATAACTGAAAAGCAGGCTTTGTGATGCAAAATTCACAGTTCACAGTCCATTTGTGTTTCTATTGCTCCTAGAAACAACCCAAACCCTAAATAAAAAAATCTCCCAGTCATTTTCTGGCAATAAGTTGTTATTATTTGGTGTCTGGAAAATGAGCTGTTTCAAAAACCTCCAGAATGTAATATCAGGCGTTACCTAGCAACCCAAGCTGAGTTCAGTCCGTTACCTAGCAACCAGAGCAAATCTCCCGCATGTTTGGTCAGCTGTATGGTTTGTATAATGGCTGCTGGAAAAGACTTGTGTTTTGTTTTTGACTTACCATCCAGAAACCACTTGCTGAGTTCTTGTTAGTTGTACAGGAGGCTCCACTAATGCTTTTCAAAGATGCACAGTTGAATAATTGAGCATCTGTTTGCAGCCATTTTCATATGTGAGTGTAAACGTTGAGTTGGGGGGGCATGGCCAGCAGCAGCTTGTTTGGATTTAAAGTGACAGACGCCCTAAAGACGCCGTTGCTCATGCCGGCAGGCATGAAGAAGAGCCGGTCCTTCAGCAGCTCAAACACAACGTCCCACCAGGAGCAATCACTCTACGCTTCTTCTGGTTGGTATTTCCCTTCATAGCCGTAAAGTTTTACGTTGCTACTGTGTTTCATTTGTGATGTTGCTGTCAAATTGCTGCGTTGCTTAGAATAAGATACACCTGGACGCCGGTAATTGCTACCGGTTTGTCATCGGATCGGACACTGAAATGGATCCGGTGAGCAGCGTCGCCTGACACTACGACTTATTATTTGCATCGTTTGTTCATAAAGTTCACCCTCTGTCCTGTTGGACGTCCATCTTACTAACAGTCTGATCAGTTTGCGTAAACAGTTTTTGAAGTAGAAGCCAGCCGAAGCTGCTTCGGCAAACGTTGAGAACAAACCCAGACCAGAATGAGTTTTGTTTTTCTGTTTTAATTTCTCCAGACCTCTGGACTTCACTTTGACCTGAGACTGAGATCAACACATGCGAAGAGTTTGTTTTTAACTGTCTGGGCTGGAATAGGTAGTCAGAGGTCAACTGAACTACTTCAACTTAAGAAACTCTATTAATAATTTTGTTGAATTTTGATTCCCAGCAGTCTCCATTGCATAAAAAACAGGTGAATGTTTTATAAATAAAATCAGGGACAGCTTTATTGGCTATGACAGAGTGAAGACATTTCTTAAAGATTAGAGGAAAACATAAAGGTTAAGAACAATGTGTGTGCTTGATAATGAACCCAAGCAATCAGCTGAGAGTTAAGCTGGAGTCCAAGTCAGAGGAAAATCTTTTCCATGTGTTATCGGACGGTGGGATTTCTCCGTCTGTAAGTGTGTCAGACCAGTTTACATGCTTTATTCCCAAGGGAGTTTGTTAAACCGCCAGCAGGCAAGTTAAATGTCTCACGCTGTATTTCTGCCAGGTGAGTTTTAGCTGACGCAGTTTTTGCGATCTGACGTCATGAGCGCGGATTACTGATGTGTTTCAGCCATATTTTAACAGCCGCTCGGCTCTCCCTTCACTGCCTCGTAAAACACGTACCGTTCCTTTAAAATATGTGGTTTCTGGAATTAATGAGTTCCTTCCTTTTGGTTTTGGTGTGATGATGTCACCTTCATAAACCACACTGATTGCTGGAGGTTGGTAGGAAAGATATGGATTTACTGGACCTCCAGCATATTGTTTTGTGTTTGACTGCTCTCCCATGACAGATTTACTCGGTTTGTAAATCAGAGACTGAATCCTGGGATGAAGGAAGTTCCTCTAAATCCCTGCTGTTCTGCTCTGTTAGCTTTGTTATCATTTAGCTCTGACTTTATAGCTTTGTTTGTTTATCTGGGGGAGGTTTATGTGCTACTTTGCATTTTATTTAGAAAATCCAGTGATTTTTATTTTAAATTAGTTTTTTTAAAACTGATTAGTCATTTCCAGACTTGCTCCATCTTTACCTTGACTGATTATAAATGATCTCCTTATGAGTTAGCTTGTGAGGATCTCCTTCAGCTGAACAGATCTTCTGTCGGATTGAGTTCTGGACTTTGGTTAGGCCTTTTGCTGGAGGACATTTTGTGGTTTTTAACTGTTAGAGGGGATCCACTGTACTGCCCCCATCAAACAGTGGCCATGATGTACTTTTTGGTGATTCTCCTTCAGCCTAAGATGCATAAAAATTTGTGCCTCAGATTGATGTTTTTTTTCTCAGGGCATTTTCCTGCTGATAGTTCGGAAATTTTGGTTACATTGAGGACCAAAGGTGCAACATTTCTTAAATTTCGAGATGCAGTGGTTCTCTTTCTTAGTGCACCGAGTCAAATGATCCATTTTGAAAGACCTGTTCCCCTCCTCGCCTGTGGGGGCGCTGCACCAAGAACCACTGAAGGAAGCGCCATGAAAACCTCTGAGGAAGACACTGAACTCAACTTCCTTCTTCACCGAACAAAATGGAGGCGTCAGATTTTAGCAGTTGGAGGATTTCTCTCTTGGTTTTGGCTAAAGACCTCGGTACACGGTAGGATACACAGTTTAAGCAAATATAAAAACGAACCAGACCCGAATAATCTCTGCTTGTCTGGGACAAATGGCTTTGAATTGTTCCCAACTTGGTTGTTTAGATAAAAGCTAAGAGCTGAACCAAAATATTCTTGCACAACATAAAGAACAGCTCCAGAAATTAATTTAGAAAAGAAGAAAGAAAGTCCAAGATGTTCAAACTTTGATTTCCACGCCGCCATGACACCTTTAACCCGTTCAGAGTGAACAGACTACGTCAAGTCATGGAATAATTTATGTCGTTTCCATCTCTTTTCTTTGGTTCATCATCCACCAGTCGGAAGGCATTTGGTTCTGATCTCAGCAGAACAATAAGCGGCCTTTTCCTGCTCATCATTATGTAACGTGTCATAAAACCCGGCTCCGTGTTTCCCCGAGCCGCGGCCGCTGCCGCCCGGCTAGCTCCGGGCGCGGCCGCGGGAAGCAGCGGGACCCGGCCGGCCGTCCCAGCTTTCCAGCATTTATTGGGGCTGCTGGGGGATTACGCGCAGGTCAGGAAGTTTTAGTGCAAACACATGAGGACTGGGCTGATGCACTCATCGGGGAGGCAGAGGCAACCGATGTGTCTGTTTTGTGGAGGTTTGGGGAATACATGAGCATTATTCTGAAGCCAAGCCCCGAATCTGGGCCAGGCTCAGCAGAACCTCTGGAGGAGCTGAAGTCAGCTGGTTCATGTGATGGTTTGTGTTTTTCTGCCCTCTTCATGTGAAAAATGAGCGGAACCTAAAGCACTGGATCCGATTCGACTTCCTGGCTTTCCTCTGACCCGGTTCTGACCACACAATTCCAGAACCAGAGCCGAACCCAGACACTCAAGCAAATAATCACAGCTAGCACAGTGCTTTATGCAGGGTTCCAGAATAAGTGGTTAAAATATGAAGGAGTTTTTTATTGGAGGTTTGAATAAAAACATTTCTTCTCGTCGTGACGGTTTGAAGGATGTGAGGTTTTCTGATAATCAGAGAAGCTGGAATGTTTTCAGCTTCTGCTGATGGGATGAATTCTGCTTTCTGGGTTCTTTTTATTATTAAAGCCGGCTAAAAGCCATCTCTACCCGTTAATAAATTATATTTATTGACAAATATAGGACGCCGCTTGTAACAATACACAGTCAAAACACAATATTTTACCATGTTATTAATTCATTTATAACGGTCACAGTTTTGAACTAAATTTTTAGGTCGGAAAAGAAAAAAAAAACCCATAAAGAAGGTAATAAGCAGGAGTTTTTAAAGATGTATGGAAGACCCAGCTTTTATTCTGGTAGTTCATTTCCGGTTATTGGCAAGTGAAACTGCACATCACATAAATATTTAGCTCTGAGCTAAATATTTTACTGCCTTGCTAACTAATTATTGAGTTTGAAGTTTGCTAGCAAAGTGTTCAGTTTGAAGCTAAATATATAATTAACAAGCTAAATATTTAATTTGAAATACAAATTAAATTTGCTAGCTAAATATTTATCTTCAAACTAAACATTCAGTTATTAAGCTAAACATTTAGCTAGAATGCTAATTATTTAGCTAGTAAGGTTGCTAGATATTTGAGCTAAATATTTAGCTGAGATAAATATTTATCTCCAAACTAAATATTTATTTTCAAAATATTTAGATATAAGATAAATGTTTTGCATGTTAACTAAGAATTTAGTTTGAAACTGTGATATTAATAAATGAATGAATAACTCGGTGAAAATGTGACTTTGATAAGTAAACCCCATCATGAAAATAAATAACCCAAATTATTGCTGTAAATGTTTTACAGTAACTTTATAAACGACAGACACAGATGATCAGTTTGTTTCAAACGGTTCGGATTCTTTCCTCCTGCACAAGCGGCCATGTTTCTCCGTACCTGTCTGCTTTACTAGATAACATTGTCGTCTCCAGCGGGAACACGGCCCACTGGCTTCAAACTGCCATGAAATGGCAGCTGAACCAGATAAGACCTGATTAGACTTGTTGGATGTGCTGCTCCACCTGCATCATCAAACCCTCAAACTGTTGAGCTTTTCATCCCTGGGAAAAGCTCAACTCGCTGATGGTGCGTTTTCCTGCCTCTTGTTTCTGAGCGGCCGCCATCTTGTCCTCTTATCTGCCTCTGAGACTCGGTGAACATGTGGAAACCACTCGGCTCTCTCAGGGCCGGCTGAGCCGGGTGTGATGAGGCGGGTTCCCTGCTGCCACTTTACCGCTCTTTGGTTTTAGACACTTGTTAGAAATATGTTGCTGCGTTTCACTTTAACGTCCATCAGAATAAAACCAGAAAAGCCGTTCATCAGCTCTGGAATGATGGTAGAAACTTTATGACGCTGCTTCTGATTCGTTTAGGATGTTTGGTTCTGGATGCTGTGCTGCTGGAAGGATTTAGATGCTCACTTTTGTTGTTTCAGGCAGATGTTATGGTGCGTAACCGTGAAAACCAGATTTTGTTTTCACAACAAGGATGTTGCTGATTAGCATCTCAAAAGCTCAAATAACCTCTGAACTCCAAATCCCAGAGGAGATGAAAAGGAGGAAGTTAAATCCCCTACTCCAACATCTCTCTGTCCGGCAAAAGAAAAGGAGGTGGATTAGCAGAGTCAGCCAACAACCAAATGTTACTGTAGAACATCATCTCTATTTTGGGACATTGAGCTGTTAGCATATTAGCAGTCTTCAGTCAGAGGACTCTTAAAAGTCGTAGCAAAACTGACTGCTACTGGAGATCCTTCCCCCCCACAGAATCACCATCAACGACTTTTTGAGGATATTTGGAGATGAATGTTGCATTATCAGGCCAGATGTGGAAGGGAGCAGCTAAACAGTGAGTTTAGATGGAATCTGTTATATAAAGCATCTGATGGAGACAGTCTAGAGCACAGGTGTCAAACTCCAGTCCTCAAGGGCCGCTGTCCTGCAGGTTTTAGATGTGCCACAGGTACAAAACACTGGAATGAAATGGCCTAATTACCTCCTTATTGTGTAGATCAGTTCTCCAGAGCCTTAATGACCTAATTATTGTATTCAGGTGTTGCAGCAGAGGCACATCTAAAGGTTGCAGGGCACCGGCCCTCCAGGACTGGAGTTTGACACCCCTGCTCTAGAGGGACTGCAGATCTACAGCGTTTTGTTTGTGGTTTCCTGATCCAGTTCCGATCGTAAACTGGCTGCAGAGATTCTGCCGGTTTCACTGCAGGAATCTCGACCCAGTTCTGGTTCTGTTCTCCAGGCGTCGGGCTGAAAACAGAGAAAAGAAAAACTTCCAGGCCTATTTAAAACACGAGCTGTGCTGCTGGGAGCCGGTTCACTGCAGTGTTTTGGACCGAACACAGGCAGTCGTCACACTGAGACAGAACGAAGGTCCAGTCGGCACGATCAGCGTCTCTGAGGAACGGCTTCACTTTGGCAAGAGCCTAAAGATGAAGAAACTAAATTTAGTGATTAATGTCGGCCTCTTCCTAACAGCTCAGGTCATCCTGATCTCTGCTGCTTCAGATGCAGCTGGAGGACAAACTCACCTCGTTTTCTTCTTCTACTACTACTCTCCAATTTTCATTTTTTGCTGATATTCCTCCTGCTAACTTTTAGTTTTTAGTTTTTTCTTTCTCTAGAAGCTCCAGCTGGTCTGGCATTCTGATTGGCTGAGATATTATGATGTTACGTTTTTACTTTAACGCAGAAAGTTCTGCTGGTCCAGTACTTCTGCTTCGTCGTGGCAGACAACCACTGGTACTGAACCTGGTTCTGGTTCTGGTTCTGCTGGAGCTTTCTTTCTGTGAAAGGGGAGGTTTTCCTCTCCCCTGTCGCCTCCTGCTGGTCAGGAGGACTGAATGCTGACAGTGAACGACCCAATGCTGGGTTTCCTAATCAGGATCAGCTGGAATGGAGGAACTTCAGAAAGTTGCTCTACATCTTCAGACTTCGGAGGAAATCTTAGAGCAGCCAAACCGACTGTCATGTTTTTAAAACACGCGTCCGTATCGAGAGCTAAAGTTAGCATGACGCTTCACTATGAAAGGCATCACTAATGTATCATTGATGGACTGAATTAAAGCATATCAACCAAGAAAACGACTTAATTAGAGGAAAATTACATTTTTAAACATTTACAGTTGAATCCAGAGCTAAAACTGAAAATCAGTGACATGACCTGAAGAAGAACATGGAAGCTGAGTCAAAACCAGTTTTAATTTGTAAAATATTCATTAAAGTTAAACGCCTGTTACCATGGCGGCATCCTATATGGCTGCAGCTGCTTCGGCTCTTGGTAATACAACCAATTTATTGCTTAAATCAACATTTTCTGCTACAATAACTCAGAGAAACAGCGTAAAACAGTCTATGACCATCAGACTATGTTAATATTGAGCAAATTCAGTCATCTGGACTCCAAACATTTGGAGACAAGGACCACTCTACAAAGCCTTGGACTGCTACGTCCGTTGGATGGGTTGAATCAAACTAACTCAGTTTAATCTTCCAACAGCCCAGGCCCATGGAGACACCGGAGAAGACGTGAGAGAAAACAAAAGCGAGGGTGTTGCGGAGGACTTACAGCTAAGCTTCAAGCTCACCCTTTCCGTTTGCCGCTTCCCTCCATCCTGCTTGCTAATGTAAGATCTCTTGAAAGCAAATTGGACTACCTGAAGCTGAATTTAACCACAATAAGGGAAACAAGAAACGGCTGCATTCTCATTTTCTGCGAGACATGGCTAAACTCATCTGTCCCTGATGATGCCTTCAGCCTGGAGGGGCTAACAACGTTTAGAGCTGACAGGAGTCATGCTCTTACTGGTAAATCCAGGGGAGGTGGTGTTTGTATTTACATTAACAACAGCTGTTGTAACACCACCACCCTGGTCTCCACTCATTGCTTTGTGGACATTGAGTTCATGATTGTGAGATGCAGAATATAATTTTTGCTGTCTACGCCCGGCTGAGTGCCAAGACATAGCAAGCACTGAGTATACTTCACCATGCCATCAGTGACAGACTATCCATATACCCAGAGGGTGTTTTTATTGTTGCTGGAGATTTTAACCAGGCTAACATGAAGACTGTTCTTCCTAATTTCCATCAACATGTGGATTTTCCGACCAAAGGGGAAAACACACTGGATTTGGTCTACACCAATATCAAGGAGGCCTTCAGAGCAATCCCCCATCTCAGCTCTTCAGATCATCTTTCAGTTATGCTCATCCCAGTATGCCAACCCCTGGGGGAGCCATGTCTGCACTGCAGGACTGTTTTGAGTGCACAGACTGGGGCATGTTCAGAGAGGCCGCTACGCACAACCAACACATGGATGTGGAGGAGTATGCAGCATCTGTCAAACTACATCCAATGGTGTATGGAGAAGGTTACAGCAACAAAGTCAATAGTCACACAGGCCAACCAGAAACCTTGGATGACTAAGGAGGTGTATTCTAGACTGAGGAAGCGTAATGCTGCTTTCAAATCTGGTGACATGGTCGCACTTAGATGCGCAAGGGCTAAACCGTACCATTAAGGCAGCAAAACATGCCTACAGTCAAAAGATCCAAGGTTTCTTTCATGATGCCACCAACAACCAGACAACTGTGGCAGGGCATCCAGTCTGCGACTGACTATAAAACCACATCTCCATCCTGCCAAGATGACATTAGTTTCCTTAATGAGCTCAACAGCTTCTTTGGAAGATTTGAAGCCTTAAATAAAACCCCTGCAAAGAAAGCTGCCCCTCTCCCTGATGAACAGGCCCTCAGGCTCGAAACACCTGCTGTGCAAAAATCACTGAGGAAGGTCAACATACGAAAAGCTGCAGGTCCTGACAACATTCCAGCAAGGCTGATCAAAGAATGTGCAGACCAGCTAGCCCATGTGCTCACGGACATCTTCAATATGTCACTGTACCAGACCATTGTCCCCTCATGTTTTAAGTCAGCTATTATTATTCCAGTGCCCAAGAAACCAACCATCACATGTCTGAATGACTTGCGACCAGTTACATTAACATCTATCATCATAAAGTGCTTGTAGAGTGGTTAAGGATCACATAATCTCTATACTGCCTCCATCATTTGACCCATTTCAGTTTGCATACAAACCTAACCGCTCGACTGAAGATGCAATCTCCACTGCTCTTCATCTGAGCCTGGTACATCTGGAGAAAAGAAACACCCACGTACTGATGCTCAGTATTTAATACGATCATTCCCCAGGATCTGGTATGCAAACTGGTCTCCCTGGGCTTCAACACTCCACTCTGCAACTGGCTGCTGGACTTCCTCACCGACAGAACTCAGTCTGTCCATGTGGGTAATAACACCTGCAATGTCATTTCTTTAAACACTGGTTCCCCCCAGGGCTGTGTCTTGAGGCCCCTGCTGTTTACCCTGATGACCCACGACTGTCGTCGCAGGTTTAACACAAACCACATCATGAAATATGCAGATGACACAACAACTGTGGGATTAATTCAGGACAACAATGAAGTGAACTACAGAAAGAGGTACAACATCTTGTGGACTGGTGCAGAATAAACAACCTGCTCCTGAACGTTGACAAGACAAAAGAAATCATTGTCGACTTCAGAAGGTCTCGACCGAACCACACACCTCTCCTCATTAACGACAAAGCAGTAGAGATCGTCAGCAGCACTGACTTCCTGGAGGTTCACATTACAGACAATCTCAGCTGGACAACTCACATCACTTCACTGGTGAAAAAGGCACAGCAGCGCCTGCACTTTCTGAGACGAATGAAAAGGACCTGCGTCTCACTTCCCTAGCAGGATCTCCATCTAGTCTGGGAGCTGCAAGGCCTCAGACTGGAAGTCTCTGTGAAGAGTGGTGAAGACAGCAGAGAGGATCATTGGGTCTCCACTCCCCCCTATCCATACCATTGCACACAGACGCTGCTTAGCCAGAGCAATCCAGATCGTCTCTGACTCCAGCCATCCTCTCCATGGTCTGTTCATCCGGTTGGCATCTGGCAGGAGATTCTGCAGCATCCGCTGCAGAACAGCCAGACTCAGAAATAGCTGTCTCCCACTGGCCATCAGATTGCTCAACAATCCCATCACTAAAACTGTCTGAGACTGCTTGAAAATACTAAGTTATATATATTTACCAATACATTATTATTAGTTTATTATGTAATTATAGGCACTCTTGTGTTTCTGTGTGTGCTCCGGTGGCCAAACGATGACATTTCATTGCCAATTTTACTTATGTTTCTTTGAGCAATGACAATAAAATAAGTCTTAAGTCTAAAGAGCAAAAAATCAGAAAGCCCTGAACAAAAACAAAGGAAGTTTACTCATATGAAGCATTGAGTCTGTGTTATATTTTCTATCCAAATATTTGATGAAGTGAAAGAATCTGCTGCTGAAAGCAGAGGAGCTGGTTGTAGTGTCAGAGACCTGCTGGTTTCCCAGCTGCTGGTTAGCAGGTCGACCCTCAGTGAAACTCTCAAAGCTCCGTTTTTCACAAACGGATTAAAACTAATCCAGAAATTGCAGATTGCTTCACTTTGCACTTCCGCGGCTGAACTCCTGAAAACCCCCGGAGGCGGGAAACCCGTCAGAAGATCCCGCAGTCTGTCGGGTTTTTACGATAAATTATACGCCTGCAGAAATCCGTTCTGCAAAATCCCAGAGGCTCAGACTTATGTGGGATTACATCCCTGGATTCTTGTCTTTCTAACTAATTATCTCCTGGATGTAAAATGTAACTAAAGGCTTTATTTGATCGTCACTTTTTAAATTGTAATTTTTCCAAAAGTTGTCCAGCAGTTTTGAAGTTTTACCCTAAAAGTCTGAGTCCAACACACCACATCCTAGTTAGTCTGGAAGGTAATCCTCACAGATTAATTCTTATTAATCAGGAAGCCGCAGAAATTCATGAAGAAACGTTGAGATCCAAAACGCTGCAGGGAA
This sequence comes from Xiphophorus maculatus, assembly GCF_002775205.1. Classification (NCBI taxonomy): domain Eukaryota; kingdom Metazoa; phylum Chordata; class Actinopteri; order Cyprinodontiformes; family Poeciliidae; genus Xiphophorus; species Xiphophorus maculatus. Next base: position 30,284,678 of record NC_036449.1, read on the forward strand.
ACGTGTGATGAGGATGGGTCAGAAAAAAACCGGACGGCAGATTCACTGATGTGTGTAAAAATGTATTTAATAAAAATATGACTGAAGTACTGAGCAGATCATCTGATGTAATATTTAAAAATGTCAGGAGACTAAAAAGAAAAAATGGTTACAAAATAATAGATTTGGGTGAAAGAAACATTATTAAGTCGATCATTTTTAATGATAAAAAAGGACTTGTTTATTTCACTTAACTAGTACTTTTTCATCTATATTAAGAAATTATTGACTTAAACAGGCTCCTATATGTTGCTGAAAAGTTACTTATGAGTTTTTTTTAAATTTTATGTTTATTGAGACATTTGCATTGAAATTAGACCAAGAATACTTGGTAAGATTCTGTTTTGCAGTGTGGAATGTAAAAGTGTTTGGTTGATTTCCACTTTGGTTGTACAGGAGGCTCCTCTTCTGCTTTTCAAAGACCTACGGTGGTATTATTGAGAATCTGTCTGCAGCCATTTGTAAACGTTGAGTTTGGAGGCGTGGCCAGCAGCAGATTATTTGGATTTAAAGTGATGGAACCCCTAAACCAGCTAAAATCTGATTATTGAAGAAAGATTTTGTGGAGAAATGTCATGATGTTTTGTATAGGCCACAGATCTGTCCTAAACTGTTACAGGAAGCAGAATATGGTGCATCTGACCAGCAGAACTTGGCCCATACTTGGACTTTTCCATGACTTCATCTGCGCTGTGGAATCAGCGTTTAGATTTGGTGCAGACCACATTATTGTTTGTATATCTGCTTTGTTTTCAACACGACTGCACTGTAAAATTACGCCTCTGTGTAATTTTCTCCTGTTTGCTCCGACGTGAGGTATTTCTAAACGCTTCCAGATCATAAAAAGCTGGATCTCTGTGGAGTTCCTAAAGCGCAGCAGATGGGCTCGCCTGTCTGCAGGCCGATATTAGGCAGATACGGAGCGGCGCGGCGATTCTGCCTAATGACCATGGCGTCCTGACAGTAGCACTCAAGTCAAGTTGTATTCCACATCATAAATCAACAGCCGACTTTTGCTCCAACATTCCTCTCTAAGAGCCACATTATGTCCGTCCAGCCAGCGGAGACAGCTGGGACTATCTTGTTCTGCAAATGGGAACCCGACCAGAGAAGCAGCTGTTAAAACATCGATAAGACGCGGAGCGGAACCGCTCCGGATCCGGTTACGTTCTGCAGGGAGAGACGTCACAAACACAGCTTTGTACCGCGGGACCAAAGAGGCGCGTCGGCCGATAAAATCCCGCGCTTTTTACGACTGCGCTTCTGGACTTTCTCAGAGTTGGCTTTGACTGAGGAGATGATTAGAAGTGAGTCCTGGGCACGAAGCCACAGACTCAGGGAGACGAGCCGTCAGCTGGAGGAGATCAGCCCCGGCCCGCAGCATGACGGCTGCTCTGACGTGGCCACGGCCACGGAACGCAGCGAAACGCTCCAACCTGAGCATCAGGACTCCTCAGTCACACTCAGGACTTTATTTTCTCTTTCTAGTCAATGTAATAATCAACAATTTTATTGTTCTTGTAAAGATTTTTCCCTCTATTTCTGGGTAAATTAGACAGAAAAAGGTCAAAGGTCAGATCTTTTTTGCAACATACAGTACCGACCAAAAGTTTGGACACAACTGTGTGTCCAAACTTTTGGTCGGTACTGTAATCTAGATCTCTCCAGAAAACTAATTTAGCTGGACGACCAATCGTCCGAGTTGTTTTGAGAACATTTTCAACTGATATAATGGTAATAATGTCATGTTATTGTAAGAACTCATTCAGAAAGATCAATAAACTTTATTATGAAGTCTCTGTAAACAAAATTGTTATTTAAACAAACCGAAACATTAGACTTAAAACTTTTGTCATCCAGTTCTTGGTAGAAAGAGAAAAACTATAAATTACTGAATTTGGTCATCTAACAACCTCACATTAACACTTTTGAAGAAAAATCTTTGTTTAGTCGTCCAAATATCAATAATTCATTAGAAAAAACATGGCTCGGCATAGATTCCCATTTCTATTTGCTACTCTACAAAATGGGAAAGATGAGAGAACGCGCTGTTCAGCTTCTATAAATTTATTGATCTTCAGAAATATTTTTAAAAGTTTAAATAAACTGAGACACTGAGTTTGTTTTACACCACACATCTCCAAAGCTCTCCCAGCTCACCAAGTTGTCATGACAACCATTAGTTTTCAACCTTTACTTCCTGTTGTGCATCCGTAAAATCAACATCTGATCAAACGACGCTCAGCGTAGCCTCTTTTATGCAACACTTTAAAAGTTAACCTAAAATTCGCATCACGATTGGATAGAAGCATCTCACATTGATCATCGTGGCACTTTTCTCTGTTTTTCAACTTGCATCTGGACTTTACCGCCACCTAGTGGGCTGGAGGGTTTGGATTAATGATAGAAGCAGGTCAGAAATGAGAAAACTGAGAAATTAAGGTTTTCACTGTCCCAGTCTGACTTCAAATACATCCATCTGTCCATCCAACAATCTTCCATTCATTCAGCAATAATCCGTCAGTCCATCCCTTTGTCCTGTAAATATTGACCAACCTGATTACATTTTTAAACAAACAGATGAAACTGTCAGAGTCGACTGCCTCGGGAAGGTGAAGCAAACAGGAAATGATGTCATTTCAGGGAGTCATTATATAAGCCGTAGCATTCAGAGGTTAAAGGTGAAGGAATTGATTTCATGCCGTCTCCTGAGACGCTTTAGAGAAAACATTGCCAGCGCTGAAAAGGGGGCCATGCCGAGACGTCTTGGGCGAGTTTAACAGATTCATCAGGGAGGATGAGGAGAACCAGGCTCTTCATCGGCCCTGTGTCTGCGCGGAGATTCCCGCCGCCCGGAGCTTCACTCAGAACCGCTCCTCACACCAAGGGTGTGCCGAATGGCAGTGGCAGCCAGAGGGATTCCCAAGCAGGGCTGAACTTTTGAACCCGTTGCCTCATCTCTCTTCCCAGAGAGACAAATCCTTCCACCTTTGTGTTTCAGGCTGGAGGTGGAAGCAGACGCTGGACTCTCTGTGAACTTTTCTCATTAACCCACTTCCTGCACCTCATCCACAACACCCAGCAGAGCGGCTCATTGGCACAACCAGCCGCTGGTTCTACACCAACATCCAGGACTGAGGAGATGCTAACGTTTCTTCGGGAGATGCTAACGTCTCCAGCCAGATGTTAGGTTCCACTCATTCCGGGGAAATATCGGGAACGTAACGTCTCCAACTGAATGGATGAAGCTGTGGATGACAGACATCCTAAGTGCACAAAGGAGCATTATCACAGATCCTTCATTCCAGCAGTTGATGGGATTCATTGAGTCCGTTTTAATCCAAGTCCAGTCCGTTTAACTGGAAACGCCAGCTCCTTTGGAGAGGTTGAACTCTGGTTCGACAGATTCCAGCTCAAAAACAAAGAAAACAGCCCAAATCTCAACCTCTAATGAAATTGTCATAGATAAGAAATGTTTTACAATGAGCGACAATAAAACTGTGCAAATGTAAGCAGTTTAAAGTCTAAGGCTGTTTTCCCCTCTGATAGTTCTATTGGGACCAAAACTTCAACATCTGTTCCATCTCCTACTGCTTTTGTTTTCTTTCTCTCTGCTGTGAGTCAAACCAGCCAAACCCTTTGAGAAACCTGTTCCCCTCCTGGCCTGTGGTGGCGCTGCACCAAGAACCACTGAAGGAAATGACATGAAAACCTCTGAAGATATTGAGCGCTACTAACTTCCTTCACCAAACAAAATGGCATCAGATTTTAGCGGGTGAAGGATTTCTCTTCAGTCTTTGGCTAAACACCATGAGCCGTTTCTCCTGCTAGCGCTGGGCTAGCATGTTTCTTTTAGTTGTATTTACCCAGAATGCCTTGTTCTGCAATCCGCTTCCTGCTTGGAGCAATCGCTGGTCGACTTGCAGTGTTAATGAAGTGTCACCTTAGTAAAACAGAAATCAGAGGGCAACATTATAATTTAAAATGACAAAGAGCCACAAAATAAACGTCTCAGAGTTCAAAGAGTCTCGTCCCACTGGGATCTGGTTCTGGTCAGAATATAACAAAGACCAGCCAAAAATTTCCAAAAAAGTCTGGATGCAGTTGATGATGAATGGGACACAAGATTAATATGAGTATATTATGGGAGCATGGACATGAAAGCGTCTCAGCGCCATCCTAGGAAAAGAGGAGTAATTTTCTGCCCAAAAATTAGAAAATTTCCCAGTTTGAAAAGTCAAAAATTTTCTGGAAAATTTTTTTTAGATTAATCTTGGACAGTTCTAGAAAAAACTTGAAAAAGTCTGAGTTTAAAAAGTTTAAAATTTGCAAGAAAATTTTGATCTTTGATCAAAAGTCAGAATTTTTTAATTCAGATTTTTTTTTCTCGCAATATTTCCATGTTTTACCTGAAAATTTTCAGACTATTCTTTTTTTTGGCAATAATTTATTCTTTCTCATTTATTCATCTTAGTTTAGTTGTATATTTCTTTGAATGTATTTTTAGTAGCTGAATATTATTTATGTTTAATCTTTGCTCTTATTAAGCAGTGGGTTATTCTTGTGTGACTCTATCTTCTTGGACTGCCTGTCACTTTGCATTTGAGCCAGAAATATGATTAAAGGTATTTTTATTCTATGGTGATCGGCCGTCAGGTCAAATGCTCCACATTTTCCAGAAAGATGGATCAAAAATAAACCGCGTCTCCTGGTTTATGCCGTTTCACGCTGACACTGATACCCCGCACTCAGCCGTCTGAAACTAATTGCCCCATTTGCCCGTTGCCAGTCCAGCCCAGTGACCTTATAAACTGCTGTCCAGATTAGGTTCCCAGTCACGAACAGTTGCAGAAAGTAATGAGCGGGTTGCTGCGCCTGGAATAGACAGATGGGAGCAGCGGCTGCCGGAGCCATCTGGAAAAGCCGAGCGGGATTCCAAGGCCCGACAATGAGGTGAAGAAAAGTGATTTCCCCGGCGGGCCGGTCAGGTCCGGCGCTGATTTGTACCACGGCAAACAGGTGGAGCAAACCCGAGCAGCCTCAGCTTCTGGTTTGCAGTTCATCCTGGTTCTCCTTTAGAGGCGTCTGCTGATTGATGGCCCAATTCGGTTTTATCCTCCTGCCTCATATTCTGACAGTAAAAGTGTCTTTTTTACGCAGTTGAAATGATAGATAGGGGTCCGCCTGCAGCGTTCAGAGGGAGTCTGGTCAAACTGCCACACTGAGTCCCGGAGGCTGGATTTCTCTCTGAAATAAAACGAGTTTCTCGTCCAGCCGAGGCTCTGACATCTTCAAGCTGCTGCACTGAACTACGAAACTATGGGAGTTCCTCAGGGTGCAGACCTTCCTGCTCGTGAACCAGCAGGAAGCTTTCTGTGAAGAGAAGCAGCAACGCAACGCCGACCTCAACCCCAATACTCAACCTGCACAGATCTGCAGCAGCTGCTTTGGTTTGGTTCAGTTTGGTTCAGTTCAGTTTGGTTCAGTTCAATTTGTTCAGTTCATTTAAGCTTGCAGCGATGTAAAGTTCTCTGACATCATGTATTAGTAGCAGTAAGTATAAATATCGTTCAGAACAAACTGATCGCCCAAACTCATTTAACTAAATTCACTCAGCCGGTTCCAGTCCGGTTCCCTCAGAATGGTGGTTCTGCTGCGGCTCGTCAGGCGGCCATGTTGGATTGTTTAGTTTTCAGCCATCGTGTCGGTGAACTCCATGTGGGCTTTTAATCCGACCGTCGGTTTGAATTCATTTCATGTATTGTGACGCCGTCCAGTGAGCCTGAAGTTGATCTGACAGACGCTGTTCCTTTAAGAGCATTCATCACATCTGATTTACACACATTACACAGAAATGATGGATTTTATTTGCAGAGGCGTGAAGTTAGCCTCATGCTGGAGGAACAGGGAGGAAATCACCTCCAGTGGAGCATGATGAAGATGAATCAGACTCAAAAAGTGATGAAGATGATGAGCTGCAGGAACACCAGTAGAAACTGGGACTGGAACTGGTGGAAAATCTGTGGAAATTATGAGCAAACATTCCTTTTATAGAGTTTAATGTCATGTGTTTGCTAATTAAATAATGAGAGGTTGGTAGAATGCAGCTGCTGCCCTGAGGCAAAAAAAAAACTATAAAATTAATTTATAATATATTTATTTTTTCCCTTTAAGACATTTTTTCCTAACTGTCACCATAATCTTCACCATAGAGTATTAAATAATAATTACTGTTGTTAATGGGTCATGTTGTGATCCCGGGTCGCATCTGAATTCTTTAATAATTGTTTAAAAGAGCTTGCTATATTCAGTTCTCTTCATTATTGCTACATTGTGTTGCCATGCTGGTTTATTGTTTAGCTTGGTTTCGTAGTTTATTCTTGGGTTCCTCTCTTTCTCCATTAGGATTTACTTCTCTTCTGCCATATTCCTGCTTTTCGTCTTGGTTGCATTGGAGACCAAAACCTCCATCATCTGCTCCACCTCCAGCTGCTGTGCTTCTCTTTCTCTCTGCTCTGAGTCAAACCAACCTGTTCCCCTCCTGGCCTGTGGGGGCGCTGCACCAAGAACCACTGATGGAAACCACACAAAAACCTCTGAAGACACTGAGAGCAACTTTCTTCTTCACTTTAAGTCGCTCTTAAGTGAGGCGAACTGCCTGCAAAGTCATTCATTTTCTCCTTCTGGGCAAAATACCAGGATGTGGACTGAAGACTCGTCGTTATTTTAGCACCAAACTCTGGACTCCATCCTCCAGCTCTTCCATTATCTTTGCTATTAGTTTTTCTTGTGACTGAAAACGGTAATGTTCAGTCCTTGGTTCATATCCATCGGTAAGAATTAACACTTAACACATGACCCAAAAATGCTTCATAAAGAGGAAAAAGACATGTACAAGTCGCAGAACCAGCCAGACTATGGAAAAAAGTGACTTATAGTCCAGAAAATAAGGTATACAAAAATGGAGTGGTGTCAGATTTAGGAGGTTTGAGGTTTTCTATTCTGTGTTCAGCTAAAGACCTCGAGCCATTTCTCCTGCTAGCGCTAAGCTAGCATGTTTGTTTTGGTTGTATTTACCCAGAATGCCCTGTGTTGTATTCCACTTCCTGCTTCTGGTCCGCTTGGCATTCGTAAATGCATTCAAACTGCACCAGAGTTCACATCAACCGAACCCAGACTGAGGTTTGTAGGCGGACCAGAGTTCACCTCAGTGTTTGATTACACATTCCCCAAATGGACCGGACTTTCTGGACAAACGGACTGGAGTTGGATTAAAGCGGACTGAACAAGGCTGGCGTGAACTCACCCTAAATCATCAAATTTCAAAGCTGGGCTTTATGGTTGACAAAGGACCTGGTCTGCATCCCCAGGCTAAATCCAGGTTCTGCATTTTAGTTCCTCACAACTTACAAAACACAAACGTTGATGTTTATTGGAGGTAAAAAGCATCACAAACCTGCAGGAGATCCCATACTTCCACTCACAGATGAAATTCAGGTGATCATGAAGAAATATTAAGTTTGAAGAAAATTCCAGAAGACTGCTTGGACAAAGGGGACAATTCAGGAACAAAACGTCCTGTACTTGTTTTGATTTGATGCTTAGCAACTAAAAGCTTCTTCATGGTACGAAGCGCGTTAGGGGTCTAATATCCCTTTTCACATGCCTTCGTCCGGCGGTTCTTCAGCCTGTCGCGCTTGTCTTCAGCTGTTTGGGCTCCATAATGTGAGAGCTCCCAGCTCCTATCAGCGTCCCTTTGTCTCGTCCCACAGAAAGCCTCCTGTTGATGACTTATTTTGGAAAGCAGAAGCTCGGGCCTCTCGGCACTCAGGACAAGATGGCGAGTGACAGGGCCAGGCTGGCTGAGCCTCGCCTGTGTGAAAACTGGGGACCTGATAACAGCTTTTGGGAACGCATCCAACATCATCATGTTATCGTAAAGTTTGGGCTTTATTTTGAAAGTCAGTTACTTCCAGTTAATGTTGATGGTGACCCTGCAGTATGTAGCTGTCAGAAAAATATATTCTTATTTGTTAAAACTGTCACTATGTTTTCACAGTGCAATATGAGACAATAATCTGTGAGAAGATCAATCTTCTCTCTGAGCTGCTATTACTGTCTGAACAGATGCGCCAAAAACAACGAATCAGTGTCAGGAGGTGGGTCTTAGTGCTGTCAATCATCCTCATGTACACTGCTAAATGTGCTAATGGTGGAGAAACAACTTATTTATCCGCCGTCATCTGTGGCTATGCTAACAGGCTGTGCTAACTGCAACATAGCAGAAAGTAACAGTGGAAAAGGGAGGAGGAAATGAGGATGATTGACAGCGCTAAGACCCGCCTCATGGCTCTTAGTGGTTGTTTCTAGTTAGCACTGGGAGAAGGCAGAGGAGCTTGTTTTTTTTCTTTCACAGTTGGTCTCATAAACTCTTACATCACAGTGACTGTTTAAACAAAGATGTTTTTTTTTTTAAAGTTACATACTTCAACTTAAAAAAAGGAGACAACTAAAAGCTAAAGTTAAAGTGTAACTAAGTCTAACAAGTTTAGACAAATTACAATAAAGTGGGCAGGACCAGAGTGGACAGAGGGGCGTGGTCATCTGTGGAGATGAGAGGAAAGGGTTAAAGGGGGTGTGGTCAGGATGAACCTGCAACCAATAGGAGAATTCAGCTGCTTAGCCATCGCCGACCTACAGAGGGCAGTACTGAGATAGCAAAATATTTGAGAACTTAATACATTTACATGTAAAAGTCAAAATTCGCACAAAAACATAAAGATAAAACCCTAATTAACATATTTAGACAGTTTATCAGAAGAAAAAGTAGATTTTTCACAAATGATATGCTAGCTTTGACCAATAGGCTTGTTGCACTTTGCTTTGTGCACCTGTTTCAAGCTGTCTGGAATTGGTTGGAAGTTTTTTATTGTTTTTATTTATTCCACATATTGTGCAACTTTTCATTTGTGAAACTGCAGCAGTCCCTTCAGGTATCAGCGGCCTGGTTGGAACAAAATCTACATCCTCTGTCTGTATCAGTTATTTTGACTGGTTTGAATGAATAGCTGATTATCTAACATCAGCATTCTGCAGAGTCAGAGTGAAACAGCAGCTGAGTTTATTACCTGCTGCTCCAGCTGCTGACCAGCATCTGGGAGGGGAACAGCTTTATGTTTCGTTGCAGGCAGGAACATAAAATTTGAAAAGAAACACTAATTATCTTCATCAGTTTCCAACGTGAAACACATTATAGATCTCAATCCACCTTAAATCCCTAATATAGCCGGAGCAGAAAAATAGGTTAGTCTCTGATTATCCCTCCTAGAAATGTAGTTTGTAAGTTATTCTGGACAATTAAAAACATTATATGATTAATACATAGTATCTGACCACACGGAGTTTTAAGGATCATCAACTTCCTGTCATAAACTGTACATTAAAATCACAAGTTAATCCTCCAGATTTGTGTTTCTCATCTGGCATGAAACAATGAAACGGAGCCGGCTGCAGCTGTCCTGGTATTCCTGTAGAGCTCATTAATCTAATGGATGTGCACCAGCAGATGTAATTGCATCTGCAAAACAACAAAAAAAACCAACAGTTTTAACCACATCAGATTTAAAAATATCAAAAAGCCCACACAACTATGAATGTTTACAGCAAGACGTTTTTAGGAAAAAATGTTTCATGTGTGCAATGCTTGTTGGGTGCACACAATATTTTACTGTTAGGCAAACCAAACACACACAGCTAATATGATGTTGGGTGCATGTTTATGAGGCGATTCATAAATAACAGCTATCAGTTCTCGGTGTGAATCAATCTGGTTTTAATGCAGGCAAAATGAAAAGTTTTACCTCGCAGGAAGAAAAGAATGGGGTTCATTTTCAAAGTAATTCCCTCAATGTTATTCATTCATTCATAAACGTGACAGTTTCAAGCTTGCTAACAACATTTTTTAGCTAAATATTCACATAGCAGATATATTTTCAGTTTGTGGTTAAATATTTGGCTTACTAATTAAATATGCTGTACTTTTTTGGACTGTGTACCTCTACAAACAGGACCCCATTAGTTTTCTGGGGTAAATTTCTGCCAGATAAATCCAGTAAATCTGTGGCCTTTCCTGGAAATGTTCCTTAAATGGAAATTTATCCCAAATTCCTGCAGCCTGAATAAACAAGTCTAGAAAAAAGATGGAGGCCCATGGACAACTTTCTGTTCCTCTGTGAAAGTTTACATTCATACAAGCTTCCAAGGTCTGTGCTTAGCTTAGCATCCATGCTCAGGGACTATTTTATCAATTTGAATTGACTTCCAGTCTTTCATAAAGCTCCATTTCCACTGTATGATCTCTGGATTTAAACCTCTGAACCGGAGTTAGACTCTGTGTTTTGATTTGTGCTCCGGTCACAGAAGCATTAAAGCCAGTCCCATGTGACCCTGCAGAGAGTTTGCAGGGTTCCTTGAATGCTTTCCCAGGAAGGAACCAGGTGTTGTCAGGATATTCCAGCCTCTGTGAAACCCATCACAGAGAGGAGGCGGAGCTCGGATTTCCACGGCAACCTCTGAAAACACGCAGCAGGAAACGTATTGTTTTACCAAATTAATAACTTGTTTTGATTAGCTGACTGATTACCAACAACAACACGCAGTCGCCACTTCGTGTCACCGGGGCTTCCTGCCTCCACTAGACCGCATCCTGCGTTTCCACAGCAACCTGTAAATAAATGCGTCTCCTGTTTCAAGGGGAAATAGTTTTGTTTTAGGTCCTAATTAAGTAGCTGTAATATTATTTTCTGGAATAACACTTGGAGTGCTGAGTGAATTATTGAGCTGTTTGTTTTACAGCCCCACCAATCATCAACTCTGCTGTTTCCAACAAAGAAGAGAGAGATTTCATGGATTTTTTTTGTTGAAACTTTATCGCCGCACACCAAAAATAATCCTATCTCATAAAATAATCACATGTCCTGATCTCAGAGAGGTTTCGGTGTTGAAAGCTGAGCAGCAGCAGCAGCTGCTGGAAGCTCGGGATGGAAACCTCCTGTGTTTGTCTAACATTCCTCTTGCTCGACGGTCCGCTGTGGCTGATTGCCTCGCGCTGCAAAGGATTATCTTGTCTGTTTATGAAATTATGGAATCGTTAAACAGCTTCATCAAAACTCACTTCCAGGTGATGTAAGGGTCTCCATCAGCTCGGCTCTGAGCATCAAGCCAGATCTGTTGCACACATGGAGGAGAAGTCATGTCTGTCTGATGGGAGTTTTACATCAGGTGGACCATTTATCATGTTGTTCACGATGTAAACATAAAGGAGGAAATACAAAGATTAAATAAAAATCAGTTAAATTTCCTGTTACAGTTTTAGTTTTTTACAGTAGTGGGCACAGCTAACTAAAAAGTTATATGTGCCCACTAAGGCTAAAGCTCAACACGGTATTTTGCAGAAGCTAAAGCGCTAACATCAATTTAAATTGTATCTGCCCTTGATAGACTGCAACGCTTTAGCATCAGTTTGTTTTTGACATTATAATTTACATGCACTATGAAAGCTAAATGTGCTAAACATTTCAAAGTTAGCAAACATGCTAAGTCACTAAACAAAAAATTAGCTCTGTTATTAGCATGTTAGATCTGGAGCAGGATGAGATCGACGCCCAGAGAAAAACCTGTTGACACTGGAATGGAGGTTCACCTTTAAGCAGGACATGGTACCGGCCCGCTTTGCCTAAAGTACTAATACCTGCTTCAATCATGGTGATTGAAGACTAGTGTCAGACTAGTTTACACACCTTAAACTAGTCTGACATAAACAGAAAATCTATTGGCAGTTGTGAAAAGGAAAAACAGAACCAATACTGCAGATGAGCTGATAATCAAAGCAACCTGGGTTTCCTCAACAGAACCGCAGGCGGGTCTCCTCCATGCTGGTTTTGTTTGTTTTTGTGGTTTAATTCACCAAGCTAAATCTACCACTCTGTGACAAAAAGTTTCACTTTTTGAATTAAGTCACTGAAATAAATGACATTTTGGACGATATTGTTACTTTGCTCTGCTGCTGTATCTGAACATTCTTCTGCTGGATTTCACTGGATGTAACTTTAAATGCCAAACAGATCTCAGGGTCAATGGGTTGACCCTTGTTTGTTTCCATTATCTGCTCCATATACAAACCCAGCGAACGCCTCTCTAATCAGCCTACTGATTACCTTCCAAGGTAATAGTCCGGATGTGTAACTGTACCGTCATGTTGTTTACAGGAGGATTCAAACAAACCAAAGGACTTGTTGCTGAGTCCAGCAGATTGAGTAAAGGGTGAAGGATGGATCCTGACTGCTTTGGTTTATTTGTTTCCTCTTCCAGCACAAAATGCACACATGACTCATCAGGATGTGATTTTTTTTATTACTATTACTCTGTGGTCCACTGGTGTGTTTGGTTGTGCCAAAGCACACATGAGTCCGGCCAGAATCAGGCGGTCATCGTTTTTATTGAAGGATTTAAAATGCCAAAAGGAAGGGCAAAGAAAGGAGGCATTATACAGCTGCAGTGATGGAACTTTAGAAGAAACCCTTTGAGTTATCCCGTCGAGGTCATGACCTTTATCTGTCACCAACGCACCACCACACAGATGTTGTGCTTTGAAAACTTTGTAAATTTTTTGTGCAGCGTGATCAGATGCAAATGATCTCCTTACAAAGAGGCTAATAAGTCAAAACCTTGATAACAAAAGCAGACTTTTACTGTGTTTTTCCCAAACTATCAGCAAATTTCAGCACAGTCACATGATTAGTACACAGTGAAGGTGTGAGAGAGTCTGGCCACAGACTGGCTGCTATAAAAGAGGAGCAGAAAGAAAAGCTTCAGTCAGCATCAGTTCGCATCCAAACAGCCTCAGAAACCAGAGAATCAGAGGATCTGCTGAAGACAAGAAGGCCTCTGGACTTTCAAGAAGGTAGGCCGAGTTTTACAGGAACATGCCACCTGTTCAGAGCAAGAGCAACAAACTGCAGGAAGAATGAAAGACTGAAAACCTGAGAGATCACCCTGATCCAGTCAAAGTTCAGAAAATCACTCCAATTCAACTTCAACAATCCATGGATTTTCCAGCCCTGCTAAACAGAGTCACACGGCTAAAGCACTAACCTGACCGTCTGTTTTCCTTTCCTGGATTAGGTGAGAAGAACAGGGATCTATAAAATAATTACGGGTTCACACCACGAGGTTCCAACTCCAACTTTTGTTGCATCTTTTCTCACTGAGGACCAAACTGACTGGCGACAAAACTGATCATTCATCCATCATCTTTACCTGCTTGTCCTTGAAGGGTGACATGAGTCTGGTACCAATGGTCATTGGTCGAAAGCCGGGGTAAACACTGGACTGGTTGCCAGGACAACACAGGACATTTTTCCTAAAGGCTCCCACATACTCAGACAAACTGTACACTTTGTGCAGACTCTGCGCACACTGTCGTCTGGCGGTTGGGATTTCATAACCCATCGTACCTCCTGATTGCCTACAATTTTTTGTGACAAATTCCTTCATTTCCCACAATCCAAATGGATACTAGCAAGTGTGATAAGTGAGTTGGGCAACAAGTTGTGCTGACTCTCCACATTATCGGCTTGGTGTCACATACAAAACAGTTCAATGTGATATAAAAATTTACCGTTGAGCACACGTATCTGACGGATGTCTGCATTGTTTCTGTCCGGAGTATGACTTGACCTTTGAGGAGTGAAGTACCTTCTGTAGCCAGAAGGTTTGAACCCGAAACCTTCTGGCTACAGGGCAGCAGTGCTACCAACTGCTCCACCATACAGCCCAAAACTGAACATTTGATACGGATTTTTACAATAAGGTAGTCAGCATTGCTTTACTGCCCCATATGAATCCAGGTCAGGTTACTTTTGGGACTTTTAACATCTTCTGCTGCTATAAATTTATTTGTTTATTTAAGGATCCCCATTATTCTCTACCACTGGGACTATTCGTCCCAGGGTCCAAATAAGAAGGAAAAAGAAATAAGAAGCTTAACTGTTAGAGATGTGGACTGATAAAGATTCAGCAGCTCCTATAAAGAACTGCTGCATATCGAAAATCAAAGATTCTGACCTGAACTTGGGTTAATGTTGGGGAGAGATGACAGTTTCAGCAGATCCCACATTCGTTTCTGGATGGCTGCAGTTTGTGATTGCCTCGGGAGGAGCGTGGCAGGACAGATATTTTCAGACCCATAAAGTCTGCAGCCTGCAGGTCCATGGAATAATCCTCCGTCCCCAAAGGCCTCGCTACCTCCTGCTCAATAACAGTCTGTCTCCTGCCTTAAAAATAGCTGGATGCTGGAACTCTCATTATAACCATTCAACCGTCCATCTCGGCAGTGGAAAACAGAGGGGAGGGAAATGGGGTTTGTTTATGAACGAGGCACTAGCAGTTTTAACGAATGGCTTCAGGATTTTACACATTCAAGAAGTGATTGGTGTAAGATGCTGGGACTCTGAGGAGGTGAAGACCTCACTGAAAAAAACTCATCTGTGAAGAAGAGGATTCATCCACCTGCAGAGAGCCAGAGCAGAAAGCTTTTTATCATGCCTGGCTTTAATGATCTTCTGTAGTTCTCTGTTGCGTCGTCCACTCACTGATTCTGAAGGAATCAGAACCAAACCAGAGTTCAGGTTGAGAAATCCTGACCAAAAGTCAGGTTGTGGTTGGGACTGCGCTAAACCTTCGGCGTGGAAACATTTTGCATCTGTTATTCCCATTTCATTTCTGTTACATTTCATATTTAGCAATAAATATGCTGATGATAGTGTTATCCATCCATAACATCTCACATGAACTGAAATAGTTAACTCCTACATATGTTTCTTAAAGGGACAAAGTCTGGATGACTTCCTGCTGAGCTCGCACTCGAATTATGGTTCAGATGGAGTTTGCCTTTCTACTGTCACCACCTGCATGTTCAGATTGCTGCCAAGTTGACAACACATGCTTGTCCTAGAGCAGTAGTTGCTGCAAAGTCTATGACTTCATGCAATACACTATAAACTTTGTACCAATCAGTGCAATAAAATGAATTTCAGTGCATTGTTTTACGAGTCAGACTGGAATGTATGTGATTGAATCTGAATCAATGATTAGATTGATTTCTGCACATAAACTCGATCGGCTTGTCTTGTAGAGTACCTTGAGATAACATTTGTTGTGAAGTTATTGTTTTGTTGCATAAACTAACTGAACTAAATAATCTCTGAAGCTGTTCAGTCTGTAAAAAGACAAAATATAAGCAATAAATAAATAAAAAATACATTAAAACTAATCAGAAAGTCGTTGGATGAAGTAAGCACACGAGAACCCAGTCATAATGGTGGCTCTCACAGACCTGGATAGCAGCACAGATATTAATTGGTAATCAAGTACAGAAACTCATAACTCATGATGACAAGTAATTTCTTCTACTTCAGGCGTATATATGTATGTGTAACAAAATAGACACGTCTGAAAACGTCATATCTCTCATTTCCTCTATTTTGAACGTACCTTGAACTTCGTATGACCGATATTTTTTTTGCAGTGCAATTGGACGAACAGGTGTCTGTCAATAACAGTTGACCAATCAGGAAAGATTAAGGTTTGACGGGGCGGGACCTTGAGTCCGATAGGGGAAGAGCGATACGTGAGGAAACGGAAAGGAAGAATGGCGGCGCTTCGCTAAAGATTTTCATAGTGTGAGTTTTAGTTTTAACAGTTAGTAACTTGTTTTAATGTTCGGACCTCTGATGTCATTTGTTGTAAATCAGATTCAGAAAATTGTTTAGTGCTGTTACTTGCGTTTAATGGAGCCTGTAGATTGTTAGGAAGGCGATTAGCATACTTATTTTGTTAGCTTCAGTGTGCTAATAGGCAAGCAGTTTCTGAAAGCATCATATGGGAGTTTGTGTTACATGTCTTTTTGTAATTTGTTTTGTGAACTAATTTGGGATTTGTGTAAAATCTAATGTAGGGCTTTGAAGAGACGTCACTCAAGCTGTAGCAACGGAAGCGCTCAGGAAGCTGTCTCTGCTAACCCTGAGGCCCAGGTTCATTCCAGCCGTGGGCAGAGAACCAGAACCAGAACTTTAAAGTTCACCTATCTGGACATAAGGGTTTGAAACTGACTGGACATCACGGATGAGATCTCCTGAGGCAACTGTGAGTACAATTACACATCCAATGAGTTCCAGCCATGTGATAGACTACCACCAACTAAGCACTACAAACTAAAGGTTTCGGGTATTTCAGTTCTACTAATAATCAGTGTAATATACCAGTATATGTTTTTTTCTTTTGGGTAATAATTGTTACTCTCATGTCTTAAAGGTTCAGATGTGGTTGATTTAGGTGCAAACCAGTAACATTAAAGCCTATGGCTCATAATGGGAGTTTGCTGATGTAGAGCAGCTACACTAATTCAGCCAGACATCTTTTTTTTCTAATTTGAAGTTATAGTTTTAGGTTTTGGTTGAACTATATATTGTGTAGGTAGCTAATAATTTAGCTCTTGTGCATAAAATCTAGCTATGGTGTCTTTGGAAGAACAAATTAAAGTAGGCTTCTGTAGCATTACTAGTAGTAGCTATTCTCAGGTTCTAATAAATGTGCAATTTAAAAAATGTCCAAACTTTGTATATTTGTCCATAAAAACACATTATTTAGAAGAATATGGATAATCTGCAAAACAACAGGAAGGTAAACACTTCATTGAGTTTGTTCTGTCAGTAATTGTTCTAGAGCAGGGCTCTGCAACCTTTACAATCCAATGAACCATTTTTGTCCTGTGTCCAGTTAACTAAAACTCAGTTAGAGCCACAAATGTTACCTGACCTTTCGAAAGAAGACACAGTTTTTGATTAGTAACCTAGGAAATGTCAAATTTAAGGAACCACATGTTTGTTTTTCTTTATTTTAAAACAAATGAAAACAATATTTTCAACAAAAATATTGTTTAAAAAATATTGCAGGTAATTTTAGTATCTTTTAGTATAATTACCATTGTTGTGGTAATTCAATGTAATTATTTCTTTAAAAAAACATTTAAACTGCTAAAACCTGAATTTGTTTATATTTATAGTTAAAAACATTAGTTGGGTCTTTCTTTGTTTAGCCATAATTATTAAGAACCGTTGTGGAAGGTCCAAAGAGACACTTATGTCTGTCTAGCAGCTGTTAGGAGGAAGGACATGTGATAACGCTCCTTTGTGCTCCCATGATGCAGCAGTCTGTCACTGAAGGAGTTCTGTTCATTAGCTTCTTTAGATTGTTACTGCTGTTTAAAAAAATCAGTTTTACTCTTTCTAAACACAAAGATTCATCTTTCTTCATCTGTTGCAGAATTTGTTGGTCAAATTAATTTAAAATTTGATATATTAAAAACTAAGTGAAGCTTTCTGTAGGTAAGTTCTTTTGGAAAAAGGTTCAGGGTGTAATCTGGATGAAATGTTATCTATTACAGTAAAATCAAAGCAGAGAAATGCAGTAGAGTGTGTAGAGAAGAGAAATCACGCAGAGATTTGGCGTTTTGAGGCCTTTTTCACAGAGCTCTGCTGATTCCCAGCAGCTGTGCGTGATCTCAGAAACTCTGCTTCAGAAGCTGCGGCCAAGCTTGTGTGTAAATCTGTGTATTCAGGTGCGCCGTGTGAAGTCATCTCACACAAAGAGGCCAAACTAAAGATTTGCAGGGAAGCTGGAGTTTCCAGGCCAAAACCTTTTATTCTTCCACCACTCACCCTTTTATTGTCTCAGCTACACTTTCTTCCGCTGCACCAGCTCTTGTTTGAACTCTTCCAGTTTTGACTTTTCGTCCCTCACCCACACACCTCTTCTTGTGCGTCATTAATGGGTTTTGTTTCCAGCTTTAACAGTCATCCCTGTCCTGCAGCTGAGGGAAATAAGAACGCCACATGGCATGTAGCCAACATCAAGCTCTGTTTGGAGTCCTATCTGTTGGGCTGTGGGATTTTGATCGGATTCTCTTCTTTTTTCATAAACGCGACAAAACAGTTCTGCTGGTCTACCAGCAGCTAGCTTTCTATTTCATAAATCTTAGCTGAATATTCCAAATGTCAAGATCATGGAAGTTCAAAACACAACTTGTCCACACTGTTCATTTATGTTGGAATAAGACGCCAGAACTAAAAGAGGCCACCAATCTCATGATGTAACATTACATGAACCAAAGTGTGATAAGTATTTGTGTCATAATTTACTATTTACACACTGTTACAGAAATCTTGTAGTCAGAAGTACTGGAAAAGTGAAATATCTGTATAACTAAATTTGCCTGAATAGTTAAATAAGTGAATCAGTAATACTCAGAAATAGGTTGTATTTTGTCAAACATGTAGGATCGCTTCTCTGTGCCAGAATAGTCGTATCGGTTCTAAAAGGCACCGTTTTCATGCCCGTCTTAACCAAATGGCACTGCACCGGGGCAGTATCCATAGATGGAGGGGGTACATCTCCTTGGAGACCACCAGACTCCATTTTGTTTTAGTTTTCCTGCAGAAACCAGATTTTGTCAACAGAAACATAATCTAATGGGAAAAGGGAGAGCTTGGACTTTCATTGTTTCTTCAGCAAAGGAAACGTGGGTCGGGTTTGTTAAAAAGAGAATATGAAACAAATCAGAATGTTTTTACTCCTAAGATACATTTTATGCACCACTGACTCGTCTTTTCTCAGTGTCTGAGCCAAATGAACGACAGATTGCTGAGTGATAGCTTTTAAATCCCTGCTCAGGGCGTCAGTCTGTCAAGTGTTAAAGTAATTTCTCTTCCTTCAGTTATATTCCTCATATAAAATCACATACAAGATGAAAACTTTGCCATAAATGTGTCCTCCTTGGTGCTATTGTGTTGCCCATTTTTGTCTGAGTTGGGATTCCTATTGTGGTTTCATCATTTTCCCTATTAATAACATACGATTTCTTCTACTATCGCTATGCTACCTCTGGATTCCAAAGCTAGCCAAATGGAGGACCTACTAGCCATGCCAGTCAAATAAAGGCCTGGAAAACATGAGGACAAGAACACTTGACTACTTGATATCGTAGTCAAGTCCGATATCAAGTACTTGACTTGATATTCATTCAAGAAATATTCATGAACTATTCATTCAAGAATGAATATTTTTGCAAGAAAGCAAAAATATTCCCTTAAACTCATTTCTATGTCCATTGTGGGAATTTAGTAATTGAAGACTACGCAGCAATGATACCACAATCTAGCAGAAGAACATTATGTGAACATGGGCGTGTTGCATAAGTGTCTTTGTGCAGGAAACGGCTGAAATCACAAAGGGAAATCTCCAGGTAATTCAGCCATAGAACAGGAGCTGAAAATGACTCTGTGGGATGTTTTTATTACTGAGTTTCTGTTACTTTAACCTCTTTCACTGAGGTAACCGAGTCCCAAAAGGACGGCGTCAGTGTGAGTCCAAGGGCGTTCTCAGGGATGGAAGGACGACTGTCCTGCTTTGGTTCTGCACCACTAGCACATGAAAACATTTTGTCGTTTTAAGTTACCATTATTCCAATTAGATGATTAATGTTGTAAAAAGAGGCAAAAAGCTTGCGTAACTGTTTGCACTCTGGTTCAACTTTCATCACGCTGGGATGGTCAGGATATGATACATCTAATTATCTTGTAATTGCACCTTTTTTTCTGCAGGTTTAGTAATATAATCTGCCTGCTGGATACCAGATGAGACCACAGTGAGACAAAAACCTGGAGCTTCGGTCCAAGTTCTTCTGTATTCCAGCCACATGCTGAATCCTCACAAACATCATGATTGTTGCAAACTCCACCAGTAGGCGAGAATGTCCTTAAAATCTCTGGAAAAATTGGATGACAACAGTTTATCTGCCCATCAGGAAAGTCGGACATCCGCTCCAACTTGAAGTCTTTGTCACTCCTACGACTGCAGCTGCGGAGAACCAGGCAGGAGGTCATGAACGAGACTCTGTTGGACGACTGTGAGCCAGCGTGGAAACAAACTCCTCATCCATAAACCAAACAAGACGGAGGAGATCATTGAGGAATAAGCCGAAGAGCAAGTCCTGGGGGAAAGCTGGAGATGAACGGAAGATCTGTTTCATGGAAATAAACCTCCGAAGCTTACTGAACTCGCTTTCGGTCCACTATAATCTATGTATAGTTCATAGATTAATTTCATTACTTTTTTTTTTGGCTGCAACTGACTTATTTTGGTAAACAACCATTGAATTGATTAATCATATAGAAAACATTTCACAAATTTTTGTACATTATTAGAAATACATTAAAATATGCAAATAAACAATTCCATTCAGAGCTCAACCGGCTCCGCCATCTTGCTGCTACGCTCTCCTACCACATTGTGTGTAACGCCCTCTGTCCTTCGTTCCCCAAACTGGTGGAAACAGGCGTCACCGCTCAACAAAGCACCAACTTTTGAAGGCAACGAAACTAAAGTGATTCAAGAATGAAAGTTCTTTTGGTGGAAGCAAGCTAGTGTTGTTGTTACTGGGATCTGCTTGTTCTCTGATATAGTGATGGAAATAAGGCTGGATTTTCAATCACCAATAAATGCTGGTCCAGAGTAAGTGGAGGAAAAATAACAAAATCAGCCAATGTTCAAGAAAGAAGAGTGAAATCTTCCTCAGATTTTCATTCTTGAAACAAATGACTGCATTAGTGTGATTCTGCAAACACGTGTGCAGTTTAGAGAACGGTCCCCGACCTTTCTGAGCTGCTGCAGCTGCTGACTGACGGCAAACGTTGCTCCAACAAGAGAGCTGTCAGCTGGAACAATGGGAAGGATTCAATGCCTCCATCATGACTATTAATCAACACAGGGTGTGAAGAAAGATGGATGTTCCCAGTCAGCTAGGTCCAAACAAGCTGAAAATAGAAACTTTTCAGCAGAAGAAGCAAAATCCAGAACTTCTGACTTAATTATACCACTGAATGTTCAATGTATGATCAGTAAGCGGGTCACGCCGAGGTCACCCTGATCCACACGGATATCCCTGCACAGACTTGCGGTGTGGAAACTTGCCGCCACTGAGGTTCCCTGGCACAGACCTCAGCATTCTTCTCCTGACCGTCACTGTTGGATTCCTCTGGGCGCTGCCCTTAAACCGTATACCACCGCCATCCTTCTCTGCCAGTTTACAGACTTCAGATTCCTGCATGGTTTCCACCCTGTAGTCTTAGTTACGACGCAGTCAATCCACTCTGCCAGCAGCTCCAGCATGCATACCAGTGATGCCTTTATATTCCCATTGTCTGGAGGTTACACCTGTAAACATAGGCAGGTTTTATTAGGGGAGTTAAGCCCCAGCTGGTGTAAGGACACACCAGCGTTGCTTCTATCAGCACATCTCTTCTTACTGACGAAATTTCAAAAGCAAAACTTATTGGGCTGCAGCCAGACACAAGTCATATGTGTCACTGTGAAGAAAGTCTGGCTGCTGGACACATCTATTAAACACGGACAGTATCCAAAACAAACACTTCCACTGCTGACATGGAGTTATGTTCTGTGTGTCTGTCCACGCTTAGCTGCCAACCTGACAAACGACTCAAACCTTCCCAACGTCAAAGCTAAACCTAGGATTCTCTTTTTTTTAGCTCCCTCGCCGCATGGCCCAGTCCTAAAGTCAGATTACAGATTTTAGAGTTGGTACAGTTTCCCTGTTTTGTTTTTCTTATCAGACATCTCTGTAAAATCTGGATGAAGTGAGATTTATCCCGATACACTTCAATAATTCAATTCCAAAAAACAACCAAGATTTTTAATACAGAAATGTGGTGCCTGCTGAGAGGTTCATCCACAGTATCTGCTCCCAGTACTTGTCTGGGCTCCTTTTGCATGAATTACAGCATCGAAGCAGCTGGTTGGGTGTTAATAACACCACTGAGCAACAAACCAGTACTTTTTCTCCCTAGCCCAGGAAAAATGCTTCTGATGTAGTCTGTGGTCCAGTAGTGCCTTGAAACAAGGAATGTGACAGTTGTGGCAAACGTCCTGGATACGTCTATGTGCTGTGACCCTTGAAACTTTGAATCCAGCTACAAAGAAACAGAGGGTGTTTACCCACCTGATAGTCCTGTAGACTCGGTTTAATTGCCGACCAAAATTGCAAAATTTTTTCCATTTTCATTTGCTGCGGTTCTTTCACGCTGCACTTTCAAACCAGCCAAATCCTTTGAGCAACTTGTAATCCCCACCTCCTCTTTGTGGTGGCGCTGCACCAAGAACCACTGAAGGAAACAACACAAAAACTTCTGAAAAAGACACTGAGCTTATCTGCCTTTCGTCACAAAATGTAAACAAAAATGGAGTGCTTTTGTATTTTAGTGGTTGAAGGATTTCTCTTATGTCTTTGGTTAAAGACTATGAGCAATTTAAAAATTTTGGGTGCATTTTGAACCAAACAACTCCAATACTGGTGGATCCCAAGGATAAAACACTCAAACACAAGCTCAGCTCTGCTGTTTATGCAGTCCTATGTATTGAGGAATCTTAAGTTGTACATCAACTATTATATATCCGTTTGTGCTGTTCTTGCAGCACAAACAGATTGCACAACATGGGAGAACAAACTTCTTGGGCCAAGAAAAACAGCAGTTCATTTATATATTAAGGTGCTAGAATTCTCAACAGAAGACAGAAGTGACCACATTTTACAAGGGAACACAGGTGATTTGAGACTGGAGTATGAAGGGCCATCTATGTTCAACATAAAACAGTGAACAGGATTTTGTCTTTCTAAAGCCTTTTCTGGAGCTTTGACTCGTCTCCGCAGCTGGTTCTTCAGCAATTCACACCTTGGAATATGTGTAATAATAAACGTTGGATGGCGTCATTATGGACATATTTGGATTGTCATGCAACCACAACCCAAAGATTGAGCTGAAAGAAAAGTAGGGCCAGTGACTTGTGTCCTAATTGCCCCATTGGACGATTGTGGTTCACTGGGTTTATGTCTTGCAGTCAGAAGGTTGTGGGTAGATTCTAGCTCCCCCATCCACATTTTGATGTGCCCCTTGTTCAGGTAAAGTGTCTTCACTTTACTATCGATCTGTATTGGTATGGATGTGCATATTAGGGAGTGTGGTTTATTAATTTTACCATTAGTGGGATTGTTCTCACTAAAACCTCTAAGACTGTTACTTCCAGTCATGTTCAGAACTGAATAAACCTTTTGGATGAGAGGGAAACCACTTACAGAAGCAAGAGAAGTCCACTTGCCTTCTGCATAAGCACTTAAAAAGTCACAATATTATATTTTCTGCATGTCTTCCTGTAAACCAAACATTTGGCATTGCTCAGACGATAAGATCTGAGGCAAAGGACAAATTATATGGAAACTAATTTAATTCCTTCTGAAGTCTCTTAAAGTTAATGTGAGGAGAGAGAAATGGGCCAACTCTCTGCTGGACCACCCGCCAACATGGAGACTTTCACAATGACGCGACATGCACTGTCTCAAACCTCCGCCAGGCACCACATCAGGGATGAGTCGAAGACACAACACCCATGCAGTAATTCTTCCGAGTACTTCCAAAACCTATTAATTTGTCTCTGATAGAAGAGTGGAGATGGCCTGAAGTGAAATGATGTTGCACTGCTGACACGTATCTGTTCTTACCCAGACAGGCAGAGGCATGCTTCTTCAGTGTCTGCATCTTCCAAACTCAAGCATCAGTTCCAGAAATTCAACCAGAACAAGCAGGGGCCACATGGCGAAGCCTCAAGCTTAATAAGAGTGTCAGACAACACAATGTTTTGTTCCGTCTGAGTTTTAAACCTCAGGAACGGCAATGCAACATTGCCATTGTCACACTTCCGCTCATCCAGTAATCCACTTGACCTTCTGTCTTCATTTTCAGCAGGAAACCGAAATAAAATCAGTAACATGTTGAGAATGATGGAAAGTAATGGAGTTCTTATGGGGATGTTTTTATTCTGGCATTTATGCTCCAAGATTTATCAAAGAGTCCAAATATCTGCTGCTTCTGTCAAGGGACAGTCTCCAAACCACACAGTCTCCGAAACTACAAGTCATAGATGCATGGGACCAATAGTACACACTATAAAGTTTTCAGCCCCCACCTTCGGCCAAGAAGACAATCTTCTTTGGTAGTTGGAAGAGGATCATGTTTAGTGTTAGTAAATGATTTGCTCAGTGGTATTTTTTCTTAACCAATACATGAGGATTATTTCAGGGATGCAGGGCTCGGGGTGCGTTTTGATCCCACCCTGAACCCTGGGATCAAGACCCAGGATCTTGGGTCTTGATCTTCACCTTAGAGGGCCTGGTGTTGGAAGAACCAGTCTATCCTAGAAGTGACAAATCTTTATTTCTTTGTTTTTTTCTTCTTTCTTTTTTAATCTTTCAGCTATTGTGCAATGTAAGCTGATTAATTCATTTTAGAAGTTGTGTATCAATGTTTGGCTGCATTTGATAAATATGAGTTTATTATGACAGTAATTCATTTAGGAAATAGTTTTGTTTGAGTAACATAATCTTTGCATTTTGTGGTGTTCAAAAAACCCTGAATGTCAAAGTTCTGGTATTGGTCTTGGAAGAACCGGCCTGGACAAAATGTAAGCTACAGCCAGTTCAACTCCACCTTTGAGTGCATATCTTTTATTTATTCAGGCTAGTAACAATTTTACACTCCTGGAAATGTTTGAAATAACCCACATAAATGAAGAGAATCTCTTTTTTTATGTCAGTGAAAATTTGCTAAACTTGCCAGAGGACATACTGAGGGGTTCATAGCAGGAATCTGTTGTGTTGTAGAGTTCATTAAAATCAGGTTGATTGGCTGACCAGGATATTAGAGTTAGGTTTTATTTTCTCTCTTCATTGAAGCTACACCTGGTCTTTCTATTTCTTAATGGGAATCACTGCTGCAAATACTGTAGCTCCACATTCTCTTTCTATAGCGTTGAGTCCTGTGTTTAACTCCGTCTTTCTCTTAGCGCAGCACTTCTCAAATAGTGAGGCACGTCGCCCCAGGGGGGCGTGTCGGGGTGTGTATGGGGGAGGGGTGCGAGAAGCAGGACTGTCTTTATTCATGCTTAACTGATAAACAAGCCTCTGGCTACTAGGTGGCATCAGTGTTCAAACTAATCAACAGGCTACCTGTTCCAGCCAGCAGAAGTAGCTCAGCCCTGCTGTAAATGGAGCAGAGGGGGGAAAAAACGACTTGAGGGATACAAGCGCGGATGTTTTGAGATATAGTTACCGTCATAGAGGAGAGATGGAGAAGTCTGACAGTGAAAAGACAAACAGCAGCAGAGGTCAGTAAAGCAAGTATGGCAGAGTTATGGCCAATATTTGAAAATTAATATTTTCAAATACAAGAATCCAATCATAATACTACGAGAACCATGTCGTATTAGCAGAATAGTTTAAATATTGGCAGAATAAAAACGCAATATTGCCGGAAGAAAGTCGTTAAATTAAAAAGCTTTGATAGAGTGACGTGATTTGACCCGCTCAGTAAGTCTGGTTCTTTCTTTGAAATAAAAAGTTTAAACAAGTGTTTCAAAGTTCTGGGGCTGAAAATTTGCTTCTGATGTGCTAAAACATTTAGTATTTACTTATTTGTTAAACCAATACCAACTATAACCTTACAAGACCCTCAATATTCCACAATACGTGAAAATTATGATCCCAAGGAGGGGCATGACAGAAAATAATTGAGAAACACTTTTAGACAAAGCGAGTAGATTCCTTCCTGAGGTTTTTGTACTGCTAGATACGGAGAAAGAGGAGAATAAACACAGTGGAACGCTGTGCTGGCTCCTGGAAAAGCTTGCTGAAGTTCAGTTGCATCCTGTTCTTTTTGACATGACTGTAAATTTAGCTAGAATTGGCTAAATTTACAGCTCTTGGAAATTTAGCCAAATTTCCAAGAGCTGTAAGAAGGTAAAATAGGTTTACCTGGCTTTTAAAAACCATCAGTTGACTTGGGAAGACTCAAAGCAAAAATGGGAATTATACAATTTTTCTTAATTTTATCAAATTTACAGAGTACATATAGGTGGTTTGTGAAATGATCCAAGTGAGAAAGTAATTCTTCAACATATCAAACAGCACCCTGTTCATTTAACTACTGTTTTAAAGTACTGCAGTGAATACTTACAAGGCAACAATTACAGAGTTGTTATATAAAGTGTATACATGTAATTGTGCATATCCATGTAGTGTAATTTTTAATTAGGTCCTTTACACTGTTTTGGATTCCTTTAACATGACCAACTGAGTATTTAATGAAAGAGTTATTGCATCTCCAGCCTCATTATCATCATTAAAATGGAGCGCTAATGATCCGGTCTCGTGAGTGCAGCACAGAGGCACACCTACGCGGCGCAGAGCCCGGGGCGCTCTGCGGAAACACGCTCCCAACCAGCTCCATCTCATGTGTGAACAGCACTTTGGCTCCCCTCTGTTTGGGCTTGTGTCAGTTAAAAAGTCCTGAACAGAACTGGTTCGAACATGATCTCATCAGGCAGGAGAAACGACACGCAGGAGGGACAGGAGGCTGGGAGGAGCCGCACCAACTTGATATTTTAGAGATTAAGGATTGGGAAGCCAATAAGTGTGATTGTGAGGGAAGGAAGAAAGGAAGGAAGGGAGGAAAGTGGGTGGGTAAGGAGGAAATTCACTTTGGAAGGAAGGTTATAAACTTCATAAAGAGGTGGTAGCTTTTAGGTAGATCACACTAAGCTTTAGTTAGATTAGTTGGTACTAATTAAGATTTTCTTACTTCCTGATCCCCCATCATGAAATTTAACCCCAACTTTATACAACCTCAAACTTGACCCTCAGCCACTGAACCCAGGGGTCTATGTCTAATAAGCCTTTAATCTCACTGAGCCAACATAAAATCAAATAGTCCAAAAAACTATTTCCTACCACATTCATTACCTTGGGAAGTTTCTTCAGCCTGTTTTTAATACGAGATCAAACAATAGTTGTTTCTAAAGCCACAAGAAAAGTAGCTCTGCAATAATCCAGCATTAACATAAAGCAGGGATCTGATACTGCTGTGTTAAAGCTAATTCATTCAAGCATTTTAGGATTGGACTTGTAAAATCAGATGCACCACGAAACTTGACATTACTACTTTCACCTTTCTTTGTTTTATTTACTTGTACTTTATGTGGAAAGATTGTTCCCTCATAATTTCTGTTTATGATTCAGAAGAGCAATTGTTGGGTTCCCAAGCACATTCGGGAGGCAGGCAACACAGTTTTGTAGAGGAATTTAATGAAGTACCCAAATAAAAGCATAGCCTACTTATAAAACTGGGTTCTATGAGGAAGAAACAAACAAAAATGAAACACAAAAAACTGCCAGATATTAAGAAGTTACAGAAAAATCTGACAAATGATAAACCAGGGATATAAATGCAGAGGCAGGTGATTGTGGAGCAAGAAATAGGTGAATCTAATCAGCTGAATCTGAGTAGCAAGATTGAAAAAAGCTGAGGGAAAACTGCTTAACTGGCAACGAATGATTACAGCCAGAAAACTTGCTAAGCACGGTGGTCAGGGTGCCGAGGCGGTCCATGGTGTTTTTGTATTAAAAGATGTAAGTAGACAGGAAATGTAAAAATATTACTGGGTGTTTAAACTGGAAGATATCGCCGATAAACGCTATTTAAACCCACAACTAGTCTTAAAAGCAACAAATCAAAAAATACAATTAAAATGAATATTCATTATTTGCACTTCTGTTTAATCCAAATTAAGTCAGCGGCTCCATAAGGCTCCCAGGGGCCCCATAAATGCTAATATTTTAACACAGACCACAGATATATAAGTATAACATTTATTTATTGAAATTATCAATGTGCTAAGTTTGATTTAATGGTTTCAACATAAATTAAAAGATTTTAAATTGTTTAACACTAAAATGTAAGATTTTATGGAGCTGGCAAGTTTACTTTGTAAAAGTTCAAAGAAAATATTCATTGTTGGATTGTTTTGTTACCATAACAACAGTCTGATTCTGTGAGTTTAATCTTTGAGTTTGAGCTCTGTTTGTTCACAAATACAAATTAGTAAACTGCGATTACAACTTATTGCTTTTTATGTTGAACAATTAAACTACTCCCCCTCTCCCAGGTTAAATCTAACAGAGAAGCTGTTAGAGGTGCTGATAGTTTTAGCAGCAAGAGGGGCCCATAGGTCAGATTCTGCTCCAGGCCTCATGCAGCCTTGTACCGGCCCTGCAGGATGAGTTAAATCCACTGCACTGAGCAGAGATGTGCAACAAACGGGAGATTTAATTCAATGCTGCTAATGTGGCTTTAGAAGCTCTTCAATTTCTGTCTATTGAGTTTTTAATAAGCGTCACAGAAACTGTTTTGGTTGCCCGAGCTTTAAGGGACGAGTTTTTCAGATCAGTCGCGCGGATTAACTCTGACTAAGTGGACAAAGCATTTGACATGGTTTGATTCTTCGAGTAATCGGGAAAATAATAGAATTAATAATAAAATAATATAAAACCAGCGTAAAGCGTGACAACGAGGCTGAACTGGCGCGTTCGTTAACCACTAACCTCTGTCAGTCTTTAAGGAAACAGAAACACAATTTTGTTGTTTCTGTTTATTAATAATTTGAATAATTTGTAGACTCAATCATTGGCATATTTCATTTATATGGGCACACTAAGACATCTGTCTTCGTATTTGTTGGTCTACATGAATAGAAAATCCACCAGAGGATGTGGTCTTTACTTTCAGTGCGTACAATTCGAACTGAACTTGGAAAGAAATCTTTTCAGGTTTCTGCTCCATCTTCTGGGAACCAGTTTCAGAAAAACCTTAACCTGAAGGTGCTGCTGTCACCAAATGTTTGGAATTCTGCTGTTACTGATTTTGAGAAGAACTCATCTGTCTGTAAATGTTTTAACTGAGGAATCTTTTAACAAATTTATTTATGACTGTTAGCAACACACTGTTAGCTGAGTCCATGTCCCCAACATGGCATGTTTGATTTTGGGGAGTGCTCAGGATAAAGCCTAGCTGCTTCTCACCCTGCATTTCATAGAAACTTAGTCATGATTCTGAAGGCTTGTTTAGGATATGTTGTTAATCTTCTGAGTACATTCATGTTCTCTTGATGAATTTACAACTAGATTTTTATATAAAAGCATTCTAAAAAGGAAGATTTAATGTCTTTTCCAGCCACCTGTGTTGGTATTTAGTACCAACAGCTAGCAATGACTTGCCTAAAAGAAAGGTGGGAAGAAATCCCATCCAAACATGATGTAACACATCTAAATCAGAGCATGAAGCCAAGTGATACGGGGGTGGGCAAATGCACCATAAAGTACAATTATCACTGTGGTTTGGTCTGCAAACTCCTGAGAAACAAATGCTTAACTTGTTTTTACCACCCACATGCTTACTTTGTCTGATATTATCAGCTTTACCAAGATTCTGTGCAAACAGTGGGTACACATGTTTTTTTATGGTGGTAGTGACATCACTGTGCTGGATGTGGTTAAAAAGCTGATTTTGGAGATTGGGTGTTAAAATCTTGCAGTTTGGCAGTACTGTTAGTTCTTTCACAGTACAGCAAAACAATTTAATTTAAAATATTTATATTCAACATGTTCTTGGTCTTTCTTGAGGCTTTAGAGGTAATGTTCAGTTAATTGTCTTATGTGATGTTTTAATTTTTTTGTAGCTTCACTACTGGGTAGAGATAAGATGTGCATTGATAAAATAGCAGATCCTGAAATAAGTGAAAATCAACGCCTTAAAGATATTTAAGAAAGTGGTAGCAGTTTAAAAACTACCACTGTCACTAAGTTACCAAACTCACGATGCTCATGGGTTCCTTTTTTAAAAAGTGGTCAAAAACTGGAAAGCATTGACTTTAAATTACACTAAGTAACCTCATAATTAAACTTTATAGCCTGAAGAGAAAAATAATTTAACTACGTTACTTGAGGACAATAAGTGGCGCCTGGCGCCTACGTTTTCTTTTTTGTTGAGAAATACTAACCAGAGCGGTCAACGGTTTTCTAAGACAATAGTGTTGCTGCGTTTCTAAGTACTTTAAACACATTTTCTGAAATGTAATCAACTGTTGACTAAATTTGAGGCCATATTTCTCAACCAGAATCGGGTGGGTTTCTAACTTTAGGTTGAAAACCCACTTTGAGTGACTGCCCAAACTAGCTCAATCATTGGAAGGCCAACATTGGGATAGATTCAGCGTCTGTGTGCCATTTTCCTTTGGAGGTTTTGTCTCTGTATTTTAAGTCTTTGGTGGTGTGTTTAAGTTTTCTTCTGAGTCTTAAAGCCAATACATACTCAGCAAGAACAGATGTTTGTTCTGTTTGTAGCTGAAGCCCTGGATATATAGTTCTAGCAGCTTGGTCTTCACCCTTCATCTCAGCAGAACTTTTACTTGTCTGACATCTATTATATAGAAAGGATGAGGACTTCCCAAAACCGCACTTTAGTTCTTGTCAAGTATGAAATGTCCTGGCCAGAAAGAACTTTGTTCTTGCAGCCTGGCAGAGAGAATATTTTCTTTGTCCTTGCAGAATTGGCCATTAGTCTTTAGTTCTTTAATTTTGATAATCTGTCTTCTTCTGTGCACTGTGTTCTTTTTACTCCCCTTTTCCATCAAAGACCTCCTTCATTCGCATTTTCATTTCATATTTTTTGTCCATCTTGTTTTTGCCGATGCTCTAATTAGTCATAGCCTCCTTTATCCCAGTGTTTTTCTGTATTTGTGTTTTTGTAATTTCCCTCAGCTGTTTTATCTTAGTTGTCTGCTCCTCAGCAGCTGCTGTGCATCAGTTATTTTGCCTCACCTGCCCATCGTTTCAGTTATCACCGTCTCAGCTTGTAAACCTCCTGGTCCACATGTTGCTCTCATTGCCCGCTTGTTCCCTGTTGGTCTTTGGTTTCCTTCAGTGTTAACTGCAGCTCTGGCTTGTAAGTTAATCTTTGTTTTTTATGAAATCAGTCTTTAAACAATCCTTTCCTGCCTCTTTGGAAGAGGAACTGTTTAAGTCTGTCCTGGCTAAGACAAATCTGTGCCAAAGCAGAAAAAGCTTTAAAATGACCAGTTGGCCATTATTTAAAATTTTAATTTATGATTTTTTAGGAGTTAGAACTTTTTTTGTGCTCCCCTGGTCACTTGGTGCCCCAGGAGCGGTGCGTGATGCGCCGCTGACCCTCAGACAGAGGAAGTAGATTTATTTTAAATAACGTGAAACCTTTAGCCTGATGCAGGTTGGAGATTGGGGGGCATAAAGTTGTGCAGCACTGGTCCCAACTCTATTTCTGCCTGAGCTCCACTAAACTCCTGCGCTCAGAGACTTTGGAAGGAATGAGAAAACGACACCTAGGAAAACATTCCTCACGGTGGACCCTGCTCATGCTCAGGCTGGATTCCCCGCGTGTCCCACGAAGCCCCGTATGAGCATATTAGCATTCTTCTGACACTGGGAAGGTAACAGGACCCGAGGGAATGCCTGGGGATTTGTAACCAGAGCTGGTAAACATTTATTTCCAGGCAAGCTGCTGCCAAAGAACGGTCAACATTTATCTCTTCAACTGTCAGGAAAGCTGACAGGCTGCAATGCTTCTCCTGTCCCCCCTGAGGAGGACGCAATGTGGGAATATCATTCAGATTTACAATAGTTTAAGTGCTGCAGGGTGACATTTATCTACTGTCAAGATGCAGCTGAAAGAAACCATTATTCTGTTTTTGTTTTGTTTAATGCAGCATCATGGTCATGACAAAGCCAACCTCCCCAACTGAACATATTTAGCTTTTGCTCGTTTCAGATGTTGCATAGAAATTGATACTGTAAAAGAAAGTAATGGAGGAACATATTCTCATTTAGAACCAAGAAAACTCACATGAGAACTAAAACAAGAGAACTCACTTTATTCATTGCACAAATAAAACTCCTTCCACTTTGTCCAACAATTCACCACCTGGCTTGACCGTTGGCCAGTGCGTTTCAGTTTGACAGCCTCAGATTGACTTTTCCAGAGAAACTTCTAGTCAGGAACTGCATCACCTTTGACCATATAATTGCATAGTTTAACATTTCAGGCATAAATTAGCTTAATGTAAACCCAAATTTAAAAGAAACTCTAATTCCTGGATAAAGTTTTAGCGCTAGGATTAGGAGTTTTTTCGATCATATCGAAATTGGTTTAATTTGCAAAACTGCAATGGAAAAACATTTTATGCATCACGAGTCACATGATCAACAACCGACGCAAACCACAAATAAGACAACAGGAAGCCTTTGGAGGAACATGGCACGGCATGTTTTTGTAGCGACTAATAATGTGAGCAAACGTACTGAAGTGATTTTAATTGCTACAGCAAAATGGTGTTTGACATTAGCAGAATATTGACAAAGTTTTGCAATAATTTGTAATAGAAATCCAGATAGTGTGACCAAGAAGCTCAAGCTTCATCTGATGTCACTGTTTTTCCAGAGGAAAAACAGCTGCATGTGAGCAGCTACAGGTTTCTGGCCAGCCTGAATGTGAGGTCTGTGGAGCAGGACCTTCACTCTCGGTCAGCACCCAGTTGTTTCATCTCCCAATTTAAGTTTGAGTCTCTAAAACCATTTAGTCTCACTCTGCTTTGTTGAAGTGATTTAATTTAGAGACTGTCAAGTTATTTTCTAATTTATGCAGCTTCCCCACTTGAGAAGGGATGGACAAATCGATGTAGACTTTTATTAACAGGGATTTTACTCAAAGGACCAAACAGTTTTCTTCATTTCTTATCCTCCATTTATTAAATGTGTGTCATGATATTCCATGAATGGTCCAAAGCAGGTAAAAACCTTTAAACAAACCCAAAAGAAGAAAAATAATTACTAATCTGCATGTAATTCTACATAAATTAATTCCACTCAAACTACAAAGCAAATGATGAGAAACTATATAAATAATACTAAGTAAACCACTGTGAATCAAACCCACAAAGTAATTAAAGTTAAATGAACAAGTAACTAAACTTAAGTTCTCTAACTTTAAAATACATTCCACATTAATATTAATCATAAATATTTACTTTATAAATATAAATAGCTAATGCTACATTGATTATTAGTTAACCTTAGCACCCAATAACAACAATCAGTTCAATCATTAAAATCAGTCGATCAGTTCCAGACTTCACCACCACAATCCACCGCTTCAGTTCAGACGCTGCGGTTCTAGGCGTTAATTTGCCGGTAAAGCTGGCGGCCCACTGTCAGGATGTCAGTAAC
Source organism: Xiphophorus maculatus (assembly GCF_002775205.1). Taxonomy (NCBI): domain Eukaryota; kingdom Metazoa; phylum Chordata; class Actinopteri; order Cyprinodontiformes; family Poeciliidae; genus Xiphophorus; species Xiphophorus maculatus. Next base: position 30,318,045 of record NC_036449.1, read on the forward strand.
TTTGCAGTCCGATCTGTCTTACCGGCTGCCTCTCCGCTCGTTTACAGATTCGTCCAGATCTGCACAAATTCCAGGATTTCTGATGAAGCGTCCCCAAACTCCAGTCCTCTCTGTTTGGCTTTCTTTTCCGCTTTTTTCCTTTCATTGTCCGTCCCTCATTAGGTCCGTGTGGAACATAGTGAGCGCATGTCTTTTTTTTTTTCGGATTTGACTTCACAGAGACATTGAATGATTTTCTCGCATGAACGGCTTCTTGAAGGACATGCCACAGCATCTCAATTGGATTCAATCTGGACTTTGATTAGGCCACCTTAAAATGTTGACTTTTTCTTTTTGAGGCGTTCAGAGTTGGGCGTGCTGGTCTTCTTTGGTTCTGTTGCACATAGGTAGTAACAGGATGTACAAATAGTTACTTTTGTCAACAGAAAGGTTTACAGAACATTACATTTTCCCCAAATTAAATAATTTGAAAAGTGCTTTTTGTAGTTACTCTTTGTCTAACATTAGAAATGGTTTGATCTGCATTAACAGAAGTTATCTGTAAGGGCATAAATATGTTTTTCATTTGAGAGATGTTGAATCCAAATGGGAAGAATTTTGGACTTTTTAGTTTTTTAGTTTTGTTTTACCCCTCCAGGGGGTCTTTTGTGGGCTCTGGTGTCCCTTTTACGAAAGTAGGCTGACAGGAATGGGGAAGGAGAGGAGGGAAGACATGCGGCAAATGTTGCCGGGTCCGGGAGTCGAACCCACGATGACCGCGTCGAGGACTCAAGGCCTCCAAATATGGGTCGCGCTAACCGCTACGCCACCACGGCATGCCCGGACTTTTTAGTTTTGATTATAAATGAACATTATGCTGGACATAACAGCAAATAATGCTGCTAATTTTACATCAGCAGCAACACTTTTTTCTTTTTACCAGTAAATGAAGTAAAATAGTCATAATTCAGTTGATTTAAAGATCTTGTGTTTTAGTTCTCTAGTAAAACTCAATGCAAAATACAAAGATCTTTCTCCAGAACAAAGAAAACTTAATTTTTTTCTCTGAAATCCTCTAAACTCAAGTTGACATGTTGAGCGTTTGCAAATTTAATCACATCGTGAACAGAATACAAAATAGCACCCAAATCAATATAAAATAATTGGAAGTGAACAACCGTGAACGCCGAACCTAGCTCGTTGTGTAAATGCTTCATATTTTCTTTCAACACGTGGCCCAGCGTGGAATAACCAGAGAAGGGGATTCACTCCAAGATTCCTATGCAGTGAAGTTTGAGGGACGGCTTGTGCTTTGAGGGGCCGTGTTCTCGGGGGCCCCCACAAGCATCTCATCAATCACTCCCGCATGTTCTCTAAGTAAACTATTGACTCATAATCTGACTAGCCTTGTATTGCTGTCCCCTTTGTGCTGAAACATGTTTGTTTTTCTCTCTGAAGGCACTTTGTCATGCCTGCTTGTAAAGTAACAGACACACCAGTAATGGGAGGCGGTCCCAGCTTTACTCAGCTGTACCATTGTCCCTCTAAGACCTGCCTTTAGTTCTCACTGCAGTGGAAATTAACTCAACTGCACATGTCTGAAGCGTATTCAGTATAAAACGTGTGGCTACCACAGCTGGGGTCAATTTTGCATGTCTGTGCAACAAAGGAAGGACACCGCCGCCCCAGGATTCCCGCCCAGTATCGTCCATGCAAACCGATGGGACGTGTTTCCATCGCCTGATGACCTCATGCCTCAGAGATGCCTGAGGTCATTGTGGGAGCTCCCGCAGGTTTCTGATCAGGACTTGCCAGGTTTCGATAAAGAAGCTTCCATCCCCACCCCGAGTCTCCATGGAGATGAAGCTGACTAACTAATAACTGTAGCCTGGCCTTTCTGTTTACATTGAGTGGGTCTACTTTCCAACTCTCACTTACTCAACACAAAGCTGTTTTAAGCTTGGTCTGAGTGCTGGTGATGTAGGCTGTTGGTTGGCCTGGTCACAGTCGAATCTAGGGAGAAATCTACAGTCAACCCTGAACAGACATTACGCAAGAAAGCATCCTGATGAGATGAAACACTTCAGCTGACAACTTTCATTTACAGAGAAGCTGGAGCTTTCTTTCAGGGGTCTGAAATCCATCCCTAGAGAGCCAATGTCCAGGAACTATTTAGATGTCCCTAGTCCAACTAACCTAGTGACTGCCTCCCTACACAATTCTGCTTGACTGTCATCTCCTATTGGCCTCAATTTCTCTGGTAGAGCTTCAACTGGCGCAATCAGCAGACCGGAGTTCATTGCTGTGAACAATGACATCGATTTTCTGTGCTGTTTTAGAATTGTAGCCTGCCTGTGGTTGTAGTCTGGCAGTGGCAGAGCCCTAAAACCCGACCGGCTCAGTGACACCTCTGTTTCGTTCAAGAGTAAAAAGTTTCTGAAAGGAGATGATCAGAAGCATCTGGCCTCATGGACAATAAAGCAGGATGCCATCAGCATAGTCGGCATCGTCATGATGTCAACTTGAACAACGAAAGGGAGAAATAACTTTACTAGAACCGGAACCCTGTGGTCCTTCATAACCAGTGGTGAGCACCATCTGCTAACCCGAAAGGACTAATCAAAAACATTAGATTCGCTTTCGTTAGAGCAGTGGTCCCCAACCGCCTGGCTGACCGGTCCGCGCGACTAGAAAGGTTGGGGACCGCTGCATTAGAGCATTACACCAACATGGTACTTGGTGGAAGCTAAAGCGCTGAATTCAACCGCATTGATACTCATCATGTGTCAGTGACACATCATGTGTTTCAACATATATCACCTTCCGTAGGGTCAAATTGGTCTTTACACACCCTCCTTTGCAATGTGCGCTTCAGCACGTGATTCTTTGGATCAGACCTTGGTGACGATCCCCTCCGGTCCAGTAGGGGTCTCTCTTTATTCACACCCAGCTCAAAGGCGATGACACCTTTCATTCAGGGCTTGGTTTCATAGCTGCCAAGTTTTACTAACTCTGTTACTGATTTTGCCTAGTTGACAACGATAGGGCTGCTGTCGAAAAGCACACAGGTCATCAGCACTTTGATATTCTAACAACATTAACAATTCATACATTAATGTTTGCATGTATTTATTTATTTAACACCCCTTGATTTTTGTTCATCTAAGTATATTCCTGTGTGTACCTCATTTGTACGTTTGCTGTATGCTTTCCATTTACTCAAAGTTTCTTGGGGAATAAAAGATAATGTGAGGAGAGGAAACAGAACTGATGTGTACACAGACTTCAAAATAAGAGCGTGAACATGCGTCTTAACCAAAACTCCAACACAGATGTCAAACTTTAGTTTACAAAACACGCATGTACATTAGCACTTTAGAATTTGTCTGGGAAAATGAAAGGAAAACTAAGAGTGCTAAAATTTAGAAAAACACAAAAGGTCAAAAAGTATTTACACATTAGAGGATTAGTGGAAATGTGCCCACCACTGCCCATTACTGACCAACATGGTGGAAACGTCAGGTTGATGTGACTTAAACAGAGATGGCCATTGAAATTAAAGTTGTTTTTTTTTCTTTTTACACATCTTCACAAATACAAACGATTTGTATTTCTTCTATTTTTAGTTTAGACAATTCCAGAGTTTGTGTTTTTCTTTATGGTAAACTCTGTTGTGACTTCTTTAGTGAAGTATTTGAGTTTTCTCTCTTGATGTGTCATAAATTTTTATTCTCTGAATCTTTATTTTTATTCTAGAAATAACTCATCTCAGCCACAAGTGAGGAGTTTAAAATATCAGCCAGGCTCTGCAGGTGATGACACTTGTGGTTTACAATGTGCCTTAAATTAGCCTCCATGTGGACCAGCAGAGGGAGGAAAAAGATGGTTTATGTTCTGCGATTCTCAGCTTGACCACTTCTGTCTTGTCCGTGAAGCGGATGAGAAAGTATCTGAATGGTATTTTCAGGGCTTTTTAAATAGACACTAGTATTGCTGTGGTCATCACATTGTGCTAAATGTGTTTCATGTTGATCTGGAAAAATCATTTGAGTCACTCTTGCTTGCTGGTAATGTACCTTGCATTGCAAATAACAGAACGATGAGCGTGAGGAATGGTGCAGATCAGCTATGGTACATTCACACTTTCCTTCGGGAGGAACCATCAGCAGCCAGATTTCAGATGCATCATCAGCGCCAAAGCGACACATTAATGCACTGTGTAATTATTCTGTTTTCTAGCAGACTCAAATCATAAAATCAAACTAGCACAACATTTTGGTGGAAATATATCAGTGTAAAACAAAACCCAAAGAAAAATCTACATTTCTTCACTGGCGAAACAAAAATGTTTGGTCTGCAGGCGCGGACACATGGGGCGTGCTGAAATGTTGACTGAGCCTGCTGGAGACAAAGCATGTAAACAGTGAGACAAGGCCTCGCACTCCCAGAGAAAGGCTGTTGTTCCATCTCAGACAGGTTCTTGGCTCGCTCCGTGGCAATGACTGATTGGATTTTCTTTCTGGCATGGTTTTGCAGAGAAGCAGAACAATGTTGGGTGCTGCCAATTTGTCCCGGTATTCCATTACGCTACAACAGTGCTGGGATCAGATGTAAATACAAGCTGAGTCACTTGCCAAACAAATATTGCTGTTTTCTTGTACAAACTCAGTTGTGATGGATGGAAATCAGGGTTCAGGTTTTACACGTGAAACTTGCAGACAGAAGTCCGCCACCTTCATCACATTATTTCCTTTACTAAATGATCTGTTTCTGCAAAGAGCAGAGTTTTTCCTGGTAATTTATTCATTTATTACAGGCAGAGGCCATACAACAACTCAATATTTAAGGATTGCAATGGCCTTCTGAGACTTTTCTTCCTGTTCTCTTGTTTCTGTCATGATTCCTTGATTGCTCCTCTGGAAGTGGAAAAATTCACTGAGAAGTAATGGAAAGTCTAGATGTGGTTCATTCATGGAAACGTTTTCCATTTACTCCACATCAACAGATGCTGGAAAGTCTAAATTTCAGCTTTTCTCATGTTAGGTTGACTGTGTTTCATGTTCCAGTCACAAACTGTGTTTTATTGGGATTGTATGCAACAGACCAACACAAAGTTGTATGTAATTACCAAACGATAATAATTCTGAGAAGTGTGGCAGGGTGAACCTCAGTCTTCTTCGTGTCTTCTGCAGCCTAACAGGTTTTCTCTGAGCATTGTCCTGGATTTAGCCCGGTTGCTACGTGGGCGTCCTAGGAAATAATCCATCATCTCTCCATGTCCAGATGATGGATTGAACTGAGCTCTGGGAGACATTCAACGCTTCAAATGTCACTGTGGTGGTCTACTTTGGATGCTTCGTCACATAAAATCACAATGAAATACTTTGATTGATAAAATTAAAAAGTGCTGTATACATCACCACAGTTTGCGTACAATTTCAGCAGCTGCATCTCTCAAGCTGCATACATTGTTGAAGGTCTATTTGATGTTTTTCCCTTGGCATTCTTAAATTGACTCACAAATGAAACCATAGATTAGGTAGCTTTAATCAAACATCACTGGTTGGTTTGAAGACGAGCCACGGAAGAGGAAGAAACCTTTGAACTGTGACCCGATCTGATCACTGGACTTCTCTACTGTGGTTCTGTACTATTTACAGGGGGGTAGAAACCAGAAACCATCTGTGAATACTTGAGACCCTATGAAACCTTTGTCTATTTTAATAATTCAAACACCAACTGTACCTTAATAAGCATTAATGCGCGCAGTGGAAACCATCTTAACACTATGGCAGGAGCTAACATATTCCTTATCTCCACTCCTGGGAAATCGGCTCCAAGGAAAATAAATGCTGCTCCTGGATTGGCTACTTTGCAAACACCTGCTGATAGCTTGTCACCTAGCATTGTTAAGTTCTTTCTGCATCCCCAGCTGCATTTTCTTGGGAATATTTTAGATATTTTCTACAAAAAATATGCAAATACTGAACCGTGGATAGGTGGCATCCATTGTACTATGAAATAAAAATTGGTACCTAAAATTAGTAAGTAATGGGATACAATACAGACTGAGCTGGAGAGACAATGTTTCTGTTCTAGTTTTAATGGTTTGTTTATTAAAGAGACATAAACCACTGCTGCTTGTTGTGAAGAAAGCTATGGTTATCCCTATTTAAAAAAAAAAGCTTAATATTGTGTTTCTGAGTTAGGGTGACCCTAGAGACAGTTTATGAATTTGAACTCAGTCTTTGGTAACCTTAACTGTAATTATTAGTCCATTTATTCCAATCTTTAAATCGTTATCCTCCCCCTGCTGGGTGAACCAATAATCCAACCCTGTTTAGTTGGAACAACCAAGGCTTGGTTAGCAAAATTACTGCTTGCAATTTTACTGTCTATTTTTATTATCAATATGCAAACCTCAAACAATCAGTGTTTGTATTCTATAAACCTTTCAAAATGAAACGTAGAAACATTTTCTTTGTGATGCGAGCTGCTTTTGTTTACAACTTGTTTCTGCAATAATGTGAATTTCCATAAAGAGGGACAATTAAGGGCCTCTTTTGTTCTGTTTTATTGTACTAGATTAAGTTTGGCTGTATAAGGTCATGTGCATGCTGTATAACCTGATTTCTGGCCCGGGTGCAGCCGGTCTGGTGCAGACCCCCGTGCGTGTGAATCCTCCACCGTGAGTCCATTTAAGGGCATAAGGAGGGGGGTGCTGAGGACACGGCCCCAGCCGGTGGGAACCCCTGCTGGTCTGAGATGAGCGGGAGCTGTGCTGGGTAGAAAGGTCATCTTGGGACATGTTTTGGGAGAGCCTGGCCCAAGCCCAGAGCATGTTTTATAAGAGGAGCTGGCACAAAACCAAGACAAAAGAGACGACAATGAGCGCGCAAGAGAGCCGGCGTGGTGCACGGAGAGAACGGCTCCCGTTTTTTGGCTGTTCAGAGTAATTTCATCAGTGGAGGGGTTGTCTCAGGTCAGTCAGTGATAAAATGAGGAGCTCCAACACTTGTCTGACAGCCTCCCGGGGGCTCTCACGCTGCTTTTAACTCAGCAGACCATGAAATTCAACTCCAGGCTAGAAAATATATCACAAGACGTTTGCATCACACACAGAACTTCATCAGAGCCACTGGAACGATTGTGCAAGCTGGGATGAAAGGGTATAGGGATTAGCATGTTTATTAATGAAAAACCTTCATCCTACATGTTAAATATGTACATTTATAACCATTAAAATAGAACAGAAATATTATTTTTTTGTTTCACAGTAAGGAAATTCAGGTGTACCAGCAGTAAGATGAAGGAAGATGAAAGTATGCAGATTCACATGAAGTAAAGAAATATAAAAACAGCACAGTAAGGGACAATTTACATTACAAAAACTTAAAATAATTATACAGATTAAAAGAAATATGCATTAAAAATTTACTATGTTAAGAAGTGAAAAAATTTAGCACATGACAGAGATGTAAAGATTTACTGAGTTTGTTGGTTCTGGAGTCTTGACATATGCTGGAGGAAGGACCTGTGATAACGCTCCTTTGTGCAGCCAGGATGCATCAGTCTGCCAGTCAATGAGGTCTGCAACTTCATATATGGGCTGGGAATTATTGTCCGTCAATGATGTTATTCAATCAATCAATCAAATTTTATTTGTATAGCACATTTCAGCAGCAAGGCATTTCAAAGTGCTTTACGTCATATCAAACAGAAACACAATTCAACATGGAATCAACTGTCAAAACACAGCATTAATTCAGGTTCCATCAATAAATTTGTAATTGATTACATTTCAAATACAATCCTAAACAGGTGGGTTTTTGGTTGAGTTTGCATCCATAAAGATTTACCTGTTCCACTCCTACTGTGTTATATGGAACAAAATACCTGCTGCTATTCTATCCAGAGTCTTTCTGTCTCCCACCACCTACACTGGGTCAAAGGTCATCCTTGCACAAGCTGACCTTCCTGAAAAGCTTTCACAAACACTTCCTCTGAGAAGTGAAGAAGTTGCTGCTCCAACAGACACCTAAAAGATGGTGGTTGCTGCCACAGAGTCAAAGGAGGTCTTCAGGTGTGCCCCCTGCAGGTAGAGTCTACTCTGACTGTTCCTGTGAAGTATTGAGTCCAGTCCAGTTTATTTTTCAGATGGATACCCTGGTACTTGGAGCCAACGGTCTCAAAGTCAGTTCTCTGGATGTTCACTGGAAATCCACCACCACCTGCTTGGTTTTCCCAGCGTTGATCAGGAGGTAAGGCTCCGCAACGTCTGAGTCCACTGTATGTATTCTTGTTGCTTTTAGGGTGCACTCCTACCAGCCCTGTTTAGTCTGCTTTAACTGAAGTCCAATCTCTTAGCCTAGAAAGTCCAGTTTGTTTGGAGTGAATGCGTAATCAAACTCGGATGCAAACGAACAAAGCGAACTCTGGTCTGCCTACAAACCTTGGTCTTGGTTCAGTTGAAGTGAAATTTGGTTCGGTTCGACTGCATGTGTGAATGCCAAGGGTTTCGGAAACCGCTCCAAAAGCAGGAAACAGACTACAGAGCAAGGCATTCTGGGTAAATGCAACCAAAACAAATGTATGTGTCTATAGCGCTAGCAGGAGAAATGGCTTGTGGTCTCTAGCCAAAGACAAAAGAGAATCTGACGCCTCTCCATTTTAGTTTGGTGAAGAAGGAAGTTGCACTCAGTGTCTTCTTCAGAGGTCTTCATGTTATTTACGTTAGTGGTTCATGGTGTAGTGCCCCTACAGGCAAGGAGGGGAACATGTTGCTCAAAGTGTTTGGCTTGTTTGACTCGGAGCAGAGAGAAAGAGAACCACAGCAGCTGGAGATGGAACAAATGTTTGTTTTGTTCCCCATTCGAACCAAGTTTATCACACTATCCTGTGTGAAAACATTCTTAGAGAAGTGACTTCTTCCTGTCTGAGTGGCCTTTTTAGCTCATGTGTTGCACCAAAACCCTTCATTTCTATGTCTCAGAACCAGTCTCCTTCCAGAACGGTACCACAGCTTCACTAAGCCTCTAAAAGCCTTCGTTTAGAGCACAGAAACCACACACTTACGGTCTGGAGCCTTCTTGGACATAAATTTCTTCCTGATACAAAAATCTCTCGATCACCTGGTTGTAATACTACTCATGGCTGTACCTGGTATATATAAACCAGGTACACCAGGTAACCTAGTGGAAGCAAAAATGTTTAAAGCATGCTTAACAACAGAGCTGTTCTGAAAGAGCGCATGAAACAGCTGCAAGTAATAATTAAATCTAGTTTAAATTCCTCAACATTTTCTCTACAAAGAACAAACATCCATGCTTGTTAGGATCAGCATGTATTAGATTACAAGGCTGAACTGCCAGGCTTATTCCTAACGTCATAGTGACGTTTGATCAGGACCCTGGAGAGTCGGTTTTCAGCTAAACCGATATTTGGCCTGTGCCGGGTCTCCCATCCTGGATACACAAAGGTCTGTTTTAAACACCAGCCCCATATTTGGGAGTCAGATGACTACCCTCCACCTCAATCTGACGTTTGTACATGTTTCACATTACTTGTTGATAAGCAGTTGATGTTTCCAAATGTGATTTATTGTTCCAGTTTTATAATGTCTCTGTTGTCCCATAGATGATTGTCTTTGGTGAAACTATGGTGTGTTCATGATACTGTGGATGCTTTTGCAGTCCTCTAAACTAATAGTTAACAGATGCAGATTAGCAAATGTCAGGTTAGTCCAGGCCAGGTGAACTTTGTTTCAGGTTAATCACATTTATTATAATTGATGTTGGCGTATTCCCAATAAGATCAAATAGTGAAAATGAAACAGGTGGTTTTATTTTCAGGGTGTTCACATTTATGCAACCAGATTATTCCAGCTTTTTCTGTTCTCCACATTTCAGATCCACTTCATTGATTGTTCTGACAGAGATTATTAGAGTAACGGCTCCACTTTCATCTAGACATTCTTTCAAAAGGCCTTGGCTAAGTTCATAACTCTCAAATGGAGAGATAATAAATAAAAAAACTGCCTAATTAATAAAAAATAGAGCCAAACCTCCAGCATCCTAAGGCCATTAGTGTTCTTCTGCACTGTTGTCTGTCTCCATCTGACCCTTTTATTATTCATCCTGTGGTGAAGTCATGGTCTATAAAGGTGGAAGATTTGTCAGTATGCGTTAGGCTGAACTCGGAGCTAGAATGAAGTGAACCTGGTTGCCCCAGAAGCCAGAAGTAGCTTGTCTTTTACTTAACGAGATGCCCTGGAAAAGATGTTTTTGACTGTAACCCCTCCAAAAAGAAAAAAATACCATCTTAATTTTAAAAACCATGCTTTTTATTTTCTCCTTCTCACCCAGCCATGAGATCAGAGAACAAAAGGCAGACAGAAAAATAATACAACTAATGGTAGAAATCCAAGAAACTGACACGGTTTGTAAACACAATCACTTAATGCAAAGCTAATAGCAACCATAGCTTCATGAAAAGTTCCATACTTAGAAAAATGAGACAGTTAAACACTGTAGCATTGAGCCAGGAGTCCTTTCTATGGAGAAGGAAGAAAGACCCAGTAAATTGCATCAATAGCTCTGTCAGTGGTTTCAGTCAGGAAAGAGACAAACCCAGTTGCAGAAACATAGGGCTGGGCATGATGTCCAAGGGTGAGAGAAACAAAAAGATTACGGAAAGTTCATAGCAGCCACAGTTTCATCGAAAGCTCCATACTTATAAAAGATACGGCTAAACAATGCAGCACTGCACCAGAAGTACTTTCGATGGGGAAGGAAAAACAAAAAGTGCTCAAAGTTAATGCTAGTAATGAATGCAAATAATGCATTGTTGGAGAGTAGGAGAAGAAGGAACTAGGGTGGATCAAGTTTTGTTTCAGTAATGGTTATAGTGACGCAAAACAAACATGTTGCTAAATTTGTAGCAGATAACAAATTAGAAAATATTTAAGAGTGCAGTCACAAAGAAGAAATGTGATTTTCTTTCCTCAACCTTTTTTGACTTGCATTTAGAGAGAAACGAATAACAGCTTCTTAAGTTTCACCTTTTAGCTATCTTTACATGGCAAGCAAACATTTACCAATAGCGGTATTCTGCTTTTACTGCATGTGTTTGTCTGATTTTACTCATATTCATACTTTCAAACTCTGCCTTGCTGCTTTTCTTGTTTGGCGAGCAATTTAAATGCAGTTTATTTATATAGCGCCGATTCACGACTGTTGCCTCAAGGCACTTTACAAAACAATCCATTAATGGACTGTTAGAAAAATGTTCATAAATAGTTTGACCAGTCGTCATCAAAAAACATGTATATGGACAGAAACATTATGCGCTTAGATTTTATTTTTACTCTAACTGCGCATCAATCTACTCTAAGTTTACTGACCTGTTGATTTGAAAGTTAATTTACGCGTCCTAGCTTGGTAGCCAGTGAAACCTGTTATAGGGCTCCTGACTAGCAGCACCTGATGTTTTCAGTTCAGAGCCCAGCAGATCCTGAACTACATGCTACTTGTCTAACAAATCTGACAAGATTGGAACAAGCCAAACAAGTCTGAAGAGTGGATGTTTCCAGGTAAACGTTGGAGTATTTGGCATTAACCTCAGGCATCGTGGGTGGAGGTAGAGGAACCAACTCACGTGGCACTCTTCTTTTTGTTGTACTGAGAGAAAAACATTCTGGTTTTTCTGTTTTCTTATCTTATTTACCATGGTCTATAAGATCCTTACATTGCTGTCTGGGTGCATTTCTGCATAAAACTAGGGCAGACACTTTTGGCAAATCACACAAAATACCACACAGAGTTCTGTACCGGAGGGTATGGCATACCTTGGCTTCGCCTTAGCTTGGCTCGGCATAATTGTGGTGTTCCCAAAGTGCTCAATCTTTATTTTGTGAATCTTGCACACAATTAAAGGCATTGTCTTCTTTTGGTGCTTTCTGCCCATGGATATGCTGCAGTACTGTCTCTGTGGCGATGCCAGAACGCTCCATGCAGTTATAAAATGGAGGCCGACAGACAGCGGATCTGTTTATTTTTTGGGATTTTTAAAAAATTGATTATTGAGACATTTTAAATTGATTCTGAATCATAATCAATAAGAATCACGATACTTATGTGAATCAACTAGTGAATGCCCATCACTACTCTGCATATTGGACCAATCGTTTTTAAATGAACCCTTCATTGTAGGGGTTCTGACATTCGAGTTTGCTTTTGCTAACTACCAGATTTTACCCTCCAAAATATAAAAACAACCTGGATTTGTTTTTTTTTATTGACTTGATTGGCTCAATACAAAATGTTTCACCAGGTAACTGATGATTGATGTTCCCCTCTAAAATTCAGTCTTTATGGGTTAAGGCTTTACATTTTCATGCCACAGTGCAGTCTGTCACCATTTTCAAACTTCAAGAACTAGTTTGAAGAATTTGTGTTTCCATTGTTTGATGGAAACTCTTGGCTTGGGTTTCTTGAGGCATGTGGCGAAGGAAACCCAAGAACAAGTTAAAAAGCTTATAAAGCTCTTAGGAAATGTCATTCAGCAAATCATCATCTGCAGCGTTTCTGTTACACCTCTCATGTGTTCGCTTCATGGTCATCAGTGAAAGAGAATGCGCTGTTGTTCAGCTTTGCCAAGGTGTGTGTGGGTCGGAGTCCAGCTCAGGTAGGAACCCACAGCTTGTGGAACATTTCACAAACATTTGGAAAATGTCAAACAATGTAAAACTATCCTTTCAGACAACGATCAGCATGAAGACAAAGAACTAAGGTGAAAACTCATCACTGTTTTTACAGAAAACCTTCCATTTTTAATCTTCTCCCATTGTGTCGTGGTTTATTGTAGCTACATAGTGCCTGAGTTGCGTTCCCTTTAGGTTTTTCTACCTGTCCGACTGATTTGGCTAGGCCATTGTCTTTAAAGGTATAAAGCTGCATTTGTTGAACAACAATGACCCGAATCTTTAGTTCAATAAAGTTTTGGCCAGGGATTTATGGGTCCTAATTGCCCCATTAGTGACCTCAATGGTCTTATTAGTGTGATTGTTCTGTTACTTCCAACCATGTTTAGAACTGAAAAAGTCTTTTAGATGAGAGATTAAATGTCTTCAGGGAACAAGAGAAATCCAGTTGCCTTCTATTGAAGCACTTACGTGACTCACTGCTGTCACTTTAAGTCTGCATAATAAGTATGCTTTTGTCAAGACATTATTTTACAAGTAGGTAAAAGAATAATGTTGAAATTGTTGACTATCTGGAGTTAGTAAAACCCTGGCGTTTTTGAGTCCAGGTTGGCGCTGGACTCAAATTATCCATCAGAGTTCAGAGTGGACTGTTTTCCTTCCTCATTGACTTGTTTTGTCTCTGCTTGTCATTGTTGTGTTTTGGGGATCTTCTATTTTGCCAAATCTGAAAAGTTCTTAACTAAAAAGAATTTTTAAAATAACATTTTCTACATTCCTGCATCATCCATGTATAAAATCCCCCCTACCCTCCCAAAACAAATAAAAGCTAAACAGGAACTTGTCATGGTTGGCTTGATATCATTGATATTTAACCAAAAACCTAAATATTACCACCTATAACCTTTATTTTTCCCCAAATGGTTTTAAAATATGACCTACAATATGGCATGTCTCTTTTATGCCATGTTGGATAAATTCCCAAACACAAAATGCCATAAAAAGATGTTTTACAGCTGCCAAAGAAGTTCATGGATCATGTTGCTGTGATGGAAGTATTACAAAGACATATTTTTACTTGCTGTGCTTTCAGAATATGGTTTTCTTCAGTTTTTTTCCATGTCAGCATGACATTTATTTTAGGTTCAAGAATGCTGTGCTTCCAGAAATTGTGGGGAAGTCCCTGTTTGCCCATGATGGGGTGTATGCCTTCCTTCAGACATACCAAAGCTTCAACCCATTTAACGCTGTCAACTGGTTCCAATAAGTTTTATTCTATGCCAACCCACCCTTAGAGATGTCTGCTTTAATGGGTTCAGTGGAAGGTATCCAGTGTGGACATTTAGCAGTGATTTGTTACAGAGTACTTTCTGTTCATTGATGCAGAAAAGAAACACACACACACACACACACCCCACCACGTGAAAGTCAAAACACCAAAGCCGTAGCACGCATGCTGTCCTTACAAACCTATTCAGCCAGTCTGGAAAGCTGGAGCCATTTCTGTAACAGAGTAATAGTAATTAATTACATTTTGTACTGAAACCTAATAGGATAGCAGGTAGAATTGTTTTTGCCTCCGGCTGTCCTCTATCAGGGTGGTTTGCACGGTTTTTGGCACTCCTTATTGGTGGAGCCGGTCATAGGCTGTGTTATGATGAGTCTCTCGATTATAAACACAAAAAGCATCCAGCAGGAATTCCCTCCGGCTATTTTTAAAACATTCATTAGGAGTTGCAGTTTAAGAGTTTCCATTTTAAGCCAGTATTGATGTCATTGTGTTGTGACACGCCCTGCAGTCTCACCTTTAGCGTACCTGCGGCAAAGCTGCAATCTCTGAATATCAACACAAACACAATTACAGTCGGTTCACTTAAGGCTCAAAGCACAAGAATTTAATATATTTACTGACAAAAATACCTGAGCACACAGACATGTTGGGGGAAATGAAATCAAATTGCATGCGTTGAAAGATGAAACAGCTGTGTTGTAATGATTAGAGTATCAAATCCGGTGGATAACCGAGTTCATCTCAGTAGGATGCAAGACCCCTCAGGCCTGGATTCAAGCTGTGATTTGAACGGGATGAAATCATACAGCCTCTGCTGTTTTTTCTGTGAAACATCGTCTCACATTTGTCTTCACTGATCTTAGGATCTGGCAGTTGGGACCGTTAGCGTTCACATCAAAGTTGATCCTTCTCATCTTGGACTGGGGAATAAACCCACAACCTGGATGATCGCAGCAGTGGCTTGCAAAGGGAAACAGATTGATAATCTCACATGGTTCCAGGATTGTTTGAACAATGGAAATAACTGAGGTTGGTAATGAAACGTCAGTTCTGATCTGTGATGTGGTGACGATGCTGTCTGCTCTGAAGAACTTTAAAATCCACCCATAGACGGCGGCGGCATTCTTACTGCCTTAGACATATCGCTGCTGTGCGACGTTGACAATCTTCTGTCTGCATGTGGGTCACTTTTGGATTGTAAACCTTAAACACAGAAGTCTGATTGCAGTCGGATTTCTTTTGAATGTCTTTGAATTCTGCTCTTGTTCAACTTCACATTCAGTTGATATACATTTCTTGGATTGTACAGTGCATCAACTAAAGTTTTGTTCAGGGTTTGCATATTGCAGTATGAGACTGTGTGCAGGATTTTTTTGTCTCTCTCTGTTAGCAGACCCAGCTTCTTGTCCAACAGCTGATTGAGAGACACCATCCACTGCAACCCTCAAAGGCAACAGGGTATACATGATGGATGTGCTCTCAAATACCTGGATATTAATCTCCTGTTTCCACATTCAGAACAACACACTGCACAGAACAGAAATTGTTTGGTATTCTTCAAAGCCAATTTGTGTTTTTCTAGCAGCTGTGAATACTTTAGCCATTCATTTAATCATCTTTATGTGGTTAAGACTCAATACTTTTCAGTTATAAGGGTGAGTTAAAACTTGATGAGCTAGGCCACTTTCCTTAGAACCCACAAGATGTTTTTAGTACCATATTTTGTGATTTTAAGACCCTTTTTTAATTGCATCTATGGAAATCTGCTATTTTTTTAAAATAAATAAACTTCAGGAACATTATCTTCAAGAGAACCTCAAAGATCCAACTATAGGTTCTGAAAACTGGTGCTTAAACTGCATTTTACACGTTCCTTGGGTTGTTCCCGTTTACAAGTCTGCGGCGGGGCTCATTTGTCTTTACTTGACTCTGTCACCAATGTCCTCCATGATGCCGTCCGTCCAGCATTTCTTTAACTTGGCCGTTTTCCACTGGGTTCGAGAGGAAGTGCATTCGTCACCACATACACACCATGGCCATACCACTGCAGCTGGGCTGCTCTCAGTTGAACCTTGCTTTGATGATGATCCATACATATGATGTGACATTGGATGGACTCGGCTGGTGTATCACTACACCTTTCGTCTGGATCTTAACCGTTAGTCAAAGTCAAAATCTTTGAGCCTTGCTTCCAGCTGGAACGACAAGAAGGCAGTGGTAGGGTTTAGCTGGCCTTAAACTGTGTTTACAAGTGAAATCATAATAAAATATAAAATAAATTGGTGGACTACCCACGGAATCCTAGAGGAGCACAAAACCATGAAACATTGGAAAATGGAACAGTGGTTATGTTGGCATTCAAAAGGAGGAGCACCCAACCTCAACCGACACCTTTCAATTTTACTTAAAACTCTTCTCTGTATTTCTGAGGCTGAATTCGCCCACCCAGCAGAGGAAGGTCATTTCGGTCGCTTGTATCCTGAATCTCAGTCGTTCAATCTTGATCAATATCTCTTGACAATAGATGGATGGTGAGAACGCAGATGGACTGAATCGAATGGAGAGCTCTGCTTTGTGGCTCAGGTCTTTTTTTCAACACGATGGAATAAGAAACCTTGATCCATATACCCGCTTGAATCTACCCGCGAAAATCTGACACCACTCCATTTGGTGAAGAAGGAAGTTGGACTCAGCGTCTTCTTCAGAGGTTTTTGTGTCGTTTCCTTCAGCGGTTCTTGGTGCAGCGCCCCCACAGGCAGGAAGGGAACAGGTTGCTCAAAGGGTTTGGTTGATTTGACTCAGAGCACAGAGAAAGAGAACCACAGCAGCTGCAGATGGAACAAATGATGAAATTTGCTCCGCAATCGAACAGCGTGTAGCAGATTAGCAGGTGTGAAAACAGTTTAACCTGTCCTGTTGAGGAAGATGTTTCCCATGGTAGTTTTATTTTCACCTTTAACATCATTGGTGATTCCCTGATGGTCTTTCAAAGAGTTTTTACACATTTTGTCAACCTTTTTGCGAATTTTTTTTTTATCAGTTTTTTGTACCTGGCCAGGGCATCCAACATAAGAAACTGTCTGCTGTCTGTGAAACTCTGCTGTCTGTGCTGTTTTTCACTGGTTCATCTACAAATTGGGAATAATTTGTGTCTTTGTGATGGGCTTCTGGTAACAAAGAGCCAAAAGAGCCAAATTAATCGGTTCTTTGCTATCTGTCGACCCAACCGTGATTCATCCATTAGGTTTACAAGCTTTTTGTGCCCAAATGAGTCATGAGTCTGTGTTAAACAAACATTGTACTGAACAACCATAATAGTAAGAACCACAGGCAATAAGGCTGCTTAACTCCTAATAATATGTGAGCAAACATGCATGAATAAGCAAAGGTTTTCTATTTGTTTAGTTTGTGGTGATCCAGAAGAAAGAAAATAAGTGATATTGTTAGTACACATGAAATTAAAAAGTGAAAATGCATAAACCGAAGAGGGACATGTCCAAATTCAGAGTAACTTCATAATATTTGACCATTGTAATCCATAAACACCACCTACTTTGGGTTTTCAGTAATTGTCATGTGCGTTCATTGCTGGGCTCTCCCCTGCTGTTTGCCAAGCCCAACCAAACATTGTTGTAGTGTTGTTCCCAAGTCGTAATCACAGGCAGATGCTTGCAGGCTCTCCATCTCCGCGGGGTTTTCCCTGTGCAAATAAATTAGATTTGCTCATGTTGAGAGGTATGATGTAAGTCGTTTAGAAAGAAAAATACTTTTACAGACCTATGGGAGATTTCACTGTAGATTGTTTCAGATGATGTATGGTAACTTGGTTGTGTTTTTCTACAGGCCTCACCTGTTGTGGTCAGCCTGACAATGATCTCAAATACGTGTGGATTTTGTGGATTATTGGTTTTCAGTCTCACCATCTGATTAAGTTCAACATGCTTTGCACCAGATGCCTACTTAATGTTTTTTTTTTAATTATTATTATTATTATTAAAATATCAAAAATTTTATGTCCACTTGCACCTTGTCTGGATTTGTCACAAAAGTACTAAATGAATTTTCATCATCTTTTACTGTAGCTTCAGAAATCCATCTATGAAGCCGTTTATTTATGTAGCGCATTTCAGGAACCAGACAGTACAAAGTAATTCTCATAATAAAAACACAACTAACCAGTTATGAAACAAGCAATGAACATTACATTTTCCTGAATGTCAGAATCAAAATCAAGCAAATGCACATCAAGTATATTTATCAATATTCTAGTTAATATTTATATAAACAGGTGAGTATATTTGGCATATTCAAGTCAGTGTTTTCTGCATTTTTCAGCTTTTAACTCACAAAATACCTGCAGCAGAGATTTGTTTCACACAGCATGCTGACTAAGGAATACAAACATTGCTAATTGCATTAAAAGCATTCATATAATGACAACACAATTTGGTTTTTTGCCCTCTTACCTCTTTACAATTATGGAAGAGAAAACATAAAATACATTTTAAAGCTGAGCAGAATTTTTAAAGAGCATCTAATGATCCTCCATTTAGTGTTTTATGAGCTGCTGAAAAAACTTCTGAAAGTCATGAGTGAGTAATTTGAAATTTTCCGTCCTACAAAACACAATAAGTTGTCTCGGGGAAACAGCAGACTCCTTCCAGTTTTTTTAATGACTTATGGTCTTACTTAAATCACTCTGCAAACATATTGCCATGACAAATACGATAAAAGTACACTACTTGATTATGTTTGGCCCACATAAAGCCAAGGATAATCAAACTAACATGGTATTATTGTTTCATTTACAAGCAGAGGATAAAATTTCTCCCCCAGCCTTTGGGAGCTTTTCTAAGAACTGCTTGGCTCGCGGCTCTTCAATTGTTTAGGCAGCTCCGACCCCTCCTGAGTGATAATTTCACCTTACAGTGACATCTGGGCTGTTAAGCGCTCATACTGATTACATGTCATTGCTTTGTTGCCTGCAAAGCTAACTAGGAGCTGTCAGGATGAAAAAGACTCAGTAGTTTCATCTGTTTTCTTGAAAGAATGTAAATAAAAGGGAACACCCGCTTTATTGGTATGAAAAGGACATGTGGTGTTTCTTTTTAATGTTTTCAGCCACTTATAGGAGTAGTTGATGTACCAAATGTTTGGATCATTATCCTCATTACCGACCCAATAACAACTGATTTTCAGTTATCTTGGAAAGACCACAAGCTTTTTTGCCAAATGTGGTTCAGTGTGAATAGTCATTTGATGTTCCCAACTGCAATTTATGAACAGAGAAGAGGAAGATGATAGAAGAAACACAAACAGCCTGGTACTTGCATTGAATTGAGGACTTTACATCGACTTCCATTCCTTTTTGATTGGGTAACTGTTTAGGTTAGGTAAGTAAGTGGTAATCCTCTCCTAAACTTAATTCACACCTTACTCTATAGCCTAGCCCTTACTATTTACATACATATCCTATTCCTGTCTTGTTCATTTTGGCGTTCCTCAGGCCTCTGTTTTGGGACCATTGTTGTTTCTGCTCTGCCTGCTACCTCTTGGTCCAAATCCATCATCTTTTAAAGACATTTCCCATCATTGTTATGGAGGTGACATCCAGCTGCATAGCTATTTTTTCCAGATGAAGTTTCAAAACTGCACAGTTTACTAAACTGTCTGGATTCAATTAAAAGCCAGATGATTGGAATTTTTTTCCTGGTGATGGAAGAAAAAACTGACAATCATATTTGCAATAGCTATAAAGATAAAACAGATTCTTGTGTTAACTCTTTGTAGGCCTTGGGATAATCATCTACTAAGCTTTTACTCTGGAAAATCATGTCAAATCTCTTTTCATGTGTGAAATATTTCCACGCTTAGTCCTATTGCCTTCCCTGGTTTCCCCAAGAAAACATGCTAAGCACAGGAGAAGGGGCTCTAGGCCAGTGGCCCACCGTGTTTT
Organism: Xiphophorus maculatus; assembly: GCF_002775205.1. Classification (NCBI taxonomy): domain Eukaryota; kingdom Metazoa; phylum Chordata; class Actinopteri; order Cyprinodontiformes; family Poeciliidae; genus Xiphophorus; species Xiphophorus maculatus. The sequence continues at coordinate 30,337,971 of NC_036449.1, forward strand.
GAGTTAAAAATGTTTAGTTGACAGGAACTTGAAAATATAACTTGGTATTTGTATTGGAAGACATTAATAACAATACCTAAACACCAACTATAAAGTCAGACATAAAAAAGACATGTAGTTATTAAAATAAATACATTTTTCTGTACTTCAGTTGTATCCCAATTAATGCCTCCAGTTATCAGGGACTTGTCACTTTATTGGCTGAAATTGTTAGCATGTAGTCCAGTAAAGACAGGAAGTGGTTGCGGTGAATAAAAGACACCGTGACCTCAGTGTCCCTGTGTTCATACTGACTATACTATGCCATTGTATTTCCAACCGTTTCACCAGAGACTCTTAACCCGTCTTTGCTATAACTGTTTTTATAAAAGCCTATTTTAAATAAGCAAACAATGCTTAGCCTGGTGGGAGTGCAAGTAAACCTGGGATAAACCTGGTGGTTGATCACAACACACTGGGGGAAACTCTGTCTTTTGTCCAAAATTGGAAATCTTACTTCATTCTTTTGTTTTTGCGGTATACTGTACAGGTTTAACCAAAACCTCCTCAGACCGGTTTCAGTCTGTCCAGAATGCTGCTGTGAGGCTCCTGAATGGATCTTCAAAGTTTTGTCATGTAACTCGACTTCTAATGCAACTCCACTGTGTCTTGGTTCATTATTGAGCACATTTCATCTTATTGGTTTTGACTTGGCGAGCTCTGCATGTGTCCCACCAGACTGATGATGATAGATCTGCTGATTGATCCGCTTGCAAAACAAAAATCTGAAGGAGACGGATCCTTTTCCACGGTGGCGCCAAAGCTCTGGAACTCCCTTCCTCTGACTCTCGGATCAGCGGACTGTGATTTTTATCTTGAAAGATGCTCTATAGATAAAATGTACTTATTTACTAGCCCAGAAACAGGACTTCTCCTGTTTTAATCACCCAAGAGAAGCAGTGGGTCCCATAATGTCGTATGTGTCAGGAAAATGGTCCTTACAATGTATTAAAAACAAGGCCACACATCACATGTGACCTTTTCAGGTTGTTTTCTAGATTCATACACTTGAAAACTTTACACCTGAGCATCCTTCAGACACTTCAGTCACTTAACAAAAATTTGTGGGTGCCCTGACATTTGAATGAGGTAGTGTGAAAGTACTGAAGGAAAAACCTCCAAATATTTATGCATATTCATGTAATTTATGGCCAGAGCAATTGGCTCTATATTCTCAAAGTCCAAAGGTTTTACTTTTTGCAGATTAACATACCATCTGTTGAAAGCTGGTTCTAATTTTGGCCTCCAAATTAAAAATCAAAGTAATGAAACGGTAGAACATTTTTTCTCTGATCACTGCAACTGTCTTGCTTGTGGTTGACGATCTGAGAGACCTGATTCAAAAATAGTTGAACATGTTTCTATCTGCTGAATCTGATAGGTACCTGGGGAAATATTTTTATGAATCTAATGGAGAAATATGGGCATGTAGAAATCAGTTGGATTGCTATTCTTCCTGTCTTCCTCTGTCTGAAATGAAGCCATGTGAGGTCTTGTTTGGGGATTTCTATTGGTAACTATATACAAAGGCAGACAAAATGAGGGATGAGATTCCTCGATTCTTAGAAAGGTGAATGCAGAGCTACAGAAGGATTTGTGGAGGAATGAAAAACGAAGAACTGAAACCTGAAAACAAACATCAAAAGCCAACGAGCAGCTAAACTGTTTTTTTTGTTTTGTTTTTTCTAAAACAGCAATAAAAGGTATCCAACATTCCCACCCTGAAAACCCACGCATGCGTTTGGCCTGAGATACTTCCATGTTTACTGTACTGTCTGATCGACCACAGACGGGGAAAACTAACAGATGATTGCTGTAATGAGCTGTGACTCAGTTGTTAGATTGTAAATGTGAAACTCCATTTACACAATAAAATCAATTGTTCTTATTGTTTCCCTGTGTATTTATCCTGTGTTCAGATGTGTGGGAAAAGACTGAGTAAATCAAGTGCCTCATTAAGAGGCTGAACTTGAAAAAGTTCACCAAGGAGCTAATGTCTACTGGAGGATGACTCCTGTATTTGTCTACAACAGCCCTGAGATTTCATCTGATTTAGGACAGACAACAAAGCATAGATTTAGATCCTGCAGCATCAAATATAATTATCTGAGAAGACATTAAAAAGACATTTGTACATCTGCAGTCTTGCTTCAAAGTAACCAAAAGAATGTGATTGATGTCTCACAAAGACATTAATTTAGTACTTTCATTTAAAATTAATCAAATTCACAATCCAACAACTCCAAAACTCTCTTACGGATAAGTTGTGACCATCACAACATGCCACAGGAACATGGGGACATTTGTTTCACTAATGGTAGCTTGTTAACTTCAAGACAGCATAATCTTTTCCTTGAATTTAGCAAATTCAAGGAAATTTGCTTCATGCAATCATGTTTGGGGTCTTGCGTCTTCTGTAAGCACATTCTGCATGTAGAGCAACAGTCTTCCTCCAAGTTGCTGTCTTTCTTTTAACGGTACCCAAAGTATTCTCATATAGATGCATGTAGTGCATGGAGTCTGAGTGTCTACATGCACTCAGACAGGACTGAGTTTGAGTTTGGTAGGCAACTTGTGGTTAAGTGTCTTGCAACATTCTGGTAGCAAGATGACTCTGGTGCATTTGCCTAGAAATTCGGTTCATTTGGGAAGGTCTGAACGTGCAATCAAGCTCTGAAGCAAACCAAAAAAACAAACCGATCCGCCTACAAACCTTGGTCTCGGTTTGGTCGAAGTGAACTCTGGAGCAGTTTGAACGAATAAGTGATTGGCAAGCGGACCGGAGACCGCTCCAAAAGTGGACTACAGCGCAGGGCATTCTGGGTAAATGCAACTAAAACAAATGTCTTTCGCTAGTGGGAGAGATGACATGGAATGGGTAGGAATTAAACTTTCAACTGCTAAAATCTGATGACACTCCATTTGTTTCCAGTTCTTGAAGAAGGAAGTAGTTCTCAGTGTCTTCAGAAGTTTTCGTGTTGTTTCCTTCAATAGTTCTTGGTGCAGCGCCCCCCCAGGTGAGGAGGGGAACAAGTTGATCAAAGGGTTTGACTCAGCGCGGAGAGAAAGAGAACCACAGCAAATGTTGCAGTTTTCATCCCCAATTGAACCAGTTCTACCAGACTATCAAGTGGGAAAACAATCTGAGAATTGGTGCAGGGATAACACCGGTTCTACCGATCCAGAGACGGTGCTTTCTGCAGGGAAAACAGACCTTGTGCTTAAACTGGTTTGGTGAAAACAGGCAGTGTGGAAGGGAAGCACCTGATGTCAATGGAGATCATGATCTTCACTATTTCAGTCTGACAGAAGACGGTCGTTATTTTTTGTTTGCAGGTTGTTAATTGACAATCTGCTGCCTTGCACCTTGATTTTTATTATCATGGATCACCATGTTTTATGAGCATGTCTTTAAAGAAGCATTTGTCTCCCTCCTGTCCTTTCTCTCACCCTCTCAGAATGAAACTTTTTCTCCTCCTGTCCTCGACCATCAATCCTCCTGCTTCTCTAAGTGGATCCTGGGCGTTTGTCCCAGCCCCAGTCCACCCTTGTTCCCAGGATATTTATGAAACCTCTATTCTCCACCACCACCCCATCCACTCCACAAAGTAAATCAGCTCCTTATATCAACAATATTTCAACAGGATTAACTGACCCCATTCATCACTTTTAAAGAGTGAGGGTGCAGATAAATCTGAGCACCTCTCATGGGGCTGTTTTAATTTCCGGCTTTATCGGGTAATGTTGCGGCTCTCTGGTATGTAAACACACGTCTGGTAGTTCTCAGTGCAAAACAAAGACCTGCATGGACTTCGGCAGTATCTGGTCCTCGGGGTGCTTCAGACATGAATTTTGAGCGTATTTCAAATACCCTGTTGCCAGAAAAACTACAAGTCTTGATAGTAAGAGCATAAATAAATCACATTATGCCTTTCAGCTGTTTCCCAGTCATTTTAAAATACAGTTCTGACAATGGGAGCAGTTGGAGGTAGGTGTTTATGCAGAAACTTCCTTCTCTCATGTTAATGGATATAAATAATATCTCAGGGTTCTGCAGGTGAGCTGAGAAATGTACCCAGGTTAACAAGTCACTTTTAGCTTGCATGATTTACACAGCATGCTGATGAAACAGAACAGTCCGGAGTTCAGTGGTGACAGAAATGCATCTTTATTAATAGAATAATCCATGACTCACTCCTCCAAAGTGCTATTGTTGTTTAACCTCTGCGTCACCTGAATACCTGCGTATCACTTCAGTCTGACATGTTTTCCTCTCAGGACGTTTTCACACCCATACTTTCTTGTTGGATTTGTTCATTTCTTGGTTTTAACAGTGGTTCTGTTTGTTTTCAACCAAAGAAAACATAAATCAAACCAGAACCAGGCAAGAAAGTCCAGTATCTTTACTGGTTCTCATCAGTCTGGGCCAGGAGAACCAGACATGAATCAGATTCAGTGTTCTGACCTAGTAGAAAACAAGGACAGTTTAATCAGGTCATTAGTTTGTTTTCACCTGAATTTAACTGAGTAAGCAGGTTTGACTTTCTTTTTGGGCAGTTTCTGTATAGACTGCACTGACTATTAGACCAGAACCAGTCTGCTCTGCATCCCCAGAACCAGAACCAAACGAGGAGAAGCAGCTTTCAGCATCTATGCACCACAAATTTGGAACAAACTTCGAGAAAACTGTAAAACAGCTGAAACACTGACGTCTTTTAAATCTCGACTAAAAACCCACCTGTTTAGGATTGTTTTTGAAATGTAATCAATTACAAATTTATTGATGGAACTTGACTTAATGCTTTGTTTTGATTATTGATTCTATATTGCTTTGTGTTTCTGTGTTTGTAATGATGTAAAGCTCTTTGAAATGCCTTGCTGCTGAAATGTGCTATACAAGTAAAATTTGATTGATTGATTGATTGATTGATAGTTATATAACTCCAACTGATAAAATTGGGATCTTCACATTTCTTACTTACTTACTCCCTGCCGTCCCCCCCTCCCACACATATCATAACCTCGCAGTCACACATACATATCCCCCACCCCCACACAGCCACACTGTTCTGCACTTTGCACTGTCACATTATCTGTACTTTGCCATAATTGGACCTGCTGCTACTTCTTTGGTGTGGTTGAGTGCCTTTAGTTAATTTAGTTGTATATATTGTTATTATTATTATTGTGTGTTTGCTTATTTATACTGTATATATTTGACCTTTTGCACGGGAGCTGCAATGGAAATTTCGTTGAATTCTGTTCAATGACAATAAATGCTATCTAATCTAATCTAATCTAATCTTAAACAAGCATGTGGAAAGAGGCCTCTTGTGGAAATGGGAAGGATGTTAGTCTGTTTAGGACTAATATCCTTCCAAACTATTACCTTCAAACGCATAAAAAATCTAAGGAGATGCAGAGACAAGTAAAATTGGACTGAAAACCATCCAATTCATTATTGGATAGTTTGATCCAATAAAAGCATTGAAGCATGTGAAGGGAACTCAGTGGATTGGGATTAAACAGCTGCGTAGCTATTTAATCAGCTACACAGATTAAACAGTTCTAAAATCATTGACCTTTGAACAGGAGACAGCAGCCCACAGAGTTCAGACCTGAAATCTTGGGGATGTTCTAGAAAAGGCTTTTCACAGTGGTCGGACTCTCCATCATCAATACAACATCGTTGTAAAAAATGAATGCAAAACTGGATGGAAAGAAATCTTGTGGCCTACTCTGGGGCATCTCTGCTCCAATACACCTGAAACTCGGGACTGAATCCCCACCGTCTGCAGCGACCTGGTAACGAGGCATTCGTTTTAATGGGTGTGTTGGACTGGGGATCCATCTTAGAGCTGCAGAGTAGTACCTCTGGACGACTGGTGTTGGATACCTCTACCATAATTCAATTCAGGCAATTTCTCAAGTGACTCAATGTTGTCTTGAGTCACTTCACTTTCACATCAGTCACACATCCATTTGATCCTAGTTATCAAGTAGTTCATTAAGCTAGGTTATTTATTCAAATTAATTTAAAAACGTTTCTGAGTAAGGAAACCCAGCAGATTGCCTAGAGTCCTTGACTTGCAGCATTCAGTCTTCATGGACCAGCAGGGGTGGCAGCAGACAATCACTAACAGGAAGAAAGCTCCAGCAGAACCAGAACCTGGCAGCAATCTGCCACAGCTGACTGGCGGTTTGAGAAGACATAGCAAAATGCACCAGGAGATCTAAGCCTTTTGAATGAGGCATGACTGGCAGAACCAGAGAAAAGTGTACCAGGACCACCTTCTTTTGGTCCAAACCCTGCTGCCACTGCTCTGTTTACATCTACATGCACCAAGAGGGGAACCAACCAGTTTGTTTTAAATGGACTAGATGTCTTTGGTGTACCTTCACTCTTTAATATAAACTGTCAACAAACACAGGGAAGCTAGAGCCATCCCTCTGGATTGGGTTCATGGTGAAGAAATGTGCAGCCAGACGCAGAAAACGACTATCTGGTCCTGTGTTCATCGTCTCCAGCATGCAGATTTCAGTCCTCACCAGTAAAAGGCTGCATCATTCAAAGACTCTGAAACACACTGAGCTTTGCACTGTTTGGCTGTGAAAGTGGCTCCAATCAAAATGAAATGCCTTGTAGAGTAAATACTGACGAAGCAAAGTCAATGTTTACGGCATCTGAAGCCCTTGTTTCAACAGGCTGGACACTGTGGGGCCACGGCCTGACCACACTCCCTTCCAGGAGACCTTTTTCTTCTGCTTCTCCGTTAGATTCCTCACACTAACACAGTTTCTGTTTGCCTCTACTGACAAATGCTGATTGGGATGAGAGATTGCAGTGCAGCAACTCCTGTCAGCGGGGCCATTATCAGCAGAGCACAGGGCGATTAAGTTACGTCCATCCAAAGGCCTTCAGAATGTAATATGTTAAAGGTGTGTTATGATTGGCTTGGGCTGCAGGGAAACACGGCTGTCGAATCTGATCGAAGCGAGATGAAAATGAACTGCGGAGAAGTTGCACGCAAACCTAAAAGCTGCTGATAATAAACTGACGCATTGGGAGGGAGGGAGGTTCCGATAAGTCAGTGGGATTTCTCTCAAAAGGCCAATTAAAGACGCTGCCGGCTTTGATTTTTAGCACTTTCATCAAAGTTTCCCATCTGCTTGCTTAGCATCAGGAACAGATGTCAGGAACCGAGAGGCTGAAGATGTGACCGAGGGTTCATTTCGGCTTCAGTGGCAGTCTTTAAGGTTCTGGGTCTCTTCACTCTACATCTGTTTACAGACTAACTGAGCAGCAGTTCAGATTGTTGGTGAGGGAAAATGTCAAACTTCAGACGTCTCTGCTGGATCTGTTGGACGTTCTCACCGGAGACCAAATGTTTTTTTCTCTGAGGCAACAGCAGACTCTTTATATTGAAACTGAAATGAAAAGGGTTTGTTTGATCAGATAAACACCACAAAGGACTGAACATGTCATATAACATTTTTATTGTGCTCCAGAAGATTAACTGGTAGAAATAAAAGTAATTGTGTTGTCCACAAGGAGCATGACTCTTTGCTGCAAGGAGATGTCCGTCTTACTTAGCCCGTTGACTCGTCTGTCCAGAGGAAAACATTTACATCAGGTTTTATTCCATTATGTGTCAAATTTTATACAGATTTAACACACATCAAGCCTTTATTTCATGGAATTTTGATGATTCTGGCCTGCAGATAGTCTCAGAAATATGGAATATTGTAAATAACCCTGACTCCAGACACCTGCACAGGTTCCCTGTCTGGGTCAGCAGGACACAATAATGAGGAAGACTGCTGATTGGACAGATGTCCATAAGACAGTCATGGACCCTGCCTACCAGGAGAGGAAGACACAAAAGGTCACTACATATTCTTAGAAAATTGAGTGACAGGAATAAGTTTGGTAGGAAAAGGTGCAACAGAAATAACCGCAACTGCGGCAGGATTGTTGAGCAAAAATCCTTTCCTGAACTTTGGGGATCTTCACAAGAAGTGGATTCTAACCTACAAGCATCTTACATGAACTGATGAGACCCAAAACTGATCCAAAGTCCTCTTTTCAGATGAAGCTAAAGTTGGGTCAGAGTCATTTTAGAGTGCTTCAGGCATCCAGGAGATGCTGAATTCATTCTACTTCATGAATTGTTGCTTCGCCTGAAGTCTTGTTCTGCACTGGGGTTCGTATAGCAGCTGTTGAGAAACAGTTGCTTACTGGAGACGTGGAGTTTGTTGGTGTTTGAAACTGTTGGAAATGTTTAAGATTATGACCCATTTCTGGGCTTTGACAGCCCGGTGTGATTATCGATGAGTCTGTCTGATGTTCATGTATTCTAATGCAGGTAATTAAACTAAGTGATGGACTCGTTCTCAAAACAGACCACAATCAATTCAGCTTACAGTTCTGTATCAATCCAGACAAGGAGTGAGCTTCCTGAGGGTTTGGTCCCTAAAATAATGACCTCTAAAGTGATGAGGGTGTTGTAGGAGCCATTTATCCTTTCCTATGTTTATCGCCACCAGGGGGCGTATTTCATTTTGAGTTCTGTGTGTCTGATGGGGTTATTTAAGGTCAACCATGATTCTGTTCAGGTGTTGTTAAGAGGCAACAGTTTTCTACTGTGCTTGATGTCGAATTTATGTGGATTTCAATGGAAATGGTGAGACAATGGACATTGTTCGGATAATAAATGACTTTATTATAAATCAAACTAAAGATCGGCATCCAGAATCTTAATTGAATGCACGTAAGACCAACGCCTTTCAAGAATAACAACCAGTAGCCTAAAATATAGGATTTTAGCCACTACAGGTGTTTCAGTTTAATTCCACCTTGTTTTATGCAACAACAAACCGTTGTTATTAACCGCCCTCTGAATTTGTGGGACCTCCTCATCCAACAACATTATTCCATTTTCAGTTATTTTTCCTCTCACCACCAAGTTTCTCCTCCACCCTTTGCTTTTCCCAACCCTGAATCCTCCATTAGGGAATCCACCCAGTCCTCCACACCTCATTGTTATTCATCTTTTCCTCCTCCAGGTTTGCTTGCTTCTTCCGTCTGCTGGTATCTGTACCTGCAAGCCAGGCCGGGCCCACTTGTTCGTCTAACTTTTGACTCCCCGTGGGGATGGAAAAGCTCAGGAGAAAATGAGTAATCTGTGAAGGAGAGGGCTTTGTTTCAACATGTTCAGGGTGCAATTATGCTCCATCATTTGTTCTCGTTATGTGGGTGGTAAGTAGGTGTGTTGCTGGGCTTGTTTGAGATGAAGATGTTCACCGGTTGTGGGGTGAAAAATGGGAAAGCAACAATGCAAAGAGTTTGTTCCTGTTTCAGCTGCATGGTCAATCACAATACACAGCAGTGTGCAAAAGTTTTAAGTCATTCTAGGTTGCGCTAGAATTGTTCATTATGCATCATTTTGAGCGACAGCTTAAAAAAATCCCCTAATATCCTAGTTTTACCTGCAAGTTTTTAAATGACATATTCAACTGTTTAATTTCCAACTGATTTAATATTCAACAAGCTGAAAAGAGAATCAAATGATATGTGACTCTTCAAAACCCAATTACTGTATACTTAATAACTACATATAAACAATGAAAGTAAGCAAACTGTTCACCTGCATGTGCCGAATCAAATGTCTCAAGGCTTTGATGTTGATCCAGAGAATGAATTGCTCTGCTGCAGCACTGGAAACTGGAATTACAATCTCCACTTTAGCCAAAGTTTGGAAATCAGGGAACATTTTTCCAGTGGAAGTGATCAGAAGCTGGCTTGAGTTTCTTGATCCAGCAAGCCCTCGCTGCACCGGATGCTCCAAAGTCTCCTGTTCATAACTCTTCAACGCGTCGTCGGCTCACAGATGGCGAGATTCAGTCCAGGTCAGAGATGATTCTCAGATAGGAATTTTTGTTTTGGTTAAAATGATTTAGCTACATCTGCGATTTTCTCTGCGAAAATTTTAAAATGTCTGAGGATCTGCACCAAATGGTCAGGGTGTGAATTGTAATCCATCAAAATGATGGATGGCCTTCAGATTTTTCCATCTATTTTTTAAAAACTGGCCAAAGATGGAAAATATTTGAATAACATGTCGCCTGCTTCATATAACCTTTCCTTCTAAGCAGCCCGATGCCAGTCTGCCTAACATCATGTTGCTTCCACTAATTTGGACTCCATTTGGGTTATAAATTAAATAGAAAAACCACCACAACACCTTACCAAGTAAATTTGGTCTACTTTCTATTGCAAATATCTTATTTCACTTGTCATAAGACAAACTAACTTAAAAGTAACTTTTTAGCAAGATATAGAAGTTTGTTTAAATTAAATAATTCCTTTATATTGATGAAAAAGTGCTGGTTCTTTTGGCAGATAAATTAACATGAAAAATGTCTTAAAAGTTAAATAATCTGCCAAAGGAACTAGAAGGTATTCATCAATACCTTGGTAACTCCAATAATTATTTACTTAAAGCAAGGCTCTGTATCTTGGTAAAACGTTTCTTGCAAGCTAGTTTTGTCTCATTTCAGGTTTGCTCAGATATTTGCACTAGAAACTAGATCAGAAATACTTTGTAAGATTGTGTTTTTTCATTGTACTCACCCTGAGAGGATATAAGTAAACTCTTCAAATTCAAAAGGAAAACGAAACCCATAAAATATGTACATGTTAATATTATAAAAAATCTAAACAAAAGATCTAAAGCAAATGACTCTACTATGATGAGGAAAATAAAAAATTATTTGGACAGATGTGCTTCTTTGACGATTTATATAACCGAACAGAAATGATCAAGACAATTGTTTTACTTCAGCTGCTATTTCTTTTTTAAACTGCTTCCTACTAAGCAGTTTACTGAGTTGAACTGGTCCATCTCTAGGTTTATATGGCAGAAGAAGAAACCGAGGGTATGCTATAAAACATTACAATTACCAAGAGATAAAGGAGGAATGTCACCCCAATGTTTGGAAAATTACTCTAAAGCAGCACAACTGCGGCATCCTGCTGACTGCTCTGAAGAGGGGTATGATGCAAAGTGGAAAGAACTAGAATTAAGTCAAATTGACATCCTTCAAGCTCTGAGGGGTGTTAAATACCTCAAGACTATATATTCAGAAAAGTTAAGTGCTGATACAACAGTTCCTTTCAGCATCTGGTTAAGAGAAGATGGACTGAACATGGCAGGGATTTGGACCAGCACAACTTGACTCCGGATTCAAGAAATTGACCAGAAAAGACATTACCCCGTACTGTCTGATGTTAACTGGAACTGACCTGGAAAGCAACTGCAGGAAGAAATAAATGTTCACAGATATGTGCAGCACAAGCGCCTTTTGAATAAAAACATTAAAATATCAGAAACACTCACTTCATTGATGCCTATAAATGTAAAACCTTCTGACCCTTTGCAACTGGATCACCTAATCATGTTGAAGCACCATGATGGACATCGAAAGTGAGGAATGGGAGTATTGAACTGTGATTGCTTTGCCAGTGGCTTCTACTTGTTCAAGTCGAGGTAATGTGTCTGCGGAAGTAGCTCACCTAATCTGGACTCATAGACAGCGGTGTTGGAATAGCTAGGAACCGACCCATACCTTCTCCCTCCTGATGTTTGTTGATTTCATCAAATGGATGACACTGCCCTCATAATTAGTACTTGGTTCTGCATCTTAAATAACATATTTTAAGTTTAAAATGACCACCTTCACAAATAAACCTGCAGAACTCCATCCAGCCATCATCTGTATCCTTGCAGGAGCGACTGGTGCCTTTCTTTAGCAGTTGTTAGGTGAGAAGTGATGTCCATCCTGGATGGGATGCCACCATACATAGGGAGAATTTCGACGGCCTGCTGAACTAAACAGTCATTGTTGTGGACCTGGAGAGAGTCCACGCATGCACAGGGGGAACATGCAAACTCCATGCAGAAAGAACCCAGGCATTGGATGATAGCTCCACTTTATAGCAACTTAAGACACAGCAGTGTTTTTGTTATGGTTAACTCAGAAGTGGTAGGTTAGACCTCCTAGAAAACCAGGAGTCAGTCTGGAGAAGCCTAACTGGTGCATCTCTAGCAGCCAAAGTTTAAAGAAAATCAGAGTTTCAGAAGCTCTGAAGAATCTCAGAGCTCTTCCTTCTTATCCCGTCTGTTCCTGCCATCCAATCTCCACACACAGCACCACCATAGCCAGCTTTGCAGCACTCGTGTTCCCTTTGTGGCATGAAAATCTAACCACGTTATGGTTCAGTGGGAGGAAACACGGCAGCTCCTCCCTGGAGACCAGGTCGACCTGGCCGGAGACCACACTGTCTGCTGCGCTGCAGTAAAATCCCAGACAGCAGGTTTAATTGCATGTCTGTCTATGTCTTGACAGCTCATTAGTGTCTTTATACGTCTGTAATAATGGGTTATTTGTTATCATTAGGAATGTGGAAGATGTGGAATGTTCTGTGGAATGTCGTCAAGTGGGAGAAGAGACGTTTTGCCTCGAACCAAAGCTCGTGTTTTCCTTCAAAGTTTTGCTGTTGAGTGAAAATGTTTTCATCTGCGGGATGTTGATATTTCCCTGCATCGTTGACTCCTGTTAGTGCTGTCATTTTCTTGAGGAGAGAGGAGCAAAATGCTTTGCTTTTTAAAGTTTTGTGTCAATAATAAAAGATTCATTATCCCTGACATCACAATAAAAGAGCTCCAGGTGACGAGATGCTTGGATCCAGATGCTGCTGTAAATAATTACATCCATCTTGTTCAGTTTTCATCCAGTCCAGAAGGATTGGCCTCATGAAACCATCTGTAAAGGACTGGACTGATTTGGATTAAAATAGCTCTCCAATTTGCAGCTAATTCAGACCAGCCTCCAAACATAAGCATCCAATTTGCTGCTTTCCAACAAGCTCTTCTTTTTGTCTCTGTTTAATATTTCAACACATGTGCGATGTAGTTTAATAGCCAGTGATTGCTCACCGCCCTCTGAGCGCATGTGGAACGAGACTCAATCAGCATGAAGGTCGTCATGATGCTGCGTTCATCCACATCCTGAGAGTTTCTGTGTTGACTGTAGACACTCGGATCTGAGTTAGAAACATAGACTTCAAACTTGAGCCCTAATACTTGAGGCTTGATTTGGACTCATGATCTGAGACTCAAGTCTTACTTTCAGTTAATATATGATGTAATAAAGACTGAAAGGATGCCGGGCTGTGCACGCAGCAGATATCTTCACTACGCTTTGTGGCTCGAGGCAATTCAAGCTACTCTTGCTATAGCTAGCTAGCTAGCTTTGTGTCTATCGTGGCTGATGGGCTCGACACAGTGGAGTGATGAACAACAGGAGAAAGGCATCACCACACGGAAATCTAACACACGGGACACAATGGAGATGGCAGCAACAAAAGTTTTTCAATTTGTGTTGCACATGTATGAGCACAAAGGTTCACATGCATGAGTGCCATTGGTCGCTTGACTGTAAGAGGACAAATGATTGTTGCCTCATTCTGCAATTTCCTTAGGAAGAGAATGGAGTGGGAGCGACTTCTCCTCCCTTGTGTCGAGTGATTTAAGCCGAAATTTACTGGTGGTTGTCTGGATGATGTTTGTTTTCACCATTGACTCACTTCTTACCAACCCATATGAGGTGAGCTGCATTCTGTGCAAAAACATTTGTTCCATTTTCAGCTGCTGTGGTTCTCTTTCACTCCACTATGTCAAACCAACCAAACCCTTTGAGCAACCTCTTCCCCTCCTCGGCTGTGGAGGCACTGCACCAAACACCACTGAAGGAAACAACCTCTGAAGAATGCAACTTCCTTTTTCACAAAATGTAAGCAACATTAGAGTAGCATCAGATTTTAGCTATTTTTTCCAGTCTCTTTTGTCTTTGGTAAAAGACCACGAGCCATTTCTCTCGCTAGTCCTAGACTCACATGTTTGTTTTGGTTGTATTTATCCAGAATGCCTGTCGCTGTAGTTCACTTCCTACTTTTGGAGCCGTCTCCGATACACTTGGTGTTTATGTATGCATTCGAACTGCACCAGTTCACTTCAACCGAACCCAGACGAGGTTTGTAGGCAGACCAGAGGTCATCTTAGGGTTGAATTACAGCGGACGAAACACCATAACATTTCATTCACTGTGGCGTTAAAGGGGTGTTTAAAGGTTTTGAGTTTGACTTTCTGGAACATGTAGGTATCACATTCTTGTATTTTTAGAGGTTGTACAATGCTTGGTGAGTTTCATTTTTAGTCTGCAGCCATCTGAAGTTCTGAGAACTGAAACCTTCATACACATAATCATCCTTCCTTACATCTGCAACTCTTTCTCTCTGTCTGATAGCCACAATTCCTCTGAATCTGTAACATATCCTCAGTCTGGATGGAAATGCTTCAGAGTCTTTTTTTTATTTTTGAAAACTCCAGATCCTCTCATCTTGCTGTGGTATCTATAATCGTAGTCGTTGAAAAGGAAATGCACCTCTGTCTATATGCTTTTAGTGTTGACTTGACCTCAAAACACTCCTAATATCAGTCTGATCTAGCCTGTGTGGGATGCGGTTGGGGTAAACAGGTCGGATTCAGGGAGCCCCACCTGGCAGCTTCCAGGACTTAAAGGATCTTCTTGGCACAGAACCGTCTCAGGTCTGTTGGAGTCTGTGCCTTGACAGGTCTACGCTGTGTTGCCAGGGATTTATCAGATATTTGATGGGTAGTCTTTAACATCGTTGATAATCGGCCGACAAGGCCGCTGTGGTTTGGTTCAGCTCACATGCATCATCCTCTACCTCTTCACCCCATGGGGACGAAAGGCTGTCTCTGCATCACAACAACCAGTGGTTTACAGGCATTAGCTGTGCTGGTGTCACGCCTTTAAAAAAAACATTCCTTGTTTTATTTTTAATAGTATCGACATTTAGAGCAGCAGCAGAAGAGAGCGACTTGTTTACAAGCATACCGTCAGTATCTCCTCAGCAGCATGACGGGAGAACCGGAGGGCGTGGACTCTGCATTACTCATCAATCCCAGGTATTTCTATTAATATCCTCCAACGATGGAGCAGCTGAACTGTGGGGACATGTCGGCCTTTGTTTGGTCTGTCTTCGAGCGGGTTTCAGAGGAATTTAGGGCATGAGGTGCGCCTGGGGGCAAGATGTGGGTTCGTCTGCCATCTTCTCCGGGTTGAGATGGACTTTTACTAACCTGTTTAAACCATTAAGTCACCAGCAAATTGATTTTTCAGTCAGAAATGTCACTTTTTAAGATGATTTCTTTTTTAAAAAAAACATCATCAACACTGCAATTGAGCCTCAGCTGCAGAACTGCGTCTCATTTTTGGGGGTAGTGGGACACGTAGATCTGCTGGTTTACTGTTCTCAAAAAGCAGAAAGACAACGTGATGATTGAAGCTCCATGCAGAAGCACATGGCCGTGTCAAAGTAATCCCAGACAATGAGGCTCTACACCGGTATGACAGCTTCTGCCTCCAGGCCTCCAAGTTTCATAAGCCTGATCGCTGAAATGGGCGGATGGCTGACGGGTGTTTGTGGACCTGAGCTTCAGCAACCGTTGCTATTATGGATTCTTTAACTGGTTTAGCCTGGTTGGAAGCATAAACCCATATAACCTTCACATAAATGTCATGATTTGACTTGCACTCGGCCTCTCCTGTCAGGAGTTCATTAAAACGTTTTGTTGAGAAGTAAGAGAATCTCCTCATCAGAATTTAAGCTGCTGATTTTTTGGCTTGTGATGCAGAAACAGTCATTAAATACTCTGGTCTTTTCTGACTCTAACTAAAAGTTCATTTCTGAGGAGAAATAGATTTAATTTGGAAAATTTGTTGTTTCTTTAAAAAAGCAGCACAGCTGGATGTTTTCTGCTTAGACGTTAATGACTTTCAAGTCCCTTGGAAGTGGTGAAGGCCCAGCTGCTGCTAATTAAATGCTAATCACTTCATAAACTAATCATCAGTTGGCGAACCTCTATAAAAGTAAAAGTTTGGTCTGCTTGCAGCACCAGAGAATGCATGTGTGTTAGCACAACGGCAAAGCAGAAAAATGCCCGCAGTGCCCTTAGAGAAGCAACTGTTGCTGCTCATCAATCTGGGAAGGGTTAGAAGTCCATAATTTTCCAAAGAGGAAGATTATTCCCAGAGGAAACCATCTCAGACAGCTGCCAACCTTCCCAAGAGTCCCAGCAGATTCTTCTCAATGTCAGAGCGTGAAGCTCAGCCTCAGGTTAGCAGAGCTGCATCTGAATGAAGGATGATGCTTCTGTGACGAGACCAGAGTGGAGATGTTTGGTTGTAATGCTCAGTACCAAACAGCAAATCAGCACAAACACCTCATTCCAACTGTTCAGTGCGGTGGTGGAGGGATGATGATCTAAATCCCAAAGACAGAGCAACTGCAAAGGCTAAATGTTCACTAGATATGTCTAGTGAACATTTGAGACAAGTTCTTATTGTGTTTTTCTCTGCTAAATATCTTCCACACATTATTGCCATTGCTTCTTGTTTGTTTTACGCTCAGTCTAGGGAGGTTTTTCTGAGATTTCCCTTCTGACATCTGAATGTTGGTGAGTGAAACTCCCAGAGGAGTTGAACAAGAGGCTTCATGGAGCAGAGCAGAAGGAAGCTCAGCCCATCTCTTCCATCCATCATTAATGAGCAAGAATCATGTCTCCTACGCCAACGTCTTTCTAACCATACAGCTAGACAGAAATTTAAATGGGAGTGGTAAAAGCAAAGGAGATGGGTTAGCAGTGTTTGGCTGTACTAGTGTGAAATTCTGTCTCTTCTGCCTGGATATTGAGATGTTAGCATGCCATACAGCATTCAGTCAGAGTCGTTACAAGACTGACTGCTACTGGAGTTCTTCCCACCCCAAAGCATCAACATCCACGACTCTTTGAAGATACTTGGATGATATGATTTATGGGATCGTTTAATTTGCCTGTGGGATAAATAAAGATGGATGGTTTCTGGCTTGAGTCCAGACAGCAGCTTTAAGTGGGACTATTTTCTCTCACCTCCAGCCCAGGTGAGCTTTATCATTCAGTCACTGATCTGTTTGCTAGAAACCTGGGTGAGACTGGAAAAGCATCCCGGACTGAGGTAAAAACGTTAATGGTTGATAAAATGCAGACTCACTGCAAGGTGAGGATGAAGAAGTCATTTTTATTCTAAAGTCTTGGTGAAACAGCTCCTTAAAGGAGATTTCACTTTATCAAAACATTGAGTCCAAATGTTTTGACTTGCATAAGCTTCACGTAACGTCCTCCACAGTGCCTGTTAATACCTGTCTGTCTGTCCTCTCTGGCTCTCCTCTGCACGAGCTGCAGGTTCTGTTTGACAAGCACGACTCGTCCAAGCTGTTCGCAGCCTGCTGTTTTTACAGCATCACAAATCTCCCCTAAGCTCTCTCTTGTTGCTGTTTGCGTGAGTCTGTTTAGCTTCAGAGAGCGTGCAGGTGGGTGTACGAGTGCGTGCGTGCATGACTCAGTGGAGATTGTGCGCTGACGCTCGGTTGAAGTGCGTTGGCGTGATCAGCGACTCAGCAGGTTTTCTTCGCTGGGGTCAGTGAGTTCGTGGAGGAAAAACATCGTAGCAAATAAGTGACGCTCGACTTGGCGTCGGTCCCACGAGGATTTTAACAGCTACTAGTAAATACACCGGATTGAGCGCTGTGCACTGGCTTCAGCTGGTTAGACACGTGTTTAATAATGCATCAGTTAATTTCCAGATACCAGGCCTGCACATCTAAAATTTAAACACCTGGTTTAAAAGTTTTGAATTTAAAATCTAGCCCTAAATGCATAACGGACGCATCCAGAAGCTCTGTGCTGGAGGCCATGTGCAGGCTGTGGAAAACTGAGCTGAAGTACTTTAAAGCATTTTAAAACCACAACAAAGAGTTTTTAACATTTTACAGACTTCCAGGAGAACAGTTCAATCAGAGGACCATTGAGCAAGTTTCTGAGTCAAGCAAGAACTGCAGAGGAACTGTGGTCTTCAGTTATAAGAGCTAGAAACTAGAGATCAGGCTGAAATCTGGGTGTTGTAATGGACTCTGACCTGAACCTTCAGACACATGTAAACACATTTCTAACCCCTGAAGATGTTTTCCAGGGTTAGAGGATTAATGTCCTCTATCTTTCGTCGCATTGATTACAGTAACAGTATCGTTGCAGGTCTGCCTAGCAAATCAATCCTCCAGCTGCTGTTCCAGAACGCTGCTGCTGGCGTTCTGATTAAAACCAGGAAGATAGAGCACATCGCCCAGTTCTACACCATGTTCCCAAATTATTATGCAAATTGGATTTAAGTGTCATAAAGACTAAATTTTTTGTTGTGCTATTAAATGTATAGAAGGTATTGTGTGTCAGGGCTCTTTGAATCACTAAATTAATTTCAGAGAGCTGGTTGATTAGTTTGTCTGCTGAGCTCAATTAAAGGAAATCTACTTAAGAAGGATGTTCCATATTATTAAACAGGCCACAGGTTTCAAGCAATGTGGGAAAGAGGAAGAATCTCTGCTGACGAATATCATCAGATAGTGTAGTGCCGTATGACAAGATATGAAAACATTAGATATTTAACAAAAACTGAAGCGTTATCGTACTGTGAAGAGATTTGTGGCTGATTCAGAACAAAGATGGTTTTACAGATAAAGGCAGAATGAGGAAAGTTTCTGTTAGACACATTCATCTGATTAAGAGAGCAGCTGTTAAAATGCCCTTAAAGCAGCAAACAGTTATTAGAAGCTGCTGGAGCCTCAAGGTGGAGGATCCTCCAGAGGCTTGCGGTGCAGGAACCTACTATTGGGCCCCTAACCAGAGCTCACAATCAGAACTGGTCGCAGTGGGCCCAGCAGTCGCAGTGGGTCCAGCCGGGCATGAAGATTAATTAACTGTTAAATTAACAGACTTGTTCACTGATGACTGCTGTGCAACCCTGGATGGTCCAGATGGACGCTGTAGTGGATTGGTGGTGGACGGCCACCACATCCCAACAGGGCTGTGACATCAGCCAGGAGGTGGAGGAGTCATGCTGTGGGCCAAAATCATGGGGAGAGAGAGAGAGAGAGAGAGAGAGAGAGAGAGAGAGAGAGCGCTGGTCGGCCCTGAAGGTGTGAAAATGACCTCACCAAAGTATCTGGACTTTCTGACTGATCACTTTCTGTCATGTTCTAAAAGAAGAGCCGAACCTTCAGTAGCAAAATCATCTTCATGCATGACAATAAATGCTGCAAGGAAAACCACTGTGTCACTGGCTACTATGGGCATAAAGGGCAGAAACTCATGGTGTGGTCACCATGACCTCTGACCTCTACCCTATTGAAAAGGGTAGATCTGCTTGAGGAAGCAGATCTTCTGCTTCCTCAAGCAGAAGATCTGAATCCAGTTCATATCAACCAGCAGCTCTGGAAGGTTTTCTGACATCCTGCAGAGAAATTCAGCAGAAACTTTCCACAAACTCACAAGTTCAATGGATCCAGAATTGTGCTGTGATACCAGAGAAGGTCCAAAGTTAACATGGAACTGGGTCTGTTAAGATGGTTCTGATTGAAATAGCTTTTGATTTTAGTACATATGACCACTTAATGCTGCACATTCACAGAATGTTCAATTCTTTATCTGCTGTGCAGAATAATTTGGAATAATTTGGAACATTTTGCATTTTGAGTTTTTTATTTTTGAAAACAATCCTGTCCTCATGGGGAGCTTTGTTCAGTAAAATCTGATTTACACTGTAATAGTTCATGACTTGAAAATTATACTGACCATCATTTGCATTGACCATTTAAGAAAATCTGAGAAAATATCACTTGAATAATAATTTGGAACGCGGCGTAAAGTCCATCCACTGAGAGACTACACTTTAAATACTGTTATTAGTTTATAAATCACTGAACAGTTTAGTATCAGAGTCTGCTGCTCTTGTATCAACCTTCCGGACCCGTCATCTCTTCTGGTTCTGGTCAGCTTTTATGCACCATACATCTGGAACAAACTTCAATAAAACTGCAAAACTGCCTAAACACAGAGTTCTTCTAAACCAAGGCTAAAATCCCACCTGTTTAGAACTGCCTTTGATCAATAACTGGAAAACAGATCAACTCTGGCCTGGATTACAACTTTTCTTTATTTATATGCACTTATTTTAGTTTTGTGCAAGCCTGAATGTGACTCTGGCGCTCCAGAGGGGATGATCTTGGCATCAAAAATTTGAACCTTTTATTTCTTTAGTGTTTTTTAGGTAAACAGCTGATGTTGCTCTGTGTGCTTTTAACTGACATAAGGTTAGCCAGAAGACAATAGTCACAGGGATCTCTCTGCTGGGTTTAATCAACCAACCTTTCTTTCTTTCTCTCCCAGCCAGACAGCTGGGTTGTAACTTAAACTCGCGGCACCTGGACTCCATCATCAGTTCAAGGATTCCCAAAGTGCAGCCAGTTGCTCCCCTGCACCATGTGCCATACACTGATACTGCGGCTTGAGGTCAAAAGTTTGAACTAATGAGTGTTCTCTGTCTGCTGTGGAGTGTTTCTATAAAATCCTCACTGACATGCATCGTCCTGCATGTCAGGAGCTATAGATCAGCTAAAGTTTTAACACGATGAATGAACCGTTGTTGCCAATACAGCACAGCTCACTCTTGTCTAATTCAATGTAAACTGTCTCATCTGTAATTTAATGCTCTAGATAAATGAGCTTAATGAGCTCTTGCCTTCCTCCCTGGGGCAACATCTGATGCTCAGCCTGGTTCTGCTCAGTAGAGGCGACAGAACCCAAAGTCATTGTTCAGGAGGAACTGTTGACACAACATGAGCAGAAATTAAAGGAATGCTGTGATATAAAAGTGATAAGGATGAGTTTCAGGTCCAGACAGGCTCCTCAGATCCTAAAGGTTTTACGGTAATTTGGGGTTGATTTCACGTTCAGATGCCCTCCTGCCCTCCACTTCCTGGTTTCGTCTGGATGAGCTCATACTGCACAGAGCATCAGCTGTTTCCACCCTCATTCAGGAAGAATTGTGCAGAAGAAAGGATGACCATTTTCTACTGAACTGTAAGACCTGGATCAAACTTTTTGGGTGTCCTTCCTCAGGCGTTTCACAAACTGGTGGGACTGGGTCCGGCTTGTAGGCCACCTCATTCTCATTCCTTTTCAAATCCAAAATTTTGACTTTGTTGTCCTGTGGATGCTGAGGATCAATGTCTGACTGGAAGACCCATTTGGACCCAAGCTTTAACTTCCAGAGTTTTGTCTTTAGATGTTTCAATGTTCTTTCCTCATGTTGCCATTTATTTTATGAGATGCAGCAGTTTCTCCTGCAACAAAACGGCCCTTCAGCAGGATGCATCCACCACCATGCCTCACAGTTAGGATGGTACAGGTATCTCCATTTTCATTATGTCCAAATAGTTTTGCTTTAGATCCATCAGACCACAGAGATGAAGGTCTTCTTCCCTGTGGACTTAAGTCTGCTATCTGGCTCTGTACTATTTGTTTCTTTTTGAGTAATGGCTTCTTCCTCGCTGAGCGGCCTTTCAGCCCATGTTGATTCAGGACACGTTTCACTGTGTGATAATGACAATACCTTTCCAGCTTCAGCAGCGTCTTCACAAGGTCTTTGGCTTTTGTTCTGGGAACAATCTGCGCATTTTGAACCAGAACCCGTCTCCTTTGTGAGAGCTTTGATGGTTTGACATCCCCATTATGTCTATAATTGCTAATAATACTTTGAGCAGATGAACACAATGCTTTGAAGCCCCTGGAAATTATTCCCAAGGATGAATGACAGCTGTGCAGGTCCATGATTCTCTTCCTGATGTCTTCTAATTTTCTTTTTTGTGACATTAATACAGTTGCATAAAATGCAAAGAATATGTCCTGTGATGGACTGGCGACATGTCCAGGATGTACCCCGCCTTTGGCACAGTGACCACTGGAGATAGGCACCACAATCTGATCTGGCTCTCATTTACCCTGCCTCATTTACTGGAACGGAGTCCAGGAGGATGGGCCAGGCTTCCACTGATCTTATCTGATCTGTAGAAGTTACCTGTAATGTAAATGCTTGTGGTTTTATCATCTTGAGCACAGCCCTGCAGGTCCGCCTCACTGACTCAATGAAACCTAAAACCTATCTCTGCTCTCTGGGAACGCACAGGGTGAGGTAATACATGTAGCTCAGCTTCTGCTCTGGGATAACGTCTGCTGAAAGACGGCTTTCTAAGAAGTACGAAGGACCACCGCTGCTGCCCTTCATAATAGCAGGTGCACAGCTGACCTTTCTCTGTGCAGTTATGGATCAGATTGCGATGAGGTTCTGCTCTGCTGTGCAAATGCTCTGCCCTATTCATAAGAACCCAGGTGTTACAGCAAGTATAAAAAATGTGTGATGGTTTTCCTGACCTGCAGCTTTAGCAACTTAGTGATGTTGGAAAGAAAATATGTGTTTTAATCTGATCTGTGGTTTTGTGTATGAAAGGAGCCTGGTTCTTAGGTGTTCCTCCTGGTGAGATTTGCTCTGCAAATCTTCAAAAAAAGGGCCCCAGGAGGCCCCAGGAGGCCTCAGGTGGTATGATTGGATCCCTCATATCTCCACCAAGAACAGCTCTACTCTCACTTCCCTTTGGATGAATTTGTCTCAATTTGTCAAATGTAGAGCTTGAAAAATCTAGTAATTACTTAAAGAATATTAGTTTGCTTTGATTGTGTAATGCTTCCTATCTTTTCAACGGCTGAGCCCCTGTTGGTGAGGGAGGCTGTTTCAGCTAACTTCACCAAGCTAGCTGAAACAGGAGAGATGAAGCAGAAGCAGCGTTGGTTCAACTGAGCCATTGTTGGTGTGAAACATCCTGCAGTAGACGGCAGCGTTTTATACTGAGGAAAGTTGAGCGTAAAAACAACCAAAAGGGCAAAAATTACCAATGATTATCTTTATTTATTCCTACATTTCTTGATGGTGTGTTTCTACAGGTTTAAACCAAGATAAGGTTTGCTTTCTTTAAAGCACAACATATTGTCTTTAGCCAGGTCTGGGTGTTTTTTCCAGAAGAATCATTTTGTTAGGCTGCAATGCTGAAATAAAACTGTACAAAATGGCAATAGCACCTCTAAAACAGAAAGACATTAGCGTCATTAGTTTAGCTTCGTAGATGCTCAGTAATCTATTTTAGGCATTAAGTACAGAACATCTTGAATATTTGCTCATGGGCTATAAGCATTGTTTTCTCCAATCAGTTTCTGCTCACAATGTCCTTCTCTTCCGTCTTTTCTGAAACAGAGTGCGCTAGAGCACAGAGACCAAGGATTTTTAAACCTCTCTACAAAGAAACAGCACCACCCTCTGACCAAAACAAGCACTACAACCACTGGGTGTTGAAACGGGCTCCTGTTTCTTAACCTGGTTAGACATGGATCCATCCTGCCTTTTATTGATGGTGTAGGCTGGTGGTGGTGTGGTCTGGGGGATGTTTTCTGTCCACACTTTGGAACCCTTGCTACCAACTGAGCATCTCTTGAACACCACAGCCTACCTGAGTGTTGTAATTGACCACCTTCTTCCCATTAGGATCACAGAGGCCTGCTTTGAGCAGGAGGATGTTACAAAGCTCAGATAATCTCAAGCCAATTTCTTGAACATCACAATGGTTTCACTGTACCCTGGTTCTCTACAGCTACTGGATGTCTGTCCAACAGCGCGGCTTTGGGATGTGGTGGAACAGGAGATTTTCTTCATTGATAAATCTGTAGCGACGGTGGGATCCTATTTTGTCAACATGGAGAAAAATCTGAGGAATGTTTGTTAGTGGATCTGACACTTTGTTAGATTAGATAGAAATATCAAGGTAGTTCTGAAGGGAAACCCAGTATTATCCAAGTGTACATCACATTAAAGATGTTTGAACACCTTTAGTACAGTAAATTCATGACACTGTTCTTTTGGCTAGACGTCAGAGGAGAAGACACTGATTTAGAGTGAACACCATGAAGGAGACAGAGGGGGGGACTACCAGCAGTGGTTGAGGTTACATGATGCAGAGAAAGTGCAACCCTCATTGGGAGGTATCGTATTCTGCCCGGTCCTGACAGAGACTCCTCTCCAGGTTGAATAGAACCATTGTTTGGACAAGGCCTCCATGACAGGCCATTTCATTACAGAATGAGCCCAGGGAGAGGCAGTTGATGGTGGCTGCCCCTCCCTTCCTCATGCTCCTGTCAATGAGCTCCTTTCTTTCCTCCTCTGGGCTACCTGCATGAGGAGGATAACCATGAGGGCGACACACTCTCGGGAACAAATGACTACTCTCCATCACAGCGGCTGCATACAGAGGGAATTACTCAGTAAAAAGATATGAGTAACTTCAAGGTGATGTAATACCTGTCCTGTGACCAAACTACCAGCAGATGGGTGAGACATGCCAAACCATCACCCTGCTGTGTCTTTATCTTCTTCACTCATCAACAAACCCAAAAGCTATTTGTAACGCCTGAAGCTTTGACTCCTAACCTGAAATATTCGGAGGATGGGTTCTCTTATTTCACTGCAGTCACACAAATACTTTTGTGGTGCAATGCTTCAAAGGTGCTATGGAAAGGAGAACCTCTACAGGTGCTGATATGAGCTAAATGACAAGGACTTATGCTTGATTGCCAGGCTGATGATTTATATGAACCGTATCTTGTCTCAGAACTCCTAAGTTCTTTGACTCTTTGCACTTTTAAATCTTTGCTTGTTGATCTCTCTCTGCTGCCGTCCCATGTTTGTGGCTTCGTCTGAACATGCTGTCAGCAGGTTGGTAGGAGAGATGCTGTGTAGTTGACCTTTAACGAGGGTGTTCACTTATTCCTAAATGTTTCGACATCTTTGGCATCATTGATGTTGAGCAGACAGAAACAGAGGTGATGTGAAACATAATACTCATGTTGCACAGGAGGTGTATAACCAGAGTAGTAAAAAAAAGTTCTTTGCACATAATGTGTGGGTGGGTAAGAGACTGGGCCTGTGGGCCAGGTTAATTCATTTCCTAGCAAATCTTGGATTCTTAAGCTGAACTTCTGCAGAGGAGCTCAGCTTGAACTCCTTCCGGGAGACCCCTCCGAAGACTGTAGTTGGGATTTTCAGATGACCACGGCTGAGTTCAAGTTGCCTTTGCTGAGAGAATGAGTCGTTACTTTTCAGGTTGCAACAAGGACAATTCTAACTCTTGCACTGAGCCTTCTTGAACTTTCTGGATGGTTTTTGGAGGGGTTCCATTCTGCTGTGGTCCTTGGGTACTTTAGTAGCAAAGTTTAAAATGTGGTTGCCTTGAGGTTAGTAGGGAGGAAATGGTCCTGCTACTATAGTCACTTTGGGCTAAATGACTGATATTTGAGGTATGGGAGGCTACCAGAAACACCTGGTGATCCCAAGTTAATGGTGATGACAAACATTTGGAGATCTAAAACACCTTCAGGAAATGTTCTCATGCTCTGGTGATATTCAATGCATGGAGCCTGAAAGGCAACCAGAGGATCAATTCAGATGGTCCAAATGCTTCTCAGATACCTCCTTCAGTGACATTTTCCTGGCACATCCCACTGGGAGAACAGCCTGGAGCAGACTCTGAAAACATTGAAGGGACTATTATTTCTGACCTGTGAATGGTCAGAAATAATCCCCCCCAGCATGAGCAGGAGATTATTGATGGGGATAGGGATGTCTGTCTCTAAGGATGAATTCAACCACGCAGGAAGAGCTGCTTGCACCAGGATAAGGTTCTTTAGGTTTTGATTCAAATCTCATGAGCAAGGGTGGGGGTTCGAGGGAATGTGACCTTATTGAGAGCTTTTCTTTTTGGCCCAGCTCTTTGATCCCCACAACAGTGTGGAGTGAGGTCCAGATCAGTCCGCCTCCTGTTCCATCAATCATAAACAACTCCTTCATGCTGAAGGTCATGTTCTGAAGACAATATCATCAGCAGAAAGCAAGAACCAGATACCCTCATTGGATCAGACACCACACATATGTTGGAAACCCTTTAACTCGTCGTTTTTGTGTGATTTTTATAACTGGACAGACTTCAAAGATCCCAAGGAGTCCTGTTCTTGAACTCTGAAATCACTTCTGAACTTTTGAAACTAATAACTGTCTGCTCGGCTGTTGGGTCTCAGCTGCAGACCTTTCCTCATTAACAGAAACTTAGGGGAACGCTGCGTCCCGGTGTTTCAGCCCTGAACTTTTGCATTTGTCTCTAACCTCTGAGGCCACAGAACCGAAGGCTGTCCTCCTGTTTATTCGTCCCATCGCCTTTTCCTTCCCTCTGCCGTCTGTCCCCCTCCCTTCCCATCTGTGGCCTCTTCGACCTCTTTGTGAACTCCTGTGGCTGCGCTTGTTCTGGTTTTATTAGAACCATCCCTCCAATATTCCTATTAGCCACCATGTAAAGATTATGGGTTGTGCAGTGTTTGGGTATCGAAGCTCAGGTCATGATTGGAGAGTCGTAGGGGAAGAGCAGCAGAAAGCAGAGACCTGAACACGCAGAAAACCACAGAGAAACTCAAGACGGGAGGCTTATGAAAAGAAAACAGGCACACTGATGATGATGCGCGTCAAGTCAGTGGCAATTTAAAGGAAAATTCAGAGGGATTACAAGAAATGTGTAAGTCAGCAGGAGAGAAATAGGGAAGTAATGATGGGATCCTGTCCAGTTTCCAAAATCCAGAATATCTGGTTCAGCTCAGCAAGAAACGTTCAGTCTCCAAATGTAACTTTGCTGTAACTAAGTAAAGGTTTTATATGTGCAAATGCAAATAAATCACTGATATTCAGGATAATTAAAAAACAAACCATAATTTCATCAATAAACTCTCCTGCTGGCATAACTCTGCATCAGACCTGGCTGGAAAACCATCACCTTCTGTTGTCCATGTTAACAGTCCAGTATGTTGAACTGGCTGGGTAAAAGTGAAGCTTTTGCCATCATTCACAACCAAAATTTGACTCATTAGATGAGACGAAGTTATATTCTGGCCTTCCTCAAAGTTTTCATACACTATTTTACCCCAGATATCTGATTGGATTGTGATCTACTGTTTACCATTAGCAAGAGCTAGTACCAGCCCAGCTCCAGACGAGTTTAACGGGCGGGCATTGACCTATTTGGGGGGGAGGGAATGAATCTACGTAGCTAAATGTAGACAATAACATCAGTAGTCTACAGGCTACCTGTTAACAAGCTTTAGGTGCTGTATTGTTATTAGCTAGTCATCTTTTAGCTAACATTACCTGCATCCAACCGCATTACTCAACTCAGTCGGGTGGGGAAACAGTGCCAAGTTCTTTGCGTTTTGCTGGTTTGCTGCATGATTCTAACACACCTGCGCAGCAGCAGCAGGTCTCCTTCGCTGCCGCACAGGTGTAAACCCAGCGCGAGCGTCGTAGCGCTCATGTTGCGTTTAAAGGCGGCTCGGAAAAACAGGTTAACAACAGATTAAACAGTTTTAACTGCTGAAAACAGTGACAGAGGACACAAATATGGGAAGTGCGGAAGCCTCTACTCTATCAAATTGACTCTCTACTCTCTCCTCGTCATTTCTGCATTTCCTTCAATTTCAACGTTGAAACTAAAAGTGATGAATGTTACTTATCACACAAAGTGCCTACTCTGGCTGGATGGAGCTAGCGCTGTAGCATCTAGCATATGTAATCAAACTGGAGGGATTGTGGGCCTCTAAGACCACCGTTGAGGTCATCGTTGACATTTCAGATGTTTCCAAACAATTCCTCATCCTCAGCGTCAGCCTTGGGACGAAGGTGTGATCCAGGATCAAATTCCTTTCAAGCATCACTGAAACCATATCTGGAAAGTTCTGTCAGGAGAGGAATCTCAGTGAGCCGAGGCCTTTAACATGACGTGATGTTCTTCATCCACGGCTCATATCCTGGAAACACTCTCACACCAGAGTCCACCATATGAGTCAGCTCTGTTGGGATGCATCGCGGTCCAAACAGTGACTCGTGTCATTGAATTTCCTCTGAAAAAGCTTTCCCACTAAATCAGTTTCGGTTTTTTAGAGTCTCTAGTCTTTGTTACCTGAAAGTTGAGCCTATGAGGAGTGAAAACTAGACCAGAACCATGGCTACCTCTGATTTCCTCAGAACTGATGAGCTTTTAACCACCTGTTTCACTGAGGCTGCATGATTTTAGGAATATCACTGCTTAAAAAAGCTGACAAAGTAATATCATAGTTGAAACCAGAAATTACATACACTAAATAAAAAGATATGTCCATCGTTTTTGTCTCACTTTTTTATTTTAGGTCAGAATCAACAAAATTAGATCCATTTGCTAAAAGCCTTAATAACGACAGAAAATGTCAAATTTATTTATTAAATCTGACATTTAATAAGTGTCAGATTTATTAAATGTAAATCTAATAACATTTGAAGACCTTCTGCTTTTGAAGGTTTTCAAAAGCAGAAGGTCAGGGTTAGGTTAGTTAGGTTAGGTTAGTTAGTAGGGTTAGTTTACATTCAGAATGTTTACCGTCTCTTTAAACAGTGAGGGAACCAATCAGAGGCTGTGGATGCCTCAGGAGACACTGAGTGCAAGTTCCTTCTTCACAAAATGTAAACAAAATGCAGTCGCGTCAAATTTTAGTGGTTGGAGGATTTTTCTTTTGTCTTTGGCTAAAGACCACAAATCATTTCTCCCCCTAGTGAGAGACTCGCTCGTTTGATTTGGTTGTATTTACCCAGAGAGCCCCGCACTGTAGTCCACTTCCTGCTTTTGGAGTGGTCTCCGCTCCAAAAGCAGGTCCGCTTGGGGTTCCGGCCCGCTTGGCGTTCATAAATGCATTCAAACCGAACCAGAGTTCATTCAAGCAAACCCATTCAAGGTTTGTAGGCGGACTAGAGTTTGCTTATTTGATCCACATCAGAGTTTGATTACACATTCACTCCTCCCCAAATAAGCTGGACTTTAAAGATAGATGAACTGGAGTTGGATTAATGTGGATTAAAGAGGGCTGGTGTGAATGTAGCCTTAATTGAATGGCGAACTGGTTGTAACACTATCAGAACAAAACCTGAGGTCCACCAGGCCATTGTTAAACCTGCAGGATGGAAACGTTGCAAATAAACTTTGGTTCCTTGTTTCTGGTTTTCATTCTTTTGGACCGCCAATCTTTAAATTTTCCCTTTTCCTGCAGCTGGGAAGATTCAAATCACGTTTCAGTCCTCCAACAAACAGTCCTGATCAGATTACCCAGAATTCACCTGTTCCAGATTAAAACCGGGCTCAGAACCGAGCCCATTGTTTTCCCCAACGTTCTCCTCTCTGCATTCCTGGTTACCAGGGTGGAGCCATGAAGCTGCTGGGAATTAACTCCCAAGCGTTCCTGCTGGAAGCTGCTAATCAGCCGACTTTGATAGGATTTCACCGGGCCGGGATGAAGGTTCGGCCCAAATTACAGCCGTAAATCTGTGGCAGCGGCGTTCCCCTCGGAACGCGAGGCTGCGGGGGAGCTTTCGGAGCTACTCCAGGGAATTCAGCTTGCACAATTTGTCTTTGTAGCAGGAGAGCTGGCACGGCACTCAGCTCCAGGATGTCATGACCGGACCAGCAGAAGTGCTTATTCCGCATTGTGTACTCGTTCCTGACACAGGGGAGCCTGGCGTGGCGCTCCGCCCAGCCGTCCGACTCCAGCTTCTTCTCACCACAACAGTTTGTAAGGAACCTGGTGAATTTCCTCCAACCTCGGCGTGAACCCGACCACTTAGCCATGAGAGACTCCTCGTTGTTCGGCGAGGCCGGAGTCTGATTAGCAGTGGGGAAGAGAGACAGATGGGAAAATGGAAAGCAGAGCTGGCACCTCCAGCAGGTTTATTTCAGGCTGTGACAGTGAGCCGCTGAAAACAGGATGGCGTCTAAAGCCGGGTCCACGGAAACACAAAGGGGTCGTGACAAGCAGACGTGGCGTTCCTTCGCTTCTTCTCTCCGCTCTGGAAGATAAAGGAAGGGAAAAAATTGGATTATTTTCCTCCCCGGATCTCTGAACCCAGCAGGACGGAGCGAAGACGTGCCTGGGAACAATTTGTCCCAATCCATTACGGATGAAAAATGCAGGCCACGCTCTGAGGCCGATGTCGTATTGTGGAGATGAAAAGATTATCAAATCAGGTTCTGTTTCCACCTGCTGAGCTTCATCCAGGGTTTACCTGCTGCTTTCTGACCTGGGATGGAAACACTTTGAGCTCTTCCACCCAATAAACTGGTTCGTCAGTCACTGTGAAACCTGGAAGGCTCCAAACTGCAGCATGAACAAACGGCATCTGTTGATTTAGCCAGACATTTTGTTTTTAACACACAGTGCAAGTAGAACCAAATTTGACTCTTGGACATTTTGTTTGTTTAAAATACACCAGAAAAATGTTGTATACACTGAAATTGGTAGATATTTAGTTTAAAAATATGTTTTTCTATCTAGAGTTGGTTTTGGTCGTGTATTAGAAATGTGAACCTGGATTGAGTCAAAGTCACAGATCCACTACTTTTGAAATGGTTGGGATTCAAATCCCCAACTATGAACCTAAATCAGTTTATTTCTATAGCTCCAATTCATAAAACGTCACCTCTGTTCAATCATCTATTCTAATTGTTACCAATCGGTGCATTGAACTCAGTTTATTACTCATATTTAAGAGGTAACCTAGCAGAGCATCTAGACATTGACTTGAAGCGTTCAGTCCTCTGGGCCAGCAGGGGGCGACAGTGGAGAGGAAAACTCCTTCTAAACCAGAACCAGCGCCTGGCTTGGTACCACTGACTGTCTGCCATGACCAACTGGAGGTTTGAGAAGTTGAACCAGGAGAACTTCCTGTTAGAGAAAAGTTAATTTAAAGCCGCAGGCAGCATTAACTGATCGTATGTTCCTCTCCAGGAAGGAAACACAGACAAAAAATTAGAGAAGACCTAAATAACAGCAAATAATGCAAGTTGGAGAAGAAAGTGAGGAAAAGTGGTCAGTTTGTCTAAACCTTGAAGAGGGAGGCAGTTTGGGAGAAGCGTCCTTCTTCTAATCCCCACTCAACTCCACTGGCCAAACATCCATGTCTTCAGCTTCGTCAGAAAGGAGAGTCTTAAGCCGAGTCCTGGTCACAGACATTCCTTCTTTTATTGTTGTTGTAACTCATGTCATCCAAGGATCTTCAGTCGTCCTGGATGGTGATGCTGTGGGCTGAAAGGATCTTCAGTATCTGTCAGTTGAAAAATGAATCATGGCATGCTAGCAGCTCGATATCCAGGCAGCAGACAATATTAAACAGTAACACATCCTGGATGACTCCACCAGCTGCTAATCCACCTCCTTTGCTTTTGTCACTTCTCATTAAATCTGTCTGGCTGTATGGTTAGAGGGATGTTGGAGTAGGGGAAAGGAACCTCGTTACGGTGGGTGGAAGAGACAGTTTCTCTTTCCTTCAACTCCTCTGAGATTTGGGGTCGATGTCTGTAGCTTCCCTGCTGTGCTATTATCATTTCACTTTCAGCAACTTCTCCAGGTTTTTATATAAATCAGCCTTTTTCCTCCACTTTCCATTAATTTACTGATTTGAGTCACATGACTCTTACGTTTTCACAAGACGTTTGTGAGCATTTGAGTCCTAAATTATTTATTCTGATCAGCATTAAGATCAACTTTTTTCTCTGCCCCTTTCTGTGGTTTTACACTCAG
The DNA here is from genome assembly GCF_002775205.1 of Xiphophorus maculatus. Taxonomy (NCBI): domain Eukaryota; kingdom Metazoa; phylum Chordata; class Actinopteri; order Cyprinodontiformes; family Poeciliidae; genus Xiphophorus; species Xiphophorus maculatus. The sequence continues at coordinate 30,369,764 of NC_036449.1, forward strand.
ACCTATTTTTAGTTGCTGGAGTATAAAACCCCCAAATGTAGACCAGAACAAGTTTCCCTCAGACCTGCCAGGCTTCATGGCCTGGCATCTCTTGTTCACATTATGGGAAGAGCTTGGAGGAATGGGACGATGTTCCGGCACGGACGAGGGCAAAGCGTAAACACCAGCCTGACTGCCCTGCAGCGCGCCGATGGAGCGGAGAGGAAGTGATGGCCGCTCCGAGGAATGCGATTGGTTTCCCTACCCAGCGAACACACAGCACTGATGGAATGGCTTCTGCTAATAAAAACAAATAATTACTGCAATTTGCTATAAATACGGCACTCTGGCTTGACCTGGCAGCACGTCAGGAAACAAACCATCAAGAACAAGAGTTACTACCGCTGGATGACCTGCTAGACTTCAGCCTTACAGACGCTTTCCTGAAATAGAAAGGCTGCAGAGGCTTTTTTAAGGTTTTCAGACCTCATTGGTCCACAGGACCTCAACCTTCTCCATCTCATGGAGGGTTGTTTTAAAAAAACACAGCTTCCATTTTCCGTATCTCCGCAGGTTTTTCTTCCATCAAGGATCTGTGCTAAAGCTCTGGAGGACAGTCCACAGCTTCAGCTTCTGGGTTTGCTTCCCAAATCTCTTCTTCTGCTGTTTTTAAAGGTTTAACACCACTTTCTTCTCCTGCTGTCCAAGAGTCGACGTTCTAATGATCTGTCACAACAAATCAGTTAAATCCTGCCACAAATATAGTATTGGTAAACACTGATATCAGCTTTATTTCCTTTCTCGTCTGTTGTGGCATCACTCTTTGACCTTTAGCCTTTTGATCAATCTCATTATTGTCCAACGTGAGCATCTGCCGCAGTTATACTCCATTAGATATTTATATTAAAATAGGAAAAATACAAGTTCATAGCATTTGGAATTAGGGTAATAACTTTAGCACAATAATTAGTTACAAAGGTTTTAATGTGTAAAACATTTTACAGCAGTTTTGCTCTGGCTGGAACCTTGGTATTCACGCATTTCTGCAATTCTCTGTAATTTTGACTCACATTCGCCAACAGTAGTGATGGAAGCTCCTTCTCTTTCCCACTGGCGATTAATTTCTGCTTCTAAGCAATCTGATTGGACACTGGAAAAGACTATTGTTGTGTTCAAGTTGTACTAAAAGGAGCTAGCCTATCAGAGAAGCTATTTAGCATCTCTATGCTATCATGTAGCAGCTAATGCTAATGTCAGCGTCCACATTTCAGAAGAAGATCCATGAACGACCATAGAAAATGGAAAAATGAACTGATAGAAAAACACTTTGCTCCATTCTGATGGTTGAACAACTGATTAAAAACTAAATATTTGTAGTTGAGCTCATATGTCTTATTCAATGATTGAGCAACAAAAAGATTTCATTGAAAATGTTGCTTATTTTGTACATTTTATTTTCAATTAATTATAAAATAAAAATGTTAATAGTTTCACAGCAGTGAGGATTTATGTGTGAAATCCATCCTGTGTTTTTGTCTTAATGGTGCAGATTCTTCATAATGAGCTAAACTGGGATTTATTTGATGCTGTTTATTTTTAAAGCCTCTATGTCTCCTTTACTTTAGTGCCTCTAAATAAAATCTAGTTCAACAAAAGTTGAAAGAAAACCAGACGTCCTGCAGAAACCCAGCAGACAGGTGGGAGAAGATTCTCTGATCAAAACTGAATGAATTTCACACACCGTCCATCTGCATTATGAAGCATGGCAGTGGCAGCATCATGCCCTGAACATACAGCCACAAATATGAGATCCGACCGAGAATCTGCAGCGAGGCTTAAACGCTTGTGTTCTCCGTCCTGTCTCACTGAACTTCAGCCACACTTTTCAGATTTTTACCAGTAAAATCCTGTGAAATCCATGAATCATTTTCCTTCTGCTTCACATTCAGGATCTTCTTTTTGTTTCACATAAAATCCACATAAAAGACCATGAAGGTTTTGGTCGTAATGTGAACAAATCGATTCAGGAGGTGCGAATACTTTTTTTTAAGGCATCAGAAATGTTAAAATACTGCAGCAGTAAAGACAGATAAGCACACCACACTTTTCAGATCCCAGCGTTCTCAGAGACATCTGCCCCGATGTGTGCTGATCCAACAGAATATTCCAATTAGTCGTCAACAGGTTTGATTAGTTTTCCAAGAAAGGGCTGTCTGACTGAAAGTGTGTGACTGGTCCAGATGGATGGAGGCAGCCAGTGACTCAGGCGGCTGACGGGAACCGCTTCACATGCTTTCTAAACAAGCGAAGCTGCAGCAGACACTGGAGAACAGCAGGTTTCAGTGGCCCATTAAGCATTTTAATGAAGTTTATTTCTCAAAGAGAGCTATGAAGAAAATAATCTGGAGTCTCTTTGAGTTGGAAACCTTTCAGACAGTTTTTCTTGGACGCTCTGTGCGGCTCGGAGGATCTGAAGGGATTTGTTCATGTGTGTTTTCAGAAGTCTCCCTGAAGCCAGCAGCTGAAGTAATCCTTTGATTTCTGCATGATCATGATCTGTGGCGCTCTGGCCGGCAGCAAGGATGAATAAATTACATTTTATTTATGACTCTGACCCAAACGCTGAGCTCTCCGCTGCTTTCAAAGAGAGTTTTGGGTAAAGCTGGCTGACAGAGCTGGATATTGAACTCAGAGGGTGTCCTGGACAAAAGAAATGGCACCCCAACCTGCTTCAGACGCGTTCAACAAACTGCATCCAGGCTAAATATCCCACCCAGTCCAAAGAAGGCATGAATAATGGCTCTCAGGTTGCTTCAGAGGGCATCAGCCCAGATTTACAGGCCAGGAGTTTAACGTTCCTCTGGAACTGGCCAAAACACTCAAACACCTAATAAACACAACGGCTCCTGATGTGGCCAAATGTACACCAAACGCTTCCAGCAGCTGGAGGTCAAAGGTTTACGCTTTTCAATGCAATGGGAGTCGAAGCCCAACGGCTCATCACTGGGATGGAAACGGACCCTGCAGCGATCTGGGGCCACCACAAACAGCGTTTTGATCCAGATTACAGGGGTCAAACGGACAGAAGGAGCAGCCTCGTTTGGGTATAGCTTGGGCCGGCTGGGCTCCAGACACATCTACTATCCTCAGTAATATGTCCAAAATACCAGAAGAAGAAAAAGATCTTTGAGCGTTTCTCGCCCTGCAACTTTCAAGACAAGTTTATTCGTAAAAAACTTTTCAGCCAAACAAAAACATCAGAAAATAACCAATTATGAAAAAAGTAATTTGTTAAATACCATAGTCAAAATCAAGCTAATAATCAATGGATATATTGATCAATGTTCCACTTACTACTAATCAAAGGCAACACTAAACAGACGGGATTTTAGAATTGGCTGTCTTTGTTTTCTGGAAGTTTGCTCCAGATTTGTGGTGTCCAGAGGCTGAATGCTGCTTCTCCGGGTTTGGTTCTGGTTCTGATGCACAACAGAACCAGAAGACCTGAGACGTCTGGAAGGTTGATCCAACAGCAGTAGGGATTTATAACTAACAGACATATTTTAAAGTGTATTCTCTGAGCTGCTGCAGGAATCAAAGCCACTACAGAGAAACGCTGGATGAGTTTCTCTGATGCTGAGACTTTAGTCCTCTGAAATGTTCTGCAGCTGGTAGAAGGCCCACTGTGGAACCGTCAGAGGTCAGAGGTCATCCTGATCTCTAGCTTCCAGCTGGAATAACTGAAGCTGTGCATTGACTCTAGATCTATAACTCTGGATCTAGATTGTTCTTCTTTAACAGCTTCAGTTTTGTTTCTGTTCTAAGCGTCTGTTCAGTGATTGGATGGTTCAGAGTCACCTGGTGACATCATAATGTAGAGCTGTGTATCATCTGCATAGTTACGGTCGCTAATCTTACTGCTGAGCTGGTTGGGTCATATGGATATTAAATATGAGGGGTCCCAGCATTGAACCTTGGGGGTCTTATCTGGTTTTCATTCAGGACTCTCTCCAACTTCCTAATCCGGGTTTTCCCACAGTGGAGTCGACGTTTTCTAAGTCAATCAGGAAGTTTCATTTCGGTCTTATCTGCACCTCCTTCAGCGTGTCTGCTGTTTCTCCAGTTTGCTGTAAATTGCAGACAGGACTTGTTCTGACTTTCGTTTTGCTAATCTGGTGACAGGTTGTCCCAGCAGAGACTCTTGGCTGCGTCTCTGAATAATACTTTCCTTGTGATTTGAGCTGGACGTTCTTCACCTGGAAGGTTTTTTCATCAGCTTTCATCAAACACCTGATTCCTGTTTCTTCTTTCCATCCAAACGGCTTCATGATGATGGGAAGAATGAAAAGTGTAAAGCGTTTGGAGCGGCAACCTGTTGGGATTGGAGCTAGTAACTGAAGATGACTAATCTGTTGTCCTGCTTTGGAGATGATGCTGTCCTGTTATTATGAAGTGCTTTTATAACAACACATTGTTCCCAGGTCTGGATCTGCTTTTCCTCTCCGTAACAACTCCCCTGTGCTGCAGCAGCAATGAAAAGACTTTAAAGTTCAATTCCTGTCGACAGACTTTCAAGGTTTCTTGTTGCGAAGGGATCTGGGCACACATCCTGCGGGAGAACCGTTTCCTTCCTCTGACCCGAAATGTTTTGCAGCACAAGTGTTAAGATGTTCCCGCCTCAGGAGCAGGGCTGGTTCTCCTACAACGTGCCGCACAAGAATTCAGCAGGAAATGAACTTCCAAGCTGCGAGGAGTGTCGAGACGTTTACCCTGGCTCTGTGGATCCTTCTGAGACAGGTCAGAACCTTCTGGTTCAGAACAGATCCTACTGTCCTGCTCTGATAGATGTGGAGCTAATTCTTCTTTTGACAGCCTCATAAAACCTTATTTCATTTTATTTCTGGAAGTCTTAAAGATTCTGAGTCATTACATCCATGTTCTGTTGCATAACGGAGACATTTTAAGACTTTTAATTAAAACTAAAAGCAGGGGCATATTTAATTAGAAAAGTGCATGTCTTTAAAAGAACTATTTATGGGTCAGCACACTGCTAAGGAAACCTCTGTACTTTCTTCTTGTTTTGCTTTTCGCAATGAAAGAAACCGCAAGACATTGCTGCCCCTCAACAACAGAGTCTGATTCACATAAAGGAGCCTCTGCCTTTTTCAGGAACTCAAATTATTAAATTTGAGTCATTTTTTAATGAGCATGAACCATTTTCTGAACTATGCAATATGTGTGCTGTGCTCTCTTCATATATAGTTCTTATGTTGCCAAATACGTGGCAGATAATTATTTTTCTTTTGACAAAGTACAACAAAACCAAATAAACCCTCTGACTGTTTCATCTGCTACGCAGAACGGGATTTCATTCAAGCCCTTATTTTGAAGCCATGAGTAAAACAATCACTTCCTGAAGTACAAACCAGACGGTTGGTGTGTGATATCAAATTTGACCCTGTTGAGGACGATGTAGTGTGTGGTCACACGGGTTGTGATTGCCACATGGTGGGTGTCAACACAGTTGAAGTTAGCCCCTTAGCATTAGCTTCCACTTTAGACCATTTTCATATAGCAGTTAAGCATTAGCTTTTACCAACTACCTTGGAATAGTGCTAATGTTTATGATTAGTGCTTTAGGATTAGTGCAGCTAACCTTTTAGTTAACAGTGCTAACTGCTAGCTTTGGGGATGGTCAGGCTAACAGATGCGGTTAGACACGAATCTCCATGAGCTATGATGTTTGCACATGTCTTGTCTAGAATAAAAACTGGTGAAGTACGCAGCCCATCGTGAATAGTCGATGAATTTCTCCAGTCATTCAATCTTAGTTCATATTCTAATGTTTTCTACCTCCTTGACTTCTACTCCCTGTAACATCACATTGATTGAAGCCAAAGGACACAGCTCACAGTAAAAAAACAATAATTAATGCCGTTTTTATTGGTGCAGACAAAGTTTTTATTTTCCAGAGAGTGCCTCCAAGTGCAGCAACAATTTATTCACTCAAAAACTATCCAAAATTAGAACAAGCAGAATAAAGGAATATATGCTGTTTCTTCTGGAGAAAGCTTAGAAATGTTTTAATAAGGAAATGCCTTTGCACTTTGAGTAGGTGGGCAAGTTCTGGCGGCTAAGCCAGCCGACGTTAGCTCCTCATATTGATTAGCTTTGCTCAGACCGGTATATTTTCCTGCCATTTGTGAAATTAATGGGAAACATTTTCCATGGATTTTCCTTTGCCAGTTATGTACAGCCAAGGTCCGCTGTGTCCATCTGGGACTGTCGTTTTCATATTTAACCGTGTTTCTTATTTCTACTAGTGAAAAGCTTTTTCAGAGCTGGTTGATGGAGCGCCTGGTGATGGCATCGCGAAATCAGCCGCATGGTTTGAGTCCTTTGCTGAGATTCTGCAAACCGCTGCCTGTGGTTTAAATCTTCATCCCGTTTAAAGTAATCACAAACGGACAACTTTGTACTTTTTGGCAACTAATCCCTGCATTTTTAATTTTTTGTTCTAAATTGGTGGATCAGTCCGTTCATGATTAAATTGTTCCGCCACTCAAAAAAAGTCCAAAGCGTAATGTGTATCACCCGTCATCATTTGTTGGACTGACAAATATCGGTTGCATAACCTTAATATCAAAGAGAATGGAAGGAAAGAGCTGCAGAGATGATGTTGGGTCTAGAGACGGTATCAATAAGGAAAAGAGAAGAGGCAGAGGAGTGCCTCGGGTCTGATGTCTTAAAGATGGGCAGAAATGGTTTGGACATGTATGTAGGAGACAGGATGGAGGCTGAGGTTGGAGCCACCGGGTAGGAGGCCAAAAGGAAATCCAAGAAAAGAGATTAATGAATGTGATGAAAGAGCAGGTGAAGGTAGTTGGTGTGAGAGTAGAGGGTCCAGAAAATAGGACTAATTGGAGAGAGAGAGAGAATTTTGTAAACTCTTGAAGCCAAAGTCAGATTTCATGTTTGTGCTATTAAAGCAGATTCAGATTCTGAGGTCCATCCTGGTTTCCAGAGGAGTTAAAAGAAACAAGATAACTGATAGATTGGATCAATAACATGATGTCAGTCAGGTGTTAACATCTGTTTGTGGCAGAAGATGCCTGAGTGAAGTTCTTCAAGGCTCCTGGTTAATCTGCTGTTTAGTCTGTCCTACATTCAACATTTCCAGGAGTCTTCTCCGTGTCTAGACTGCTGTAAAAACCCAAAGGTAATCATCCAAATATAAGGTGTGAGAGTGTGTTTACAGAAAGGTGCTTATTTAAACGCTCGGGCTGAAGAGGTTCATAAAGACCTTGTAAAATCGGGAACAAAAGAGAGGATTACCGTCCCAGCAGGCTTATGCAGTTCTGTCTGCTTCCTCCGTTTTTCTCCTCTAGTGCTTATTTTTAGAACCAGCTTTCAAAAGTTTCCATAATTATCCAGAAGAGTAACTCTGCTGAATGCTTCTCGCTGTTGGCAGATGACTTCATCGGAAACGTCCAGGTAAACACGGCTGCTGATTGGCTCCTTGGCACACCTGAAGAGTTTACACTGCGAGAATCTCAACATCTGAAATGGAATCAGACATTTGATGGTTATTATCTGAAATGTTTTCCCGTTTTTGAGCTCAGTGACGACGTCAGCATAAAGTCCCCTCAGCCATTAATAAAGCTTAATGTGTGGGAAAACACCAAGAAGGATTTGGACAGATGAGAGAGGTTTAAGTTGGACTAAACATAAACGGGGCTAAAAAGTTGCTTTTTAATGTAGCAGCAGAGATCATAATCAAGTTTAGAGCAAAATGTATCCTCTCGATAGTCCCAAAGTCTACATCTTTAATTCATTTGGTGACAACATGAAGAAGATTTCTCTGTCCGAGTTTCCTCTATTGCCCTTATTTTACAGGATTAACAAAGCAGAACGTCTGTCACTTCTCTGGTTTTATCTGGAATGTTGTTTTCTAAACACCAAACACAGCAGAGAAAATCTATATTTATAAAACCATGACAGCAACTCCAGAAAGCAGTTTCCCCTTTGTAACATTGAGCTTCACCTCAACGTTTGCTACACGTTTCTGCCTCATGTTCGAACTTCTACATGTCAGCATTCAACCACAAATGGTCAGCTGATCAAGGTCACCAATGGCCACTACAGAGAAAAGCGCTAAGACATTTCACAAGGCAGAGATTGATGTAAGGTGGCGAGTGGAGGAAAATCTGGTAGCTACAACAGCAGCGTGACAAATAAAACTGAAACACAGCTGCTGCCATTTTAGGAGACCGATGACACGGCAGTATTTATTTTCTCCACTGTTTGTTCAAGGAGTCCATAAATATCAAAAAGAGTTGAAGCTGTTGTTGCTGGGTGGGCCCACATCATATGAGATCCCGAGGCTTAAAATGGGATTCAGAAAAAATTTGTGAAGGCAGAAAAATGTTTTTCACAAAATTGTGCATCTGAAGTCCATCATTCTCCATACAGGAAGATTACTCCCAAAAGGAAAACATCCCCATATTTCCAGGATTGGACATCCCAGCAGGTTTACCAAAACGTTGGTTGAACCAGTTTGGATGTTGGGAAGAGCGGAAGGAGAAATCCTTTTCTCTCTGAAAACAAGATGGCAGCAGGACTGAGGTTAGCAAAGCCGACACATTTCAGAGTAGAAGGTGAGTCCAAAACGGTCATCAAGTGAACCGTGATCCCAAACCCAGCAGCAGAATGGCTGAAAGAGAGAGGAATCGTGGTTCTACAATGGCCTAGTCAAAACCTCCAACTGGTTAAAATGCTTGACCTGAAGAGAGTTGTACCGAAATTTGTCTACAAAATGTAACAAAGTGAAGCAGGATTTCAGAGAGCATTGAGGATGTGAGATTGATCAATTTGTGGTTTTATCCAAATTTCTCATCATTGTTCTTGTCTGTGAAATTCCTCTTTCTGGTGGAAACCTCAATATTTGGCTTGTCTCCTTGTATATGATTGTGTTTTCTCAGAACTACTTTTAACGGCTACAGTTATTAACAAACTGTTTTCACTTGACTTGTAGCTTTTATTCTTGTAAGTTCCCTGTGACGGACGGCGTCTCTTCTCAGAAGTGCCACGTCTGTTGTGTCTTTTTCCTCAGAATCGCAGAGCAGATTAGCTCACACCATCCCTCGCCGGCCTCTTACTGTACTGTGTTTATGCGTTTGCATTTGAGCGCGTCCAAATTCCACTCTGTCAGTGAAGTATGGCAGTGTGAGTTTAAGACCATTTCCACAAAAAGACTGCTTCCTCTTCCATTTCTTTCCATTTTTATACATCCTCTTTGTCGTTTCAAAGCGGCTCTGTCTCTCCAACTCAAACAAGCCAGCACAGATTGTTTGGCTCTTCCCCTGAAACCAGACCAAGGATGTGCTGGTTGGACCTGGAGGACTCGCAGCCAATGTGCCCTGTTGCTTCTTCTTCTGCTGCTCTCAGGCTTTGGAAAGGGAATTAGGACGGTGCATTCCTGGTCGTTACAAAAGCAAGTACAGGTTTCCGCTTCATGTGCCATCATAGCAGATGGTACACTTCAGGGGTTTTACAATCTCCTGTTTTTGGTTTCATAAATGTGAGGATGGTGAAAAGATGATATTCTAACACAAACACTGAGGTCAGCAGCAGCTCAGGGTTCAACTCGTTGGTTGCAGATCAACATAATCTGCTTTTTTCCAAACTGAGATTTCACCGGGATGACAGTCCAAGTCCAGGCTTTGTGTCCTTAAGGATTGAAATGCCAGATGTGGACGATAATGGATGATTTTCTGCCTTAAAACAGGCGTCCTTTTTCTTTTGGCAGTCATGTCAAACTTGCTGTCTTGTCTACTTTCTTTGGGAATTTCACCTCACCTAACCAGTTCCAGTCCTGTAGCAGCTGCCAAAAACATCAACTGAGACACTAGATGTGTCAAGTTATTGTAGTGAATGCAGTTTGTTTCTACTTCTGTAAAGGAATTGGGAACCAACAAGCCTCATATACTGAAGACATCACAATCTTTCATTGAAAACTTATTTCTATAGGTGCAGTTGACATTAAATGTTCACCAGGTGTTGGTAAGAACCCAAGAAACCAAAACAAATAAGTTGTTAAATGTACACCTCCACCTCCCTTTCCCACACAGAAAAAGAGGTGAAAAATGACCAGAAAGCCGTCCTGCCCATTATCAGTACAATGAATATCAGCTGATCATTACCAAAGTGTCACACAAGCAACATCTCGTGATGGGCAAAGCCAAAGAACTCTCTCAAGACCTTCACAACCTTATTGTTGCAACACTTTCTAATTTTTAAACCTCTGAACGTTACAGAGGGCACTGTTGGTGCCATAATCTGGAAGTGGAAGATAATTCGACCATAAAGCAGCCAAGACCTCGCACGATTTCTGACAGATCAGTGGAAAGACTTTTCAGAAGAGTTATCCAAAAGCCGATGACTATTAGTACAGAGCAAGAGAAAGACCTGGAATTAGCAGGTACAATTGTTTCACAGGAAACCGTAAGCAATGCACTCAACGGCCTGTATGCACGCTCACCATGCAAGACTCCACTTCTGACGAAAAAGCATGTTGAAGCTTGTTTAAAGTTTGCTGCACGACATTTGGACAAGCCTGTAAATTACTGGGAAAACACTCTGGTCAGCTGAGAGCAAAACCGAACTGTTTGGAAGCCATAACTCAACCACGTTAGGAGGACATGCACCCCAAAAACACCCAAACAACGGGGACGTTTGGAAGCATCATGGTGTGGGGTTGTTTTTCTGCGCATGTTACTGGATGAATGGAAAAATGTACTGAGACATTCTGGAGAGAAATTTGCTGCCATCTACCAGACTGATGAAGATTAAATGAAAGGGGACATTTAAGCAAGACGACGATCCCAAAAACAGAGCCAAGGAAACTCAACTGAGTTCAGAGAAAGAAAGAAATCGGCTAGACTGGCCCAGCATGGATCCAACTGAAAATCTATGGAAAGAATTAAAAACCAGAGTTAATAGAAGATCTAATGACTGTTTGTGTGGAAGAATGTGTGGAAATCACACCTGAGCAACGAATGAGGCCAGTTTCTCCATACAGGAGGCGCAATGAAGTCGTCACTACCAACAAAGACTTTTCTACAAAGTATTAAATATCAGTAAGCGTGCCCAATCTGTTACATTGTTTAACATTATTAGTTTTGTTTTGGTTTCTTTCTACTTGGGTTCTTGCCAACACCTGGTGAACGTTTAATGTCCACAGCACCTTTAGAAATATGTTTACTATGAAAGGCTGCGATGTGTTCAAACCTTATTTTACCCGCCATGCCACTTGCTGGCTGGCAGTGCCAATCTTACATCCTTCTGTTGTTTTCCTCGGATCTCAGATTAGGTTGTAGGCGTTGAAGGTCCAGGTGGGAAACCTACACCCCTCTCTTTAGCAACACTCTCCGGACGCAGAGGTTCAGCAGGTTCCAGCAAGTTGAGATTTTTTAATTCCACTTTGAATAACATTTAAGACAGAAAAACCCTAAATATTAGTGAAGATGGGGGGATTCCTGCTGCAGTAAGATTAATAGCAAAAACTGTAAAGTTTCTGAGGTCTGTTTTTGACTCTTGGCAGTGAGTTTGTGCTTCTCGCTCTGCAGATGGCTCTCCACAGCCTTAACCCCCATAGTGCCCGGCTTAAAAGTTTAGTGGCACAGAATGTACCTAGCCTTACAGAAGCATTTAATTGCCAGAGCAAGGAAATAAATTCAGGAGCAGAGTGTCCTTATAACAAGAAACTTTCACAAGATTTAAAACTTGTTAAAACTAAAAAGTTTCTCGTTACTTTCTCGTTTTAACGAGGAAAGTTTTATATCTCATTATAACGACAAACTTTTCCCTTATAATGAGATAAAATTACATTCCTCTGACAGATTAGGACTTCTTAAAAAGGCATAAAGTGGCTCCCCCCTGACTCCTTGTAGAGGCTTCTGGTAGACAACACTTAGCCATCCCAAGAGGGGCTGCTGTTTTACTGCTATGACCTTTCTTACTTAAACGAGATATTTTGCTTTTAACAAGATGTAAATCTGATAATGAGTTTATAATGAGAAACTGCTCCTGTATTTAATTTCAAGCTCTGGCAGATAAGTGAGTCCATCTTAGTGTCGTATGGGTTGGCAACAGAACTGAGCTAGCGGTGAAAACAGACATCATCCAGTCAGCTGGCAATAAATTAAATCACTTACCCAAGATAGATGCAAAAAAGGTAGCTAGCAAGGATACATTAGCGGCAGGTTAGCGGTAGCCTCAGGCGCCTCGAGTCTGCAGCCGTCTCACAGTTTTGGCAGACGGAGAAGAATAAACTGCATTTACATAAACTAAATAGTCTTGCGATTAACGTATATAAGGCCAAATTACTTTTTAAAAAACTTCTTAAAAAGAATTGAAGACATTTTAAGGCCTTAATTTTAGATGCATTAACTTAAGATGTTTCATGGATGCATGGACACCCTGAGATGTCTAGATGTCTGTTTCCAGGCCATGGAGGAAATCTCGTCCTTTCAGCTTGCCATTTGTTTTCTCCAGGGTCTCTTTCCAGTGGGACATGCTCAGACAAACCTGTGTAGAGAGGCAGGTAGGAGGCGACCTGTTCGGATACCTGAACCACCTGGACTCCTCTTTATTCAGAAGAACAGAGACTCTACTTCCAGCTTCCTCATATAATGGAGCTCCTTCTGAATAAGTTGCTAGGATAATTAAAGTCATTTGCATGACCAGGAAAGATCAATCACTTTTTGGTTTAGAGGAGTAGATTTCATAACCATGACTTCAAGATTTTATCAGAACTAAATTACCCTGAAAAACTCAGAAGTTCCCAATCTAGACACCCTTCTCTTCATGAGTACACCTTAAGATCCCAACAAACAGCAGCGAAAAACGGGATCAGTGACCAGAGGAACCCCTGACGGAGTCCAAACTGTGCTAGGAAAAAGCTTGACCTTGACCCGAAGAGGCAGACTTTGGTCTTTCTTTGGTTTATGCTCTTTTACTTATGCGGAGTTGTTTCCTTTGACATCCTGTGATGCTCTCTGGATTGCCTTGTGTGTGAAAAGCACTACATAAATAAACTTGTCTTGCCTTTGCCTATCTAATAGCCATGAAAGCATGCTAAGGACGAAATGCCCCTTGAGACAAAAACATTTCCACTTTGCAGACTCAACCCTCAGGAAGTGACGTCGCTCCCTCTCCATTCTTTTCCCTGAAAAACAATCGCTTGTCCTCCTTCAGCAAAGCAACCGGCGAAAATTGGTGCATGTGAAATTTTGAGCTTGTACACATCGGCACAACGCGATACTACCGCGGGTGTCGTGTCCCCTGTTGGTTCGTCCCGGGTCTTTTTACACTCTCTGTGTGTCAAACCCCAAACCTCATGATCCCCATAGCAACTCCATGATCTCGGATGCTCTTCTCGCTGATGCAGAGAGATTTATAACTACTGAATGTGTTGAATTACCATCTGTAACATGAAGATCAAATTTCTCCAGGCTGCGTTCACACAGAACCAAAGGTTCGGACCAAAGCAGACTTTTTTTGTGTGTGGTGCGGTTTGCGTTCACATTGTGCTTTTTCGCAACCAGACTATAATTTCTAAACAATGCTGGTGACAATCTGTGGAAGTCCTTCATGCTGCATCTCTGTTGTGCACATTTGTATTGTTATTAAAACTATACTGCCATTTTGAACGCCATTTTAAATGTGCAAAGCAGCTCATTCAACGCTGGTTTTGCAATGGGACATTCATAATTTTGGAGCAGCTTTGGCGAATCCTGGTGCAAGCCGAAGGAGATGAGATGCTCCGCATGTTCTGACCCGCAACATGCTGGCAGCAGTGAACTGCGGGTAAGGTACGATGTCATTACATCACAGCATGCAGCACAGCAGCAATAGCAACACTGAAGGGCTTTTTTACCAGGATCCTGAGCAATGGTGGCTCATGAAGGTCAAAAAGGCGTTGATTTCCTGCAGCTCGCACTAGATCAGTTTCACCTCAGAAAGAGTCATGGTCCGGTTGTTTGGGCCGCACCAGGGTTTGCTGTAGTGTATTCAGATCGGTAGAAAAAGTCTGGATCAACGGGGGGAAACAAACTCTGGTCCGTTTAAAACGGATCAATTGGATAAGGTGTGAAAAGACCAGTAAGTACTGCTGAGTTTCTTCTATAACTCTAAGTCTTGCTTTTCCCTTTTTCTACAGTAATAATTGTTCTTACCTAAGTGTTTAAAACACACAGGACGTTGTACCCTGAGGACCAGGACTGTGAAACACTGATTTACAAAAGATAAGTGGTTATAAAAAATCTTAGAAACCCCTTTCAATAATAATTACAGCCTATCAAATGCAGAGCAAGCACAGAGATACGTTTGGCCCTGGACTTAAAAAATATTGCGGCTTGCTGAAACTGGATAGCCGTTTCGAAATCATCTTGTCATCACAGAAATGAGAAATTATTTGCTTAGTCATACAGAGCACAATGTACCTTTAAGACCACGTTCTCGCGTACCAAACCCATCCATTACATAGACGTACCGCTGCTCATATTTTCCAGTGATTCCTGAAGTCACAAAACAGATGTTTCTGCACATTTATCGAGGTCCAGAGAAAAAACTGTTTATCTACCCTGAGCACTTCTTGCTCTGTCAGAAAGGACGGCTGTGATGTAGTCTCGATTGGAACGGCCTCTGTGGCCGGGGTGGTTAGACATTTTTGGGGGACGTCACGGTTGGTGTAGGGAAATTTATCGGACCAGCTAAGTGGAACCTGTACAGTGCAGAGAAACGTCTATCTCCTCTTTCATCGGTGGGAGTTTTCCCCTCGTTGCTGCGGCGTTGACTCAGCTCCATAATCATCTACAGACCAGAGAAATCAGTGACCCAGCATGCCTCACATATCTACTGCAAATCAGTTACTGTGTGCAGGACTCCAGGATTGTTTTGTCTTTTCTTAAGAATGTGAAGGAAATGTCCTTTTTTGGGTTAATTTTATTTGATTTGGATTAAATTAAATAAGTTTTCATTCTTGTCATATTACTGTTTTTCTTTAATTATTTGTCTTTTTTATTTTTCAGGTATTTGCATTGTTATGAGTATGTGCTTTTTACAATACTAAAAATGTATCTGCGTATTTTAAAAAATATATTACTATTGCTGCAATGTGGCTCACCACCATCAACGTGTGAACGACTGAATGAAAGACTCATTTCAGAGTGCTGAGGCAGAGTACGTGGTTTGTTTAGCTTTTCTCTGCTTAGGAAGGGACATTTTATTGTAGATATGAAAACTGAAGATGGTTGCGATCGAGGGAGTTAACTGACAGCTACTCAGGCTAACAGCTACTTGAGCTAAGCGCTACTCAAACCAGCAACTACTCAACCTTAAATGTAATTCAGCTAACATCAAATTAAATGGGCTTCTACTCAAGCTAACAAGAAATAAACCCAAGCAAACAACTACCTAACCTAATGGCTAATAAAGCTAAAAGTTACTCAAGCTAACAGTTACTAAAGCTATCTAAGCTAACTACTAATAAAGCTAGCAGCTACTATCACTAAACCCTTTCTATGCTAACAATTACTAAGGTAACAGCTGCTAAAGCTATAATCTAACTACTATCTAGGCTACGTTTTACTAATGCTAAAAGCTACCTATGCTAACAGCCACCTAAAGTAACAGCTACTAAAACTAAAAGCTACCCAAGTTAACAACTATGTAAATAAAAAGCTTCTATCCCAAAAGGTTAGTAAATATAACAACCACTAAAGCTAAAACCTAACAGCTTGCATCCACCTTTGCTAAGAATTGATTAGCTACTACTCAAGCTAAAAGCTATTCTACCCAAGAACTATGTTAGCTTAACGGCTGACATCTAAAGCTAAAGGCTATTTAAGCTAGCCACTCAATCCTCTGTGAGCTAACCACAGACCTGGTGGCTGCAGTGGCTTCCTGGTTGTGAGTGATTAAAAGTGGAACAGTTGTTAACTCAACCACGACATCCATGTTGTAGTTGATAAAGTTGCTTAAGATTTTTTTTCCCCTTCTTCTGGAAGCAAACATGACGTGCGTAGAAAGAACGATTGGAAAACATTTTCTGATTCTAAGAAGAATTGCTCTCATTTTCCCACAACAAATTCCAGGCAAATCTGAAGAAAACTAGCTTTGGAAAAGAAAAGAATGGCTTTGGAACAGATTTCAGCCTCTTTGGGAGTTCCTCTGTTTTACTAAGGGCTTAGTGCTTTCACAGCTTCAGCTTGGGCCTATTCGTGTTGTCAGCTTTGACAAATTACACTCAGGATTTTTCCAATGTCAAATATCACCCTACAGCTAACTGGCATGTCCGGAATCCCTCAGTGGACACACACACCTCTCGCTCTTTTGTTCTCCATTGCGCCACCAAATCAAGCAGAAAAATGTATTACTGTCCAGAAGAAATATTAGACAAAGCTCTTTGGCAGACATAACGTCCACCGTTTTCAGTTCTTGTTATGTCTGCAGCTAAAGGACGGGGTAGCTCTCCTCCTCCATGCAGGGGTTGAGGGTTCCTCCAGCTGTGCTGCTGCGTTTCAGGCCTCGCTGCACTGAAAGTCCATCCAGTAAAGCTACAGACCAAACATTATTCCCATAAAGCTTCTCCAGAGAGACAGAGGGAAGACTATTTCCACCGCACAGCCTCATGCAGGCAACTCCACTTCTGGCACAAATCATGCGTCATGTGGGATTGTAGAGGTTTTCGCTTCTGCTGATCATCATACTGAAACCTCATGATTGGTTTCTAAAGCTGGTATAAATGCGGGTGGTTTTACCTCAGGTGATATCTGCTTGGCTGATGAATGTTAATGGGCTTTTATCTGACTTTACGCAATAAAATAAAAACAACTCAGCCTGCACCGATTAGCTTAATGACCACAGGGGAACAGGTCCAATTATATATGAAACCTTTCAACGTTTTCTGAGTAGTCCACATATATCAGTTTTTATGGCCCCTCTAATTATCCCATGGTGGTATTTTTCAAGCATATACTATTTTCGTATTGCTATAAATTGTTAAGACAACAACCTTAAATTTGTCTTTTTCAAAACAAAAACCAACTGACCACCAGTTTTTCTGCTTCCTTCGTTCCTTGCAGCTTCTTTTTTCATGAAATGTAAACAGAGAGGGAGTGGCGTCAGATTTCTCACGATCCATTTTTCCTAGCGCTAGGCTAACACTAGCATTTGTTTTGGTCGTTTTTACCCAGAATCCCCTGCACTGTAGTCCACTTCCTGCCACTTCCGGCGTTCACACATTCAAACTGCACCAGAGTTTACTTCAGCCGAACCGGTACCGAGGTTTGTAGGTGGATCAGAGGTCGATTACGCATTAATGCCTCCCGAAACGGACCGGACTAAAGCGGTTCGCTTTGGACTACAGCGAACTGAACGGGGCTCGTGTGAATCTGCCCTCAGTTAAACATCTGCGTGCTACCGAATTAAAATTTTATTGTGACTAGTTCGTGCTCCTCTGAAGATAAACTCGCTGTGACTCTTTTTCCTCCAACACCATTTTGGGTGCAACCCGTTTTTGGAAAGATGCCTCGTTTCTTCCCGGGACATTGGCAACACTCATCGGACATTAGAGGGAATATTCCCACAGATCACCGGAGAGCGAACATGTGTGTGAATGACGTTAGTTTGTTTGAAATCTGTGCCAGGACAGATTTCAAACAAAGTTCCACACAGGATACGATCCCACCGCCTCCTGATGGTGACTCAAGTTTGTTTTGGAGAGAAAACCCACAACCGCAGATCGAAGATGAAGAATACAAAAATATTTAATAGTTGTTCTTTGGTAAGGTCAAGTATTTGTTGCTTTGCCTTAAGAAATCGTTCATTGAAACTTTAACCTTAAACTTTACACTTACTGCCAGAATAGTAGTCAGTTTTTGTTTTTTCTTTTCCAGAAGATATTTTTGAATTTAAAATCATCTGAAACACATTTAGTGAAATGACTGATGGCTTAAGAAATTTGTTTTTACAGCCTTTAGGCTCATTTTCAAAATTAGATATGAAAGCAGTTGAAGCGTTCATTTCACCAGTATCTTTCTTTAACTTCACATGTATGTTTTAAATGAGCAGCCTGTCAAATGTGTTCAATCTGCGTAGAGACTTTGGTCTTCTTTTAGCAGCACTGTCTTGTTTTAATCATTGAATTACATGGAAGGAAAAGAAGGCAGATGTCCAGAGAATAATTAGGGAACTTTGGTTGAACTTTACCTCAACAGGACTAAATATTTGAAGTTTTTCTCTGGTTCAGCTGCAGAGCAGAACATTTGATAATATCCCTAGGAGCTCAGTGGAAAGCGGAGGGCGGGCGGTGGCTCCGTTTCCTGCTCTTCCGCTGCTCACCGACATCCTCTCCCACCGTGAGGTCAGCAGCCTGTCAGACGGTTGCATCGCTTCACATCAGCCACAACATGAACACCTCAGCGCTGTGCGTGGACTGCGCCTTGATGAGATGATGGTTTTTATCAGCTGAAGAAATTCTGCACGGTATAATGGCATACGTTCTGCATGTGAAGTAGGCCGACAGAGTGATTCAGGCTGATTGTGAGGTTTTTCCCATAATAAGGTATGAAGTGTTTCCAACTGAGCTTTGACTGTCCCAGTTATTTAGGCTGGACCTACCTGGTAGTCTCGGTTTGGTTGGGGACCAAAACTGCAACATTTGTTACAATTTTCTGTATAGCAAAGTGTTACGTCCACCAGGGGTAACATTAAAGGAGACCAACAAGGATTTTCTGATTAAATGAAAATTAAATTTATTAAATTATACTAAAGAAATTAAGCCTTTAAAGGGAATTACCTGAAATGAGAAACCAAAATAAATTAATGCAAAACCCATAACCAACCAGAAATAAGCAAATGCAAAACAAACCTAACAAAACTCAACCATAAGATACAGATCAGACCAAATGGGGTTCTGAGGAGGGAGCGAGGAAAAGCCTCCTGTCTGCTGCAGCATGTCGACCAGGCATGCTGCAGCAGAGAGGAGCTTTTAAAGCAGCAGAGCACCAACCAGGGAAAAACATCACACCTGCAGAAGGCCTGGATCCAGAACCTGCAAGGAAAAAGGGCAGAGACCCACTGCATCCGTAACAAAAGTAACTGTTACTTAACAATTACTGCTAGTATTAGCCTTATTTGCAGTTAGCTGAAACTGTTGTTGGTGACCCCATGTTCTTGTTAGGTTGAGAAGGCATCAAAAACTTTGTGTTTTTCTGTCCTGATAGTCTGGTAGATTCTGTTCAACTGGGAACCAGAACTGTAACATTTCTTCCATCTCCAGCTGCTGGTTTTCTTCTTCTCTGTTGAGTCAAACCAACCAAACCGTTTGAGAAACCGGTTCCCCTCCTCGCCTGAGGGGGCGCTGCACCAGGAACCACTGAAGGAAATGAACCGATACTTAGAGCAACGTTCTCTAAATATACATTTTTGTTTATATAAACATGAACAAAAATGGAGTGGCGTCAGATTTTAAAGGTTGGAGGATTTCTCTTTTGTCTTTGGCTAATAATCACGCTAGGCTAGCATGTTTGTTTTGGTTGCATTTACCCAGAATGCCCTGTGCTATGGTCCGTTTCCTGCTTTTGGAGTGATCTCCAGACATAGATACGACTTCTGTCTTTTCAGCGCTGGTTTTCTTCCCACCACTCTTCCAGTAAAGCCAGATTTGTTGCCCAGTTGACTAATAGCTGTCCTGTCAGCTGAGTAACGCTCCTGCCCAGCCTGTCGGGTTCAATTCCCGTCTTCTAACCTCAGGATGTCAGTCTCTGCTCCTCAAATATTCCTAACTCTCTCACACTTTTTCTCTATAATGTAGTTTTGTTTGTTCTTAATAAATATTGTTGGAACTGTATTTATTCTGTTGCGGGACTTTAAGTTTAGTATGTCAGTTTAGTTTCTTTTTTCTCAGTGTGAATTCTTAGTGAATTAAGCCAAATTGGTTTATTGCAGGCATTAAAAGTGGTCACCTTAAATAAGTGTACCCAAGCAACTATAAACTCTTCTTTAAAGTGGGAACAAAAATAATCCACCTCCATAATGAGGACTCAGAGGTCTGATCTTCTGCCAGAAGAAAGTTCACTCCCAGCCCATGTTTATTCGTTACTGCGCTGAAATGAAACCAGTTTTACTCTCGGCGTCAAACATTCGGTGTGTTTATCAGTAAACTTTGGCAGTAATTGGTGTTTGTCTGCTGGTTGTCCATGGGAACTTAGAGGGCAGATTCAGGTCAAACCTGAATGAATTTCTTCCTCGTTAATTTCACTGACGGCTGCACCATCCTGGTCAACTAATATGTTGTTAGCAGAGTAGCTGTCTCACAATGTGGAAAAATAAATGTTTCAAACCTTTAATAGTAATCAATGTTTTGGTTTTGGTTAATGAAACTTCCTTTTGGTCCTTAAGAGTTCTGACTTTATGTTGTGTGCAAATTATTTATGTTTATTTGATTCTCCAATATTTTACCTAAAGCTGCCTCTGGGCCCTCTATGGGTTGAACAGTGGTACTGCAGTTGAATTTTTCTTTTGGTCCCAACAGTCCAGTTCAGCTGATGTCGACGTAACTCGTCACACAGCGTTTCAAAGTGTCAGCAGTCTGAACGGTCGCCTCACATTTATGTGACTGAACTGAAACATGCATCATAGTTCTGCACCAGAAGAAGCCAAGCATGTAAAACTTTCTTATCTTTCTCGTCTTAGGATCTTGTGATGATACTGTCTGCTCCCATCGGCCAACAACTTTACAATCCATCCATGCCTACGTTAACAGCGCTTCATCCTTGGCTTTGAGGTCATAAACAGTTCACACAGAAGTCTAGCATAAAGGACCATGCAAGAAAATCTGAATTCAGCAAAACATCAGCATAGTGCATCGAGACCTGCTGTGTGAAGGCAGCCTTAGATTAACAGAGTCGAGTTCAGGAGTGCAGCGGCCGCATCCCTCTGATTCGTTCTCACTCTGATTTCTCGTCACTGATTCCTTCATTTCCTGCAATTTTTGGCCATGACATCAATGGATGATCCATTTTTACCTTTTAGCTTAAAAACACTGATGAATGTGATATGTGAGGTTATTAAGCTTATTCTATGTTTTCTAATCTCTTTTGTAAGATGTGATGTGGAAAAATTACAGTTAGCTCACACCTGCTAGTTGTATTGCTACATGTTTATTCTAAGTTCTGTATTTTCCCACCAAGTTAAAGTTGTTTGGGTTTCATGCACAAGGTTGGACGTTGTTTTTCCCAGCTGCATGGGAACCAGCCTGATTCCCAGGCTTTGGATCCCTTTGTACAAAACTCATGTGTTTCTCTGCCTGGCAGCTTTTCATGCAGACCTGCTTCATTACTGATTGTCCTACAAGCTTCTCTGTATTCTGCTCAATATATGAATAAACCTGATTGAGTGATTTCACCTGAACGGTGCTTGGAAATGGTTTTTTTCCACGACAGATGCTACTCAAAACTCGAGTCCTTGCCGTCCACAAGGTGGTGCCAACTCGGAACATTTTAAGCTCAGACTGCAAAAATGACGTTTCCTCATCAAAGTGAAAAACACCAGAGTATGTGAGAGTTTCCTGAGAAAAGCAAACAACACATAGAAAGTTAAAGATGTTCTTTAATAAACATCCAGCTGGTGCTGCTTTAATGTTCTGGGAAATCTTCCATTATCTGCCTCCATCTCTCTTTGTGTCAGTCTCGGTTTTATCTGCTTCCCCTAAAGGAGAAAACGCACGTTCCTCCTGCTGCTACTTGGTGGGTTTAGGTTGGTACGGTTGCATTTTTAGCCCGTGACTCACTGCTTTTATGAAACGGTGATGTCATCGCTGAATGCCGCTATCTGATTTAGAGCGTTCTCTCTGCAGCCGTTCCCCGGCTTCCCTCTGCTGCAGCTGCAGCCTGCGTGCTCCAGCCCCAGATGGTCTGATTTAGGTGGCATGCTGCGGGACGGAGCGACTGCAGAGGCGCGGCAGACAGCAGGGATTGCCTCACAGAGAAAACACGTTTTCTCTCCAGAAGCTGGGTCAAAGTTCATCTCATGGGCCATGCACGAGTTCCTTAGCAGCAGCTGTGTTTACGTGATGCAGGAGCTTTTATCTCGCCCGTATGTTTCAGAGCAAAGCTGACGGCCGGATCGGTTTGAGCGCCGCCTGGGACGACGGTGATGGGAATCACCGCTGATTTATCGTCTCCCCGCTGCTGCTGCTCAAAACTCCTGCGCTGTGAAAACCCAGAGGAGCCGCAGGTTCAGCTGCTGGATGATGATCCGTCAGTGGGATCAGTGGGATCAATGGGATCAGTGGGATCAGTGGGATCAATGGGATTTGCATTAAACGCTGCAGTGAGGGATGTGATGACACTGTTCATGCTCTTAAAATATACCTAAACAGTACCAATTAAAAAATTAATAAAACTTAATTATAAATATAACAAATTTAAAAATAAAATTCAAAATATTATGATCAAATTAGAAATAAAGAAATTAAAAATACATATATATTTTTTTAAAAAGTTTACTTAAAAATGTAATAAAGTTAAAAATAATTTATTAAAGGAATTAAAGCACAACTTACATAAAAATACATTTGAAAAAAGAATTTAGTAATAATTGGCTTAAAAATTAAAGTAGAGACTTTAAAAACTTTTGATATTTCCTCGAATTTTCATCATGATTTCTGTTAGCAGCTCTTTTTTCTGGTTTATTTAACGTGGATTCCTGATTATTCTGGCCAATGAAAACCAGTTTTGTGTTTCTCAGGATTTTAAAAAGTCACATCAGAACAATAAATGTCACCGGAGCCAGATCGGTGGGCACTGGATGCCTTTATTAACCTTTTGACTAAATTAAGAGCAGATTTTGAATTTCTTCTTGATAAATTCCATTTGCTTTGAAAAATCTTAATTGTACATTAATGTTTGTTGTTTCCATTTGGACGCTGATGCTTTCAGACCTTTATAGACGATGATCACATTGTTTGCATACTAGGTGCATCCTGTACCCTGTACTCCTGCAGACGTGCACAGCTCTGTCATGCTCTGTCTCTGGCAGGAAATGTTTGCACAATGAAGAATGTTAGGCATGAAAAGACCCGAACATATGGAGGAAGTACTTCAGAACCCTCCCTGTTCCTCTTACAGAACCTCAGGGTCCGCTGGTGACTGTCATGTTGTTTTCACCCACTAGAAATGAAAGTTATGCAAACAGCTGAATGTTCAGTGCAGCCTGAGCAGCGTTCATGTCCAAAGGAATATTAATATAGAACAGCTGGACTCGGCTCAGGTTGCTGCGTTGCTGCTGGTTCTGTTCGTAACCTTTCAGGACAGAAGGTTATGAAGAAGACCCGTTTTGGTGTCATCTCTACTTTTGCAGATGATGCGATTCTTTCACTGATGAAAATCAATAACAAATTTAGTTTTATGATTGTTATCACAGTAAACAATAATGTTGTTTTGAGACCGTGTTCCAGAAATATAACGCTAACAGCATAACAAAACATTCTCAAAATCTATAAACTTTATACTCTAGTGAATATTTACCACTGGAAGACATTTAAAATATCCAGAATAAACAAAAGAACAAATAAAATGAATTATGAGTCTGTAAACAAAAACAAAAGACTTTTATCATCCAGTTTTTGGTAGAAAGTGAGGAACGATGAAACATCCAAATGGAGTTTGTTTTAATTTGTCATGCAATTAATTGATTTACTGCGAATCATGACAGGCCTAATCAGAACCTCTGAGTCTAAGTTGACTTGGAATGGGAGCTTTACTGGTGAGACGATGATGTCACTGGGTTTAATCATCCAATCATCAAACATTTCTAATGAGAATCAATGCGTTCAGATCCGGTCCGGGGTCTTGAGCCAGGAAATGGTGCCGGGCCTCCTTCGGGTTGGGAAGAGGTTCTGCCCCAAGTGGAGGAGTTGAAATATCTCGGGATCTTTGTTTGGAAATTAGCGGGCGATTGAAAGACGGGTTGGTGTGGGAACAGAACCGGTCTGCCATGGTGAAGAGGGAGCTGAACCAAAAGGCAAAACTCTCAACGGTCATGACCGAAAGAACAAGATCACGGATCCACAGGGTGTCTGGGCTCTCCCATACCGGTGCCGAAACCGAGGAATTTACTGGGGCATTAAAGTCCTTTTAACTACGCTGGGAGATTTTTAAAATATAGTTATTCAGAGTAGTTTAGATGTTAATGGATTAGATTGGACTTTAGAGAGTCTGAACTAAAGCAAACAGAACGACAGCCTATTAATCTGCTCATGTCTGCATTAACTTTCACTCAAAGCTTTAATTTTATCACTCAGGTCTTCGATTGATGTGCAGAAAGTTGAATTTTTTTTACCATCTGGATTACAGGAACCGGATCAACATCTATTCTGCTTCTGTGCCCCAATGAACCACCTGAGGAAAAAGTGTGGGAAGTTGAGTCTTAATTTAGATGTCCATCGAAACGATGAGCCAAAATCTGACTAAAACCATTTCGTCCGGTCGTAAATTCAGTCTATTTACAGATGTTAAGTTTCCAAATCATAAGTTATTCACCCTGTGGGAATCAAGAGTTTGTGCTTTGGCCTTGAAGTACCTACCAAATGTGTTTTTAGTTACTTTTTAGGACCTCTGGGATCGTCCTTTCCCACGGACTGAGATTCTCAGTTGCAGGGTTTTCTTATCAAGCTGCAGCTGTTTGAGCGAAAAACAGTTTTCGTCATTTTAGTGTCGGGAAGCAGAGCTTCTTCTTCTGAACTTATTAAATGTGGACGTCTTGATGATTTCTCTTGCTGTGGTTGGACCTGTTTCTTTGAATCGGCGAGGTAAACGGGAGGCCTCCGCTGATTTAACGTCCTTAATAAAATATCATTTCAGATCTTTATGGATGTAGTTGAGAGAAGAGGTGGGGGATGTTCAGAGTGGAAACCACACCCAGGCCAGATGTTGACAGACCATACGTCCCGTCTGCAGCGCGGGCGTGGCGCTCCTCTTCCAGCCTATTGATCAGTTGTGTTTTCCCAGACTCCATTCATGGAGAAATTGGAAGCAGCTGCTCCGTCTGACTCCTCTGCAGAGATGTTTGCACGAGGCGTGTTCTGGGAGTCGGTGTGAATGTCTCAACCATGCTACCTTGGAAACTTTGAGCAGATGTTTGGAGTTCTGATCCGATCCCATGGCTGACTCCTGAGCAGAGACGGGTGAATGCGAAACCGAACTCTGAAGCGAACTCCTACAAACCCTGGTCTCGGTTCGGTTGAACTCCGATGCGGTTCAAACCAGAGGTGGGGACTCAAGTCACATGACTTGGACTCGAGTCAGACTCGAGTCGTTAAAATCACGACTTGAGACTTGACTTGAAAAAATGCTCAAAGACTCGGACTTGACTTTGACTTTCATGCCATTGACTTGGGACTTGACTCGACTTGAAGCTGTTTACTTGAAAAGACTTGATATTTTTTACTCAAAGTCTTAAAATGTAAAACACATTATTTATAAAGTGGCGTCATTAATTAATGTCCCTCACTCCGTATCAACATGCGCAGACCGTCACTATGGTTTTCCTCTCTCCTTATGTATGTATGTGTACGTAGCTGCAGCACAACCAATCAAATTAACAGGATTTGGACGTTTAAAAAAACGCGGCAAAGCTACAGAGCTCAGGGAACGAAATACGAAATTACCGCTCAATATGCTTCCGCGAGTAATTTCTTTTGGCTACGTAGGTTATGAACTTTCGACTAAAAAACGAAGTGCAACTTGTAAAACATGCAAGAAGAGAATATCGGATGGAGATGCCACGACGTCCAACTTTGTCCGGCATTTGAAGCTTCACAAAGATCGGTAGGTGGCGCTTTTCTTTTGCTGTAAGATAGTTGACTTTAGCTAACTTCGTGTTAGCATGTGTACTCCGGGTTAAATTGGTGATGATTTACCATAAATCCGGTCCTTCAAATGCCTCCACAAATAATGTGCACCGTGTTAGCTCAGGAAGCCGGTGGATAGTGAGCGGGGCTCCGGAACAGAAAGCAGATTCTGGACCTGAACACAGGGAACAGAGTCTCTCTGTCCCATCATGATGATGAGCCGGGTCTAGTATCATCTAAGGATGGTTGGTGTATTTGAAGACATCTACGTTGGGAAATTATATTGACAATATATTGTTTTGACAGGTCAGATAAAAGAGGAAAAAACTGCTGTTATGGTTCTTTGTATTGTGCTGTGGAAATGTCAGCATTTTCCTCTTTTTTTATTGAATATCAAGTTTAACAGAACTGGGCAATAAAGTGGTCCAATTTAAAAATGTTTTTTATACTTTGTGTTCAGCTACACATGTTCTATCATTTGAGATAAATACATATTTTAAAACGAACAAATGGTCTATTATTTGAATTTTATGTATAATTGCACATTATAAAAATAAAGTAAAATAAAAACGACTCGAAATGACTTGAAATTAAAGGTTCCTGACTTGAGACTTGACTCGACTTTTGCCTGTCTTTACTTGAGACTTGACTCGGACTTGAGGACAAAGACTTGAGACTTACTTGAGACTTGCAACACAGTGACTTGGTCACACCTCTGGTTCAAACGGATGTCAATGTCAACCGGATCAAAGCAAGAAGTGAACTATAGCACAAGGAATTCTGGGTAAATACAACCAAAAGACACGAGCTAGCTTAGCGCTAGCGGGAGACGTGGCTAGTGATCTGTAGCCAAAGACTAAAGGGAAATCCTTCAACTGCTAAAGTCTGACACCACTCCGTTTCTGTTTGAATTTTGTTGCTCTCAGCAGGTTTTCTTGTTGTTTTGTTCTTGGTGCAGCGCCCCCACAGGCGAGGAGGGTAACAGGTTGCTTAAAGGATTTGGTTAGTTGCATAGTTTTCCCCAGAAAACCTGCAGAGCCTGGTGGGGGCGCTGTGACAGTCCTCCAGAGGCCCCCCATATTTTTGTTGGATTTTTAAAAAATTTTTTATTACAAAAATTCAGAGGTGCAAGAGCAGGCATTTTAATTTGTAAATAATGGCGTGTGAGACCACCACGCAGGAACAGCACAACCCACATGTCAACTGCTAACCTAGCTTAATATGTCTTTACTGCTACTGGTGTAGAAAAGCAATATTTTTACTAAACAAATGATGCTTAGCCTGTTGGGGCTTTGGACGACCCGCCAGGCTTGTAATGCGCTGGGAAAACAATGTTTCCCTCAGTGAGAAACAGAATCACAGCAGCTGGAAATGGAACAAATGTGGCAGTTTACCAAACTAGCAGGTGTGAAAACGCCCTAACTTTCTGCTCTTTTTAGCATCTTGTGAATTTTTAGTAAACAGAAAAATGCTTAAAAAGTTATGACTGGAGTTGATTTGTTTACCTTCAAACCTCCTAATGAAGCAGAAATGATTTAATATTAAACTGTTTGGCTGATCTCAGACCAGAACCGGACTTCCTGCCACCTCTGAACCAGTTCTTCCGTCTCAGGAAACCCCAAACATCACGTTTTCAAGTATGCGGCTTCGGCCTCCTTAAACAAAGTCGGGTTCCTCTAAATCCTCAACAAATCAACTGAGACTTTATGTGTAAAACTGCAGAATGCATTTATGGAAAATTATATTTGTACTTACTTTAGTTCTGAACATAACTGGTAACATCTGAGAAAAACCAGTCAATGTTTCAGAAATTTCATTTCATTTTTAAATAGTTTCTGACGACACAAAGCTGTGTTTTTGCATTGTTTTAATTTTAGATTTATTTTACAAATATTTTTCATATATTTTACAAGAATTATATATCTTTTATTCTCTGTAAAACTGCAAAACACATCTGGAGAATTTACAATTTTAAAATAATTTGTTGTAAACTATACAGTTTGGTATTGTTTTAATAAAGTTGTATTAATTTTTAAATAAGTTTTATTCTAAACAGATATGTATTTTTGCATTATGTGAATTTAAAATGTATTTTAAAACAATTTTAATGCATTTTTTATTACATTGTAGTGTTACTTTAAATTAAATTTGTTTTATTTGATTATAAAATGTGTATAACTATGTGTTTTACTGTATTTCCATTCATTTATTTGAAAAACATTTTTTATTTGCATTGTTTTGTTGATGAAAATCCCTGAATATTTGTGGAATCAGGTTTGAAGAGGATGAAACTGAACTCTTGTCGGGACTCTGTGAATCTTTCGTGCCTTTCTGACCCTCAGCCTGCAGCCAGAAGCAGAGCGTTTGTCCAGAACGACCCCATCCTTCATCACCGCGTCTCCAACCATCGCCTGCCTCAGCAGAGCCCAGATTCGTGTTTATTCCTTGCTGGGAGCTTGGGAGTGATCGCTTGTATCCTTGCGTGCTGGATTCTCTGCGGCTTTTTCAGCGAGAACAGTCAGAGATGCCAAGTTTAAATCTTGCCAAGTAGAGGAGTCATAAATTACCATCCATGCGACGCTCAAGCACTTCCTTGCAGATTTCCATCCCGATACTTAGTGGTTTTATTGCTTATCTGTCTCTTCCCTTTGGCAAACATCTTCCCAATAATATTTACAACTGTGACGCTCTGACGTGGGCTTCTCTTCCTCCGTCCTTCTTGTAAATATGCTGTTTAGGTTAGGAGCGACACCGACTCGTGGGCGAACGGCGACGTCGCACCAGTCTCCCAAACAGCTTTAATCGAGTGCAGCCTTAGTTTTGAGAGGGACACAAATTCTGTTTTGCAAACCTTTCAGTTCTGCAGTGAAAACACTGAACAGTTATCCAGCAGCGCTAATGGAAGCAGAGGACTGGTTAGCGGACCTGTCTGAGGTACGGAAACGGTTAAACAGTCCATCTCAAACTGGCGGTCTGCGGGAGCTACTGCATGTGAACGTCTGTTTATCTGCCCTGATGTCAGCTAACAGAGCAACGCTACAGTTAGCTTATAAAAGATTCTGTTTATAATATTGGCTTGTTGGCTTAAGATCAGGTCACTGAAAAGAAAATGGTGGAAACTTGTTTTTGAACATTATTACAATAGATCTGAGTGCAATGCGGCTGTAACAGAGCATTGAGCAGCACTGCGCCCCACGCTCACTAACTGCATCCTAACGACCAAAATAAAATTATTTATATTGGGCTGAAAGATGTTTGTTGTTGCCAAAGCAACTCAAGTCTTTCTTTCTTACAAATGACCCTAAAACGTTATTAATGCCCACAAAGAACTGTTTTGATTTCCATGTGTTTTCCGTCATTGGAGAGCTTAGAGTTCATACTGTCAGAATCTGTAAACAACT
Organism: Xiphophorus maculatus; assembly: GCF_002775205.1. Lineage (NCBI taxonomy): Eukaryota > Metazoa > Chordata > Actinopteri > Cyprinodontiformes > Poeciliidae > Xiphophorus > Xiphophorus maculatus. The sequence continues at coordinate 30,399,062 of NC_036449.1, forward strand.
CAAAACACCTCAGTAGACTTGTTCATGCTTTTATTATGGCCAGTCACATTTATAAAAAAGTGCCATCCTTCACATTAAGAGCAACAAAGACAATGAGTTAAGAGACTGATATTTTCATTTCAGGTTCCACATATTTAGATGTTGTTACTTCAGTGACCTGTGAGCGTTTGGGGAAAATGATTCTCAGCCTGAAAACGTTTCAGAAACTCTGATTTAGAGGTAAAACTAGACCAGGTCCAGGAACAAGGTGAGGTCAAAGTCTGAAGAAACTGGGAGCTCAAGTTATCTCCAGTAATTGTAATAAGTGCATAATTGGAGAGTAAAAGGAGAAAGAAGTAGAATAATCCTATAGCAGCATAACTTCAGTTTGGGCTGCGTTCACACTGCAGTCTTTCTTTTTTGGTCATTCTGAAATCTGAAATCTGATCTTCTCATGATAGTCTGAGCAAAACAGATCAGATTTTTAGAAATGCGACCCAAACCAGTTGGATATGTGGCTCTAAATGTGACCTGAGTCTGAACGGCCGACCTGAAGGTCACCAACACTCGACAAACGTCAACATCCTGCGTCCGCCAAGAGAAACAACAACATGGCGGACAGCAGTGAGACAACATCTTCAGATTCAAGAGACATGCTCCACCATTAGCATCCGTGCTTACTTCCACTGAGCATGCTCAGTACATATGACATCACTGCACATACGGGAAAACAGAACCAAAACCAGAACCTGGCTCAGTGCCAGCGGCCGCCTGGAGGTTTGAGAAGACGAAGCAGAACTGAACCAGCAGAACTTTCTATGTTAAAGTAAGAAGTAAATAGCAGGAGAGGCGTTTCCTGGTGAGCGTGGCGCCGTGTTTGACCCGGATCAATCAGAAGAAAAAGAGTTGAGGGGAACCATGACTTCACAGAGAGGTTCCTCCAAACTCTGCCTGGGAATCAAAGTGGGATGAAAAAGTCCAAAGGTCCAGTTTGAGTTTGGTGGTGCTGTTGGTTTTCCAGTCGACTCAATGATCAAATTTTAGTTTTCAGTTCTGAAAAAGAAACCAAACCGGGTCACCATGTTCTTTATCTTCTCTGGGTTTTTCTCCAGAGGAGAAACTTTGTCTTCCCGCCATCTTGGTGCTTCACAGCCGGGATTTTCTCACAGCGGATTCGTGTGAAAACTGGTGGAAAATGTGAGGCGAGGAGGAAAGAGCTGTGCTGAACATCAGAGGGTGTTCACCGCCCTGACGGACGTATCCTTGGTTCTGCTTTAAACACCAGCGGTTCAGAAGTTTAATACATTGTTTTAAAAATCGTTTTCCTTTCATCTCATGAAAGATGGCTTCGGTGTCCCAATTAGGGGCCGTGTTTTGATAAGGTGTGGCTGCAGCAGCGTTCTTGCTTCCAGCTTATCCTTTTTCCAGTGATTCCATGTTTCCAGAATAAAGCAGCAGCCGTCCACCTCACACTAAACTTTCAGATGTGGTCTGTTGGGATTTTACTCTACAGACTCCTTTACCTTCACACGCCTTTAAAAAGCACAGGCCCTTTGATCCTGGGCTTAATTACCACCCTGTATATATATATGTATATATAAATATATATATTACTGCAAACGGGGG